>NC_134703.1:95634837-96269004 GCF_043290135.1 Rhipicephalus microplus | reverse complement strand
CCTTGTGTTGAGCCAGGCGTTGGCAACACCGGCTCTTTGGTTATGTTGTTGTTGAGTGTTGCTTGTTATTGTGTAAGGATGTCTTGGCTAGTTCATCACGATTTGTATTTAATAATTCGGCTGATGATATTGTCGATCAAAAAGTAGTTAAATAAAAATGTGTTGTTTGGTTTGTTCCGAGCGCGTCTGCTGTGTTTACTCTTTCCAAGAGCGTGGTGGCACTCCCCACTTTGAAACCCTACAAGGTGAAATACTTAAATTCACATATGCCAAGTGCATTAAATTGCGAAAAGATATCGACAAGAATCCTGGGTGTTGGTCAGTTGTTAGAAAAAAAAACGGACAAGCCGAAACAGTGAAGAGTAGAAAATGCAGCGTACTCAGTAGAGACGATGACGGCCACGTCATAATTTCAGAGATATGATCATAGGTAGGCGAATTCAGTCATGAATCGACTTACGTGAACTCATTCAGACTCCGATAGAGCCGTGGTCTGAGTATGAATGAGTCACGGTGCGTATTATTTCTGTGAATTTGAGTCCTAGTGAGCCAAGTCCAAGAAAATCTTCATGCGTGTGAGACCAGCTCAGAAAAGTTTTGGTTATTAATATGAGTCCATGTGAGTCCAAAGCTGGAGATATACTTGTTAAGTAAGTTAGCCTCCCTGCCTTTCTCCACCATTTCTCTCTCACTCTTTGAGCGAGTTCACATTTGTTTGTCAACATATGGTGCTATCGACTAGTCTTCAATATTACTTTGAGCCTTGCTTGAATTCACATGTATACTCAAGTTTTCTCGGACGTATTTCAAGTTAGTATCGTTCATACAATATATAAATATTCAATGAACACAGGTTTGTAACACGTAGCGGGGTGCCTGAACTCCTGCTTGCCAACTCTGTCAGGAAAGTTTTCAATAAATATATCTCTTGTGGTCATCTCTATTGAGGAAAAAAAATGTCTTTACTGTATTGCAACCATTTATTAGTGTTCGAAGGTACTGTATCAAAACGAGGCGCCAACAAGAGCACAAATTACTTGAGATATCAGTACCACTGATATTTATATCATGAATAAAAAAGCCACCAGGCCATCATGCAATGCACAGCACTGCCACAGTGAAAGCTGAAAGAACGGTCTTTCAGAGTTTTTTTACACTATTTGGGTAACTGCTGCAAGCACACTAAACAGACTACCCACTACGCCATAAAACATTGTGTAGTAGGCAGGCATGCGCTATGCCATCCGTCATTCTTGGGAGAAGCGTGGTACCCGCTGCACATTTGCGAGGAACATTGTGCAATTTTCCCGTCTTGTGAAGGACGACGATGGGTCATTATGCCAGCTTTTTCTCCACACTGCCCCACAGTTGGTATGCGCCACAGTTAATGGGTGAACAATATCAAGCTGTTCTGAACGATTGGAGCACATGATGACCCACTCGTTGCGCAATGTTGAGAAACGGACCGATCCCACCGCTGACCTCCACTGTTGCGAACGACGGGCCGATCCCGCCGAAGCCACCACTGTTGCGTAGCGTAGGTTTATCAGCTCGCGACTGCTTCTGCGCAGAGCTGATAAGACGAGCGGACGAGACGACGGTGAGTTAAACAAGGTTTATGTACAGCATATATACAGAGGCGTTACAATTTCGGCACTGGGGCCGACAGAGACTCGAAGAGCCGAGCTCTCCTCTCTAACACATAGGTCAGCTTTTCGCCTAAGACCGCCGACTCACACACATGTCGGCTCTCCGACACGGGACCCCCTCTCTCAAAGGACCGCCGATTGCGACGCGTCGCAGGGCTTCTTTTATTTACACCGGGTCCAACCAAAATGTCCAATCAGAAGCGCCGCTGGTCGTCAGGGCAGGTTCCGCCAATGGGGTCGCCGCGCCATGCGTCAGACCACCAGACACGAGGACGCCGGCTCGCTGTCACGTGCACCGCTGACTCAATGCACGGGGGCCAGAGACGCGCCGCGCGTGTTTACGCCGTTCGCGCCAGGCAGACTGCGGGCTGGCCTTGACCCAGATTGCCTTTTTCAGAGGCACGGACGTTTGACGAGGACTCGCTGGCATAACAGCACCCCCGCCGCCAGACAATGCACCGGAAAGACGAGCTGCTTCCACGGGGCTCGGATGTCGGGTGCGCTCGTTCGCCAGGTCCCTCCAGGTTCGCCTCCAGGGCCATGGGGAGAATACAGCTCCAGACTGTTCCGGGAATACAGCCCATTCTTGACGACGGATCCCAGCTCCACTGGCTTGTCGCCACAACTTGTCGACCAGCTTCACTCGTCTCTTCTGACCATCTTCGGCTTCAGCACTTGTCGATGGTTCTGCAACTTGCTAAGAACGGTTCGGCAACAAACAACACACGACACAAGCAAGTGCCCTCGGTCACCCGACAGAACACCAGACAAAGTATAGTACAACATATACCTATCTACGTGTCTATCGGAATTTTGTTCCCTCTACATCAAGAGGCACATGTGGGACACAAGACTCTTAAAATGACAACTCAATTTTTTTTTCCGTACAACAACGTAACGAATTAGAATACCACAAAGTTGGCCCCTTGAGATCACATTGAACGAGAGCGCTCAGCCCAGGTCGTGATGAGGTCAAAATTTTGTCCCGAATCGCCAGCGAGAAACCGAAAGGTTGAGAAGTTACTAGCTGGAACGCACTGCTCAATGCACCTGCATTAGCGTTTACCTTTCCTTTATTTTTTTTTATAGCGAACGTCAAAGTTCCGCTGTGGAGCAACATGCTCCACTTCAGTAACCGGCCACTTTTAGGCGACGATACCTATGCGGCACCAAGAGCGGCTCACACTTTCGACGTTGCACAGGGGAACAACGATACGGCTTGCTACGGATTGACTCCTCACCGCTTAGCTCGATGTCGTGTTCGATCACCCTCGTGTTTCCGGGGCGGTCCGAAAACACGTCTCCAAACTCGGAACCAATCTTTCTCAGGTCCTCTTTCTCAGGTCCTCCTTCACTTAAGCTAGGCTCTAGGTTCATCTGCTCCCAGATTACCTCCGATCCCCTTTCAATTACATCACTAGTGGTCAAAATTTTTGCTCCTTCCTCGGAAACACTCAACAGCTGATTTACGACCGCTTGATGTTGAACATTGGGTTTCATCAAGTTGTAAATTTTGTCCGGCCGCCTTCCTAATTTCACTTCATAATTTGAATCCCAAGGCTTCGATAATACTGTGGCGGGCCTTTCCCAATCAACCTCAAGCTTGTTCCTTTTGGATGGCTGCAGCAGCATTACCTGATTATCAACTTCAAAAGCGCGCTTCTTCACCGATTTCTCGTAGTGCTCCTTCGACAGCACTTGTGCCGCGTTTTTGTGGCTTTCGACTAGCGCTTCAATCGAGAGGTCCTCACGCTGCTCTCGAATGAGCGTCTCTCGCTCAACTCTCGGCAGCTCTCTCCAACTTTCCGCTACAGGCGAGAGCGTTGCAGCCCTCTCGCTCTGATTCCATGGCGCCATGTCGTCTCCCCCCACGCATACCGCGCTGGCCGTTTCCGCGACGGGCCGTTCGCGTGACTGCTCACATGACTCATGCGGAAAATTTCCTTTCTGGGGTTCCGTCGACCCGCCGACAAGGTCACTTGAGAGTTCACCGCACTGAACAAGGTCAAGCTTCCGCGCTTGCGATCGCGTGAGGGCCATGCACGCCAAGTTGGGGAAGAATGATTTGCCCTGCTCTTTGAGAAGCTGCTCCGAGTTGTTGGAGAAAAGATAAGAAAAACGATCATTTAGCGCGGCAGACACAGCCGCTTCGGTGCAAAGCTTACCGAACGGGCCTTCAATGACAACCGTGGCGATTGGTAAGCGAACACTCTGCTCCTCGGCGACTTGCCTGATCCACGCGCATTCTCCTGTGAAATCATCCGGAGACACCAATGAAGGATGGACAACATCCATGGTTGCCGCTGAGTCTCTAAGCGCTCGGCACGTTTTCTTATTTACTTTAATTTCTTGGAGATACGGCTCCAACAACCGCATGTTTTTTCCTGATTCTCGGATTGTTGCGAAGGCAAATTTTTCCTGACAGTTTCTCGCGATGTGCCCTTCCTTTTTACAGTTGTAGCAGATTAGCGGCTTCCGTTTGTTTTCCGATTCAAATGCCTGTGTGGTGGAAACCTCACTCGATTTCTCCGCTTCTGTTTGCCCTTCCCCTACACTGTCCTTCGTAAGAGACGGTTCCTTCTTGAAATTACGGTGCGGAGCGGATTTCCGTTGATCAGGTTTCCTTAAAAAGCCCTCTTTCCTTTCATCCTTTTCAACGCGCACTGCCCTGCTATGCAACTTTCGGCGAGCATAATACTCCTCAGCTAACTCAGCTGCCTTATTTAACTGTACTTCCCCAAGTCTGTCCTGCAGCCAAAGTCTGACATCCTCCTCGATGCAGCGGTAGAATTGCTCCAATGCAACGCATTCCACCACTTTATCGCGGTCGTCATAAACACCTTCGCCCTTGAGCCATTCAATCAAATCGGCTTTAAGACGAAACGCGAAGTCAACGTGTGACTCATTCCCCTTTTCAGCATACCGGAACCTTTGCCTGAAAGCCTCGGGTGACAATTTATAACGTCTCAAGAGCACTTCCTTCACCTCGTCATAGCTCTCAAACGCTTCCCTCGACAAGCAAGTTATCGCGTCGGACACTTCGCCGGGAAGAAGAGCTAGCAGGTTCCGCGCCCAAAGAGACCGCTCCAAAGCGTTTCGCTCACAGACGTGTTCAAACTTGACGAGATATTTCGCCATGTCCTCGCCTACTACGAACGGTGGCAATTGGTCCCTAATTCTCAAACCGCTGACCTGAACTGTTGGAGAAGCTACGCTAGGCGCCTGCGAACACTGTAGGATTGCCAATTCTAGTCGTTTCATCTCAAGGCGCTCCTGTCTCTCGGCTTCCTCGCGCTCGCGACGTTCGCGCCTTTCGGTCTCCTCACGTTCGCGAACTTCTCGCCTTTCAGCCTCCGCACGGCGTGCTTTAATATCCACCCAGGCCTCATCGACTTCCTCAGCCGACACTCCCTCATCCTTCATGATCTCAAGGATCGCTTGCTTTCGTTTCGCACGGCCCAAAGTTATGCCGAGTTCCTCACAAATTTCGATGAGTTCCTTCACTTTAAGGTTCTCCATCGTTCACACTAGCCTCTTGCTGTTTGCCCCTGTTAACAATTTACTTGCCGTACCCACTATAAGCCTACTAGCAAGACGCGCAAGCAATTTTTCACTCTCCCGTGTTTACCCCCTCCGCATTAACCTTGGTTTCAAAGCACTTCGACTTTGCTTGAAACGATCAAAGCTCACTACAATGCTTCACACAGCCCTTCTCTAAACTACTACAACCTGAGCTAGAGTAGTCTGGTGAACTGAGGGGAAAACATCAGGCACTCACCGCATCGATGTCGCTGACGCCGGCCGATCCCGCAGCTGCCAACCACTGTTGAGAAACGTACCGATCCCGCCGCTTCCACCACTGTTGCGAACGACGGGCCGATCCCGCCGAAGCCACCACTGTTGCGTAGCGTAGGTTTATCAGCTCGCGACTGCTTCTGCGCAGAGCTGATAAGACGAGCGGACGAGACGACGGTGAGTTAAACAAGGTTTATGTACAGCATATATACAGAGGCGTTACAATTTCGGCACTGGGGCCGACAGAGACTCGAAGAGCCGAGCTCTCCTCTCTAACACATAGGTCAGCTTTTCGCCTAAGACCGCCGACTCACACACATGTCGGCTCTCCGACACGGGACCCCCTCTCTCAAAGGACCGCCGATCGCGACGCGCCGCAGGGCTTCTTTTATTTACACCGGGTCCAACCAAAATGTCCAATCAGAAGCGCCGCTGGTCGTCAGGGCAGGTTCCGCCAATGGGGTCGCCGCGCCATGCGTCAGACCACCAGACACGAGGACGCCGGCTCGCTGTCACGTGCACCGCTGACTCAATGCACGGGGGCCAGAGACGCGCCGCGCGTGTTTACGCCGTTCGCGCCAGGCAGACTGCGGGCTGGCATTGACCCAGATTGCCTTTTTCAGAGGCACGGACGTTTGACGAGGACTCGCTGGCATAACAGCAATCAGCATTGTGTAACACCTAGTTGTTCTTTTGCTCTTATAGAACGCTTTATTGCTCCTCTAAGACGCAGGAGACCAGGGTACGTATACCATTGTGTCCTGAATTTTTTAATTACTGAAACTTTTTTTTCTCTCGTGCGGTAGCGATTACGAACACCAGTGGCACAACACGAGACGCGTGTTGTTTTCACATAAAATTTGTCACTGTAACAAGCTGTATCTAGGCTGCCAGACTCGTGAGTCGACTCAATCCGACTCACTCTAACTCAGATTCAGCAGTGAGGCATAGTTCGAGGGAGTTCAGGAAAACAAAAGTTTCGTGAGTGTGAGCCCGACTGAGTTCAGCTCAGAAAATGTTTGTTGAGCCCGAGTTAGAACAAAGGAAGAAAATATCTCTTATGAGAGATTCTGAGAGCATTTGACATGTTTTACGGACATAATCATAAAACAATGACAAAAAAAATAAAATACTAGAATGACCTCATTCTTAGCACACTTGCTGCTTGTAAAGATGTGCTGGTCCCGAATGCTAACTACATTTTGATATTCCAGTGGCAATTGGATACAGAAAGCACGACCCATTATCAGTCATAGTAACGAAGTATACAAGCAAATAAGTGAGCGCATTCTGAACGCAGGCGAGTGTTGTATCCACAAAATAAATTCGCGATGTAGTATACCTGCGAGCACACATCTAAAGCGAAATGTGACATGGGAGAATGATGACATACGTTAAAATAAGTGAAGCTGCATGACCAATATAAAAGAGTACTATCAACTATACCTCACATTAAACGCACTCGCTAAGCCCGCTTTTATACACGGTATGTACCTTCGGCTGTCAAGATAAATTTTGCACTCTAAAAAAAACAAAAGTAATTTGGGAGACCCTACAAAATAGAACTAGCTTTTCAGAAATTATTACGTCAGAAACAAAATAAACACAAAAAAACTTTTTTCATCCTACAATGCTAAAGTATCCAATCTAACTTCCGGCAGGTCAAAGCGAAAAAAAAGGGCCTGTAGGAAAAAGAAAAGAAAATTCAGAAATTAGGAAATGAACTCATTGTAGAAAAACACGCTCTTTTTGCTGTCACTCACTTCAGTCTAGCTTCAGAAAACCAGTGGAAGGTCTCATCCAAACACCTTTCGTCATTTTTCTTTGCAATCGTAGCTCTGCCAATTCCTACATGTTGAAGGAAAGTGAGACAACAAGGTTCATGAGCTTTGCTCATGGGCAAAGTAGGTTTCATTTAAAACAGCTCTGCTGAAGCTCTACCACAATGTTTTGGACATTGAAGAAAGTTGGGCCATTCTTGAGCACGCTGTTGGCTTAGTCTTTTGAAGGAAGCAAGATTGAAGTCAATTATTTTGAAAAGATCGGAGCACCGTTCTTGCGCAGAACCAGGAGATCTGAAGCTACGTAGTTTTATGGGAATATATTCCTTATTTTCTTCAAAAAGCTTTGAGGCCATTATCTTTTTCTGAGGTTTACACCAGTGATTTGGAAATCGAAATAGGGGCACCACTGCATTTCTCCTTCGTTTCAGTCCCCGTTTTCATATTGTTTGCCACAGCAGCTTGTATTCGAATGTGTTCTACTGGATAGCCTTAGGAAAAATTATCTGTTGACTCGTTGCTTTCACGACACCATTGCGAACTGTGCACAAAAGCAGGTTAGAGCAAATAACTCTGAATAATTCATAACTCTTTCCAACATTCACCCATACTCTTGTTCTTGTATTTGCACTTTTGCAAAAATAACCCCTTATACAGCAACAGATGAGTACCAGAGATCACTAATGACACATGGAAGACATGTTCGGAAGCATCAACGAATCAACATATTTGGCCTTCATAGATAGGTTCACACGCTTAATTCAAATCAATGATATTGCCCCTCTGGTGAAATAGGTAGCTTCTAGCTACAGGTAAAATTTGGCGCACGTCAAGGTTGAGCAACATAGCGGCTACTGCAACATCTGCCCTCCAACACAGCTGGTTCAAGATTCATGATAAAAAGTGTGGAGACGAGCTCCCCACTATGGCAAGCTAAACTATAGCGGAGGAGCTTCAATAATGGAAATAAATGCAGCATGCATGCCGTACCACGAAATTGGACGAAGCGCAGGAACACCCCGAGCATAGAGGTTACCAGGCTCCGGTGTTCATTTTACGGCCGATGATAATTAGGATTTACTGTTAGTCGATCGCACGAGCGCTAACAGAAGAAATGTTGCACAAACCTCCGAGATGCCGGCTGTTTCGAAGGGATGGTTCTGATTGATCGGGGATGGGAGGTGAGATTGTTACACGTGTGCTAGGCCTCTCCGCATGGCCAAAAGGTTGGAGTTGTGAATGTGGCGGGCCGAAAATAACAGAGTTGCACTTTCTCACCAAACAAGATTAAGGGGCCAGGAGAGCATCACCCTGGCAGATGCCCATGGGAAACGGGAGCAAGCGAACAGGTACGAGAGGGCTCAGCCCTTGAGTAAGCACTCAGCCCTTAGCTTGACGTGTCTATCTTTCGTTCAGCCTCTTCATCTGTCATCCTCTACGCTGTTTTTTTTTTATTTTTACGCGGGTATAGTGGATGGGATAAAGAAAACAGAGCAGTATTGCAGTGTTGTACAGTGACTGTTGAGAAACTGGCCCTGCTGTCCTGAGCTTCTGTGTGGGGGCACCCATCATTGATTGATATGTGGTTTTCAACGTTCCGAAACCACCATATGATTATGAGAGTCGGTGTAGTGGAGGGCTCCAAAAATTTTGACCACCTGGGGTTATTTGATGTGCACCCAAATCTGAGCACACGGGCATCCAGAATTTTCGCCTCCATTGAAAATTCAGCCGCCACAGCCAGGATTCTATCCCGTGACATGCGGGGCAGCGGTATAAAGTACCTTATCCACTAGACCACCGCGGCGGGGCAGGAGCACTCCTGAACTACTATACCTTATTTTAATGGATTGAAAAAAAGGCTATGTTTTTTGTATCATTTCTGAACTGTGAATTTGGTAATTCTGAATTGGATATCTTAACGTCTTATTTATTTCCCATCACATTATCAAGTGAAATGGCTTGGAAAACAATAACTCTAAGTAACGTTTCATTAGCTTAAAGCTCACTAGAAGCGGCAAAAGTCATATTTGAAAACAAATTCACAGAAAAATGGCTGTTCACATGAATGCGTATAATTGAGTCAGCAGGAGGTCGCTCAAACTTGTTGCATCATTGTCATTTATTTCAAATGTTGAAAGCACCAACATTACGCATAATACACTTTTATTTGTTTTGTAGCAAGCTTTTGATGCATCCTGAAACTTCAATTCAGTGTCTGATTAAAAGTTCATTTATTTGAATGATCATTCATTTTCTACTTTCTGAAGACTTGTACATTGCTCAAAATGATGTGTTTTCTGGGTCAAATGCTACTCATTGTTTTCATCTGCAAAGTAGTGTGGTTAAAAATGAACGAAAAAGGCATCGAACGAAAAAAAAAAAGAGGGGACTACCACAGTTAACCAGCTGCTGCTCACAAAGCCTTTTTGAATTTGCTATGCAGCCACTCTACGTGGTTAAGGGAACAAATGCAGTAGCCTGTGTTCCTTTGTAGTGGGGTAACGACTTTCAACCCCGGAGCCATTAAGATAATCACATATTCTGACGCCTATTGGTGATGGACGCTTGCATCACGCAATAATGCTGCAATATTTCATTTTGCATTGTGAAGCATGTGTACAGGACACGTGTGTTTGTTAAGCATTAAAGCTACTTTCACAGCGTTTCTAAGCAGATGAAGTTCTCGTCACTGTTTTCACAAGCAGAGGCATGGCCGTTTGGTAGAACATGCGTGTGCCATCCAAACAACCTGGGTTAGTTCCCCACTCGGACCCAAACCACCCTGGTTGGGCCCGCCCCCCACTTGGCTAAAGCGTTTTTGATTATTTATTTTACTTAAATTATTCTCGATTTTTCGGTCACGAATAAGGTGGCGATTTTTCATTCGCCAACGACGCCGACAGCGACGCTACCACCAATACCGGCATTCTTGCAAAACGAGCTCTTTAATGATATCGTGTAAAAAGTAACAAGAGAATTACGGCCAATGAGCTCCCCTGACCTCACGCGAGAGAGCAGCCCGTCGCGGCATGTGAAACCTCGCACACGGCCATGACATATCTGGTTTGTGTTCATGTGACCCAGCATTACGTCTGGTCCCATGTCAGCTGGAAACCAGACCTTGTGATGAAGAATGTGAGAGGGGATTTGCCACGAAGAATTCTGCCTGCCTCTGTGGCTATCAATTACGACGCGAACGCTTTGATGGCCGCTCGGTAGCCAGTATAGGCCGTTGTGCGATTTGGGTTAAGTAATGCCAAACGCTACAGCAGAGTGATCATACCACGTACATATTATATTCTTTGGAACCTTCAAAATGAGCTTATATAGCTAAAGTTAACGCCAAAAAGCAAACAAGATACTGCGTGCGCGAAAACACATGCCGGCGCTGCATTCAGGCAGTCTATTTTCAACAGCCACCAATCTTACTCCTGTGCAGATCGATGGGCTCCCTTCCCCTAGCGGGCGCGTCGAAAAAAGGTGGCGCTTTGAGTGGAGGGCCAACCTTGCCGCTTCATTCAGTGTGGCGGAGGTCCCCAGGACGGGTCGTCGTAGCACGCGCTCAGCCCTGGAGTAGCATATGTGGCTCTTCGTGAGATCCTTGTGAATGTTCTGTGCGCGAAGGGTAACGGGTGTTAACGCTAAAATAGGCAAACTATTCCTCTTACTGTCAGCAGAAATATCTGTGTTTAATACATCATCTTGCTTGGTTTTCATGGTGCACTGTTCTATACTGTCAGTGCGGAGTGGCGTTAAGCGAGACAGAAGTATACTTTCATGACACGTTGTCTGACCTTCGGTTTTTTTTTTTAGGATAGGCTGGGTGAGTACAAGGCAAAAATATGCATGTGCATCGTCACTTCGTGTTGAACGTAGTTTTCTATACATGCAGCGAGTTGCTTGCATAAAATGTTCAACAACGCATAACAGTAACCTCGTCGTCACAATCTTTATGCAAATTAGCTTGGTCATTCTGCTTGGTTTGTGGGCCACCAGATTATCGTTCGCTTTTAGCTGCCGTTCAGGTGGTATTCGTCGTTTGAATTGAAAGAAGGGGTACTCTAGTGCATTACATGGAAGATGGTTACAGCTCAGAGCCGAATTTAATGAGCGAATCGGCGTGTATTTACGTAAATTGCAGGCAAGACAACATTCAAGCTATCTGTTGGAAGGGCGCTTAAGCAGTGACTGGGGATTCGCATTACAAGCTTATCTTGAGGCATGAGATGCCGGTGAAGAGTTTTGTTTTCGGAACACTTTTTTTGCTGTCTTTAAAGTGTCCGGCGAAATATTCATATGTTCCTGGTCCAACGGCTCCTCGTCTAACGACCACGGACGCGAAGCACAAAGGAGGATCGCCTGGCCAGAAACCTCGCAGGATTCCCATGCAAGTAAAAGAAAAAACAAAGTCAGTGACACCGATGACGAATAGCGGTGTCGGGAGATGACTCATCCTACACGTGAATTCCTTTCCAGAACAAGAAGGGGAAGAGCAAAATCATCAACAAAATCCTGTTAACTGATGTGTAGTTGCAGTACCAGATGTACGAGTTGTACGACTGTTGACCCCACGTCTACAACTTCATGAGGCATGTATCGCCAGGCAACGTGGTTGCGGCAGAGGCAAGCGCAATTTTTTTTCGAAGCCTTCAGTGCCTGATGACGTTAGCATCAGATTAAATATGTGAAACAATTGCACTCGCATGCTAGTGTGCTGAGAAAACTTAAGCAGGGCACGGTGGTTGGTGACATCAAAATGCGCTCCTTTATCATTATGGGCGATGCATATACGGTTGATGTGATTGAACTCATCGATGTTGCAATTTCCAACGTGAAGAACATATCGTCACGGAACCATCAAACGAGCAAATTCTCGTCATTGGAGAACACCACCTTGTTAAAAATGTGCTGGAGAGACCGGCCCTCAAAGGAATAGTATTGTGCATAATATCCCACTTCAAAGCGAATGTTTTCGATATCATGTTAAGCTGCGTGCTGAAGACGGTACAATATCATCAGCGCTACAAGCTAGGACACAATAAGTGTGTGTGCCTAATCTCGTTAGTGTGTTTCCGGTGTGTCGAGCCTCGCGTGCAGAGACATCTAACGCTTCACCGTTTCTAAACTCGGCAACTTTGACGTCTCTCACCCTTCCTGACCTAAAGAATGCATTTACTTCACGAATGAGTGTATGGTTCTTGGTCCGAAAATGAACTTACATGATGATTGCCAAAGCAGCTCAGTGTCGGCACCGCCGACATTGGTCCCCCTCAGAAAGGAGCGCAAGCTCGTAATCACACCTCAAGGTATAGTGTAACGTCACTCGTCAATACATGAAAATGCCAACAAACGCTTTTTACCCTTTGTTTAAAAAACTCGCACCATATCCACGGAGTGAATGATGATGAGTGGGGTGAAGCATACTTCCATCTGTCTGTCTGTCTGTCTGTCTGTCTGTCTGTCTGTCTGTCTGTCCGTTCGTCCGTCCGTCCGTCCGTTAATTAAACTAAAATCACTAACACCATCTAGTGATAATTTTTCCTAGGACATATACACACAATGTCATCAGATGAGGCATTCTTAAACTAACTAGAAGTGGCTACTACAGCAACATACTACTACGAAGGACACTATGCACATCCTTAGTAGTGTCGCCCTTTAAAAAAAGCGATGTCTGTGCTGGAACGTGAGTGCTGGCTTCATGTCAGACAGTAAGCTACCCCTGGGAAGCCAGAGTAGTCAACGTAACTGATTAGCGCACGATATGCACCGAACTTTATTCACGCACAGAGGTCGAACCTACCCGTTAGACTTTGCTGAAGGTGCTGATAATCTGCGACTCGTTGACTGCTTCACATGAAATTGATAACCACGATGCGTGGCATTCGACAGAAGTTTTCTCCGACCAACAATACAAAAATTTGTGGTAAAAAAAGTTCGATGACGACATTAACAATGATTTATTTTCAGTAGCAGTGTTCACGGCAGAAGACGTTAGATAGGTTATATTAATTATCTCGATTTGTGAAACGACAATGAAATTGCTGGATGCTGTACACAATGAAATCATTGGAGTAGTTTATCGTGATTCACGTAGGAGTAGAAATGTCTCTGTAAATATGAATGCAAAAACGCAGGCTGTGGATGAATGAATGAATGAATGAATAGACTTTATTTTAAGTCTGGCAGTTTTACCGGGTGAGGTGGGGGAAGAGGGGATGAACCCCTGTCTGTACCCACTTTCCGTCGATTATAACCCAATTTCGCAATGCCCCAAAATGACCGAGTGCACACAATTTGAAGGCCACCAGAACACATGAAGTACATTTTGTTCACATCAGTCGCCGCGGCGGAGGCATCGTTATGGCGCTTGGCTAATGATCCTAAGGTCTCGGGTTCGGTCAGGCCACGGGGGTCACATTTCAATGGAGGCAAAAAGGCAGATGTCCGTTTACTGCGTGATGTCAGCGCTCGTAAAAGAACGCTGGATGGCCAAAATTTCTAGAGCCACTTCCTACGGAATCTTTCATGATCGTATATTGGTGTTGGGACGTAAAACCCCACACATTGTTACCATATCTGTTCATATTTTTGATCCGATTTCAAACTTTGTTACATTTTTGCGATACTTATTGTAACATGTCTTAGTATATATATATATATATATATATATATATATATATATATATATATATATATATATATATATATATATATAGAACTTGAAGGGAAGGCACGACAGGTCCGGGTATTTCATATATTGATTGAACTTGCAGATAGTACATATGAAAAGAAAATCGTATTTACTAACGTTTCGGCCATGGCCCGGCCTTCGTCAGAGTAAGTGCTTACTCTGACGAAGGCCGTGGCACGGCCGAAACGTTAGTAAATACGATTTCCTTTTCAAGTGTGCTATTTGCAAGTTCATTCTCTCTCTCTCTCTCTCTCTCTCTATATATATATATATATATATATATATATAAGCATAACTGACTCACATACCAAATTCATTTACATTCTTCCTTAAGCGTGGCGTTGCCGAACAGGCTAGTAAAATTCGTTTTGTCTAAAGGCTCGAGAGGCATTACTGAACGCGGTAAAATAAAAAAAGAAGAACCAAACAAAAAAGACGAGAATAACAATATCAGAACGTAAGCACATAAAGAAACCAACAAGTTTTGGTTACTTCACCCTGCCACCAAAGCTTATCATCTTAGGCTGCTTACTTCAATGTTCCCAGAATTTCCTTTATATCATCCATTCATGAAACAATGCTACTCGAGAAAAGATTCAAATTGAAACCTGTCAGCTGTCGTTTTGTTCACCCAGACAATGAACGAACCATTCGGGCCGCGATAAATGGGGTGGCCAAAGAATACGCGTTTTGCTTTTCGTGCGTTTAGAGATTACACGTTCACGTCTCTCATCCATCAGTTCCTTTTTTTTTCTCTTTCTTGCGTCGATATACTTACTCGTATGTTTTATCAGCTTGCTTTTTGTAACCTCTCCGGGGGTGACACGACACAGCCCTTTCGACCCGCAATCGTATATTGTGCAAATGAACGCGTGCCACCCGTTTGTCTTGTCACTCGAGGACAGTAATTCGGAAAACCATGAGCTGTCAACAGCAGTGGCTGGTTCGCACTTTCTCGTTGGGGACGCTGCTACCCTCCAAGGACTAAGTTCTTGGCTAGAGACGGGCGACAAGAAAGGCGGAGTGGGCTTTTCATGTTCGGAGAATGTCGAGGGAGCTTCCAGGGACGGTAGTAAGTACGTAGTGCTAAAAAAGCTTACGGACAATTTAGAGGATGAAGGCTACATCAATAGGAAAAAGTGAAAAAATCTTAGGCTTCTCGAAAAAAAATGGCAGCATATCCGCGGAGTGAACAATAGAGAGTGGGGCGAAGCATTCGTCCGTCCATGCGTCCATCTGTGTGACCGTCCATGCGTCTGTTCGTGCGCCCGTCCCTGCGTTCGTTCATGCATCCACCCCTGCGTCCGTTCATGCGTCCATCCATGCATCTGTCTGTGTGTCCGTTCGTTCATCTATTCAACACTCCAAGTCCCACTATCTCGCATCTTTTTATAACATATTCCCCATATAGAAGCACCGCCATTCAGTGGACATTCCAAGGACTAAACGAGAGGTGGCACACGCACACTTTCTTACGGCTTGCACTTCGGGTCTACTTCCCACATTCAACCACCTTGAGTTCATGGTATATACTAGTTCACTGTCTTCATGGCACTGCGGCCCAATGCTCGTTAAACCTTTCTAAAACCAAGGAGGTTACGCCCAGCGAGTATAACATAGCAACCTTTTTCTGTCAGATAGTGCTCAATGTACATGCCAGTTGCTGCTAATGTGAAATGAGAGACAGGAGGATTCAGCTTTTATTTTCTTACGGCTTGCGCTTCGTATCTGCTTCCCCCCTTTAACCACATCAAATTCATTCATGGTATATACTAGTTCATTGTATTCATGGCCCTGCGGCTCAACGCTCACTTGACCTTTCTAAAACTGAGGAGGTTACACCCAGCGAGTATAATGTAGCAACCCTTTCTGGTCCGATAGTGCTCAATGTACATGCCAATATCTGCTAATGGGGATTGCTGCGTGCGCGTTGACTAAAAGCCGAATGCTCCTGTCTCTAATTCCCCATTAGTAGCCATTGGCATGTACATTGAGCACTAGTTTTTATTGTTAAACAACGCACAGAAGAAATCTCTCACCGGCACCACCTTGAAGGTCAAATGTTATACCTGTTGCAGGTATGTGCCACTGGTGGTTACATACTACGAGAGACGCACAAGCCACGCCATAAGGAGCTTCGCCCCTAAAAAAAAAGTTACAAATTACAGCTGCAATCGGAAAGATAAATTTGCTGGAGATGAGTAGAATTAACCCTAGCTTTGCGATGTACAAGCTTTCACGAGACTTGACAAAATAAAGGTCACTGTTGCTATGCCTTTTTCAGTGCCGAAGAATATGTTTTTCGTGAACCTGCTTTTTTTTCCTTACTAAGCGTACAAGTATACAGATATTTTGACCCACTTATACTATTAAATAATCCCTCAAGAAAGTGTACTGATACATTTTTGCTTGTATTCCTTATATTAAGTGTGCAGTATGTGCACCCATCATACAATCATTTGGTGGACATTTTACGTCACAAATTCGTGACATGATTCGAAGAGGCGCTATAGTGAAGAATTCCCAAAAGTTCAATTACATGTCTATCTTTAACGTACACCCTAATCTAAACACATAGGACTCTGGCATTTGTCTCGGTCAAAACACTGCCGCCGCAGCTAGGATTCAGTCGTTCGACACTCGGGGCAGCACTCAAGCACCGCAACCACCGCATCACTGCAGAATGTCCTTCTTTATGTATTTGCAATATATATCGGTAACTTTATGTAGCGGGCCATATGTCTCTTGTGTTTTATCACAAGCAAACAGCCCCCCAGCAGCGCCATTCAAGTACGCCCGAATGAACACACCCAAGACAGCATTTCAGTTATACCTGTGTAATGCCAACCTCATTCTTTCATGTGTTATCTGATCAGCCAGTTCTTGTAATCAACGAAGCTGATTGCTACATTGCTGCGTTGTTGACTCTTGAACGGGCCTGCATTAAGTCATGTGCGTCTCTTTTTTTTGTTGTATGGTCAATTTATCTTCCATACAGTTCGCTTCCACAGATTACGTAAGCCAACCTAATCATCAACAATCTCTTTCATTTCTATCTTACGGTCTCATTGATTAAGCTATTTATTCATTTAGAGAAGTAATGAGTACACTCTCTTCGGGGAAAAAGTGCAGAAGATAGTCCGAGTGATTGCTGAGATCTGCGCGGAAAGATGCGAATTTAATCCTGCGTTGCCTGTCTCTGTAATAGTTGCTATAGCTGCATTTTTTCCCTCTCGTAATTTTCTCTCTCTTTCTCTCTCTTTCTCTGTGTGTGCGTGGGCATGTGTGTGTGTGTGTGTTTTGCTGCTGGCTGCGAATGCACCTGCAATGTCTGAATTCAGTTGAAAAACTCTCATTAACTTCATATGCGAACATTAATCTGATAAGAATGCGATGTTATTGCGTATATCGAACGCACTCACTGCAGGGAAGCCCACGTTGATGAGACGCGTCTTCGCTTTCTACATGCTAACGGAGTGCGTTCGCGAAAAAGATGAAATAAATCAAATCTTCGGGTACTAATAAATGCACAATGACTTGCACATCAGTGGCCGCTTGCTTTCTCTTGCGAATACTGAAGCAGAGGAACTTCCTTATCTGTTCGTTGATAATAGAGTCAATAAATACGCAGTAAAACATTCCATGCAATAGGAATCGAAGCGAAGAAGACAGTTGAATGGACAAGAAAGTTCCGAAGCCGCCATTCCAACAGCGATGCCTTCAAAATGAGATGTGGGATTTTAACAATGAATAATAATTTGCCTTTTGACTCCGTATAGAATTGCCAGTCGTTTCTTTGCTGTTCTCAGCCTTATTGCGAAGCACAAAACCGAAAGAACTCTGGCCGCTTCTGAGAAGCATCCTCGTGCCTCTCTGGGATTCGCAACTCCAGAAACGTTCCGTGTGCTGGCAACACTGGTTGAAAAAACATAGATGGCTACGTCTATACCAGGGTGAACGTAGCGCTTGGCGCGGAGCTGAAAATTCTTCAATGTGGCATTGAATCAGGTAGCTTCGTCGAAGACGAAAGGGGGCTGGCCGCGGATCGCCTCATTGTCATCGGCGTAAAAGATTTTACTGGCGAAACAGCAGAAAGAGTTGCGCTGTGCGTGCCGACATCGAGCATCTGTGGCGAACCGCATCAGATTGTTTTCTTGTAATGCCTAGTTCACACTGAAACATCCGCTTTGTACAGCGACCGAAATTCCCCTGCCGCCGAAACACGGCGTCATTCGCACTGGACGCGCCCCGCGCCGCCGAATATGCCATCTACTACGGGGCGAACGCGGGATGGATGCGCTGTCACCCGGTTGTTGTCGCGGCTCGCAAACGCTACTACGCTATCCAGTGGTGTATACTTCGACGATTCTCGTACGCAAGAAGCAAGAAAAGACAGTACTGCTTACTTTGCTGGCAAGTGGCTGTCTTGTAATGTACGAAGAGCAGAAAAACCACCGACGCCAGCGGCGTTGGTGGGTTCGTTTTGCTCTGCCAGACCGCAACAAGCTCTGTCACGCCAACAGCAAGCTCGGTCACCTCTTTCACGACATACGGAGGCGAAGTAGGCACAGAGTAAGGTAAACTCCCGTTGGTTTCAACACTCAGTTACGTGCACTGCAGCATAACAAGTGAGTAGGGCTTGGCCGCCATTTTTCAAAATTCCTTGACTAGCGCTCCTATTGGTCCGCGGTGACCGATTCGGCGGCAGACGCCGCAAAAGTCGGTCCTAGAGCGATCGGCGGGGAAAAAGCCATTTCGGCGGATCTCACCACCGCCGAACCGGATTCGGAGCCCTTTCGGCGGCCGGAATGCTCAGTGTGAACGCGGCCTAAGAACCTAACTAGCGATCCCGAGGTAGAAGAAGGCAACTGCCACGCAGCAGGCCTCTTCAAAAGGCACTAGCACTTTTGCACTGCGTTACTGCACTGCTACAGGCAATGCCTTAACATTTTCGGGATAACTACGCTGTGACTCATGCTGCGGATTGCATGTATCCCATTGAGTTGCGTTGTCCTGTAAAAAAGCTGAATACGCATGTGGTTCATTTCATTACAGAACGGTGCTATGACCTGGGCGAGTACCTTGAGATAAGACTGATCGCAGTTTCGATTGTATTTGGAATGCTCCTACCTTTTCTTTTGACAATTAATATTATCATGTTTCTAGTAAATAAGGTCCTGTGCTTCTGAACACTCGCTTGTTTCTCATTGTCAGTAGTTGATACTCAAAGCAGACATGTGCAAACACAGTACCCACAATACAAATGCATGGACAAGATATTTATACGCACGAACATGCATACACGTTAGCCACGCATGTGCGACCTCCACGCGCGCGCGGGTGTGCGTGTTTATACAAACATCAAAAATAAAAAAAATGTTTGGAAGGAAGGATTACAGCAGCCTAATTTGAGAATGGGTAACACTACGACTTGCGCAGAAGACAAACATATGCAAGAAATACAGTCACGCACGTAGCACATCAAATTTTCCTAAAACGCTTGCTTCTATAAATGAAACTATCCTCCGCGCTTAGAGGTTCCCGAATAGTGATAAGAATGCACACACGCTAACCAATGGTGTACTTACCGAGTCGTCGCGATTTTTAGTCGTCGCGAGCAAATCGCGAGCAATAATTTAGTCGTCGCGAGCAAATCGATTGGAACAAGCTACCGTATTGTCCATCAATTTCTTTCCAATACCCAAGTTTCCTATTTGCGCCATTCTCTGTCGCACAACGTCTGCATTCTTCGGGAAGTGACAGAACGATATGTTAACTTCCATTTTTCCACCACGATGCCACTAACTGCGGTGCACCGCAATGGTCCTTGGACGTCGCTTTTTTCTCTTTCGAGCTCGCGCGTGCGGAGTTGTGAAAAGAAAGGAACTATATGCTGTCAATTCTCAACGCACAAAACGTGGTAACATATCTCCTTTCAAGGTTGACCCTGTTAACACCGTTTTTAAGCGCGGCCACTAGGTGGCGATTGCTTTTTTGGAGCCACGAATGCTAGAACAAAAATAAGATAGTCACTACTTCAAGTCGCAACTTCAAAAGCGATAATTAACCCGAAGAAATGATATACTTCTGAAATAAACTGCGGTAGTTATAAGAAAGGAAAACTGAAATCGGCTAATTATAATATCAAAAAGTTTTGTAGGTCGGGTGGTGAAATTTCAAAATTTTATATAGATAAAAGAGAAACTTACAGAAAATCTAGAGCATGTAAAGTTCACTTGATTGCGTTCACAATGCTCATAACTATAGCGAAGGAAAAGCCTGTAGAAGTTCCCATGCTTTCTTGCTGTCGCTGACTAGACTTCTTGTGTGAGGCAGGGACAATATTGCAGCTCAGAGACACATTTGCGTTTATGAAAACATTATGTTACCGCAAACGAGTTTCAGTACATGATTTTAAAAGGCTATGCACTTGCCCCTTCCGAGATATTTTTATTCTTTGTGAAAAATAAAAAAATTAAAAGCAGCGAAAGAAGATTAAGTCGAACATATTGTCACGGGGTCGTGACGTGGCCGAAGACAGGAGACTTCATGTTGCGATTTAACTGTTTATTTGGGCGAACCTGGGCCTGGTAAACGGAAAGTCCAATTACAGCAGCAGTCTTGCACGGGTAGCAGTCTCGGACTAATAGCGGCGAACGGAGCGTCGGCCTTCGATCAACAACAGACAAGCGGCGAAGCGCGTCGGCATTTATACTCTTGCCGTCGAATGTTCTAGCGTTATCGCTGGCGGTGGCGTGGGTTCCAGAACAATCTGTACCGTTCGCACAGTGGGTGTGATCTTATCGAAATGATCTACTACAGTCCGGAACCTTCTCGAAAGCTGCAGGCGCGGTTTGCGCTGAGAATCCTGTGGTGTTTTGGGACGATAACAAAAACTTGGGAAATGGAACGTGGCACTGCCCCCCTCTGAAAAAAGGCATCGTCCCGATGCTTTAACTAAAGATGAAGATGAAGGTGCAATAATAATGCAAGAAAGCACAATGAACAAATTATGATACAACAATAATACAAAAACACTGTTTCACTTTGTTAACGCGCATGAAACGGCTTGAGGCGCGCGACATTGACGACTTCAGGTCGCGATCGGCGTCGTTGAAAGTTCGTGATGCCGTCGGGGACAACCTCGTAATCAAGTGGGCCGAGACGTCGAACCACCCTGTACGGTCCGAAGTACCGTCGCAGAAGCTATCAAGTTAGTTTACGTCGGCGTATCAGCGTCCACACCCAAACACGTTCACCGGGTTGGTATTACACGAAGCGTCGTCGAAGTTTGTAACAGTGGCTGTCGGTCGTCTGTTGATTCTTGATACGGAGACGCGCAAGTTGTCGGGCTTCTTCGGCGCGTTGAAGGTACTCGCTCACATTGAGGTTTTCTTCGTCGGTGACGTCGGGTAACATGGCATCGAGCGTCGTTACCAGCCTCCTTCCGTAGACCAATTTGTATGGAGATATCTGCGTCATCTCCTGCACCGCCGTGTTGTATGCGAAGGTCACATACGGAAGAATGGTGTCCCCCGTCTTGTGTTCCTCATGTCGGCGATCGTCTTGTTAAGCCACTCGGTGAGGCCGTTGGTCTGTGGGTGGTGCGCTGTCGTCCGGCGGTGGTTTGTTTGACTGTATGCCAAGATCGCTTGAGTTAAGTCGGCAGTGAATGCCGTTCCTCTGTCGGTGATAAGAACTTCCGGGGCGCCGTGACGTAGGACGATATTTTCGACGAAGAACTTAGCTACCTCGAATGCACTGCCTTTTTGCAGGGCTTTTGTCTCGGCGTAGCGGGTGAGGTAGTCGGTAGCTACCACGATCCACTTGTTTCCAAAAGCCGACGTCGGGAACGGCCCCGGTAGGTCCATACCAATCTGCTGGAAAGGCCGGTAAGGTGATTGATCAATTGCTGCAGAAGTCCCGCTGGCCTTGTCGGCGGTGTCTTGCGTCGCTGACAGTCCCGGCATGTCCTCACATAACGAGTGACGTCGGTGGTAAGACGTGGCCAGTAGTACCTTTCTTGCATCCTCGCCAGCGTGCGAGAAACACCGAGGTGCCCTGCCGTCGGATCGTCGTGCAGAGCCTGCAGGAGTTCCGGTCGCAGAGCTGAAGGCACCACAAGGAGGTACTTAGATCGAAGCGGTGAAAAGTTTTTCTTTTGTAGAAGACCGTTTCGTCGAAAGAATGACGCAAGTGCGCGCTTGAATACCTTCGGGACTTCGGCGGTCCTGCCTTCGAGGTATTCTATTAGGGCCTTAAGTTCCGGGTCGGCCCGCTGTCGTTCAGCGAAGTCGTCGGTACTTATCCTTCCCAAGAAGTAGCCGTCATCCGGGTCGTCGGGTAGCGGTTGGTCGACAGGCGTACGGGAGAGACAGTCGGACTCGGAGTGTTTTTTGCCGGACTTGTAAATGACAGTAATGTCATATTCTTGAAGTCTCAGGCTCCATCGTGCGAGACGACCTGAAGGGTCCTTCAAGGTGGCTAGCCAACACAAGGCGTGGTGGTCGCTCACAACTTTGAAGGGTCTGCCGTAGAGGTAGGGGCGAAATTTCGACGTAGCCCAGATGATGGCGAGGCACTCCTTTTCTGTTGTTGAATAATTTGCTTCTGCTTTGGATAGTGATTCACTGGCGTAACTAATAACCCTTTCAAGTCCGTCAGCCCTCTGCACAAGAACTGCGCCAAGACTGACGCTGCTTGCGTCAGTATGTATTTCTGTCTCGGCGAATTCGTCGAAATGGGCAAGTAACGGAGGCGTCTGGAGGCGATGTTTAAGCTCCTGGAAAGCGTGTTCCTGTGGCGTTTCCCACTTGAACTCCACGTCGGCCTTGGTAAGGTTAGGCCCCGCCGCGGTGGTCTAGTGGCTAAGGCACTCGGCTGCTGACCCGCAGGGCGCGGGTTCGAATCCCGGCTGCGGCGGCTGCATTTCCGATGGAGGCGGAAATGTTGTAGGCCCGTGTGCTCAGATTTGGGTGCACGTTAAAGAACCCCAGGTGGTCTAAATTTCCGGAGCCCTCCACTACGGCGTCTCTCATAATCATAGAGTGGTTTTGGGACGTTAAACCCCACATATCAATCAATTGGTAAGGTTAGTGAGAGGATCGGCGATGCGGGCGAAGTTTTTCACGAACCACTTATAATAGGCACACAGGCCCAGAAATCGGCGCACGGCTTTCTTGTCAGTGGGCGGCGGGAAGTCGGCGATGGCGGCTGTTTTCCGTGGATCGGGACGAACTCCAGATTTGCTGATAACGTGCCCCAGAAACAAGAGCTCCTCATACGCAAATCTGCACTTTTCTGGATTCAGTTTGAGCCCGGAAGTCTTGATGGCTTGAAGTACAGCTTCAAGGCACCAAAGATGCTCGTCGAAACTCGAGGAAAACACGACGACGTCGTCCAAGTACACAAGGCAAGTCTGCCACTTCAATTTTGCCAGTACTGTATCCATAACGCTTTGAAAAGTTGCATTCGCTGAGCAATGGCTGAAGGGCATCACCTTAAACTCGAAGACGCCGTCCGGTGTTATAAACGCCGTCTTCTCTCGGTCTCTTTCATCGACTTCGACTTGCCAATAGCCAGTCTTGAGGTCCATTGACGAAAAGTACTTGGCGTTATGGAGCCGATCAAGTGCGTCATTTATTCGGGGGAGAGGATACACGTTCTTTCTTGTGATTTTGTTCAGGCGGCGAAAATCGGCGCAAAAACGTAGGGTCCCATCCTTTTTCTTCACTAACACTACGGGGGATGCCCAAGGACTCATGGACGGCTGGATAATGTCATACCGGAGCATTTCATCAACTTGTCTCTTCATGGCCTCACGTTCTCGCGTCAAAACCCTGCACGGACTCTGACGCAGTGGTTTGGCATTTTCTTCGGTTATGATGCGATGTTTCGTGATTGGGGTCTGCCGAATTTTCGATGACGACAAAAAGCAATCTTCGTATTGCAGGAGCATGGCCTTGAGCTGTTCTTGCTTATCGTTCGGAAGTCTGGGATTGACGTCGAAAGCTATGGGAGGGGCTTGGTTCCTCTGAGCAGGTTCCGCAGAATCGGCGAGGGCGAAAGCACTGGTGGCTTCGACAATTTCTTCGATGTATGCGACCGTTGTTCCTTTGTTCACATGTTTGTATTTATTGCTAAAATTCGTGAGCATAACCGTTGCTTGCCTCCCCGCAGCTCTGCAATTCCTCTTGCGACGCAAATATTTTGGGTGACCAACAGATGCTGACTGCCTTCAACGACGCCTTCCAAGTTAAGTGATTTAGGAGTGCCGACTGAAATAATGACGCTTGAGCGAGGTGGAATGGTGACTTGTTCTTCCAGCACATTCAAGGCATGGTGTCCTGACAACATGCGCGGCGGTAGTGCTTCTTCTGTGGATAACGTTATCGACTTTGTTTTTAGGTTGATGACAGCACCATGGAGGCAAAAAAGTCCATGCCAAAGATGACATCTCTCGAGCAACGCTGTAGGACTACGAAGTCTGTAGGAAAAATACGGCCGTTAATGGTGACTCTCGCTGTGCAGATTCCTGCAGGCGTTACGAGATGACCTCCGGCTGTGTGGATTTCAGGGCCTTTCCAAGCTGTCCTAACTTTCTTTAACTTCGCGGCGAACGACCCACTGATGACAGAATAGTCGGCTCCAGTATCGACGAGAGCGGTCACACTGTGGCCGTCGATAAGAACATCAAGGTCGTTAGTTCGCCGTCTCGCATTACAGTTAGGGCGTGGCGTGGGGTCACGGCTGCGTCGGCTTGTTCCGCTGCTTCCATGTTGCGTCGTCAGGCCACCTTCGGTAAGTGAGCTTTCGCCGTCAGGGCTTTGCCTGGTTGGCGTTGTGTACGGAAAGCTCCGTCGCGGCGTCGTCGTCGTCGGAGGATCTTCGGTAGTTCGTCGCACAGCAACCGCACCTCCAGCGGTTGCAGCCCTTAGTTTCCCGGATACGGTCTAGGAGACCGGCCCCGCGTTGGGCCAGAGTACTGCCGGTGGTGCGGTGACGTGTGGAGGCTGGGCGACGGCGAACGCGAAGAGCTTTGTGGTGTCCACCGAGTTCCTGTCAGGTAGTCGGCGATGTCACGTGGTCATTCTCCTGGCTGTGGACGCGGTGCATTGATGGCGAAGCCACGCAGTCCCATCTCTCAGTACTGGCAGCGGCGGTATGTGTGTCCGGCCTCGCCGCAGTGGTAGCAGAGCGGGCGATGGTCAGGGGTGCGCCAGACGTCAGTCTTCCTCGGTGCACTGCGCTGGGCCGCTGGCGAACGGTATGACGTTGGTGGGGGTGGTGGCGCCTGTCGACGGAAGTGCGATGGGGCGGCGTTTTGGCGTGGACGGGGAGGAGCGTTGTGGCGCAGTGCAGCGGAGTAGCTCATAGCTTCCGGCTCGGGCAGCGGTGCGTGGGGAAATTGAAGCGATTGCTGAACTTCTTCTCGCACAATGTCGGCGATTGAATCCACTTGAGGCTGCGCCGAAGGCAAGAGCTTGCACAGCTCTTCCCGCACGATCGCTCGGTTCGTTTCACGCAGGTCTCCGGAGTTACTGGCTTGAGCAGCAGCGCAGTCTGCAGTCAGGCGACGATTATACTGTCTGGTGCGCATGTCCAGGGTCTTATAGATAGTGGTCGCTTCGGCTACAAATTCTTGGACGGTTTTTGGTGGGTTTCTCATCAGTCCCGCGAAGAGCTTCTTTTTGACCTCTCGCATGAGGAAACGAACTTTTTTCTCCTCAGGCATGTCTGGGTCAGCGTGACGGAATAGTCAGGTCATTTCTTCTGTGGAAATGGCGACATTTTCATTTGGTAGCTGAACCCGGGTCTCTAATAAAGCAGCAGCCCTCTCTTTGCGAGCGACGCTCGCGAACGTTTGCAGGAATGCGCCGCAGAAAATATCCCACGTTCGGAGCGTGGACTCCTGAATTTTGAGCCAGGTCCTTGCGGCGTCTTCCAAATAGAAGAACACACGACGCAGCTTTTCGTCATGGTCCCAGTGGTTGAGGGCAGCCACACGGTCATAGGTTTCTAGCCAGGACTCCAGGTTTTTGAACAATGACCCATGGAAAATTGGTGGTTCCCTGGGTTGATGCATGACCATCGTGGGCTGGGACGCTGCGGTTGTTATTGTCGCTGCAGTCGCGGCCATGGCCTTGGTCTTCCGCGTCTTGTCTTGTAGAAGCCCGTACTCCGGTGGTAGCCCTTGCTGTCGGCGGCTTGTTCGCTGCTCCTGGTTGGCATCGGTGTCTTCTCCGCGACGTGGGCTGGGTTCACGGCTTGACGGGGGCGTCCGGTACCTTAACGAAGCAGCACCTCCACCAGATGTCACGGGGTCGTGACGTGGCCGAAGACAGGATACTTCGTGTTGGGATTTAACTGTTTATTTGGGCAAACCTGTGCCCGGTGAACGGCAAGTATAATTACAGCAGCAGTCTCGCACAGATAGCAGTCTCTGACTGATAGCTGCAAACTGAGCAACAACTGACAAGCGGCGAAGCGCGTCGGTATTTATACTCTTGCCGTCGAATGTTTTAGCGTTATCGCTAGCGGTGCCGTAGGTTCCAGAACAATCTGTACCGTTCGCACAGTGGACGTGATGTTATCGAAATGATCTGCTACAGTCCGGAACTTTCTCAAAAACTGCAGGCGCGGTTTGCGCTGAGAATCGTGTGGTGTTTTGGGACGATAACAAAAACTTGGAAAATGGAACGTGGAAATATCTACGGTTGCACCTTGAAATAAATGTACCACACGCACTATTTGACAGCCCGAATTTTACACAGACGTGATTGTGGGTAAGTGCGTATTAGGCCATATGAACATTAGGAAATATATATTGTCGTACACACACCTCAAGATAGGTGATGGAATGCAAATAGTGAAAGCTTATCATATCCACCACCTCAACGTGACCTTAAAATGTGCATATTAAGGTAGCAGGATTAAGTTATCTGGTAGTTGGTGCACAATTTAAAATTTGGGAGATAGTGGACGAGGAACGATGTTGTGTTGTTCCTTCCCATTTAGCACTGTCAATGCTCGTGATGTAATTCTGGTTATATCATCAACGAAGTTCATAGCATCTAACGATCAGGCAACGCACAACAGATACGAGTAGAAATTTATGCCACAGATGCATAATATCGAAATATTTTCTCCTGGCTCGTTATCGAAACTGGAGCGTTGGTTTCGCTCAGGTTCAAGTACCTCGTATGAATGAACTCAAGTTGTGAATATGATAATGACGAAAACATTATTTGGGCCCAGAAAAGACTCAGGGAACACGTCGCGCCACACGGCTAGTCTCTGGCAAAGGGGTCGCCAAGCCCAGGGCACGACCACTCGTTCGCTGGCACTCTGGACGATTAGGGTTTGGTCGATGAGTTCAGGGCTGCGCAATAGCGCTGCCCACCTGTCCTAGCTGAAGACCTGCATGGTCATTTTTTAAGCGTATTGTTGTTAGCAAGCTCTGTTTACGCACTTTATACAGTGGGAAAAGGGCTGGTGATTGGTCGTCGCGTGCGGTAGCCTGTCACAATCGGGGATGATAGCCAAATGTCGTGATGGTTACCGAGTGTGCAAGACGTTGCCTTTAAGACGCACCTTTACGGCACATACACTCAATATCGCGACGTTCTCTGTCGACGTCCATTTCGAAATGAGGAATTAGTAAACAGGAGTAAAGACGTCAATATCTGCTTCATCGTGTTTGTCTTGTTCTCAAACACAAACAGCTGCAGGCCCGGCAGCTTTTCTTCATCCCCTAGCGTGAGTGCTACCCCTACATGTCGGGTACGCGTTTTGTTCTCGTATGAGTAGCAGTAATAGCAATATGGAAGCAATAAAACATTTCTGCGATGAGAGGAACTGATCTGCTGAACACTTTATAACAAAAACCACCCCACTATTGCAAACTCTATTACGCTGACGGAAGCGCCGACAATCATGGTACCGTGGCTAATATACAGCGGCAGCACTGAAAAGCAGTACTTCTGACTGTATTCACAGCGTACTCGAGAACACGCCGTATTGGTACATACTCCATAGAGTAGCTAATCTTGTTCATCAAGATGCTTCAAAGTGGCTATTTCCGTTCCAGCTCTCTGTTTCTTTCTTAAAGCCCGGTGAGTGGTCAGTGAGGTCATGTTCGGTCCGTGGGAGTCCGGTATAGCGACATACTTGTTATTTATGTCAAATGACATTATTCTGCTTAAAGCTAAGGTTTAGTTATCGTGTGCATCGAGCGCTCATGGTGGTATAGTGGCTAAGGCACTCGGCTGCTGACTCGCATGTCGCGAGATCGAGTTGAGGCCGTGTCGGCGGCATTTTCGACGGAGGCGGAAATGCTTGAGTCCCATGTTCTTAGATTTAGGCGCATGTTAAAAAACCTCAGATGGTTGAAAATTCCGGAGCCCTTCACTACGGCGTCTCTCATAATCACAAGGTGGTGCGGGGACGTTAAACATAAACTCGTACTACTATCCTGTGCATCGGTAAACCCGAACAAGCGTTATGCAGAGCACCGCAAGTGGACCAAGCGTGACCTTAGTTGCTCGAAGAAGCTGGGTCGTTACACCAGAAACGTTATTCCTTGGAATGGCTGATATTGCCTTTGCGCAGAAGCTCGCGATACTCTAAATCACCCTGCTTCGCGTCCCTGCTGAAGATTACTTATCAGCTATGTGTACGATATTTGTGTGCACAATTATGCGAAAGAAGGTCTAACATATATTCTGTGCGACTGCCTCACCTTGCACAGTTCTCATTCCTTGTTGGAGTTTGTGGACTTGTTACTTCCTTTATATATGACTATCAGCTTCCCGTTTCACCATGTGAATCAACCTTCATAGGCGCGATGGTATTGGGTCCTGCCGAGGAGGCCATACACGGTTGCACTGGACATTAAGCGGTGACGCCTGTTAAGCGGGTACATATGGTGAAAATAATTCGGCGAAGCGTCGTAGAACCAAGCAGTAGTGGGCTTTTTATTCAACGATCTTGAGACTGCAGGCGTTCCAGAACAGCAGCAGACAGCCCATATTGGCGCAGATTGATAAAAGCGTTGACATCAACTTTTCGGGTTTTAAGTTTTGTGCTCTAAGTCATCAAAATCTTTGACATGATGCACTCAGGCTGGTTGTCAGTGTTTTATTATGAAGGTTCAAATTGAACACAAAAGAGATATGGATCAAACCTGTACTCTGTACGTACAGGTTTGATCCACCAGAGTACAGAGGCGCTGACTGTTTCAAAGCAGAAACAGTCAGCGCCTCTTCATCATCCTAGTTGTAGTTGGTACAAACGTCTCCTGTGTACGATGAAAGCCAAAGCTCTTCGCTCTTGCAGCCATTGAGCCGACGATCAAGAAGGCCCAGGCTACATTGCTCACGCGCAGGCGTGCGTACGCAATCTTCGCGTTAAGGGTGCTTTCACATGCGTGTACGTAGATACACGGAGCATGGGTGAAGAGCGCCAAAAGCTGAAGTACGAAACGGGAGAAGATATCTACTTTGATCGATACACTCTCCTAGGAGAGCTCGCCCGCACTCAAAGCTGAAGTACGGGGACCAAAACGTCTCCTACACTGCGACGTGCAATGTGCTTCCTTCATCCTGCGTTACAGGTGTGTGGCTTGCGAGGAAATGGAAAATCGCACTGTGGCTTGCGGACGCCGTTCCTTGGCGCTGGTGAATGCGATGAGCCAAGGGAAAATCTTGATGAATAATGCACGGCCACGAATTTTTTCATAGTACTCTTGCCGTGGGCGGGGAAAAAGAATTCCCGCGGCGTTGATTATACGGCTCCTTTATTTTCGGTTACACTACAGCGCATAGTGTATTGCTGTCTTCTCATGGCATGAGGATTGAAGTTGCCGTATGAAGCTACGCACCGTGTATTCTCGTGAACTTCTTGTTCTTTTGTGGTCTTATCCCACGACAATGTTTATCAGTCTGGCCGCTGTATACCTGGATCTCTTTTTGTATCTCACGCATACAGGTCCTTTCGCTATTCGATTGTTCCTGCATTCCTCACTGTTGTTTTCCGCTCCTGTATCTAGGTGCACTCTGTTACAGACTTTTTTTCCTCGGCTGATACGAAGCCGGATGTGTCTCAGGTGCACAAAAAAGCCTTTCAAAATGTAGTATCGACTGTTCCTTTTTTTATTTCACTGAAAACTACCTCTTGCTTCTTCATCAACATTTCAAATAATTCAGGCATATCTAACTAGCACAATATCTCAATGAAATATTATAATTACTTTCCATTGTATTATTTAAGGACCTTGTTTTATGCCTATATTTTATAAAATAATAGACAAAAAATATATTACTGGCGGTAATGTTAAACAAGGATGTTGGGTGAGCCTATACGATGGTTTATTTTGTGGCACGTTGGCAAGTAAACCTTTCAATCAATTTTAATGATGTGGAGTTCTTCAACGTGCACACAAATATAAACACAATGCGGTTTTCGCATTGCACATGCATTGAAGTATGACCAACGTGGCTGCAGGGATCGAAACCGTATCTTCAGTATTATTAGTGCCACACCAATGCCTCTAAGCACCTTTATGCGGTGGGTTGTTGAATCAGACCACCTTGTAAGCCACCACGCTCTTCAGTGCTCTTCCGCAAAACATGAACTTGTGCACTGTAGAAAATCTTGTGTCAAAACATCCAAAAATATATATGTTCTTTCAGAAAATTATCAAGTCACTAACGGTAGTATGTAATGAAACGTTTCCTTTTTCTTAACAATGACGTGTGACGAAATTACAACAGTCAATCATATCAGTTCTTGGAACGTGCACGAGCAAATGCGCTGCTGCTATGGCTTAATAGGGATGTAAGCGAATGAAAGTTTCAAACGAGCAGGACGCGTTTTGGGAGCATGCATCCTTCTTATCATAGTAGGTAACTTTAACATTTTAATTTCTCTCGTTCGAGCAATGTTTTTTTTGTAGTAATTAGTTATGCTGGAGATGTTAGGTGAAAAAAAGACTGTGTGACGGCTCATAGGGGTAATAATATTTGGACACCTGGAATAGAACGTAATGGTAATACTTTGATAAAGAGATTGTGCTAGCTTTGTCGTAAAGATGCAATCAGTTCAAGGAAGTAATCTTCCCTATCTTGTTTCACTTTTGGGGTAGCAAAAACCTTTGCAGGGCTCTTGTGGCTGTTTGGCTAGCTCAATAGATACCAAATCTGGTATTACGTGAAGTTAGTATATGATAAAGGTAAATGACACGTCCAAACAAGATAATCATGAGATGCATGTTATATAAAACATGACTACGGGCTATGCTCATAGCATGCTCATGGCCATTTCACTAGCTCCACATACACCAAATTTGGTATCACGTGACGTGAATAGAGGAAAGTAAATGACACGTCCAAATATGATAATCATGAGATGAAAGTCACGCATTATTCACGTCCGCCTCCTAACGTTGGGCTGATTTTAAAGTGACAAATCAACCTTCCTGGTTCATGCTTCGCGTATCATCGATTCTCACTGTACGGGAGATCTGTCAATTTTTTTTTTCATTGCAAATCAATTTCGAAATGGACGTGTAAGTTAAGCCTTTTTAGCTCGAAGAGCACACATCAATATACTCAAATCACTTTAATTAGGCCATCACGTTAAATTAGGAACCACAAGTAAAATAGGAAGGCAGACGCTTCGCTCAGAGAGTTTTTAACACTCATAACGCTACCTATGATGTCGTATTTTTTTCTTGTTTTTGCTGAATTGATCGCAAACGATGCTACGCCTGATTGCTTTCCCCACGACCATCCATTTTCCACGCGTCTAAATATTATTACCCCTGGCTTCACATCGCTTTTTATTTCTCCTAACGACTCAACCATAACTCACACCTATAAGAAACATTGATTTCAATAGTGAAATAAAGATGTGAAACTTGCATACTTTGATAAGGATGATGCATGCTCCCAAAGCCTGTCTCGCTCGTTTCAAACTTTCATTTGCTTACATTCCCAGTAAGCTTTAACAGCAGCCAGTGAGGGGATTCATCGCTTTGCTGGTGCCTGCCTTCTCCAAGACATTCAACTTTGCTCCCACCAGAGTGCAAAAGCAGAGTGGGGTGGAGGAGAGCGGGGACAGAGAGCGCGTCGATTTGATGCTATTGCGCCAGCGGTCCCGATTTCCAGCTTCGAAATGTTCTCAACGCTTCCTCGGAAAGGCGCTCGCTATGAGTTACTCTTCGTCGCAAATTATTTTTGCGCTTCATTGCCGTAACAACCAAACACACACGGAAGCTCGCTGAGCTGTTACCTTCAGTTCCCCTTCTCAGCACCCCCCCCCTCCCCGAAGTCTTAGTTTCCTCACCGACTTTCACCGAATATATTAAATGGATTCTTGACGACGCAATCCCACGTTGCTGCGAACGCAAACAGCAGCGCAGCCTGATGAAAACCCATAAAAAAACACCGCGCTCGATGCGATCCCCGAACGATGCGGCAGCACGAGGGTTGAAGAAGCATCGAGTACCAGTAAGAGAGAAAGAAAAGAAAAACTGAAATTACTCGATTGCAACAACGAATCGAGACTCTGCAGAAGAAGAAGTATTTGAACCTTATCCCCGTCTTTCTTTTTTTTTCTCGGGAGAGAGACAGGCGATTTTTGAAACAAAAATGCGAGCTCTTTCGATAATTCGGCTTGCCAGAGAAATCCGCATGTAAAGACATGGATATAAAGAGAAGGCAGAAGCTGAAAGAAATTGAACTTCAATATCAAAGGCAAGAAAGAGAGGATAAAAAACAGCTTTTAAGAACTCTGCTAGTGTGCCACTGACACAGCAAGTTGGGGTCGTAAATGGAAGCCCAGCATAAATTATTTAGTTCACACTGATTTTCTGTCGAAGCAGGGTTTTTTTTTTCCTACGACGCCCTCTCTTGTTTCTGAGTCAGGCCGGGGCATATTCCTGCGAAAAGGCTGTGGGAAAAGGAGAGGGGCATGCCTGGTGCCAGAATAGATGGCGTTAGCCCGGTGCCTGACTAATTACTTCAATTTTTATAGCATGGCTGACACTGCGATTTTGCGTTTGCTTTTTTTTTAAATATCATTTTCCTTTCCACATCTAACGAGGCACGCAGGTAGCACTTTGTCGTCAGTGGTGTCTATTTTCTCTCCAGTTCGTGTCTTTATACGTTGGCGTGATTAGGGAAACGAATAATGCCGCCTAGTTTTTTCAGCTAAAGAGTACAGTATGTGCACCTTTCCTGTCTTATTCCTCTTACTTAAGGGGCAGGTGCTGCTCACTCGTATTTTTGACAGCCTCGTAACTCGCATACTCAGAAGCTTGCCGGTGTAGCAGTGTTCTTTTTTTATTCACGCGAGCTTTGTCACTGATATGTTGACTTCGATTAGCACATTACTCACAGGAGTGTTCATGTAACTGACTCCGCACTTCTTCGTAATTAAATCATGGTCGTACGTAACGATCTGATTCGTTTTTCTCGTTGACTTTTCAAGATTTACTACTTGCGTTACGTACAAGGTTTACTCAATGTTTCTATTGTTGACTTGCTACATAGAGTCTCTAGATGTGCAAAGGTTTGAAGTGACTGCAAAACTATGGCGTGTGGTTCCATGAATTCTTCACTTAGAAGAGTGGTGACACAAAAATTCTAGCACAATATGACTGTTACGCCATAGAGATGTAAACAAAGAGGTACCGTTTGTTCAATATCAGCCGCAAATTCAGTCCAATTTTTTTTTCGTTGGGTACGCACGTTTCTGGAAGGGCCGAAGCAGAAACTTAGGCAAAAAGTGGCCGGGTAACCTAGCGGAGCCACAGTGTAGGAAACGTATTTTACATGTTCTGGCCAGGCTTCCAGAGAACTGTACAAGCTAGACAATGTTTGCAGACACACCTAGTAATGCATAGCCTAACCACAGACCCACAAACTCAACATTCCTGCAACTAAGCTGCTAACTGACTCTTTGTAAAGCATTCACAAGAAAATACTTATGAACTCACTCACAGTATTTTTTGCTTATATATATATATATATATATATATATATATATATATATATATATATTGCATAAACATTAGGCTTTGGTGCATTAGGCGCAAGCTACCCAAGGAACATGATACTAACAAAATTAGTGCCCTTGTTGACCTAATACAGAAAGTCAACAGAACGGCAGACCCGCGAGACCCGGCTGAATCGATATCTGCTTGCGGCAGCGAAGCTTCGCATCGGCCTTTATAAACACGCCGTCAGGACATATTGCTACGAGGCACCTCAGATGAACTCAATAGGGAAGAAGACGATGTTTTGTGTGGTGACTTGAACAAGCCAGAGCGTTCACTGAAATGACCACCAGAATTAGGATGCCACCGATTTTCGGCCGCTTTGATATGTCATCTCTTACAGAAGTGCGCACCGATGCAAGTGGCCACAGAATCGGAGCCGTTTTGGCACAAAGACAACTTGGCTGCGAACGTGTCATTGCATACGCTAGCCGTATTTTATTGCCAGCGGAAGAAAATTGTTTAATGATAGAACGCAAACGCCTCGCGCTCGTCTGCGCAGAGGATAAATTTCGGTCATATCTGTACGGACGGCCATTCACAGTAGTCACGGAGCATCACACCTTATGCTGGCTGTCGTCCTTAAAGGGCCCCTAAACTACCAACGGATGCTCGCGTGATGCTCTTCGTGCCTTTCTTTTATCGACAACAGCCGTCATAACGTCACCTGTAAGATTAGGTGACGTCGCAAGCAACAGAAGGTGTTAATGGGCGAACGAGAGCCTGTTTTCTGCTAGCAGATGCACGCGCTTTTTGCGTCTCCACCTCGGACGCAGAGGAAGGCCTCTCGGACAGGTGGACAGGCGAGCAGACGAATGAAGCCTAGCGATGGAAAGAGCGAAACGAGCAAACGCGTGCAACCCCGCCAGCGTTCCTCGTGTACTCGTGTACAACTGGAACGCCACAACAAAATTTCGACCTCTGGGCGGTTTAGGGGCCCTCTAAAATATTCTAGTAGTCATCTCGGACAGTGGGCTCTGCGGCTACAAGAATATTCGTTCACAGTTGCCTACAAATCGGGCCATCATCATAAATATGCCGACTGCTTGTCGCATCATCATTTCGACCCACCGTGGTCCTTCCTGAGAGCGACGACTCTGTTTGCACGTTTGCACTATCCACCTTCAGCACCATCAGAAATGAGCCACGCCGTGATCCTCACTTGAGAGATATAATCCGTCGGCTGACTGGTCCCACAACTGCTCCGTCTCTCCATATGTTCCTGCTCGGAGACAGTTTATTATATCGCTACAGCAAGAATCCTGACGAACCTGAGCTGCTGCTGGTCATTGAGTGTCAGGCTGCCCTCGTGCAGTTGCATGACATTCCAACGGCTGCTCATTTGGGAGTCTCAAGAACTTAAGACTGGATTCGACGTTGCTCATTTTGGCGTCGTATGTACCGATCCGTCAACCGTTACGTCTCTTCAAGCAAGCTTTATCAGCACCGCAAATAAACACAGCATAGACAGCAGTTTAGTTAGAGCTGTGTGGCGATAACCTCGTTCTTTCATGTGCCATCTGATCAGCCAGTTCTTCTAATCAACGAAGCTGTTTGCTACATTACAGCGTAATTGACTCTTGAACGAGCCTTTATGAGATCATGTGTGTCTTTTGTATTTGTTGTATTCTGCACTTACCTTTCTTGTATACAGTTGGCTTCCCCAGATTACGCAAGCCAACATGATCATCAACAATCTATTTTATTTATATTGTACTGTCTCATTGATTAAGCTCATTATTCTTCCAGAGAAGTAATGAGTTTACTCCTTTTTAGGAAAGAATACAGAAGAAAAAGTTTCACCATCTCCGGCTTAAGGAAACCATGTGGTCAATATGCGAAGTAGTGGGCGCTATCGCTTACACAGGCAGCGACATTGACGCTGGTGCTCGTCACGGAATTGCTCAGAAGAGAAAGCTGGGCACGCAGTAATTTCCTACTAGAACATGCCAATTACTGCTAATGAGAAGTAATAGACAGACGACTCCGATCGGGCACAGAGACCAACAGTCAGCTTTTAGTTACCGTATACACTGCGAATTTTTATTGTTAGACAACGCAACGCTGTGAAGAAATCTCCCACCGGCACTACATTTAAGGTCAAGATCCAGTGCCTAAATATACGGGGTAGCCAGTGAACGGTTGTGCAGCGTGATCAGCCGGTTTTTAAATCGAGAAAGACTGTTCGCTTGCTGTGCGCTCGAGTTTTGTGAGTGGTGGAAAGGGTGAAAAAAAGACATGACACGTGGCAAGCGGTGACCGGCTAGAGAGTGACGTCAACACACGCCCCCTGCGAGGGAAGGCGTGACCTGCTTAGCCCCACTCCAACACCTGCGGATAAGGAAGCGTTTTGAGGAAGGAGGGACAGTGTTACACAAGCTAATCAAAGAAATACTTCGCATCGTAAAACCAGCAACCCTTTCAGCTGGACGCCTTCAGCCTATTCAGAAACCATCGGAATCATTTTATGGTAGGTCTCCACCTACTTTGCCCTTTCCCTTCATCAGCCGGTGGGAGCAAGTGCACAGCAGTCGCCACAGACTACACCATTTGGTATGCCATCACGTGCGCCTTTCGTACCTGTTGTGCAACCGACGTCGCTGACTTTCTCCTAGAAGACGCCATAATACACCACGGCACCCCTCGACAGCTACTTACCGATTGGTGTCGCTACTTCTTGTCACAAGCCATGCAAGACATACTGCATTCTTGCGCAACAAAACACAAGCTAACAACAGCCTATCATTCTCAAACCAACGGGCTAACGGAACTGCTAAACCGAACTATCATAGAAATGCTTGTCATGTACGTTTCTTCCGACCATCGTGACTGGGACGCTGCCCTTTCACTAGTGACAATTGCTTACAACACGCCTCGGCATGATATTGCAGGTGTCTCGCCATTTTTTCTCACGTACGCACGAGAAACTAAGCTACTTTTTGACACGCTCCTTCCTATCGTTCATATCTAGAGCTCCAGAGGAATGTGAGTTTGCTCACTTGCGTCTTAGCGACTCACAAGAACACCAATATGGCTGTTTTACAATTCCCGCCACCACAATGTCCCCTTCTAACGTGGTGGCACGGCTCTACATTGGATGCCTTCACGGCCAGTTGGTCTGTGCGAAAAGCTAACTTCTCCGTACTCGGGTCCGCACCGGGTTGTGCGCCAAGTCACCAACGTGACCAATGAAATTGAACCTTTTTACAGCCCCAGTGCGTGATCGTGTTCTCACGTTGTTCCCGTCACTCGGTGGAAGCAATACCACTCGGACCAACCGAGCACCCAGACGGTGCCTTCACCGCCGGGGTTGATGCGACGGGGTGCTACAGATGGACTCGACAGGAAAAAAAGACTTAGTTGCAGACTTAGTTCGCTCTTGTACGCCTGTCTGTAAACTCTTAGTGAATATTTTCACGTTACACCGTAACTGTAACCTGTAGATAATGGTACACAAGGACGTCAAACTGATTCGAACAACGGCAATACGACGTTATCGTTTTTCTATGCACGCGCATCTTCGTCCACTTTTGGAGAGCGGCACATACAAGCCTACCAGCATCTATGGAAGTAATACTTGCAGAAATTGTACTAGTGGCATTACCCCCACCCCTTCCCAAAGAACATCGTCCTGATGTCACAACATAATTACCAGATGAAAAGAAAACACATACGATAAGCAGTACACAAGGGGGTGTTCACAATCACTGTAAGTCTACTCAAGGGAGTTTGACGAATACTCAGCGTCGGTAAAATGGCTTCATCCTCGAAACATGGACGACGTGTGGCTATTGTGAACGGTGGTATTGACGAGTCATGTCCTCGTCAAGAACATCGCAGTTCACTTCGTTGAGACGATGGAGAACTCTGTAGGGACAAATATAGCGGCGTAACAACTTTTTCGACCGGCTCCGTTGTCGAATGGTAGTCCACAATCACACTCGTTCTCCGGGTTGGTAAGAGACATCGCGACGACGAGCGTTGTAGAGCAGTGAGTCGATGCATTGTTGCTTATGGATTCTTTCAACTGCAAGCTCGCGAGCTGCGTCTGCCAGTCCGATAAGTTCCTTCGCCTTGACACTAGTCTAGTGTCTATCTGGTACCAGCATGGCATCCAGCATTGTAGTGACCTCCCTGCCGTGAAGTCACCGAAATGGTGTGAATCCAATTGTTTCTTGCCCATCCGTGTTGTAAGCGAACGTGACGTAAGAGAGGATGTCATCCCAGTTTTTATGGTCTTGGTCAACATACATGAATAGCATGTCGGCGATCGTCTTGTTCAGTCGCTCTGTAAGGCCGTTGTTTTGTGGGTGGTATGCAGCAGTTTTAGATGCGGAAGCATCTTATACTCGCGCCTTGTAGTGCGCCGTCCGCGCCGTCCGCGCCGTTCGCACCGCCTTAGTTGAGCTAATTCATTACGTCTGATACAATAATCACTCGTTCTCTGCTACTGCAATATTCACGCGTTCATCAAGTATAAGGTTATTTGTTGCACTTCAAAAGCATACATGTGTCCGAGTTAAAACGGTCAAAGTTTCACATTAAATGCACCAGGAAGGTAAAGTATTGGTACGGAAACCAGTAACACAAACATGAGCTTGTACGGTAAAGTTAGCTATTTAAAACCTACGCGAGCGTCGGTGCACACTGAACCATGCCTGTGTATTCAGGCATGTGTCTAACTCTGTTACCTGCCACTAAACTGTTTTAGCGGGACGGCTCAGTGCTCTCCCATAGTTGAGTACGAAGTACTCAAAATCGTTCAACATATTAGATGCGGAAGCATCTTATACTCGCGCCTTGTAGTGCGCCGTCCGCGCCGTCCGCACCGCTTCTCGAACATTCGACAGCTGACGCGCGCGCATGCGCCGTCGCGCCGTCGCCCACCATCTGTGCCGCGCGCGCTTCTCCTTCGAGAACATTCGACAGCTGACAGCGCATGCGCCGTCGCGCCGTCGCCATCTGTGCCGCGCGCGCGCTTCTCCTTCGAGAACATTCGACAGCTGACAGCGCATGCACCGTCGCGCTGTATATATACTCAAGGTCGGCGCTCGCTCGCTCAGTTGCCGCTCGTCCGTTGGTTCGTCGCAATAAATAAAACACCGCCCTTTCGCATACGTGCCGTACGTGTTCACTCATTTAACACCCCATTTCACAACCACGTTAACCAATTTAGCCATCGACCCAAGTAAGTCGCAATTTAACACCCGTTAACCAATTACATGCTTCCGCATCCTCCTCAGTGTTCCCCCGAGGGAAGCTGCGGGCAATTTTTTTTCGATGTGCTGTGCCGCTAAGCTGCATGACGTCTTGACATCCGGGCGGTAAAAGCTGTGCCACGATCAGTTATGACAACTGCTGGTGCTCCATGTCGGAGGACGATGTTCTTCATAAAAAAGTGGGAAGTCTCAATGGCGTTGCCACGTTGTAATGCCTTCGTTTCGCAGTAGCACGTCATGTAATCAGTAGCAACTACAATACAGCGGTTGACGTGACGAGACTTGGGAAAAGGACGGAGTAGATTCATGCCAATTTGTTGGAACGGTTGTGTTGGAGGAGCGACGGGCTTCAAAAAGCCGGCTGGGCGTTGATGTGGTGCTTTACGGTGCTGGCACTCGTGACACGTTTTCACGCAATGATTCACGTCTCAATTGATCTTAGGCGAGAAGTAGTGTTGGCGAATCTGGGCCAAGGTACGTGTGAATCCCAGGTGGCCTGAGGAAGGCTCATCGTGACAGGCGGACAAGACATCGGCTCGTAACGCTAGCGGGACGACGAGCAGGTACTCAGTCGGGTAAGGGTCGAAGTTTCTTTTATAGAGGATATTTATGCGAACACAGAACGATGATTGCGAGCAGGCGAATGCTGGTGGTGGATGCGGCGTATGACCTTCAAGATATTCGATGAATTGTCGAAGCTCTGAATCATTCTTCTGCTGTTCAGCCAAGTCGGATACACTAACGGCGCAGAGAAACGGCCGTCGAGATCGTGATCGCATTACGCTGTTTTAATAGGAGCTTGGGAAAGGCAGGCAGCGTCGGTATGCTTCCGGCCAGACTTGTACACGCCTGTCAAATCGAACTCCTGAAGGCGTAAGCTCCATCTGGCGAGACGTCCGGAAGGGTCTTTAAGGTTCGCCAATCAGCAGAGCGCATGTTGATTGGTAACAACTCTGAACGGGCGACCATAGAAGTACGGTCTGAATTTAGCTATTGCCCAGACACAGCTAGGCACTCCATTTCACTGGTTGTGTTATTCGCCTCCGCAGATGATGAAATCCGGCTCGCATAAGCGATAGGGCGTTCGACGTCGCCCTGCCACTGGACGAGGACTGCACCAAGGCCGATGTTACTGGCGTCTGTGTGTAGTTCAGTGTCGGCATATTCGTCGTAGTGTCCGAGTGAGGGCTCAGACTGGAGATGCTGCTGGAGCTCGGAGAACGTGCGTGTTTGCTCAGGGCCCCACACGAAGGGAACATCTTCTTTTGTCAGACGAGTGAGGGGTTCGGCAATGTTTGCGAAAATTTGCGCGAAGTGTCTGCGCAGAGCCCTGAAAATCGACGCACAAAACGTTTGTTGGTAGGTGGTGAAAAATCTGTGACAGCCAATGTTTTGTCTGGTCCGGCCGATTACCATCATGGCTAACAAGGTGGCCGAGGAACTTTAATTTGTTGCAATCAAAACGACATTTTTCTGGTTTCAGTGATAGGCCTGCCGTGCGAATTGCAGCAAACACAGATCTAAGTCGCTGCAAATGCTGCTCATATGTTTGGGGGAAGACAACGACGTCGTCTAAGTAAACAAGGCATACTTCCCACTTGTGAGTTATCGATGCGCTGAAGAGGATAAACGTCTTTATTTGTGACTTTGTTGAGTTTGCGCTAATTGACGCAAAACCAAAGAGTGCCGTCCTTCTTCTTTACTAGTACGACGGGGGACGACCATGGACTGTTGGAGGGTTGGATTACGCCATCTTTGAGCATCTGCTTCACTTGAGAACGTATTGCCTTTTGTTCCTTTTCTGATACTTCGTGTTTCTTTTGTGAACTTGTACTAGTGGCAATGTATTCTCAGACGCCTTTCTTACCGTAACAATTCGAAGGGCCGTTAGCCATTCCCATTTTGAATGACCCGTTCCTTTGCTGGCTTTTCTGTTGCCTTCATCGGCACCCTCTGCTAACCTCTCCTCTTGTTCCTCTCTCTCACTATATCTGATTTCGGCGCCCTCTTCGCCGTTGCCATCCGCCCCATTAATTTCACTAATGTGTGCATCCTGCCTCACCAGACAGTCGCGAATCGGGCGCCTTCGCCGCAGAAGCTACGCACTTGTGTGCCACACTCACACTCCTCCTCCGCATCCCCTCATCGCCTTGTTTTGAATTGCGAAAGCATCGCGCTCAATACGATTGGTCAGAGGCGAGGACCGATCAGGCGCCATCGAAAGCTCCTGTATATAGTGGAGAAGAGGGAGTGACGGCCCTTTTAGCGCTGCGTGCCGCTAAATGCCTCGCATTAGTACATATGGTTGGTGCGACCCGATGAGCTTCAAGCGCTGCTACTACACTAAGCGTATCTAAAGGAAGGTGCAATGGACATTCGCACTTCAGCCATCCGTGAAAACATAGTTTCACGTTCTGTCGGCTGTCGGTCCTTACTAATGGCGCTTAGGCAGTTGCCATTCCATTTCAAGTCCAACCCGTTGTCTCGCATTGTTACGACGAATGTGTATGGCTTAGCTATTCTAGTGTTTGAAAGAAGCCAGAAATATAGCTTCCAGACACCGACAGAAAAGAAAAGAGATGACAAGGAAAATGAACGTATACAAAAGAAAATACTTGAAGGACATTTGTGCGCCACATTCAAAAGTAACAAGTGACAGAGTGATCAAGCGTTGTCACTCTGAACTATGCCAGGAAAAAGCAAGCAAAGAAAAAAACGTTTGTGCTTGTAACTTTTGACGTTTCCAACTGTTCAGAGTTCCTACCACAAGTACGGTAACGAGGTGCCGACTGCGTCCTAGTTACGTCATAATTAATTCTTTTGCAAATTAGTCATATACCCGTTACGCTTCCATAGTTTCACACACTCTTCTTTTTTTTCTGTCATTACATTCCTGCTCTAAACACGTGTAGTGGTGCACTATGGTTACCGCGCCCGAATAACTGGGAACATTCTCTATCAAGGTCGGCAACATGTGGCCCGCGGGCCGTATGCGGTTTCCGGAGTAGTTGTATATGGCCCGAGGCACGAAGCCACAATCCTTCCACCGTATACCCAAGTCACTTCTCTGAAGGCCGACATGGCAGTTCTGATTTCAAAGGGGGGTTTGTGCTTGTAGCTTGTGTTCACAAATGAAACTTTGTTATATGCGTCTTGAAAAGAAATATCAGTTCTATGTTTATATTCCAGTTTTTCTGTACTATTTTTGTAAACAAAATAAATACTTTAACTCCTGATTTGGCCAGCCTAAACCTATTTGAACTTGTTTTCTTTCCGCGAACAAGTGCTGATTGGAATAATCTGTCTTTGGAACAACTATTGTCCTCAGCACAGTAGAGTGCCTCTTCCTAGATCACTACTTTGTAAAAAATCTCCTTTTCAAGTATTAATAAGAATTGGTTCTATTTCTTGTTAATTTCTTTGACTGTTACTGTATTCACAACGGTGTATTTGTATTACCTTTTAATCCCCTGTATTCCATTATTTCTTTCATATCCTGTAGTGCTATAGCTTGTTATCTACGTTTTTTAGCAACGTTTTGATGTTTTTGTATTTCTACTGTTTTATGGGCCCTCTGGCCTGCAGTATTTTTGTGAATAAATAAAAAATAGAGAAAAAACTGATCAGAGTAGTACACATGTGTTCAAAATCTAAAAACATTTAAACCCTCGAGAGAGAGAGAGAGAGAGAGAGAGAGAGAGAGAGAAGAGGCCGGCATTAACTTGTGAGCCTGCTGCTTTAGACAGGACAAATGGGAAAGAGAAAAAAGAGTGATATATAGTAAAGATTAAGACGACATTGGGTTATGCATATGCAAAATAACCACGTAACACAGTGAGCTTCAAGTATACTGTACACAGCGTTCGTCTAGTATTCGGTAGAGTACGATTCAAAAAATATTTAAATGGCCCTGTAGAAGTTGCTGAGGCTACGTTGGTTGAACATTGCAGGCAATAGGCTACCTTCACTGAGAGTTGTACAATCTATACTTAGCAACGTTGAAGCCAACGTCACCCTTTGGGATAGAGAGCAATAAATTCATTGAAGTCTCATGAAGTTAGACAAACCTAAAATTTCTAAGAGAGCCTAAGGATGAGCTTCAGACAACAGCGTCATATTTGGGGCCTTCTCCTGAATTATGTCATCACATTCAGTATATTGAAGGGCAGCTTTAGAGAAGGTTGAAGTAGTTTTCGGGAGGAAACCATGCGACAGTGTCGGCAGTCAATTGAATGTCTACGAGAACCCTCGTAAAATCGTATACTTAGGACTAATGGTCACGCTCGTTGACAAGGTAATAAGGTCTGTTTTTCATTTTTTGCAGAGTGCATACAGAAGCACGAAGAAATGGTTCGATTTCCTCCAGTCTCCATCTCTGCAAGGGGCTCAGCTCGAGTGCGTGCCGTAGCAAGGGCGCTTACTGAGAAACTGCGCGCACTCATTTTAGTTCACGGGAAGTGAATTTATAGCTGTGCACCCAACATTGTATATGCAGGCACCGTACAAAAGTAGAAATAAAAATCTGCAAGAAATGCCAAAACAGAAAGAAGTACTCAGCTAGATTATCATAGCCAAGCAGCTCGTTCTAACGAAAAGAACGAGCTGAAGCTTTTGTACAACAGAAAGGAGAAAATAAAAAAGAGATTAGAGTGCCTCCCTTTTTTCTTCTACGCCTGTTTCTGTTTCAAAGGGCTCGGGGTGAGTTTCAGGTGCAGAGTGGACTAGAATGGAATGGGATGCGCCAACGGGCCCCGCAATCTTTCCTTCTTTCTTTCTTTCTTTCTTTCTTTCTTTCTTTCTTTCTTTCTTTCTTTCTTTCTTTCTTTCTTTCTTTCTTTCTTTCTCTCTTTCTTTCTTTCTTTCTTTCTTCCTTCCTTTCTTTCTTTATTCTTTCTTTGTTTTTCCTTTCTTTCTTTTTCCTTTTTTTCTTTTTTTCTTTCTTTTCGCTTTCTTTCTTTCGTTTTCTTTCTTTTCCTTTTTCTTCCTTTCTTTCTTTCATTTACCAAATAAAAAAGATGTACAGCCAGAGGTTCTAGGAAATAGACAACCAGGTTCACAGAAAACGAACTGATGAAACAGAGCCAAAACAACAATGCACAGCACCCATATCGTATTCCGTCTCCGTTCTCGTTCTTAACTGTATTATGATATCCTGCATGTCACTTTGTCCGCCTCTCGGAAGACCATCATTTAGGTGTCTTTATCAACCGCTGATGAAACACATAGGAAAGCAGGTAAAGTCATAAATATGCTTCGTTCACTCATGAATGCCATCCAAGAGATCTTGTTGGACACGCATGGGGACAACGTCTGCTCGAAGCGCTCTCAAAGTACTGGACGCCTTAATCCCAATGTTTGAATCACTCGAGTAGAAATAATGCTAAAAATCGCCATCACTTCTGAGAAATCAAGGAAGCATCCACCAATCAGCGGAATACCAGAGGACTAAAACAGCGTCTCTTCGGAGTTTCGTCATTTACTGCTGTTCACGTGTTCGAAGTCATCAGCATCTGTGAGCCCATTGCGTGTGCGTGCTCTCCTCTCTTTCCCTTTATGCATCTTTTAAACTCGCTCATCCTTATCCCCAGTGTAGGGCAGCATACCGGTCGTTCTAGACTGGTTAAGATCCCCGCATTTCCTTTCCCTCTTGTTGTTGTTCTTCTTCTTCACGGATATCACTTGCTGAATGATTAGTTTTCTACCCTACTCGGGAAGCGTTAAAGCTCCAGAAATGTACGTTCCTCCAAAGTGGAAGCGATAACTTGAAAAAAAAAGAATAACAGAGAAAGAGAGAGAGAGAGAGAATACAAAAGAGGGGGACATGCTCGCGCATTGGTAGTTGATATCTCTTTCTCATGATTTTCTGTCTTTTATTTTTTCCTGGGTGTAAAATTCCAGTGCCGGAGTTTCGTTTTGCCGGGCTATGTCGTGCATTTTATTCCTTCCTTTGGACATAATTTTTTTTCGCTTCTTTTGTGAGCACGTAATACAATAAAGTATGTCTTCGCTATCCTTTTAGGCTGTTCATCGCGTTCTGAATTCGCGGGCGACGCTCCGCATAAGGCGGGCGACTTAAATTTGTTGAGCAACGACAGCACGACATCGAGAAAAGCGATCTCTGCTGCGCCTAAGCAAGGCACATTTATTTTTTCCTGATTGTTTTAGCCTTTTTTTCAGCCTGCCTGGCCACTCGCCTTTACCGCCTCCCCCTCACGGCTTCATTCTTCGTATAAAGAACTTCCGGTAAGTTTCCCCTTAAAGATCGCAATAGATAGACCATGATCACGCGGTTGAAATTGCCAAAGTCCGGATAATGGCCCGAATGTGTCTTAACGTTCACAAGTGCTTTATTTTGACATTATTCACTGGACGTTTTTAAGAATTGTCCTTCAGCGGCATTTGCGGTTCTGTGAAGGTGAAAGTAGCAATAGTTTGAAGATTGTAACAACAGATTCAAAGATTGAATATTGATAACTTAAAGAAAGGTGCTAAAGATCACCGCATTCGAATGCTGAATTTGCCGTATTGAATGCCCGTAGTAAGTTATTGAGCCACGCAATCACGGCGAAAGTAAACGAGGCTTCACCAAGATGCAATGTGGAATATTTTTTCTGGCTAGCTAGCCTCTGCATTTTTTTCTTTCTCTAATTTTCGTTCCGAGAAAACAAGATAATGGATGAAAAGGGCGCTTTCCAACGAGATGGTCGTAAACGCAGATACACTGTTTATACGCGGACAAAAGAATCACCCATAAAGCCGGCAAATCAAATCACTGGCGCGAAGTTGCAAGCTGGGACAGTCATTGCCACATCTTCACTGATGCGATGGACGTAACTGGGGAAGCTTTTACAAAGCTAAAATAAAAAAAAAAGATACAGGAAAAAGCCAACGCCATCAGCGAAGTGCACTCTTTGAAATAATTCTCTTGGCGTTTCCGCGAAATCCAAACCCACGAAAAAATAAATGGCGCAACTTCGTCTGCTCTGTCCTACCTCGTGTGGCTTCGCGTTCTGTCACTGAAATCCTCCCGACACACTGTAGAGCCTGCCCCAACGTTCACTGGCCTTGGAGTGGCTTATGGACCGAGTCCACGTGCTCGAGATGTCTCGGACGCTCAGCACGCACACCGAGACACTCTCAACCTGCCTCAACGAGTTTATGCCTGCCATAAAACGCTTTCTCTCGTGAGGCTTTTCTTTATGTCAGCTTGACTGCGGCGTGCTAGCCAGAAACAACATGCAACGAATCAGTCAAATGCAGGTACAAAGAAATGAAAAAGACGTGGGAAAGACCGCACCCGTAATGCAGTATTTCCTGCGAAACTTTGTCCGGCATACAAGCACGAGTCTTTGCATGAATGTTTGTGCTCACTTTTTTTTGTACGTCTCTTGCTTTCTACTTGTTCGCTCTCCGTTCTTTTTTGTTCATTCCGATCGTTGAACTCTCCAGCGCTAAGAAAAGCCGGCTTTGCGAGGAATTGGACTGTTTTTTTGTCGGTGGGGTGTTTCCAAACAGCCTCGGATTTGAGGGCGCCGCACTTTTATTGCACACGATTCTGAATAAGCAAAACAACGGGAAAGGAATGAATGATATAGAACGAAAACGAGGGTGAGACTAAACGGAAAGCGAGACACGGGTTGGAAACGAGATGACCGGTGAATATTATTGGAAGGGGAGAAGTGCGATCCTCATCTCTTCCAGCAGTGTTTTAGGTAAACTAGATGGCCCGTGAAGAAAAACTTATTCGCGTAGAAAAGGATACACCACAGAATTACCAAGAAATGTGACAGTACAAAGTTAAGCAGGGAAGAAGTTCAGATGGAGTAACAAGGCTTTGTATTGTAGGGTTCGAGCAATCACCACAGCTATGCCAGTTTATTAAATGCGGAGCATGTAATACTCGAGGCTTGTAGTGCGGCGCCGTCCGCAAGCTTCCTCCTCCTTCTTCCACCATCTGTGCATCCCTTCCTCCTCTACACACCGCGCGCGCTTCACTCCTCCACCATCTGTGCACCCTTCCTCCTCTACACACCGCGTTCGACATCTACAATTCTCCTGATTCTCCAGTGGACGCGCATGCGCCGTCGCGCTTCGAGAACATTCAACAGCTGACAGTGCATGCGCCGTCGCGCTGTATATATACTCAAGGTCGGCGCTCGCTCGCTCAGTTGCCGCTCGTCGGTTGGTTTGTACGGCGCGTCGACGTCCAAGGTCGCGGTGAAATGAATTCCAACGAATCCACAAACGCAATGATCGACGTCCCTTCGACCAGCGCCGCCCTTTCGCATACGTGTGTACGTGTTCACTCATTTAACACCCCCTCCTACAACCACGTTAACCAATTTAGCCATCGACCCAAGTAAGTCGCAATTTAACACCCCATTTCACAACCACGTTAACCAATTTAGCCATCGAGCCAAGTAAGTCGCACTTTAACACCCCGTTAACCAATTATATGCTCCGCATCCTCCTCAGTGTTCCCCCGAGGGAAGCTGCGGACAATTTTTTTATGTATACATCATTTGAATTATTAGGATCGCTCAAATAAAAACATTTCATTTGGGCGTTCATTCTTCCATGTTTGGATTCTTGAGACTTTCCTTTTTATTTTGTTCTTCCGCGCCCTATGTGTGGAGTGTAATGCGTAAAATGTGCCTATTTCTGCCGGCCCACTAAAATATTTCTGAACATCCCTGTTCGAAACTGGCAGACTTTTTCTCAATGAGCTTCTACTTTGTATTCTCTTAGCTCTGAGATTTTCTATCTCATTCGCCATGCATGACGCGAGCACTGTGACTGCAAGTGGAAACTGAACCTATGCAATTATTGAAAGAAAATTAAGCTCAGTGATCACACTTCAGCACAGCCGCAGTAAAACAATTTTCCTGAGAGAGACAAATGGCGAACAAAACATGGCAATCGTATTTTTACACCTTGTCACGAGTTTACACTTGCGGCGCAGCGGTGCTCCACAGAATATAGGAAAGGCAGATATTAATGAACGAGTGCGCAGAATCAGCGACAGGAGCGCAAGCGCAACGAGGAAGCCGCTACATCGACCAGCCACTGAAGCAGCATTTTATGCATGCATTTTTGTTGTGACTCCTGCGGCTGTATGCAGCCATGCAGTGCAACCGAGATCGGATGCAGATGTAGTGGCCAAAGACAGCAAAAAAACGAAGGCGCTCTACATGGTGTAAGGAAATATACGAAGGAATTACCATCGTCTGTAACTGGCTTCTTTCAGATCAGCGCGGAAGGCACAAGCGGTGCTTAAAACATTTATATTTTGATATGTGGGGTTTAACGTCCCAAAACCACCATATGATTATGAGAGACGCCGTAGTGGAGGGCTCCGGAAATTTAGACCACCTGGGGTTTTTTAACGTGCACTCAAATCTGAGCACACGGGCCTACAACATCTCCGCCTCTATCGGAAATGCATCCGCTGCAGCCGGGATTTGATCCCACGACCTGCGGGTCAGCAGCCGAGTACCTTAGCCACTAGACCACCGCGGCGGGGTGGCGATTAAGACAACACACGTTACACCTGACTGCCTGTGCCTATAATGTGGGTCTGCAGTTTCCTTTGTGCTTTGGTTTCACTCTTTGTCGGTTGCGTACATGTTCTCTGTTTCTACCCCTAAAACCAACCTCTTGCTCTTCGTCGCCCGTAAGTCCAGCGTAGTGTAACAGCGTTCTTGATCCAAGAAAGACGAAGAAGGGATTAGAGACACAGGAGCCGTTCCGCTTGGAAAGGGAATAATTGTGACAAAGGAAGCTGCAGGGAATTGCACTATAACGGGAGTGCACATGCTTTCTCTCTCTTTATTGTCGCAGGAAGCAAAAATAGCAGCTGATTTTCATCTACTCAGTTCCGAGCTTTACAGGGTCCTGGATCCTTTCTAGAAAAGCAACCGAACCGGCAGACAGTAGCTGGTAGCTGAGAGCTGAGGCCGATGGGCGTTCCGAAAATTCTATAGGTTTTCCTTACCTCCGCACAACTTTCTGCGCCCAGGGCTGCTACGCTATACATCCTCCCGCCGCTCTTTACGGTGCCCCATAGCCTCTGCTTTCCGTTCTAGGTGGCTTCTCCGCTGCACAGGCTGAGGCCATTAATTCACCCCATGATGGCCGGCCACTGGCCCGCTACGAACGTGAGGGGAGGACGCAGAAAAGGTGCTCCGTGCTCGTTATTGAAGGTTGCGTTTCGTGCCCACAGTAGAAGACGCGGTTGCTGGTTCCTTCACTATTGTACGCGGCCCGCCCTTCCTGGCTGCAAAGTCTCTCGGAGTACCTGCGCTGGGAACGAGCGGGTTGCAATAGTCCCGTCTTGCTATTCGTGAACATTGGGGAGCCACTGTCTCTCTGCGTGACATGTTCGCGAAGCAGCCCATATATATTATATGCGTTGGCTAGTGGACTTTCTTCAGGGCTGTAGATCTGATCTTGGACAGTGGCCTGATTATAGTTGCCATACGTGCTGCGAGAGGATCTTGTGGACTTGCTGGTGGTTCTACCTAATTTCCATTAGGTGTTGATGTAATCTCAGCCCTTGAGTGATAATAAGATATAGCATAGAAGAATAAAGCAAATTCAGGGAATAACGTCTGGCGTTTTACCTATATTCTGGCGAAACTGAAATAAAAGAAACTTAAGAATGGGCTGATACCCCTGTCTCATGGGTTTCCCATGAACTTTGTTTAACTTGCTCGTCGTTAAGCCAACGAAAAAGTGGTCCATTTCACCCGGCTATGAAGGTACACGGAGAGCTTCACAAACGAGGCTCGGTCGTTTTCACTGGCGACGAAACGAGGGATTTTCGTCTTCAGTAGTCTGCATACGTCAGAAAAATACTTCGGGAACTAAAGTTCCACATCCAGAAAATTATTAAATTTTGGCAATAATAGGCATCCTTCTGTTGCAGGGCCCATTCATAATGTGCGTTTTTTTCATATATGTAGACGTTAACACAGGTGAAGCTACTCCTCACACGAATGGCCTGGTGTTGCACCTTGCCTAGGGTGCCATAATTTTAAATTTTTCGTCTGTGTGAGTTGTTTTCCGAAAAACAGCATACAGAGAACAAAATATTGGCTTAGGAGGCGATAAAATGCAAAAATGATTGTATGTGGGCTACAAAACTACCATCTGTCGAGCATGGCACATGTTGTACACAAGCCAACCTCACCATAATATATAGCTTAATCTCAAAATATTGACACAAGCATAGCGTTAGGCACAAGGGGGCCAGTGGGGCTGTCAGAATGCTACAATTAGCAAATGCGTTTTTATTTGAAACAATCTTTAATGTGTTTTTTTTTCACAGCTAAAGCTCTTATGAGCTCAGAATACTGGTAATGAGCAGCGCCGTAGTTGTCCGCCGACGCCGCCACTACCAGTGTCCGTAATCATTATCGCGAGAAATGAGATATACATTTGTCTCAGTCATATTATAGTTCATGGCTATAAATGCTGCTAAGAAGCGAATCGCTAGAATCAAGTCACGCACCTGTCGCAGACATCTCGTAGTTCATGGCAATAAATGTTGCGGAGAAACAAGTGAAATAAAATTAATTTCTTCCAAATCTTGGTAAATGAGAGACACCAAGGATACAATTGTATTCGAACTAGGGTGCATTGCGCGCCAGCCCAGAACTCTACCACTGAGCCACGCCGGTGCTTGTAACTTATTTCTAAACTGGCCTTTGGCAGGCTTGATGTCAGGAAACGAATCGCGTGAATATGAGTAAAAAATGTTTTAGAAGGACAAATGTATACCCAGGCGTCAAACATTATGAATTGCGTATCGATTAGGTCATCCAGTGCTTCAACATTTTAGAAAACGCGTTCTTGATCACGTATCAACTGTAGCGCATACCCACTTCAGGCATAAATCTTCATCGTCACCAGCCACTGCATAAACAAATTTCACAGGATTTCTAGCAAGTGCGTAGTGAATAGCACCTTTCTCCGAAGAATTGCGAAGGATATCATTGTGAATGCTGGCATACTACAGCAAAACTATGATTATTTAAGTGTAGTGGGTACTGATCAAGTGTGCTTGTAGCAGTTACCCAAGGAGTTTTCAGAAAAATTTTCGAAAGTCCACTTTTGTATTTGAAGGAAGTGTAGTGCCACACTATGTCTATCAAAATGAAACTGAGTATCGCTGCGTGCTATACAAGAAACAGTACGAGACGTGCTAGTCATGTGGCAGACTTGGACACAGCTGCGATGTTTGTCCCAAACCAGAGAGCAAAAGATGCAGAGGTTGTGGCTGTGAGGATCCGCTGGAAGGCCACCAATGCGAACAGAGATGTCGACTTTGCGGCAAAGGCCACTAGACCGGAGCCAGAAAATGTCACGCTAAGTACAGGACTCCTTACCTTGTCAAGAAACGCCAGTGGGAACGGAGGAGACAAGAGGAGGAAGGAATATTCAAGGCTCATAGTCACTGCAGGCAAGGACAAGGCTTTTCGTTGCCAGAGGGAGAGGCACTAGGGCGACCCAGGTCCTGTTCCCGTTCTCGCGCCCGCTCTCGGTCGAGGCACACTGAGCTCTGGCTCCAGGCCCACGTCTGGAGCCAGAGCAAACACCAGACCTAGGTCCCAGAGCAGGTCTATCGCGAGGACAGGCCCCGCGACAATGCGAGCTCCCGGAAACGAAGACATGACTGTGAGACCCAAAGCTTCCCAGGTGAGCTGGGCGGAAACCGCCTCTGGGGTGCCCGCGTTGCTCGGGACTGCCACTATTAATAGGGAGAAGGCATTAAAGTTTCACGCGAATCCAAAAAAGGCTCGTGCAATTGGAAAACGATAACGCCAGATCATCATCATCAGCATCATCAGCATCATCAGCCTGACTACGTCCACTGCAGTACAAAGGCCTCTCTTATGTTCCGCCAGTTAATCCGGTCCTGTGCTTGCTGATGCCAATTTATACCCGCGAACTTCTTAATCTCATCTGCCCACCTAACCTTCTGTCTCCCCCTAACCCGCTTGCCTTCTCTGGGAATCCAGTCAGTTCCCCTAATGACCAGCGGTTATCCTGTCTACGCGCTACATGCCCGGCCCATGTTCATTTCCTCTTCTAGATTTCAGCTATGATATCCTTAACCCCCGTTGGTTCCCTAATCCACTCTGCTCTCTTCTTGTCTCTTAAGGTTATACCTACAATTTTTCTTTCCATTGCTCGCTGCGTCGTCCTCAACTTAAGCTGAACCCTCTTTGTAAGTCTCCAGGTTTCTGCTCCCTAGCTAAGTACCGGCAAGATACAGCTGTTATATACCTTCCTCTTGAGAGCTAGTGGCAATCTACCTGTTATAAGTTGAGAGTGCTTGCCAAATGTGCTCCACCCCATTCTTATTCTTCTAGTTACTTCAATCTCGTGGTCTGGCTCCGCGGTTATTACCTGCCCTAAGTAGACATAGTCTTTTACGACTTGAAGTGCACTATTACCTATGTCGAAGCGCTGCTCTTTTCCGAGGTTGTTGTACATTACTTTCGTTTTCTGCAGATTAATTTTAAGACCCACCTTTCTGCTCTTTTTGTCTAACTCCGTAATCATGATTGGCGATTCGTCCCCTGAGTTACTCAGCAACGCAATGCCATCGGCAAAGCGCAGGTTACCAAGGCACTCCATTAACTCTTATCCCTAACTGTTTCCATTCTAGGCTTCTGAAAACCTCCTGTAAGCACGCGGTAAGTAGAATTGGGCAGATTGTGTCCCCCTTCCTTTTACCCTTCTTGATTGGTGTTCTATTGCTTTCTTTATGAAGCGCTATGGTGGCAGTTTATCCCCTGTAGATTTCTTCCAGGATGTTTATATATACTTCATCGAGGCCCTGATTCCGCAGTGTCTGCATGATGGCTGATATTTCTACTGAATCAAACGCCTTCTCGTATCTATGAAGGCTATGTATAGTGGTTGGTTTATATTGTGAGCATTTCTCTATTCCCTGATTGATAGTATGAATGTGGCCGATTGTTGAGTAGCCTGTTCGAAATCCTGCTTGTTCCTTTGGTTGATTGAATCCTAATGTTTTTTTTTACTCTGTTAGCAATTACCTTTGTATTTAGCTTGTATACCACAGAGAGCAAGCTGATCGGCCTGTAATTCTTCAAGTCCTTGTCATCTCCTTTCATATGTATTAAGATGATGTTAGTGCTCTTCAAAGACTCTGGTACTCTTCCCGTCAGGAGACATTTCGTAAACAGGGTAGCTAGTTTTTTCTAACACAATCTGTTCTCCATATTTGAGCAGATCTGATGTTACCTGATCCTCACCAGCAGCTTTGCCTCTGCCAGATACATGCATGTTATCAAGGAACTCAGGGAAGAAAGCGCTAAACAAAAGGAAGAGGTAGCTAGTAAGGACGTCATCGTTCAGTGCGCAAAGAATACAGAGGAAGTCCAAGTTGGGGAGGAAACGGTATCTATACCCGCGAAACGCAGGGCAATTGAACTGGGTCCGGCTCAAGCCGAAAACACAACGCAGAAGAGTGAGGACAAGATCCGGAAAAGAGAGGATAGATTAGAAGCTCAAGTAGAAGAAGGCATAAAGACGTTGCGAAAGGAAATAGATGAGGGAAAGAACACGCGTAAGAACTAAATGGAGGGTATGCTGAGCCAACTCACGAACGCGATGCAGCAGATGACCTCTACAATGCAGCAAATTCAGCAGAAGCTCACGGCCCTCCAGATGCGAGTCGAAACTGTAGAGAGGATGTGGCCAGCTAGCAACTGCCGACCCTTCAAGCCCACAGGAAATCTGTACAACAGGCCATGAGAGACGGAGGCAAAAGATCACACTGGAAAACACTGATATTGGTAGGCACGATGGCTAGACACGATTATAACACTTATAAAATCTGGCAATGGAATTGCAGAGCATACTCCAGAAAGCGTGGGAATCTGCGACAGTACCTTAACAACGAATAACCAGACGTGATACTACTGCAAGAGACAAACACCAAGGCTAAATTATCGGGTTATAGGTCCTTTAACGAGACTACTCCTCGGGACAAACCGGCCGTTTCAACGTTAGTCAAACGCAACCTTACTGTAACGCCACACGAGATTAAGCACGACACCATACCGCACTTGCTACTGGAGATAGTGCCAACGAAGAAACGGGACGATAGTATTTTCATACTTAATGTGTACAGTAGCCCTCGACGTAATCACCGATTCCTAGCGCTACTCAGGAAAGTGATTCGCATTGCGGGTAATCGGGCTGTGCTCGTGGCGGGCGACTTCAACGCCCATCATGCAGCGTGGGGATAGAGATATGAAACTCGAAGAAGCAAGAATTTGTGGGAGGACTTCCAACAGGAAGGTTTAACTTTCATTACCGATCCTTCTGCACCTACGCGAAGAGAGAACAGAGTATGTTCCGATACATCATCCGACTTCACTTTGTTGAAAACATCGGAAACTTTCGGTGGACTAACACACAAGAGGACTTAGGCAGCGATCATACCAATATAGAGATTCAAGTCGACGCGGGACCACGCAAGCCTAAAGCCAAACGACTTACACTGGTGGAATGGGACAGGTTCAGATGGATCAGGAACGAGGGGAGTAACTCGGTGGAAAACATTAACGACATCGAAAGATGGACAGAAATGCTGAGGCGGGACGTCGCGGCAGCTACACATGAAGTCCCGCCCGACGCGAACCTTGAGGTCTTGGACAGTAGGCTATTACACATGTGGGAGGCTAAGCCTAGCCTACAAGCAAGATGGAAGTCTCAACTACATAATAGGACCCTGCGCAGGCGGATAGCCAAACTAAGCCGAGATATCAAGGAATACGTGTCACAGCTTTGCCAGTCACAGTGGGAGGAAACTTGTAACAGCATGGAAAGTCAGTGCAGAGTTTTAGCTAAGACGTGGAATCTCCTCGGGTTTCTACTGGACCCAGAGGAAACCAAAACGGTACATAGGCAAAAAGTTAATAATAAATGAATTCAATGGCACCAATGAAGAACTGCTGAACGAGCTCAGGGCGAGGTATACAAACCAAGACAGACCCCTAACTCACAGTGTACGGCAAACGACGATTTAGATAGATCGTTCAGCGTTGCCGAAATTCGCGCGGCGTTGCAAAGGCTGAACACTAAGTGTGCACATTGACTGGACGAAGTTACTAGCAAAACGCTTAGAAATCTAGATGACGCATCCATAGGGCAACTCACTACTTTCATTAATGAATGCTGGGAAAAGGGACGAATTCCTTGGCAGTGAAAAACTGCCCACATAGTAATGATACTCAAACGCGGAAAGCACCTAGAGCTGGAAAATGTAAGACTAATCTCACTGACGTCCTGCATGGGCAAGGTCATGAAGCGCGCAGTCCTCGTGAGGCTTACCAACTATCTCGAGGACCGCGACCTGATCCCTCACACCATGCTAGGCTTCAGAAGAAACCTTTCCACGCAGGACACTGTGTTACAACTTAAGTACCAAATAATAGATAGCGTGACCAGATCCGCCAAAGCGGTCTTAGGCCTCGCCCCCAAGAAGGCGTTTGACAATGTCAAACACTCTACAATACTGACGCAAATAAAGGAATCGGGACTCGGAAAGTGGACGTATGACTGCATGCGTGACTTTCTCACGGACAGGACAGCAAGGATCACGCTGGGAGAGCTCGAGTCTGGGTAGGTTGAGATGGGCAACGCCGGCACCACTCAGGGCTTGGTGATTTCGCCTACACACTAAAGGAAAATGACCTGAAATAACCTCAAAACTGGGTAAACTATTTGTCCTGTCACGCACTACCTTTCCTGGTTTTTTTTTACCACCTACTCTCGAGGTAAAAATTTACTCTCGTGATAACTGAGTTTTTGAACGTAGGGAGAGTAGTAATTATTTACCCCCTTGAGGTTTTGAGCGGGTATAGAGAGAGTAAATTTTTACTGCCTTCACAAGGTTTTTGAGGCGATTTCTGGAAGTTATTTCTGGTGGTATAAAAAATAAAAATTGACGAGTGCATTCGCCCAGAGTCGACGAATTCATTAAATAGCACAATTGATTGAATTTATTGAACGGCACAATTGGTGACACATAGATTCACATACAGCCAAACAGGCACACACACAACAAATGCAGAATAATACACCACTCGAACAGACTGCACGCGTTGCTCAACTATACACTTTCACAATCCGGTATATATAGGCACAACTTTTTGACCAGCCCTGTAGTACCAGTAGGAGAGCTCTTTTTTGCATTGTTTAACAACAACGGTTAAAGATGCAAGCGTAAACTTAAGGTGGGCTGCAGGGCACCAAATGTGACACCGACCTTTTATTATAAATCTACCCGATCTCACCTTTTTTGAGTATCCAATAATTACTTGGCACACCGGGCTCATGGCCCCACGCGTGTTAGCACTGCTGATGCACAAGTCCATAAAATATACCTAATTACGCACAAACCATTGTAGCTCAATGATTTTCATTGAGCGACTGTGCACAAACACAGTAGCAGCACGTATTCATCACAACGGGCGTAGAAGAGCGGTGCACGCCTGCACACAAGCTTCTTACCGACGGCGTACTAGGCCTTTTCGAGGAGCACGGCTATACGATGAAACACAGCTGGCGATCACAGAACACATATCCTGTGCGAATTTCATCGTCATTTCCGACACAAATGAACACGTGACCGCTATCTTACGGGGACGGGGCGGTGTATGCATAATTCCAACGAAAGACCACCGTCTGGGTTTTCTTCGTGCTCACCGGCGGCCGCTTGTTGGTTCCGTCTGCCTCGTATCGGCTTCGCGCTACTTGTTTGAGAACAGTTGGTGCATGAGGTGGGGGATTCGGGCAGCACTTTACTCATGCAGACATCGCCTCCTGTGGAACAAAATATATGCGATGCTTCTTTCACCTGTCCCGGCGACACACTCCCACTGGTCACTGGCGGCCGCGGCTTGGTGCCGACGACAGAGTGAAGCATTTCGCTTATTGCTTCTCCAGTGGGCAAGCACGGACGATGACACCAGATTGATTTTGTTACCACTGGCAGATCTTCGCGATTCGGCTCGGAAGCGAGATATCCGCGACGTGCAGGTTCGGAGGCGCTCGGAAGCGCACAATCGCTCGGTGATGTAGGAAACACGTGAGATCCATCAGCCCAACGAGACACACAGATACCGAGCTTCTTGCACCATCTGTCTCCAAAGCCACCGCCGAGCAAAAGCCAACAATTTACGAAATTATGCAGGACAACTTTCCACAGCAGGTTTTCTTTCTTTTTTTTCTTCTTTTGAGATCCCCCCTTCCCGTCTTTTTTTTTTTCTTTTCCGTTCACAGAATGCTGTTCTCGCTTGTTGTGCTTATGCTGCCCCCAGTTCCAGTAAAAGTGCGTTGACTCGAGGTCAGTCCTGAGGCACGGCGATACCAAAAAATTAAAAATATCTGTGGTCATCGCGTACCTTCATGATTCACTGAGAGCGTCACAATGGGGGGCATGGGGCAAAAGCCGCCGAAGCAGCTGCACTTTGCAGTCACGTGGTAATAAACTCTGAAACACAGGTTAAAAATCACCTGATAGAAAACTCCCTACGTGGTAAAACTAGATTTTGACATCCTTTTACTACTTGCCTGAGAGGTGGTGGTAAAACTATGTTATGTACCATCTTTTACTCCTACACGAGGTAGTAATTTTAAACGCGAGAGAGTTTTCAGAGGTCATGAGCCGCAAAAACCCCAAACTCGGATAGTTTTTGCTTACAGTGTATGCTCTTTAACCTTGCACTCATAGTGTTGCCGGCTAAATTGGAGGAGATTGGCGGGCTTTGCCACAGCTTGTACGCTGACGGCATCATCATGTGGGTAACGCAGGGTTGCGTCGGCCAAATAGAACAGACACTGCAGAGCACCATCGACGCCGTTCAAGGCTACTTAGAAGGCACAGGCCTTACCTGCTCCGCTGATAAATCGGAGCTACTGGTCTACAAACCTACGCGCAGGGGTCGCAAACCGAGAGACAACAAGCAGAGTGGAGAGAAGGTGGAGGGAGAGTTACGGCTGACGACCATGGAGGGCCACATCATTCCCACCATAGAGAGCATACGAGTATTAGGCTTGCACCTCTCTGCTAACGGGCACAATGGCGAAACCATTCGCAAGTTAGAAAACGGGTTGCCGAGAAAAAAAATTAGAATACTTAATCAGGAAAGTTTTTAAGCAAGCCTTAGGGTTACCAAAAAAGACGAGCATGGTGAAATTGTTGGATCTAGGATTGCACAATGGGCTGGACGAATTGGTAGAAGCGCACAACATAGCCCCATTCGAATGACTTTCAAAAACGATAACGGGCAGGTACATCCTCGAACAACTAGGCATAGGTTGTCATACGAAACACGGAGAAAAGGCAGATGTGCCTGTGAGGGTGAGGAACAGAATAGTGGTCCCTTAGTTACCGACAATATCCACCCCGAGTATCACGCTGGTAGGAGAAACAGACGGGCGCAGGAATTGCAGAGTAAATTCGGCAAGTGCAAAGAAGCGGTCTTCGTTGACGCGGCTTGTTACGCACGCAAGCGCGGCTTCGTGGGTGCGGTGGTCAACCACGAAGGCAAATGCAAGACGAGCGTTACGGTTAAAACCCAGCACGCAGAGACAGCCGAGGAGGTGGCCATCGCCCTTGCGGAAGCCATCTCTGAGGCCGAAATAGTGATCAGCGACTCGCAGGTGGCGATACGAAACTATGCTAACGGCTGGGTGTCCCGGGAGGCGCTGCGAATATTGACGATCAACGTGGAAACAATACGAAACAAAAATGATACTTTTGTGATATGGACACCCGCCCTCATGCCCTGCCCTCTGGCCGGCAAAGAGGCTGCAGACGCGGCGGCTCGAGAGCTCACGAACCGAGCAGCTGCGCTTGCGATGCCGCCTCTACCGAGGCCACACGCGGAAAAGTCTGGGAGTGGGAGGAACACATGACTAGGTACAGTAAGATTACGTAGCACTACAAGCTCGGTAGGCGTAAATACCCACCACCACATAGCAAATTAACTAAGAAGCAGTCAGTTGCATGGAGACAACTCCAAACAGACACTTTTCCCAAATGCAGTGATCTTTCGCCTCTGTTACCCTGACATGTATTCGACAGATAAGTGTGAAAGCATGCGATTCCCGAGCAACCCTAGGACATATGTTATGGGAGTGCTTGAGTCTCAATGACGCAGTCAGCAGTACAAACGAGGAGTCAGTGTCGAACAGCAGGGCGCGCTGGGAGGCGGCTCTGCTCAGCTCCGCATTAGAACAACAACTATGGTGCCATCAAGCGAGCCGAGAAAGCCGCCCGAGCCCAAGGGCTCGCGGCTGATGCCTAGGCCGGGTTCAAGCCCGCCCCGATTTATGATCGCCGGACACTTCATAAATGTTGTTTTTCTCTCTCCGCTTTTTCAGCTTTCACAGAGACTATGCTGCGCGTCCCGCACAGGCCTGTAGTTTTTTTTTATTACGATAGCAATAATCATAACCATCTCGGCTGTATTTTGCCGTTGCCAAAGCTGCCGTCATGCACCGTGTATGTGTATTATCTATATATAACAAAACTCAAGAAAGAAAACGTCACAGTTTCACCGCAAGGCGAACCACTAAATGCGACAGCAATAACTTGGAATGTAACGCTTTGAACCGCTAGCAGATCGAAACGTGCAGCGGGCTGCTCACGCAAAAATGACGCACCAAAAAGACGCAGACAGGACGAGAGCTGAGTAACAACGTTTACAACTCGACACTTAACGTTCTGTTTAAACAAAAAGCACGTATGATATGTAATCACTGGTACAGATATAAATGCGAACTAACAAGTGTTCCATTCGTTGCTTCGCTGTATTTGAAAGCGCTCTCATTTCGAAAACATGGCCTGACCAGTGAGCGAAGTTGACCTTTGTGGCGAGGGCAACTAACCCAATCATTCTGTTGAAAGGCCAAGGCACACGGTTCTCCCCACCGAAGGACAGTCCCGCAGCGGTGGAATAGTGGTTAAGGTACTCGGGTGCTGACCCGCAGGTCGCGGGATCAAATCCCGGCTGCGGCGGCTGCATTTTCGAAGGAGGCGGAGATGTTGTAGGCCCGTGTGCTCAGATTTGGGTGCACGTTAAAGAACCACAGGTGGTCGAAATTTCTGGAGCCCTTCACTACGGCGTCTCTCATAATCATACGGGGGTTTTCGGACGTTAAACTCCACATATCAATCACTCAACTTAAAATATTTCATGTAAACTTCCCGGCTGACAACCATTGTTATTAATTTTTGGTCATCTGTGATCCAGAAACAATGGTAGCCTATACAGCTGTCTTTACTTGTGTGCGGCAAGCAGATCACCCATCTTATGAAACAACACGTACTTCGTCTGTTATTATCGGCTGCACAAATTGCCACTATATTATCACGCATACTACACACATCTAAAAAAAGTTGTTCTCGTTCGCTTGGTGTTTACAGCAATCCATATCAGGAGACGCAAGCAATCAGTAGTGGCTCCTTATGCCTTTTATATGCTGCATAAGGTAAGTAGATATGATGAATCGCACATTTGTTAAGTTTTATGTTTCCCATGACCTACACAAACTATTTCGTATGCATAATTTAACTAACGTACCCATAAAACATACTGGGTATGCATTTGTATAGAATTCTTATCACCCTTAATGACAGTGTGCTGCCACTGCTTGCCGGGACAACGTAGTTGGAAGTGTATGGAATCACTCGCATATGCCTCAATATCAAGAACCTCTACTAAGAGGAGTCCCCATCGAAGAATACATTCTTCGTCAAAACTCACAAGTTAGCTTATTGCATACGCTCTGTCCACTGAAAGGCGCTTACCAAATTATTTTAGTTCTATTACGATGTATTGGAACTTCCCCCCGAAAGCTTTCGACATAGAGTTTCCCAAAGCTAAGGACTCTGGCGCTGTGATCGTTCAGCAACCGTGGCAATCATTGGTATATAGTACAAGGGTTTGCCTAGTCTTCGTGCTTACGGGTCTCGAACGGACTTGTGGCTTCGTTTATTGGTGTGTTTTGGTTTTGTTTATAATGAAAAAATTGAATGAATATAAACTTCGTGATTTGATATGAAATGGTGAGTATAAAACATTAAAATAGTGAAATAAAACTGCTGAACAATCACCGATTATTGTTTCGTGAAAAAGAAACTTAAAGCCACGCAAAGCAAACCAGAGACGAAAGTACAAAAATTAGACAAATCCGTGTAGCTACCCATCATTCTCATGCAAACTGAAGCGCCGTGCGTCGAAGCTCCCATATTCACTAGCGTCGGTGTTCCGTTGAGTGTACTTATAGAAAGCTCAATGGCTTTCGGGACGCGGCAGCAACGAAGTTTGGAAGTTCATGTCAGTATAATTCATCCCCTGATGAAGGGAGGACCCCTCCCGAAACTGTTGGGAAATAAATATATTTATCCTTGTTGACAACGCTCCCGTTGTGCCATATCCCATACCTTCACGAAGACTAACTGGCCCATTGAATTATTACTCCCACTATATATATATATATATATATATATATATATATATATATATATATATATATATATATATATATATATATATATATATATATATATTGTAATGAATCTGAATAACGGACGCTCTGTTGGTAATGAAGAAGACGATGATGATCGGTGGCTGTAGTAGTAGCTCGCGCACGCCGCTCGCCATTAGCCAGACCTGCCTGATAAAGCACATTTTGCCAAGCTGTCGTCTTTTCAACTGATTTCGCAACCCATTTAACCCGCATCGAGAAAGTCCTCGCGTGTATTTCTGCCGCGGGGCTGCAACTGAATCTGAAGAAGTGCCATTTCGCCGCTCGAAAGCTTACGATACTTGGCCACGTGGTTTCAAAAGACGGCATTCTTCCGGACCCTGCCAAACTTACAGCCGTTTCAGCGTTTCCCAAACCGACCATCATGAAAGAGCTCCGAAGCTTCATAAGCCTTTGCTCTTACTTCCGGCGCTTCGTCCGCGATTTTGCGACGATCATAGCTCCTTTGACCAAGCTCCTCACCGGCTCTAGAGACCTTTCAGCCTGGTCTGCCACCTGTGACGATTCTTTCAATGAACTGCACCGCCTTCTCACGTCGCCGCCTATTCTGCCACACTACGACCCATCGGCACCCACAGAGACCCACACCGACGCTAGTGGTGTCGAGCTAGGCGCTATTCTTGCACAGCAGAAAGACGGCTTCCAAGAGTAGGTGGTTGCCTACGCAAGCCGATCTCTTAGCAAAACCTAAATCAACTATTCTGTCACTGAAAAGGAATGCCTCGCCATTATTGGGGCGATAGAGCAATTTCGATCTTACGTGTACGGGCGCCCTTTTGACGTCGTGACTGACCACCACGCCCTCTGCTGGTTGTCGTCACTGAAGGATCCAAGCGGTCGCCTCACCCGATGGGCATTACGCCTCCAAGAATATAATGTTCGCGTTGTCTATCGCTCCGGCCGGAAACATTCGGACGCAGACGCCCTATCCCGTTCGCCCCTACCCCCAGACCCGGACTGCTGCGAAAGTCTAACCTGTGATGCCACTGCCGTCACCGTCGCCGACATGCTATCTGAGCAACGCAAGGACCCTTGGGTTGCTTCAATTCTAGACATCCTGGCTGGGCGGATGGCTTCTCCCCCTTCTCGCACGTTGTGTCGGCAAGTCGAGCACTTCGCCACTTGCCACGACGTGTTGTACCGACGCAACTACGCATCCGGTGGACGTCAGTGGCTACTTGTGATTCCACGTAATCTGCGATCCGAAATTTGTTCCACGTTTCATGACGACTCCCAATGTGGCCACGCAGGTTTCCTGAAGACTTATTCTCGCATACGTCTCCGATATTACTGGCGTGGCATGTACCGTTTTATACGACAATACGTTCGGGCCTGTTTGACGCGCCAGAGATGAAAAACTCCCCATTATCACGCCAGCGGTACCTTGTTACCCTTACCATGCCCATTCCGACCATTTGACCACGTCGGCATCGATATCTGTGGTCCCTTTCCCAACACTGCTGACGGTAACCACTGGATCATAGTTGCCGTCGACCATCTCACGCGGTATGCCGAAACTTCATCCCTTCCCTCGTCTACAGCAAAAGACGTTGCGAATTTCGTTCTTCACAACATCATATTACGTCATGGAGCACCTCGGGAGTTACTGAGCGATCGTGGTGGCGTATTCTCGTCAGACGTCATCACATCATTGCTGCGTGAGTGCCACGTCGTTCACCGCACTACAAGCGCCTATCATCCCCAGACCAATGGAATGACCGAGCGCTTCAACCGCACCCTTGGTGACATGCTGTCTATGTATATCTTGTCCGACTACTCCCATTGGGACTGAGTGCTCCCGTTTACCACGTTCGCCCATAATACCGCCATTCAAAGCACTACTGGGTTATCTCCTTTTTTCCTCCTTTACGGACACGAACCTTCTTGCACTATGGACACCATTCTTTCATACAAACCTGACTCCTCAGAGTCCACGACTTTGTCTCAAGCCGCTACATACACTGAAGAATGCCGCCAACTGGCAAGATCATTCACAACCAAAGACCAAGGACGCCAAAAGCACCACAATGACGCATCAAATAACACTTCTTCTTACGATCCAGGTTCACTCGTCTGGCTGCATGTCCCTTCTGCTACACCTGGCCTTTCTACCAAGTTGGTCCCCAAGTATCACGGCCCATATCGTGTGCTACAAAAAACGTCACCAGTGAATTACCTCATTGAGCCACTAGAACCATCTTCTGACCAACGTCGTCATGGCCAGGAAATCGTCCACGTCTCGAGACTTACGCCCTGCTGCGACACTCCCGTGTTTACTTGTCCATAGGTCGCCAGGATGGCTCCTTATTTCGCGGGGAGTTATTGTAAAGATCTGAATAACGAACGCTCTGCTGGTAATGAAGAAGACGATGATGATCGGTGGCTAGTAGTAGCTCGCGCACGCCGCTCGCCATTAGCGAGACCTGCCTGATAAAGCACATTTTGCCAAGCTGCGTCTGAACCTTCCTTGACGTACAACACCTCTATTTTAATATATATATATATATATATATATATATATATATATATATATATATATATATATATATATATATGTTGTGATGACCGTTGCCGCAAAAGAGAACTGGGTTGTAGGGTATGGGCTGGCCAGGGCCAGGGGCACAGAGCAGAATAAGAAGAGCCTGCTCAACATACATACGGGCTTTGTCTAGTTGTCGATTGGTTCTCTCCTAGCATCGAACACGTTATTCGGTGGTCGCAGGTTCGGTTTCTGCCTACGGCAAGTTATATTTCACCCACTTTTCTTTCTTCACATTTGCAGTAAGATTCGGTGTAATAAATTTCCCTTTACTTTCCTTGGCATTCTTGTCTGTTAGATCTCAAAAGTAGTGCGCCAAAACACGGAAAAAACGAGCTTTTACCTATACAATGCTTTCGCTTATATATATATATATATATATATATATATATATATATATATATATATATATATATATATATATATATATATATATATATATGTATATGTATATGGTCGTTTACGATAAGGGCAGTGCGGCATCTCGTCCGGCCGCTGCGTTAAAATGCAAGCCTCAGACAGAAATAAATTAAGATGGGTGATGATAGGCCATGTGTTCTTGGAGATGACGCAAATCGCGCCAGCGTATGTCACCAAGACGTGCCGTGACATGCCCAGTAACATATCGATTGCTGACTGCATGCGCTATTAACGTCCGTTTGGGGGTGCGTGGACATAATTTTTTTCGCAAAAACCAAATCCCAAAAGGATAATTTGCACACTTAGCAGCCACGCGTGTGTATTCACATGCAAACAGCGCGTTTCAAATCGCGAACACACGAAAGACAGTCGCCAATGCAAACGCATCCATAGTACTGTACATGAATGTAAGTCACGACATGAACAGTGCACGCAGTCATATTAAAGTTAAGTCAGGATATAAATATCGGCAAAAACTTCATTAACGTGGACTTGCGGAGAAGAAAGCGTTTCGTGAGGATAAGCGCTCCACTTGGTCGATTATACGAGCAGAGGGAAGCGTATGCTATGCATTACGCCAGGACTGGACAAGATCAATATCACGAGGTTTCAAATGCCTTAATGGTCAAGTCTCTGTTGAACCTGGTTTGCCTATGAGTCTGCATGTATAGCTAATTTTTCTAATTTTGAGTGGAAAATATAGCAGATAATCTTGTAGTGAGCCTCACACACCTACTTTTTGTGACGGGTCAATCACAATGATTACCATTTTGGAGGTGTTTCGACTAGACATTTACTAAACCTCATTTATAGTAATACTATATTTTTCGGAATATAACCTGCAAGAAAAATTCAGAACCTATGTTAGATAGTAGGTGTGCGGGGAATATGCAGTGGTGGTGCTTGTTTTTGTTTTTCTTTCTTTTTATAACGTTAGGGTGAAAGATTATACGTATGAACGAGTTGTGAAGTACGACATCTATATAATTTACACTGAAAATCGGTGTAGAATTTACAATTGTGATTTAGATACTAAGTAGCTTTTAATTAGCGTATAACATTGATTTGTTACGCTAATACTTGTTGCGATACTTAGAACCACTAAAACATTGAATGTGACTTGTCACTGCCGTCAAATGTATCAATACTAGGGTCATTGTTTATGATCAAGCTAAGACTTTCTTACGCAAAAAACATATATAGCTTATCAGCCAGAAAAAAAGTATAAAAAAACGCCCGAATTTGAAATCAAACTGTGCTTCAAAATTAAGTCACATGAGGCCGTAAGTGTTCTCACGGCATAGACTATCATATAATGTCAGCCCTAAATATCGTGATGCGGTCAGATATGCTACGATTCTCTTGGTAATTAAGCGTCACACCACGTGAAAAAAACTTCAGGAAGGCTAAATTAAGGGTTTTCCGCCGGAGGAGTGAAGTCAATTGTAAATGTTTATGTAACTTAGAGTGGGTGGTGGTCAAAAAATTTATTATAAAAAAAGGAGGTATGCAAGGACCGCTTCTAAGTGGACGGCACCCACAACTAGTAGGTGGGAATCCCCAGTACGGGACCCCACTTTCGTCGGCTGCTGCATAATCTCGTCGAACGAAGGCCTTTTGTGCCTGATAGTCGGAACAGCCAAGCAGAATTGCCTCCCACTCCCCCCGGGTCGGATTGAAGATAGCGGGTATAGCAGGGTTGCAGGGGCAGGCCTACACCATCTGGTAGATGTCCGAAGACTTCTCTCGTGAGCGCTTTGGGTTTCTCCTTGTTGATTGCTGAGAGAAGACATTGCAAGAGACGGCGACAAAAGCACTGTTGAAATTCCTACGCTACATGGACTTGAACGAGCAGCTGTAACAGCAATGTCACACGCCACGAAAGACAAGACTGGACTATGACGGAGTGTGTGCGCGCGTGCTGCCTAATGTGCTGTGTTTATCTTTCTTCCCTCTCTCCTCTTTATTTTTCATTTCCCCCTTCCTCAACGTTTGCGCAGGGTAGGAATCCGGCTGCCCATAGACTGGTTAACCTTCCTGCCGTTCTTTTCCTCCTATTTTCCTTCATTTCTTGTTGCTTGGCATTGAAAAAAACGAAGACTGACTTTTCTTAGATGTTTTTTGATACATGCAGCTTTCGATCGGTTGCCGTATTTTGTGTGTTTTGGAGATTACGTTAAATAAATTTGCTGGAACACTTTGGTATCAACACTTCACGAATTCCGGTCCATTTTGAAAAAGCTGATTGCATTTTTATTCCAGTTGGTAAGTTTGCGCCTGCTTGAAAAATTCTTCATGAAGTATATAGTCTTTTTACACACCCATACCCCATGTTCATGTGAGGGACTTGCCTTCAGTGGCGCTACTTTTAAAGAGAGAAGCCTGAGATTGTTCTAGAACAGATACCTTGCAATAAGCCCCGAGAAGTTCGAGTAGCGCAGTCACACTCCTACGCTGCAGTAGCACTCCTAAGTACGAGTTAAGATAGGCACCTCATTTGTTGTATTTTCTTGGAGTTGATTACCTGCTGGTGGACATAACGTCATAGCCACATCAACGCGAAGGTTGTTTAGTTAGTACACGGGCCCAGAAGCCCATAGGCTAAAATTTTTTTCGCGATGGGAGTGGGGGGCATCCCCTTGAAATGGTCATATTTCACTCTGCATAGGGAATAAATTTCGGGGGTAGGGGCAGGCCTGGTGAGCCATCCCCTGGTTACGCCATCTCTTGGGCTACGTCAGTTAGTGCGCCATAGAAAGAGTTCATAAAAAGAGTTCATTTTGCCTTTCAGAAGTTCGTGTTGAAATTGTTGGTATCATCGGTGCTCCCACGTGAAGCTGCCATTTGCATTTGTGTAGTGGCGGTGGAGCAATCCATCATTTAACGCAAATCAGGATACATGACTACATAATCCTGGCGACTGTTGAGATAAAAACCTGTACATATGATCCAAGTAAGTGGAAATATATCATTATTTCAGGTATGGTTGTGAGCGCAGCAGCATTATTTTGTTTGTTTGACGAATATTTTATTTGGTGAGTGCTTATGACAGTCATATTGATGAAATGTCTCCTGCTGGAGAAAGAGCAGTTATGACAAATCACTTAGATTACTCCCAGATGCAGACATGACTTGCACTGGAAAGCGCAATGTATTTAGCGAATTCAAAACGACCCAATTTTCGGCACACATATGTTCTAATACCGGAGGCTATGCCTGGTTGTAATCTTGTTAGTACCACTTAACATCTTTTATTTGCACCCAATCTGTTGTGTACGTGATAAAAACAATGAAACGTTTCTCCTACGTGACCATACTCACAATAAATCTTCTGTTCTGGTGGAGGTCTGGCTATTCTAAGCTAACTTATGGAAACTTCTTGCAGTTTTAAGAATTTTCACTTGTTCTGAAACTTTGCAGCTTGTATCTTGTTAAATTTGCGTCATGAAATTGCGCAGCAATCACCAACGTATCGCTAAAGAGTGTGTACAGGGTGGGTGCAGAAAAAGGTCACAAGCGCCAGCGGAGCAGGCGATTTCTTGCCGTGACGTCACATCACCGCGACCGCAGTGACGCCAGTGTTCGTTCTCGGGGCTAATTCGTTACACAGCGTTGCTTTCGCGAATAACCTCGATAATGAGGGATAGCTATACTAAGTGAATGGAAGTTCCTGCATCGATTTCTTTACTACTTCAAATCGTCAGCTGAACCGAGAGGTCATTTTTGCACTTCTCGACATTGGCATGCTAGTTCTACATACTGCAAGTACACATGTACCACAGCCACATATTATTGTCACCATGCTTTTTTAGCCAATGTGCACCGCTAACACATTTATGTTCGATCACTACAGAGGGCTCCCGTAAACCGTGCACTGCCACGAAGGCCGAAAAGTACAGTCGACCGTTGTAGCTGGTCGACTGACGCCTCTTGCACAACAGTCCACAGTGAGATTCAAGTATAGAATACAAAGGCCCCACGGACTGCCCGTGTGTTGCGAGATGGTGATTCTAGTTTGCTATGACATTATTGTTATGTGGCGAAACGGGCACATATTGTTCGTTTGTTGTGGATCGAAGAAGGTCGTGACGCAAGCGGAAATTAGCAGACGGAGTTTTTCGCTGGTGACAAGCCTCTGCTGTAAAATACAGCACCTGGTCTTGCCATACAATAGCGAAAGAACCCTAAACCCTCCTTCAGGTATAGTGTAGTGGCAGAAACTGTGACACATTTAGGCTACGTGGCATTTTTTTGACAATATTGTCACGGGGTCGTGACGTGGCCGAAGACAGGAAACTTCGTGTTGGTATTTAACTGTTTATTTGGGCGAACCTGTGCCCGGTAAAGAGAAAGTCTAAGTACAGCAGCAGTCTTGCACAGATAGCAGTCTCGGACTGATAGCGGCGAACGCAGCGTCGGCCTTCGATCAACAACTGACCAGCGGCGAAGCGCGTCGGCGTTTATACTCTTGCCGTCGAATGTTCTAGCGTTATCGCTGGCGGTGACGTAGCTTCCAGAACAATCTGTACCGTTCGCACAGTGGGCGTGATCTTATCGAAATGATCTATTACGGTCCGGAACCTTCTAGAAAACTGCAGGCGCGGTTTGCGCTAAGAATCGTGTGGTGTTTTGGGACGATAACAAAAACTTGGGAAATGGAACGTGGCATTGCCCCCCTCTGAAGAAAAGGCATCGTCTCGATGCTTTAACTAAAGATGAAAGTTCAATAATAATGCAAGAAAGTACAATGAATAAATTCCGATACAACAATAATACAAAAAAAACACTGGTTCAGTTTGTTAACGCGCATGAAACGGCTTGAGGCGCGTGACATGGACGACTTCAGGTCGCGATCGGCGTCGTTGAGAGTTCGTGATGCCGTCGGGGACAACCTCGTAATCAAGTGGGCCGAGACGTCGAACCACCTTGTACGGTCCGAAGTACCGTCGCAGAAGCTTTTCACTTAGTCCACGTCGGCGTATCGGCGTCCACACCCAAACACGTTCACCGGGCTGGTATTCCACGAAGCGTCGTCGAAGGTTGTAACGGTGGCTGTCGGTCGTCTGTTGATTCTTGATACGGAGACGCGCAAGTTGTCGGGCTTCTTCGGCTCGTTGAAGGCACTCGCTCACATCGAGGTTTTCTTCGTCGGTGACGTTGGGTAACATGGCATCGAGCGTCGTTGCCGGGCTCCTTCCGTAGACCAATTTGTATGGAGATATCTGCGTCCTCTCCTGCACCGCCGTGTTGTATGCGAAGGTCACATACGGAAGAATGGCGTCCCACGTCTTGTGTTCGACATCGACGTACATTGACAGCATGTCGGCGATCGTCTTGTTAAGCCGCTCGGTGAGGCCGTTGGTCTGTGGGTGGTACGCTGTCGTCCGGCGGTGGTTTGTTTGGCTGTATGCCAAGATCGCTTGAGTTAAGTCGGCAGTGAATGCCGTTCCTCTGTCGGTGATAAGGACCTCCGGGGCGCCGTGACGTAGGACGATATTTTCGACGAAGAACTTAGCTACCTCGGATGCACTGCCTTTTGACAGGGCTTTTGTTTCGGCGTAGCGGGTGAGGTAGTCGGTAGCTACCACGATCCACTTGTTTCCGAAAGTCGACGTCGGGAACGGCCCCAGTAGGTCCATACCAATCTGCTGGAAAGGTTGGCAAGGTGAATCAATTGGCTGCAGAAGTCCCGCTGTCCTTGTCGGCGGTGTCTTGCGTCGCTGACAGTCCCGGCATGTTCTCACATAACGAGTGACGTCGGTGGTAAGACGTGGCCAGTAGTACCTTTCTTGTATCCTCGCGAGTGTGCGAGAAACACCGAGGTGCCCTGCCGTCGGATCGTCGTGCAGGGCCTGCAGGAGTTTTGGTCGCAGAGCTGAAGGCACCACAAGGAGGTACTTAGCTCGAAGCGGTGAAAAGTTTTTCTTTTGTAGAAGACCGTTTCGTAGAAAGAACGACGCAAGTGCGCGCTTGAATACCTTCGGGACTTCGGCGGTCCGGCCTTCGAGGTATTCTATTAGGGCCTTAAGTTCCGGGTCGGCCCTCTGTCGTTCAGCGAAGTCGTCGGTAGTTATCGTTCCTAAGAAGTAGTCGTCATCCGGGTCGTCGGGTAGCGGTTGGTCTACAGGCGCACGAGAGAGACAGTCGGCGTCGGAGTGTTTTTTGACGGACTTGTAAATGACAGTATTGTCATATTCTTGAAGTCTCAGGCTCCATCGTGCGAGGCGACCTGAAGGGTCCTTCAAGGTGGCTAGCCAACACAATGCGTGGTGATCGCTCACAACTTTGAAGGGCCTGCCGTAGAGGTAGGGGCGAAATTTTGACGTAGCCCAGATGATGGCGAGGCACTCCTTTTCTGTTGTGGAATAATTTGCTTCTGCTTTGGATAGCGATCGGCTGGCGTAACTAATAACCCTTTCAAGTCCGTCAGCCCTCTGCACAAGAACGGCGCCAAGACCTACGCTGCTTGCGTCAGTATGTATTTCTGTCTCGGCGAATTCGTCGAAATGGGCAAGTAACGGAGGCGTCTGGAGGCGATGTTTAAGCTCCTGGAAAGCGTGTTCCTGTGGCGTTTCCCACTTAAACTCCACGTCGGCCTTGGTAAGGTTAGTGAGAGGATCGGCGATGCGGGCGAAGTTTTTCACGAACCGCCTATAATAGGCACACAGGCCCAGAAATCGGCGCACGGCTTTCTTGTCGGTGGGCGGCGGGAAGTCGGCGATGGCGGCTGTTTTCCGTGGATCAGGACGAACTCCAGACTTGCTGATAACGTGCCCCAGAAACAAGAGCTCCTCATACGCAAATCTGCACTTTTCTGGCTTCAGTGTGAGTCCGGAAGTCTTGATGGCTTGAAGTACAGCTTCAAGGCGCCGGAGATGCTCGTCGAAACTCGAGGAAAACACGACGACGTCGTCCAAGTACACAAGGCAAGTCTGCCACTTCAATCCTGCCAGTACTGTATCCATAACGCGTTGAAAAGTTGCAGGCGCTGAGCAAAGGCCGAAGGGCATCACCTTAAACTCGAAGAGGCCGTCCGGTGTTATAAACGCCGTCTTCTCTCGGTCTCTTTCGTCGACTTCGATTTGCCAATCAATAGCCAGTCTTGAGGTCCATTGACGAAAAGTACTTGGCGTTAGGGAGCCGATCAAGTGCGTCATCTATTCGTGGGAGAGGATACACGTCCTTTCTTGTGATTTTGTTCAGGCGGCGATAATCGACGCAGAAACGTAGGGTCCCATCCTTTTTCTTCACTAACACCACGGGGGATGCCCATGGACTCTTGGACGGCTGGATAATGTCATCCCGCAGCATTTCATCAACTTGTCTCTTCATGGCCTCACGTTCTCGCGTCGAAACCCTGTACGGACTCTGACGGAGTGGTCTGGCATTTTCTTCGGTTATGATGCGATGTTTCGTGATTGGGGTCTGCCGAATTTTCGATGACGACGAAAAGCAATCTTCGTATTGCAGGAGCAGAGCCTTGAGCTGTTCTTGCTTATTGTTCGGAAGTCTGGGATTGACGTCGAAAGCTATGGGAGGGGCTTGGTTCCTCTGAGCAGGTTCCGCAGAATCGGCGAGGGCGAAAGCACTGGTGGCTTCGATAATTTCTTCGATGTATGCGACCGTTGTTCCTTTGTTCACATGTTTGTACTCATTGCTGAAATTCGTGAGCATCACCGTTGCTTTGCCTCCCCGCAGCTCTGCAATTCCTCTTGCGACGCAAATATTCCGGGTGACCAACAGGTGCTGACTGCCTTCAACGACGCCTTCCAAGTCAGGTGATTTAGGAGCGCCAACTGAAATAATGACGCTTGAGCGGGGCGGAATGGTGACTTGTTCTTCCAGCACATTCAAGGCATGGTGTCCTGACGGCGTGCGCGGCGGTAGTGCTTCTTCTGTGGATAACGTTATCGACTTTGTTTTTAGGTTGATGACAGCACCATGGCGGCATAAGAAGTCCATGCCAAGGATGACATCTCTCGAGCAACGCTGTAGGACTACGAAGTCTGTAGGATAAATACGGCCGTTAATGGTGACTCTCGCTGTGCAGATTCCTGCAGGCGTTACGAGATGACCTCCGGCTGTGCGGATTTCAGGGCCTTTCCAAGCTGTCCTAACTTTCTTTAACTTCGCGGCGAACGACCCACTGATGACAGAATAGTCGGCTCCAGTATCGACGAGAGCGGTCACACTGTGGCCGTCGATAAGAACGTCGAGGTCGCTAGTTCGCCGTCTCGCATTACAATTAGGGCGTGGCGTCGGGTCACGGCTGCGTCGGCTTGTTCCGCTGCTTCCATGTTGCGTCGTCAGGCCACTTTCGGTAAGTGAGCTTTCGCCGTCAGGGCTTTGCCTGTTTGACGTTGTGTTCGGAAAGCTCCGTCGCGGCGTCGTCGTCGTCGGAGGATCTTCGGTAGTTCGTCGCACAGCAACCGCACCTCCATCGGTTGCTGCCCTTAGTTTCCCGGATACGGGCTAGGAGACCGGCCCCGCGTTGGGCCAGAGTATTGCCGGAGGTGCGGTGGCATGCGGCGGCTGGGCGACGGCGAACGGGAAGGACTTCGTGGTGTCCAGTGAGTTCCTGCCAGGTAGTCGGCGATGTCACGTGGCCGATCTCCTGGCCGCGGACGCGGTGCATTGACGGCGAAGCCACGCAGTCCCATCTGTCGGTACTGGCAACGGCGGTATGTGTGCCCGGCCTCGCCGCAGTGGTAGCAGAGCGGGCGGTTGTCAGGTGCACGCCAAACGTCCGTTTTCCTCGGTGCGCTGCGCCGGCCCGCTGGGGAACGGTAGGACGTCGGTGGGGGTGGTGGCGGCGGTGGCGTCTGGCGACGGAAGTGCGACGGAGCGGCGTTTCGGCGTGGATGGGGAGGAGCGTTGTGGCGCACTGCAGCGGCGTAGCTCATAGTTTCTGGCTCGGGCAGCGGTGTTTCGGGAATTCGAAGCGATTGCCGGACTTCTTCTCGCACAATGTCTGCGATCGAATCCACTTGAGGCTGCGCCGAAGGCAACAGTTTGCGCAGCTCTTCCCGCACGATTGCTCGGATCGTTTCACGCAGGTCGTCGGAGTCACTGGCTTGAGCAGCAGCGCATTCTGGAGTCAGGCGACGATTATACTGTCTGGTGCGCATGTCCAGCGTTTTTTCGATGGTGGTCGCCTCGGATACAAATTCTTGGACGGTGTTCGGTGGATTCCTCATTAGTCCCGCGAAGAGCTCCTGTTTGACACCTCGCATGAGGAAACGAACTTTCTTTTCCTCAGGCATGTCTGGGTCAGCGTGACGGAATAGGCGGGTCATCTCCTCTGTGAAAATTCCAACCTTTTCATTTGGTAGCTGAACCCGGGTCTCGAGTAGAGCAGCGGCCCTCTCTTTGCGAGCGACGCTCGCGAACGTTTGCAGAAATGCGCCGCAGAAGACATCCCACGTTCGGAGCGTGGACTCCCGATTCTCTAGCCAGGTCCTTGCGGTGTCTTCCAGGTAGAAGTACACACGACGGAGCTTTTCTTCGTTGTCCCAGTGGTTGAGGGCGGCCACACGGTCGTATGTTTCTAACCAGGTTTCCGGGTCTTCAAACGATGAGCCATGGAACGTTGGTGGTTCCCTGGGTTGATGAAAGACGATCGCGGGCTGGGACGCTCCGGTTGTCATTGTCGCTGCAGTCGAGGTCATGGTCTTGGTCTTCCGCGGCTTGTCTTGTAGAAGGCCGTACTCCGGTGGGAGACCTTGCTGTCGGCGGCTCGTTCGCTGCCCTTGGTTGGCGTCGGTGTCTTCTCCGCGACGGGGGCTGGGTTCACGGCTTGACGGGGGCGTCCGGTACATGAACGAAGCAGCACCTCCACCAGATGTCACGGGGTCGTGACGTGGCCGAAGACAGGAAACTTCGTGTTGATATTTAACTGTTTATTTGGGCGAACCTGTGCCCGGTAAAGAGAAAGTCTAAGTACAGCAGCAGTCTTGCACAGATAGCAGTCTCGGACTGATAGCGGCGAACGCAGCGTCGGCCTTCGATCAACAACTGACCAGCGGCGAAGCGCGTCGGCGTTTATACTCTTGCCGTCGAATGTTCTAGCGTTATCGCTGGCGGTGACGTAGCTTCCAGAACAATCTGTACCGTTCGCACAGTGGGCGTGATCTTATCGAAATGATCTATTACGGTCCGGAACCTTCTAGAAAACTGCAGGCGCGGTTTGCGCTAAGAATCGTGTGGTGTTTTGGGACGATAACAAAAACTTGGGAAATGGAACGTGGCAATATTCATCAAGCACAGAAATCACTAATGAATGATAGGTATAATGGGAGAAACTTGTGAGATCAACATGCAGGGTCACAGCTACTGATATTAGTGAGCGCAGTGGCTGAGGGACGCACCTATGAGGAAGGCACTTATCTTTACGAGCGTTATTACTGACTTCGAAAGATTTTTATATTAAGTTTATGAAACACTGCAACTAGGTAGCATATGTAACTTTACCGGCAAACTGGTTCTATCGAACAGTGCTAAGTAGAAGATTTTTTGTTTTCATATACATATCCATTAAGGAGTTTTTCGTGGGACACAAGGCTTGTCAACGCTTGCATATAGTGAAACACACCTACTAGCGAAGAATGAGAGGCTCAGTCAGAGCACTTGCCGGCTGTGTGTGACAAGCTAACTCCTCCGGCTGATAAAACATATTTCCAGTTCCGTCAGAAGGCGCAGAACAAAAGTGCAAAAAGAACAGTGTCATAAATTAAGGCAGGTTAGTGCTAATAGTACCATACGTAAGAGAAGTGTAGAGTTGGGCCGCTTTTTTATCTTGGCCTTTCTCAAATTCCTTTTATATCTCTCATTTTGTCTTTTTGGTCTGTATCATTGTAATGATTTGTATTTTCTGTGCATTCATTGCGATGACAATCATATCGATACTCTCCGCAGGATTTTGCTGTCGACGTCGGCATCGCCGTCACTCGCCGTTTATGTATACGTATCCACATATATGTGAACGTAAGAAAGATAATAATCGTGAAAAAGACTCCTTCGTGCGTAATCGAACGTGGGACCTCTGGATCGTGAATGCGAAGCGTTAATCACTCTGCCATGAAGGAGCACCTCCTTCAACGTTCAAACGCCAAGCTATTTACGTCCACCCCTTACCGCTGGTCACGGTCATCTCGGAGGGGGTAGGGGTGGTTATCGTTTTTTCAGCGTTACCTGCAAAATGACGCATCGAGAGTGCGTCGCCACATCGTCCCAACGGTGGTGGTACTAGTAATCAGAGGAAAGAAAAGACGCTTAATTTCTGCAGCCCGTTAGGAAGCACGGCGCAGCGTCGGTCACGACGCTGCTGCACGCGGTCTCATCTCCCACGCGTACTTTGCCCCGCGGGGAGGAGGGGGTGGGTGCTCACTCACGTGCCCTTATCTGGCGGTGGGAAAGATTGTACGTCTTTGCCTATGTGGAACAATTAGGTTGTAGTTACCGGACACGCAAAACTTACTGCACTCATTGCAGAGTCTTCGTTTGCGAAAAGGGTGCGCTTTTCAGACACAGCGAAGTAACAACTGAGAAGCTTATTCGCGTTCATCTATACCTGTGAGTACGTTTGTACTCACAGGTGTACAATTTGTGCGTGAAAAACGCGGGACACGTTACGATTTGCTTGCCATTCTGCGGGTGACCTTCCAATAAGTTGCTATCATGTTCATTGCTCCACCTTTTCCGCAAAGCTGTAACTTTTTGCCATTCCTGCTTTTTCTCGTTTCTGTATTGCGCATACTTCCTGTTTTTATATACATATTATATGTGGTTTAGCCTGCGTTACGCCAAAGCGACGACAGCCTATGATAAGCCTGGCTTCTAAGGTGCTCCGCGCCTAAAAGAATGAAGGTGACAACATGAAAACTAACCTCGCCTTTAAACTGTTGTAGGATGTGACACGAATGTTTGCCGACTTCTAGGTTCGGGTCGATTTACCGGACAACGAGCAAAACACGCGACGGGGAAACGTGCCCTTGCGGCACTTAATTTTCCCGCTAGGCTGCCGGCGCCATCATGTTGACGCAGCGCAGGCTAAGTGAAAACGACGGGGTCCGCGGAATACATGACGTGACACGCTCGACTGCTGAAGCATTCCGCGTGCACCCACGATCGGCAACGGTGGCGGCGGACGTGCGATACAGCGCATCGATCGCGGCCGAGGCGGCTCCTGCGGCTTCTGGCTGCGGAGGCGATGTCGACGACGGGCTATGACGATGGGCGCGTAACGGGAATCCACAATGCGAATCCCTCGCCCTCTGCACACACGTAGCGTCCCGTTTCCAACAAGCTGTCCGTCGAGGAGGAGGCTCACGCGAGGTCCATACTGACACGGCCCACGCGCAGATAGCCTCGGGGCAATTCTCCTCGCTCCGTTCTCTAAGTGACCACCATTATGCGGACTGCAGCCCCGAAACCATCCCGCACCAACCCCTTCGTCGTCCTGGAGCCACTCGAGGCGCACGTTAGGGGCACTGCCTGCTGCCATTTCTCTTTCATTATATCCACAGCGGTGCGCGTGGCTTTATGGTTTCGGGCCGCTTATCGCGTGCTCGTTCGTGTCGGCCGCTGTACCGAAAACGGCCGCCGAAAGGGCTCTGCTTTTTCTCTTTCGAAAAGGAAAGCAGTTGAGTCCGCGCTCCAGTGGTCGTCTCGTCCCGTGTTTCATTGTGCGCTCCCTTCCCGCTCTATGATAACCGGGCACGCATGATCGTGCGCTTTCGTTTCTACGGGCCGCGTCTATCTGTGCACATTTGGCTTCTTTTTCTTTGGTCTGTGTTCTGCGCACGGAAATGTATTCCTAGCAAAGGAACGAGAGGAGAAGAACGATAAAAGATTCCTGCCATTTCGATTACGAAAAAAGTTGTTTGATTCTCCACGTGTCTTTTTTTACCCTTTCCTACGCCACAGTTCTTGGCCCGCTATGATACAGTAGAACACACTGAATTACCGACTGTTGCGGCTTTAAGGTCACGTTTTCTTTTTGCCCTTTCAACTTCAATCCCATGCCAGGTGTGATTCAAGTATTGTAGCACCTAATTATGTCAATTTCCTCGTTTGCGTGCACAACGTGAAGCGTGAAATACACGAACACAGAAGAAAGCGTAATTTTATCTGATCCTCTGTTACAGGATCATTCTTCTCAACATCTTGTCTATAGAAAAGAACAAGACTGGTCTTGGAATGAGCCCATAAAACCACTCATCTAGCATGCCGCTGAACGAAGATGAAATGTTGTTAAACACGTAATAAAGTAAGCCCTGCTCACTTGGTTTGGGAACCACGTTCACAATGAACGTCCATTCGTGGCTATTATAACAATAGTGAATCCCGCAGTGTGAAGTCTTGTTTCGTAGTTTTACAGCGAAAACTGTATATGGCTAGGAGAAACAAAAAAAATTGCTCGGCATCGGTCTCACGAGCGGCCTCCATTAGCTAGGCTATCGGTTACATCGTTATGAACGTCGTAGACAAGCATGCGCGCCATTGACTGCATTGGGATTGACGCCGCTCATATGTCGCAGCCGTGACGCTGAGCACGCGCGCATCAGTTTCTACTTGGAGCTTCCACATGGGCAAGTACTGCACATCTCTAGAGGAATAGCAGCGGCAGTGGAAACGAGAGAGCTCCCATTCGCCTTGCCGATGGCGCAGATCTGGCACAAAAACAGGCCCGGGAGGCCGAGTGCGGGCAGAAACTACGTACTGATTATCCGAAAGGCTTTCAAGCCATGCTAAATCGCGAATGGCGATGCAAGCACCGGTGGCAGGCAGACCTGCAAGCCACGGCACCAGATTAGCTCGCCATTTCAAATGCTACAAACAACGCCTGAAGAAGAAGTAGCTTTGAGAGTAGAACAGCATCAACGTGACGTCCCCCTCTTCTAAGCACGGTGGCGATGCTCCTTGCTGTTGGTTACTCCTTCTATGCACACTGATGCGTCGTCTTTAGAAAGTGGGCGCTTATTGAAGACCTCTAACGAGACGTATACGCCAGGGTTCGCTCACGTTATTAGGCACAGACATTATTTTCAGAGGCTGTGCCAAATGGCATACACAAGGATACAATGGAGCATATCAACGTAGAGCCTGTTCTTATCTCAAAGCAAAGAACAGAGTGTATATTGTATTATTTATTCGTTGTCCATTTTCCATCCTAGTGTGAGCTGCACATCCCGCTAGATCCACTTTATATCAATGTAACTTATTCTGATTCGCAAAACTGAAACATGGAGTAAATAGCTATTTCAGTCTCTGGTAATAGCTGATTCCATGCAACATTCCATGCAACTCGTCCAACACGTCACTTTACCAGTGTTCTTTAACGTGCACCCGTGACCTGCTGGTCGACAGCCGAGTATCCTAGCCACTAGACCACAGGGTCGGGGATACAGATCTTGTGGACAGATGATTCCACGCTGAGACTGTTAGAATTGGGATCTTTCAGGTTGAAATGAAATTTGAGCCGCTTTGCTCCCGACAACTATCCGCACTGACCATAGTGCCATGAACAGTATTGCTCGTTAGCGAACATGCGTTCGCATTGTACTGCGTTGAAACATGAATCTTTTAATGTATGAAAGGACTCGGAGCATGCCCTAAAAAATCACAACATATCCACGGAGTGAATGATGCCGAGTGGGGCGAAGCGCTAGGGTTTCATAGCTAAACCGTGAACCATCAGCGAATATCGCCCACTACATCACCAAAGACGTTACATACACTGCATATATTTATACAAGAAATTGTATTGTTCGTAAGTGGTAGCTATACGTCACTTCCGCTCCCCCTTCAATATAATGACTTCGTGGTCGGCTTTATGGTGCATCGGTGATGGGGCGTAGTTGGAAGTTTGTAAGGACGAAGTAGTGGGTCGTTTGCAAAGGTGTTACTATAAGCGGTCACGCACAACAAGAGATTTGATTGATTGATATGTGGGGTTGAACGTCCCAAAACCACCATGTGAATATGAGAGATGCCGCAGTGGAGGGCTCCGGCAATTTCTACCTCCTGGGGATCTTTAACGTGCAGCCGAATCTGAGCACACGGGCCTACAACATTTCCGCCTCCATCACAACAAGAGATTGACACAATGGGAGAATGTATGGTTCTCTAATGCGCACCTGGATACAGGTATACGCCTATCTTGCATTTCATATCGGCTACTTCTCAACAGTATTTGCTTTGTGGTTGGTGAAATGGTGGATTGGTGATGGGGCGTAGTGGGATACTTGCAAGGACGAAGTAGTGGGCAGTTTGCAAAGGGGGAACTAAAGGGGGTCACGTACATACAAGGGATGGACAGATTCACGCCTTTAAAAGCTTCGCCCCTAAAAGCGATGATCTGCAGAAAAAAGTAAGGGCGGTCCAACAGGCCAGTGAACCAGTGCAGGGTCATAGTCTTCCGGCTTCAGCGTGGGCACGGACTGTCACAAGGACTATGTAGTTTCTTTGGACCCAAATATTGCTTTTTAACTGACTGTGGCTTTTTTTTGCTTTTTGCCCACTGCTTGGTGCTAGAACAAGATTCAAACTATCTACATCTAAAATAAATTTACTCTCTGAAGGACGCAGCCTACTTCTACGAAAATCATGACTGGACACATAGGATATAGAGAGTATGCCGCGAACTATATACTTCGAATGTATTTTATTGATTTTTAAGGCACTATATTCAACTCAATACCCATCAAGGTGCAACGCTTTTGTCTACATTTCAATGCCAATATGAACCAACAATAAGATAAAGCTGTACACAATTGATGAAGTATCACCCCCAGTTAGCCAACACAGGCTCTTTGTTTGAAGGACGCTAATGAGGCCTGCATGTCTTCATGCGCGTAAGCCACGCCAAGAATGCGTATGATTCTGGGCAGGCTTTTTTCGACACCCTCACCGGCTCTGCTGCATATAAGTTCCAAGCTTAGAGTTCACCGCCTTCTGCCTCTGTCGCGAGCAGCGTGCCGGCTTCTAAAGAAAGCGCACCCCCGTTCCAGCGTCTCGACCCCGTACCCAAACCTCCTTTACGCACCTAGATGAGCCATACCCCTCATTCTGGGAACGAGCGCGTCCAATTCCGCCTTTTGTCATCGCAGCCTTGCGTAATGGACCATAAGATGGTAAAGCGAGAACCGAAGTGGCACGAGATGAAGAAAAGCAGGAAAAGAAGGAAAAATACAAAATGACATAGTGGGAACTCAGCCTGATATAGCCTGAATGCGGCAGAGGACAAGAGAAAGATGATTCCGAAATTGTAACACAAATGACGCTACTTTGTATCCGGGGTGGGGATTTTGAAAGAGGGGAGAATGCGGATTCATCTCTTAGGAATGATTATACCGCCTTCGGGGACATTTGCTCCCCGTCTATTGTATACCTGCGGGTGGGAGAGCAGCGACATATGCTGGGCTCCTGCACAGCGAGGGAGCTTCGGGCTCTTGTTGGGAGCTACGTGCGGTCCCTTGACGTGGCTGCAGCTCAGCGGTATTGATGCAGCCAGAAAGCAAGGAAAGAGAGCAATCGAAAGAAAGATTTTGTTCCAATGCCATCAGTGTCATTGAATGTCGTGAGCACAAGGCAGTGTGCAGTACGGGCGTCGAAGATGAGTTTCTGTCGAGCTATGTGTATGTACATGTCATTGTACTGTGAGTTTCGAGAATATGGGAAACCTTTTTTCCCTTGCCTTGTGCAACAGACGAACACATAAGTCGAAAGAGCACGCGATTTATGTCAGTCGCTTGACTTGCAGCTGAATTGTGATTGTCCCTATCATGGATTCAAATGAACGCCAAACACTGTCTTTCATTGATATGCACCATCTGGAAATCACTCTGCAGATGCAGTGCGGCAACTGCTGTAACTCGCTAATCACGTAATACCATGACAATGGAATACACAGGGCTTCTACAACTCGCTCTTATATTCTATACCACTTAATTTGGCATGCAGATCCCGCATCAAGATTGAACTTTGTTGTGTCGCATGTGGTTGGTTGTGGCACTTGCGAATTATTACTTTGAGCTCATAGAAAGAATGAGGGGGTCGACATGCGTCTTATGTGGCCGTGAGGAGACAATTACGCACGTTGTGTGCCAGTGCTCAACCTCCCAAAGACAACGCCACGTTTCAGGAGACAAACTCGATCACCTTGATGCAAGAATGCTATATGAAAAGAAGTTGCATGACCTCTACTCACATGCATAAGGCCACGAAAACTCGGCTGAGCTATTTGAAGGTGTCTGGACTTCACGGCCGTTTGCGAAAGAGCAGCCGGCGCTGTGTTTAGGGTATTTTCACTTGCTGTTTTTTATTTCTCTTGTTCTTGCTTGTTTATATTGACTAGTATTCTCTACCACCCCTCCCCCGTGTAGTGTAACCAACCGAGCCAAGCTTGGTTGACCTTCCGGCCTTTCTCCTTTATTTCTCTATCTCTTTCTTTTGTGAGAAGGGGGCGGAATGCAGATACACAATGCACATAGTCAAGATCATAATTTGTTCATACCATGTAATAGGTGTATGTGAACGCGATGTCATCGTTTAAAGTCCTGAATATTTTTTGAGGAGCAGTGAATTATTTTTTCGTCTCTTTGGGAAAATGTTGACGCAGTACGTTTTAGCTTGCCTTCAAAACTTTTTGCTGTTTTACTCCTACACAAAAATACAAATGACAATGATTGTAGTATTGCTTAGATTGTAATGTCATAGGCCAAATAAAGGAAAAAGTACACCTAAAGTTGTCGCCACAGAAACAAGATTTATGATGATGCTTGCCAGATTATCGTTGTTGTGGCTGTATGTATAGCATCTCTTATATTATTTTCTTTGCTTTGTTAATGGTGTCATCGAGAAAGAGAGCGTAGTACGCTTTATGGTATGAATAAGTGAGAGATAGAGCTTAATTTTATATGCAAACTGGACAGCCTTTCTTCTTCGATTACACACGCGGGCGCCTAGATGGTGTCCTCTGCCACATCGACATTGTTTGACTTGTCGTAATTTCTTCGACTCGCTTATACATATACAGGTCGGTTTCAGGGCCAAGTGTGGATTTGTGCACATCCACGAATAGAGTGTTTCAAAGCACATTGTAAATAACTTCCAACAGTATCATAGCCCTAATAACACTAAGAACTTTAGCTAAGGTGCAACTATTTCTTAGTTTCTATATAAATAGGGCCCTTAATATTTATTTATTTCATTATACCGCAGACTTTCTCGGTTGAAGCAGGAGCAGTAATACATAAAATCAATACAATTATGTCTAAAGTGACAAGCACATTAAAAACAAAAAGTACAATACTGGATGGTTGTTAACAGTTTCAAAGATACAGTGTTAATATCACATGCGAGCATAATGCAAACATGTAGTACACTAACATGATTATTGCAGATTTCTTAAGAAAAAGATTCCACCGTTTCACAGTTCACAGCAGATGATGGTAGACTATTCCAGTATGCTATTGGGCATAAAAAAACAGTTTTTATTAATGTCGTTGCGACTTTTAAACAAACCGTATTGTCTTGTTGTGGTTAGCTCCTGAAGATTGTGTGAGGGGTTCAAGGAGATTTCTTGTTCCGGATATTTTAGAATGGTCATTATAAAAAGATACAGAAATTTATGTTTGGAAGTTATTCTGCGTTGATCAAAACAACACACCTCGGCTTTTTACGCAGAGTTGTAACACTGGTATGGTGCGAATAACTTGAAAATTCAAATCGGACTGTTAAAGTTTGAACTCGCTCATTTTTTTCGATGAGAAATTTGTGCTGGGGGCTCTAAATTGTGTCGGCATATTCTAGTGCCGGTCTAATTAGTGTATTATACGCTGTTAGTTCAACCTCAGAAGGCGCGTTCCTTAGTCTTCTCTTGACAAACGACAGCTTTTTTGCGCTTTTGCACACACAGTCGCCATATGTGGTTGCAAACTCAGATTGGATGTTAATGTAACCCCCAAGAATTCTACATTGTTACTTTTGGTGATTTCCGAACTTTCTAATTTGTATGCGAAATTAAGAGGCTTTTTCTTGTTTGTAAAACTTATGATTACCGTTTTCCTTACGTTCAGTAGCATTTCCATTCGGAGCATTATGCCTGAACTTTTTGTGGCGAGCGATTAATGTGAAAATGGTCCTCACTTGGACTTACCGTCATGTATATACGACGCAGTCATCTGCGAAAAGTCCTAGTTAAATACTGTTGACGCCGTTTGCGAATAATTGCGACGCTACGTTCATCCACCACACCTAAGGTCTCTGCCAAGGAAATGTTTGCGTTATAAACGTTTACTCATCAAGGAAACAACGTTTTTTTTTCTATTGAAGTAATAATGAGCAACAGTCGTTACGCTTATTTTAACAGTTTCGTCTGTAGCTGTAATATAGGGCGTGCATAAGGCCGCTGCAAGTTTTTTCGTCTCGTAACCTAATGAAAGGTCATAAAAACACAACAAAATGTCCCTTCATCTGCTGTGAGCTGCACTAATGAAGTGTCATTTCTTGTTGATCTGCAATAAACTTGCCCTTTCACGAGCCCTAATTTCAACGAATGCTCTGAGCGTTTATGCATGTTTCTGCGTGCTGACGTTCATGCTGACCTTTGTGGATGTTACTTGTAAATGTAGTAGAAGGAAACGTTTTTCGTGCTGCATTGTAACAACATGCATTTGTCATCACCAACTAGAGAGACATGACAGAAGTGGAGTAGACAGTAGAAATGCTGTGAGTAAACGTCACTGAATGTAACGAAAGAGATACCTACGAAAAAGCAATAGCTTTGAACTTGCATGAACCATCAAAAGAGCCCAGGCAAACGCCAGTTGCTCCATATAAATTATTAACGGTGGTTGGCTCCATGATATCGGTACGCGCACGCATAGTGTGTGACGGGCACAGGCAGGCTCCCCTTTCCCGCGACGCTGCTGGCGACACAACAGGGGAACCTGGTAAGTCCTTCAACATGCGCCGTGGGGATGAGATACTGGCTTCCCTAAGCCTCTGGTTTGGTCCCCTCCACATGACCTCCTCTTCGCGGCATTCCCTTCCTTCTCTGCCCTCATTGCCGTGTGCCCCAAATGGAGCCAGAATAGATCCCATCAAACTGAGTGCCAGCCGCGACACGCGTGCCCCAGCTTGCTTGCTTGCTTGCTTGCTTAATGCCGCTCCTGTACTGCAGGCCTATCGCTATTGGGTTCGGGAAGAGTCTGTGAAGCGGGGACGTAGGAGGGGGCTGGGGGGGGGCTAGAGTAACTCTCAGATCTTTTTCTGCGTGTGAGAGGACGTTGTGCATACAACAGCTCAGATTGCCCATTGTAATGAGGCTACGCTGGCTTCCCTTCCTATTGCCGGTCAAACGGGAGGATCGCGCAGTTGGTTCTGGCATCTGTTATTGTTGGGTGTCCTGACAGTAGTTTGAAGGTGGTAGTGGGGAGGTATGACGTAGGCGTAGAATGGAGGGTGTATGGACGGCGCCTGCATCGCGCTTCTGTATTTCTAGTTTGTTTCGAGATTGAAGCGGGTCTCTATTGCTGCAGCGATGTTTTGTGAATGTGTCTGCAACTGAGTGTCAAAGGCACAGCACGGCAAGTTACACTTCAGGAAAGAAGAGATTAATTTGTTTTCTATATAGGTCAATTTTTCGGTATTGCATATTGAGACCATGTAGCACATCTATATTTATTCAGTTTCCCATTTCAAGATTCACACCACCGAAATGTTCTCTCATATGATGCATTTGAGACGAACAAAACATTTTACGCCTTCTACTTATCAGAGGCACCAAAATCTCCATGATAATAGAAATTGCAAAAACCAACAGTGAATGTACGCATTCTGTTGAGATGGTGAAGTGAGGGGAAACTTTTTTTTTCAGACCGTCAGGTAGAGCCAGTGTTATATATCTAATATACGCAAAGGCAAATACACTTATGAATTGCTGGAAACAATGCAGGAACTGACGTTTAAGAAATAAGCTAAAAACCCAAGTACAAGTTCAATTATTCAAATGACACCAACCACGGTATTTTAGTCGTTAAGGCACTCGAATGCTGACCCGCAGGTCGCGGGTTGAGTCCTGGCTGCGGTGGCCGCATTTGCGATGGAGGTGAAAATTCTTGAGGTCGGTGTGCTTAGATTTATTGATTTTAATGATTGATTGATATGTGGGGTTTAACATCCTAAAACCACATTAACGCACGTTTACGAGCCCCATGTGGCCAACATTTCCTGAACCCTCCACTGCAGTACCTCCCATATTAATGTAATGATCTTTGGGATGTTGAACTTTACCAATTATTATTACCGAACCCAACCGACAAAGTTTGGAATTTTGTCACTCTGAGGCCTAATAAAAGAGCATTTCATGGGAAGTCACAATAGAGTAAGGAGGGGAAGCTTAAAAGAAACACCAAGTGACTATGCCCCTACGTGAGAAACATCGGCATTGGTGGTGCAATTCTCAATGCACTCCATAGACAGTCGCTAAAAGTGCGACTACTCAACACCATCCGAAGAGGACATCCGAAGAGGATGTTTTCAGGACAATTTGTCGATTCACGTTTTTCAAGAATATACCTTAGAGTACCAACAATTATTGTGCGTCACCTGTGAAATTGCCATAACATTCTATAAGTATAGTACAAGATTGCCACTGGTAGAGTAAAGTGGTTCGAGAAACGTCAACGCAGTCTTTATGACAAGGCAGCACAAAATAATTTACATCTTCTTGATTACTTCATGTGTGGGTAATAGTATAATTTCTTGTGGACTTACGCGACATTTGTACTGGTAATGGAACATGCTTTTAGAGTAAGAATACTCGACAGCATCAAACCTCTTTGATAAAAACTTTGTGCGCTTTTCAAATTTCAAATTAAGCAAGGCAAATATGCTTTTCGGCTCAGTTGTAGTGTTTGCTCAGTTTTTGCTTCGTGTGCAGTGGCGAATACTAAAGGTTTCTCCTGATGGGCTAAGTTACGCTCTTTGTGGTTGATGGTCTGTGTCACATCATTCGCATGCAGTTGCAATATTTTTCTTGATCTGTTTACAAAGCCAATGCTGCACAAGAACGCAAGGAGTCTTGCATTGAGAAATGCCCTTTTTTCCATGCTTGCTGCGCTCCTACTCATCGTTTACATTTTTCAAGGTGTGGGATTGGACTGAGGGAAGTCGAAGAAAATATATGTTCATTGTCATTAAAAAAAATTGGACTCCGTAACAGAAGGTTACGTTCCGTAGGCTCCAGTTTTACATAATGATGAACGCCAGGATACCAATATGCCCCGGTTTTTAATAAAATATCCCCCCTCCCTTTTTTTGGACACTGTTGAGATGAAACTCCAATACTGTGTATACTGCCAAACCATTTTTACGAACGTTGTTTTTTCTGCTTCATTTCTTTGATTTATTCCAAATACCTTTGGCCAGAAGGAAACAGTAAGTTATGACTATTGCTCAAGAAAACCTAACAAAAATGGTAGACTCTGAAATACTCTGCTTCCACACAGCAGCAATATATATGAACATTTATTTCAAAGGTTGTTGCGTAGTAGTTGATTTACCGGAGTCAATAGACCAACCAGTTGCTTTTTTATTTCTTCGACAATTGAAATGTAATAACAGAAATAAAACACAAGGAAGCTATATAGCAAGACAGACTTACTCACAATCTGGGTGCGTCACATTTCACCCAGACCGTGAGAAGTGGAAGTTTCCGCAGCTTGTCAGCCGAAACTCAGTATTACATCATCGCTGTTTTACGCAACGTGTGGAACTCCACATGGCTGCAACTAAGAGACCCGAGTGTAGGTGATATTCTGGCAAGAAGTTTTTCGATTCCACAAAAAACGTGCTTGTTTTCTCAACTGCGAGATATATTCGAACGCATGGGGCGAACCACTACTTAGCTGCTGCCACTGCTGCTGCAGTTAATTATATCAGAATTATATCAACGACCTCTGGGAAGCACGGAAAAACTTTTAGAGGGCTAGATTATTGACTACGTTGAAGAGGCAGAAAACATGCGAGGCCAGAAATTCAAGAAATGCCAGCGAAACCGCCTACGTTTCAGTATATTAGTGATGCGCCCAGTATAAGCTATAATAACACTGGTATTGCCTAATCTTTCTTAGTTGGTGCCGTTACTGCGGTGTTTGTATGTACATTTCAATATTCTCGTCATTGTGATGTATATTTCTGAAGCTGGGCCACCTCATTCGGCGTCAGGTTTGTTTAGGCTTAGACGCAATTTCGTTCCGAAAAAAATGTTTCCTTTCGAAGACTCGCTAGCGTCCATAAATTTGCTCCCTAGAGTAACATCTTCATATAAATAACTATAGATAAGTTAAATGAAAGGTTTCTTGACTGCGAGTTTTTCTCTGCTGGGTTTTCTCTGCCTGGTTCCTGAATATTGTCGAGCACGTTGGTATCGTGCCTGAAGTATTTGTGAATTAGCAGTATAACGTTACGAAAACACCTTGTTTTAATCGAAGCAAACGTTCCAAATTATTCTTCCGTACTAATCGACTAATTTATTTGAATACGCAAACATGTTAAGCGAATAAAGAATAATATTGTTTGAAACCACAAAGAAGAATGATTTTGGCTCAGAAATATCATCAAGCAAATACGCATATGAATAAAATAGCGCATACTGCCTAATTTGAAGTTTGATAAAGCTAATTTTCCTTCACTTACTGAAGCCAATTATTGTGTTTGTGCAGTCGCTATTATCAGTATTAGATGGGCGCGTTGTCATGGCACAGAAAAAAAAGCAAAATGCAGCTGAACATAACTTGCCTTAGCTTTTTTTATTTTTTTGCAGGCATTGTTACGCTGAAAACTTAATACATAGCCAACATTCTTTTTCAATGCTTCTATATATCCTTAGATTATGTGAGTCTTGCATTGCGGCACAGTATGTGAGTGGTGCATTTGTTCCAAAATAAAGTTTGAATTAATATAAATTTTTGATATATGTATGGTGCTTGGACGTGTAGATTAGATGCGATCGTGCAGATGAGTGAAAATTTTTAATAAACGCATTGGTACACATCTACGTAAATTGTTACGTATTTTAAAATCACTTATCTCGAATAATGCAAAATGTATTTTATCAGATTCTCTGTACATGTAATGGTACTATAATGCGAAGAGTACTCAGCTATGCTAGTTTGAATACATTCTGGTGAAACATCACCAATGACTGAGATAGCGAAATAACATTTTGTCCAGCTTGTCATCTAGCAGTCCCGCCTGCCAGGCTGTTTCATTAAAACAGTATTAAAAATTGTGTGAATTGCTAGTAAGTGCTGCCTATATTTTTTGTGTGTGCGTGTTATATTGATGCCATGGTCTTAGTTCCGCCTACGTTTATTTTTGCACTTATTCAGGTAAGTTTGCTCCCATTTTTTGGTAGATATATTCAGAAGAGGTTGTCATTCACTGTTGTTAAAAAGTGTTGCTTCATAATCACATCACACAGATACGCAAATACTCACACGCGCGCACACGTCTCTAGTGCTGCATCATTAGTTGCAATACTGCGAATGCTGAAGTGATTGAATATCGAAAAGTTTAGCAAAAGTAAGCAAGACACTTATCCAGATCATCGATTCCGAACGAAAGCCACAATGAAACCAAATAAATCCGAGTGAGTGGGCTCAGAAGAACGCCCGTCACAGCCCCCTCATGTACTCGCCGTCAGTTCCTGTCAGTGTCGAGCACGACGCAGTGAGGCAATAACGAACACGGAAGCACGAGTCGAGTTTGCTTAAAGATTCAGTGGTCCCGCAACAGGACCTACGCTAATGGGTACAGGGGAAGCCACAGTCAACAATGAAGCAACCGGAGCATGAAAAAGAAACCCCCGGAAATGCATGAGAGGCACTGTGGAGTGGGGGTTAGGGGGGACTGTGAGCATTCACAGTGCAAAAAAAAAGAAAGTCAGAAAGAAAGATGTGATTCGCATAGTTAATTGCAAAGTGCTGAAGCACCACAAATGTCAAGCAGCGAGCGCATACGTGGTAAAAGCATACATACAATGGGTGCTCCCTAATGCTCTTTCCGTCAAACGGAACGGGGCACTCATTGCTAAACGCTGTTTGACAAATAGAGCAATAAATTTTTTTTGGCTAAAGATCAGCGAGCTTCTGCTTTTATTCAAACACAAATTAACGACGAGATTGTTTTTAAGAATAAGAGCGAATCAGGACTGGCTACTCGACTTTCTCTTTCTTTAGCTAAGAAGGTTTTGTGGCAGTTCGAATCGTCAGTCTAACCGTAGCCTTTCTGTGGCACACGCATGCGCGATGTTTTACAGTATATAGCATTGACTGAATAGCCTGCATTAGAGACGCACATAAATTTAATTTATCCGCCCTTTACGTCAAAACAGCGACATAGAAATTGCGCTGCTCAGTTCATTTTTTGGCATATTTGTGAATGACCGAACGCCATGAGTAGTTTATAACGCTTACCAGGGGTATAGCGCATTTTCAGTGTTTGCAGAAGGAGTCTTTAAGTCTTCTTAGCTACATACCGCCTTTCCCACTGATCCCAGGATTCTTGCTAAGGTTCTACTTAGCACTTCGCAAATGCTGTCAACTCATCTGCAATAACACAGATATAATCAAAATTCTGAACACTAAGCTCTTCAGGTAAATAATTACCTGCTCAGTTCAGCTCACGCTAGTTAAAACAAAGCTAGTTGAACACATTTTACGTAGGTGAGCCATTTTCTCCACATGTAAAACATGCTGAACTTGACCGCAAGCTGTGAGTACACAAGGAACACAGGAATGCTGAAACAGAAAAAAATGTAATCTTACTGGAGTAACAGAATGTAAAACAGCACAAACCGACGCTATGGTAGAAGCTTTTTTGAGTTGCATGACTCTCCGTAAAACCCCAAGAGCCCATTATACTTCAGTATGATTAAAATATAGCTAAGGACACATTTGGACTTACACTTTCGTCGAATTCAGTTTCTCAGCATACTTGAAGCAGTGTAATAATAAGCATAAATAATGAGTTAACACTGTGAACCTTTTTTGTGGTACGAGTTATCATTCTTCGTCGTTAGTTTCTAGGCATGTCGGAAGCAGGCAAATTGCATTCATGAAGGGCCGGACAGAAAATAGCTCACCAGATTAGAAAAAAAGGGGCCAGTAAGGAACCACAAGGATAAAGTGAGGTGGTTGAACAGCAGAGATTGAAAAAAGGGCTAGCGAGACCGAATGTGAAAATGAACCACGCACAAAGGAAAAGAGCAATTTAAGTTCAGTGCGGCCCCTAGAGATTAAATATTGATGAGGCTGGCGGGTATGAACGAAACAAGTGTCTCGACTACAGGGAAACAGTACAAGATTGGATGAGAGAGGAAAAATAGAGTGAAAGGAAATACAATACGTGTAGTGCCATTAAGTTAGGAAATAGATTTGCGTTGTAGGAAACACCAAGCTGCAACATTTTGTACACGTGACTGCAGTATACGAGCGTTGCCTGAACCACTACGTTATTTGTACACAGGGATGTTGGATAACCCCATTGCACGTGCGAAGGCGCCTATGTCATGCATATGTCATTCCTGAAAAGCACCTAAAGGCACCAAAGCAGTCCTGCCCTCGTGTCGGCTGGCATTGTTTGGTAACGGAGTACAACATCTAGTGCATATGCACCACACACAGGGGAGTAGATTGCTGCCTCTAGACACGCTACGACCGGAGCCTTCTACACGCTCCCTCCCTCCATTGTCTTGTTGGTGGTCTCGGCTGGAGCGTGCATAATTTGAAGAAGCGGGGTTCTGACCGGTCATCCCACACCTTCTTCGCAATTTGCCGAGAAACTTGTACATATGCTTCGGGTCATGGGTCGTGGCATTGTTTGCACGCTCTATGCTCCCCTCACTGTGCTTCTCATCTTTTATTTATTCTGATTTGTGGAGCCTATTACAGGAAGGGGAGCTCTACCGTACCTCCCCGTCCCATCTACCTCCCGTTTACATTGCCAGCGTCGAGCCCGAGTTTGCTTTCTGCCGTTCGTGCTTGGCTGCTAGCCCCTTCTTGCTTGCCACTATATCGAATAGAAAGAGGACCCGCTCGCGTGCTAGGTGCATCCGTGCCCCCATCCGCCCTCCTGCTAGTGCCTAGTTTGTTTTCAAGAAACAAATAGCTCCTGGTCAAGCCTGAACCCCCAGCGAACGTTACCACAGTGTTTTCAGTATGGGGCGTGGTGATGAAAACACTGAGACTTAGAACCAGCAAAGCCCACAGACGCCGAGCTTGGGCACTTGCTGCTCAATGATAGAGAATAAATCAGAGTGTAAATGTTCTACGCTGCCACAAAGAAGAAAACGCAGCGTGAACATAACTGAAATTGAGTTTGCTCGTAATCGCAAATCGGCGAGGGCTCGAGTAAGCGGTGGGGCGCACCGCTGCGCAGCACGTCTTCCCCAAAGACTCGCAAACAAAAAAAAATATTGACATTTTCGCGCATGTGTTCAACTGATGCTACATAACGCCATGTTCAACGCCCACGTAGTAAAAAAGCAATTTACGTAACCTTTCATATGCTGTCTTGAAAAGAAGAAACGAACGCCATTGTCAGCAACGTCACTTTCTAAATACAAGGACAGGCGTGAAAATTTTGCGCAGTGCGCTACTGCTTTGTTCGAGCATAAGCAAGAGTTTGAGAAAGCTGTGGTAGAGAAATCAGTTAAGAAACCATAGGCGAGAAGACGACTTGCTTCGTGGGGACCTAGTCACCGTTAAGTCTATTGCTTTGATCTAATCTTCGTGTAGGAGAAGGTAAGTGTCACTCTGCGTTAGAACAAATCACGGAATCTTCAAACTGCGAAATTGAATAAATAATGAATCCAAGACGAGGGGCGCAACAGCCATCCCTATAAATTGAGATAATAGGGAAGGAACGGTGCGACACGACGAAACTTCCCTTCCCCCCATCCCGAAATTTGAACCCTGCGGACGCCTATATATACATGGAGATACACTCTAGGAATAAATTCTATGGAGAACACTGGAACACGCGGCAAACCAAATTCATGTGGTCTCCATAGAAGCGTAACCCTACTATTTCTGATAGTTTAATAGCTAAAGTCGGGAGCATATACAGTAGTAGCGCATTTTTTTCTACCTGCCAGTCATCTCTTTCACTCGCATCAAACGCGCGTGTAGAGGAACGTCGAAGAGAATGCAAAATGTTATGTCTACAGTCGGTGCGGAAGCGCCGAGTGATGATCGAGGTGAAGATAGTATAATCAAAGAAACGAGATATATTTGCTACCATATCATAACTCGGGTCCTTCCACGGCTAATAAAGATGTGAGTCCTGATACGGACGGCATATAGTGCTGTGGTGACTACAAGATTGAGCAGCCACTCTCCATGCGGCGTGTGTACTATGCTATATACCCAATGTCTACTGGAATGGGTAAAAAATACACTGATCTGCCACTCGGTTGCTCATGGGCACTCATCTCCAAAGGTGGTCTTATAGAGTACTCTAAAGGCGCCCGAGCGCTATCTAATCTAACGCAGCCTCAGTGACATAGTCAAACATACTAGCCTTCGTATTCAGCAAAGTTTAGCCACCGCCATGTGCGTACCGGTAAAATAGGTATGCACACACTTCCAAGGTAGTGCTAGATAGAAAGAAGTACATAAGTACTTGAGAAGGCACTCAAACTGTGAAAAGGTATTTGGCGGAACGGGACTACCACAAGTAAAAACAGATCTTTCTTTTCAGCTCTTTAGTACATTTCGTGTGGTCGGCATACGTGCACTGCCCATATCCCTGAGAGGACTCGCTTAACCAAATGGAATCGCGTATATGAGCCACCCGGACGAAGTCATCCAAACGCTAACTGGCATCAGTCGTGTGTCATTGCAGTGGTGTCCTTCCAGCACATTCTCCACCTGTCGATGTCTAAGTGGGTGAAGAAAGGCATGGAGTGGTTCTGGTCTGTGTGTACGACGCGAACCACCTAGTGATCAAGTAATTCCTCAACGATGACCCACACCCCGCCACGGTGGTCTAGTGGCTAAGATACTCGGCTGCAGATCCGCAGGTCGCGGGATCAAATACCGGCTGCGGCGGCTGCATTTGCAATGGAGGCGGAAATGTTGTAGGCCCGTGTGCTCAGATTTGGGTGCATGTTAAGGAACCCCAGGTGGTCAAAATTTCCGGAGCCCTTCACTACGGCGTCTCTCATAATCATATGGTGGTTTTTGAACGCTAAACCGCAAAAACCAACCATCAATAAATTAATTAAGAACGATGACCCACAATCCATCTAACAATGGACCCCCGAGCTGAAAAGTTCGTGACCAGTCGTCCCAAAGAGCACACGAACCTAGACTTCTCGCTTACTGGCGGAAACAGCTTCACCAAGTTCCGCACGCTCAAGCTCGTGCAGTCAACCACCGAGCAGATCGGCCAATACTACCGCCACGTCATGTCTCTCGCGGGACAATACTCCGAATTCAAGCTCATGGCCGTGTACAGTAGGTAGTAACTGTCATTCAAACGCAGCTGGCGTTCCCCTTTCGAAATACTGATGATTGTTGCTGTTTTACGTTCCAAAAAGTGACTTTGAATAGAATACACATAGCAATGGATAGCCCCGGAAATCTGAACAACCTACTTTTTTTTTCATTTTAAACGAAAGTGTTAATTCTATGCCGGGGTCCACCACGGCTTCGCTGACGTAATTTTGTCACGGATACGGCGTAGTAAAATATTCGCTAACAGATTGCGAAGAAAAATAAATGAGACGGTTTTGTTGCGTTGCATCGAACCAACGACCTAACAATTCGCAGCGCGTGGCGCTAAGCATGAAGACATGAAGCGTCCGTTGTCAAGCTTGCTAACGGCAAGCAATTTTTGTACCCCATACACAATTTAGCCCACCTCAGACCTCTGTAACTTCAGCGCGTTTTCGTCACCAGTGGTGAACTGGCACGACGTGCCCGTGTTGGTCACGCTGTCAATGTCGACTTCCACATTTCGTTGCGCGCCGCCTCCACGGAGCGTGGTCTCTCCTGCACGCGCTTTAAGACTCGTGAATCAGAACGGCACAAAGGTCACTTCGCTTGCTGCAGCAGCTGAGTTGACAAAATGGGCACACTGATCGCACACGAAGAAGTGAGACTTGTGGTGGTTGTTCGCTCTTGTCTTGTGTACAGTTGTGCGTTCATTTCGTGTTTAGCTGCGACAGTTGGCAGTCCGTGCTTGTCCTGTGTGTACTCATTTCATTAATACCTTCTGCTTGAGTGTGCCCTGAAAGTTTAGAGCTGCTTGATGTTATTCACCAGACTTCGCAATTTGTTGTGGTAGCGTTATTTCCTTCGCCCTTGCAGAGAAACGATGCACAATAAACGATCAGCTACCTCTCTGAAGGCACATTTCACTTTCGTGTTTTACCGCTTTCTTGAAAGAGGGATCAGTGACGTTTTTTTTTCTCTAACATCTGAATCTAAGTGCAAGGGTCTTCAATACTTAGTTTTCATAAGAATACAGCCGTCGCGCCCATGATTCGATACAGTAAAAATAGGTTATAGTAGTCGAGCACTATAACTACTAGACTATAGAGGCGAGAAACTTGACGATTTCATTCAGCAGGCGGGCTTTACAGTGTCGCTGTTTGTAATTCGTGAATGGAGCTACTGTTTTTTTGTTGCTTAGCTGACTTCTCCAGTCAGTAGAGAACTCTATCGAGGAGCCCAAGAGTGCTAGGCACAACTACATGAAGTGAAAAGATAATATACTCATTTTCTTTCGTTGGCTTCAAATAACTGTGCTGTAATTTGTGAAGCACACTCCAGTACACCCAATCAATTTAATTTCTTCAATTATGCATGAAAAAGCACAGTTAAATAGGCTAAGTTGAAGCCAGTTATTCCATTGCCATAAGAACTATAAATAAAGCATATAAACATACGTGAACGATTACACACACATTGCCAAACAAATAAAGTGAAGTGAGAATTTTTATAGAATGCTCCATTTAGACTACGTTTTAACCCTTGTTAATAAAATTGCGGATAACAAGTGTTGTCAGCTCACTTTGTGTTTTGTATACAACTGTTGGCTCGTCATTCAAGGAAAGTGGGCCAGCTTTCAGATAGAACATCTTGTGGTTGAAATTCTATTATTATTAATATTCATATTATTATTATTATTATTATTATTATTACGTTTCCAGAGCGTTAAATCTTTTTTGTCAGTAATCTTTTGCAGCCAAATGTTTTCGCATGTCTAGTCACAGAGATTCATGGTATAGAAATTAGCTGTTTAATAAAGATATGCAGTAATCTATCTACAATTTAACCATCAACAGTTGTGGTCAATATTTCACGTCGCAGTTCAGTAGTGCTAGTCAACTTTTGATGAGCAGAAGTAATCTGATGGCACAATGCATATACTGTACTCATTTAAAATTGATCCAACAATAGAATAGCCTGTTATTCTGTTTTCAAGCAAATAGCAAAGCTATCTCACCGAATCTTTATTTATGCGAGTCATGTGACCAAACTGCAACAATGTTGGTAGGGGATACTGAAATAAATTGAAGAACGTTGAAGATAGTTACGCTGGGTTTGCTGGCTTATGTTGTATACACCAAGAACATACACATCTGGAAGTCTGATACGTCGGTCAAAGTTGTTGATTACCAATTTGTTTAAAAATGGCCGTTCATATCATAAGGAATTAGGTGAAAATTAAGATCCTCTTAAGATCCTCTCAGTGGTTGAACCCTGTTTTCTTCAATTTCTTTGTGTGCTTTGCTGAATTTACAAAAAAAGAGACTCAGTAAATGACGTACGTAATCATCGCTTGCACTCGTGGTGCAAGACGGGAACCATCGGTGAAGCTAGCGTCTAACCTATCAAGCTAAGCAAGTCGTCGGCGGCTAGATATATATACGCAGACACGTAGTTGTAAACACTCAAACTGCCTTAAGATCGCTATGAAATGCTTCACATTTAAAATGCGCATCGCAAACTCCATTTATCTACACATTCTTAAACTTGAGATGCTGCCTAGACACCCTTGAAATATGCAGCGGTACATAATTGTTATAGTCGATCGCTGTCCAAATTGGTTTATGACCATCGAAACTTTGGAATTACTACCGTATAGTCAACTCTTTTTCCGCTAATAGGCAAAAAAACCACATTAAATGCTGCTACAGAGCTAGGGTGATTTTTTCAGTCCTTTAATCTCCTGCAATAGCTATGCGCGTAATAGCGCCCGGGGTAATTAGTAGCAGCAGGCAGTGTTCATTATGGAAGAGCCGGTAGGTGGTGTGGCAACTTTGGATGCCCGTTCATGACGGCTTATTAGAAACGCGTCCTAAGCCCAAAAAAGGGATACATACGAAAAGAGTCCAGCCCAACATAGAGCTGGCTTTACTCCACCTCCTCGCCCAAACTGCCAGATTCATCAACGAGAAAAGAAAAGGGAAGGGATTCAAAGGGGCAAGAAGGAAGCATTCGCATTCATATGGGCCTCTCAGTGCACCGTGGTGCGGAGAAAAGTAACCTTCGATGCACCTGGCGATACTGATTCAGGGACGTAATGAACTTTTTCTCGCCCTAATGGCATTGCGTGTGGCTTAGCTATGCTGGTGTTCACGTAGGAGGAAGCAGATGCAGAGGAGCAATGAAGTCTGAACTTTGCTGCGACAGTCCTGAAATTATCGCTTATCAATGATTACCTTCTAAATCATGGAGCATTTTGAAGCCTTTTCTCGTTCTCAATAAGTCTTACGATGATACTTGGGAAAGTCAGTTGCTGAATTCTATGTTTTTTTTTTGTAAAAAAATGCTTAGACAGGGTTTGTAGCGGGACTAGAATCCAACTGGAGGGATGAGCACAACTAGGCAGCAAACGAACAGAGGGAAAGAAGTAGTTGTCTACATCCGCATAGCCAGACATGTTTCTGAAATAAATGATTCAGACTTAATGAATTAGTACAACTCACTTATGATAGATACAATACATAATGTGGAGAGAAAAGGACAAATCACTTTGAAAAGAAGAATGATTATGTATGGTGAAATAATTACTTAGCTAGCGGAATCCTGCTATTTAAAAGGCAGTCTAATTCGCATGCGTTTGGGTGGTACACAAGGACTGTGCATGGTATGTGACTACAAGTAATCAAAGTAGGTTTGGTGAAAATAGAACGTCCACAACAGTATGTTCACAAAATGCCAGGAATTTAGGCAGAACACGCTGTTGAGCATCGCTTTAACACTTACCTTACGTTTCTGCTGAATAGTATTTAAGGCTATGCTGGTAGGCCTAAAGTACAATAAAAGTGTACAAGATACATGTTCTGAACCTTATTGTTGACAAGTAAAAAACGTGCTAGAGGAAAGGCTATATAGAATGACACATGTGGGACTATGTAAGCGCAGAATGTTTCAAGAAGTGCTCTAAGCATGTAATTGCGATCACAACAGATCTCACCTACTAGCAATGGAGGCATAAGGAGGAAATGCCATCTTGAAGAGATGACAATTTCTTGAACAAGGTGATCCCTGTAGTAAGTGTCGGGGAGGAGACCCGTACACTTTAAGGCATAAGCTTTTGTCTTGACAGAGGCACGTCTGTTCTGGAAACGGTAGTTTCCTGTCAAAACGTTATCGGTTTTCTGCAGTCACGTTCACTGTACCGAAAATAACACCTATGTGCAATGAACGGGTACCAAAAAACAAAAGTTGTTTTTTTACACCCAAACGTTTCTTGTAAAATATTTGCAACACTCTACTAAAAGATGTTTGAATCAATCTTTTGCGCTCAAATGGTGTAATTAAAAAATCAAACGTTTTTTTGCCAATTTGGGTAACAGAACAACTGTATTGATCTTTAGTACACTTGCGTATTCCTTGCTGCTTACTAATATGGGATAAGACTACTACAAAACAAGACTTTATCTATGAACTACTGGAAGGAGTACTATGGATAATCGAAGGTGCTTGACCTTAATGCATTGTACTTCGCTTTTTCACAAAGAACGTTTTACGTTTGAGAACAACTTCAAAAATATAGTGATGATCATAGTAGATAAATTGGGATCTAATGAGATCTCACTTCATGATGTATATTGTCAGATGCAACATGCATATACCTGTAGACGCTTAACATACAGCAGCGAAAGATTACGCGCAAACTACGGTGCCAATAGCGAGTGTATGCGATTTCTGAACTATTGATTGCGCATCCTGCAATTACACCATAAAGCGAGGGTACCACTCAGTAACTGCGTTGGAAAAGAAAATACTTGCATATCTGGTAATGCTTCAGCAGTGATTATTTTTGTCGAGATGACATTTCCTAGGGGGTCGTTAAGATTGACGTGTATAAATGTCTGTAACGCCTTCATTTAGTGAGTACCAATAGCGTGGTTTGTTATTCAATGAGCTTGATTGTTTCTACTTGTCCTTGCAATGTTTCATTAAAAAATGTTAAGAATACACCACTCTTATAAATTGAGTCTTGCAGACAGATCTGGAAGTATGAATGAGCTTTTAACGACGTTGTATGAACTGTTATAAAAATTGTGTAATAGTGGCTGCTTCTCTGTTTAATGGTTTTTAGACATCAGGGACGTAATGAACATTTTCTTCCTTTTAATGGCATTGCGTGTGGCGTAACTATGCTTTTGTTCACGTAGGAGGAAGCAAAGGAGAAGAAGCATTTTTCACTAGGATGGCTTAAGGCAATTTTCAGGCATTAAACTGCCTCTTTGCCCACCCTGCCTCTTACATGTTAGATCAATGTAGACTCTACTGTACTTTGTGGCTGACTGTATGTATAAAGAAAATAGATAGTGCCATGATTTTTCTCTCGCAGAATTTGACTAGAGTGGTCAATTGGTCTTCAACCAAATGAAAGAAAGATTTCAACAGACCATGAAAGATCATTAACGGTCTACGTAAAAGTGAAATAGTACCATGTTGTCACAACAATAAGTCGCGGAGCAGTCGTCGCTATGTGCCTAGTGCCGAGTTTAAAGCTGTTCTAGTCTTTCACTCAAGATGCCACGCTTCGTTGAACCTAGGCAGTTTGTTTCGGCCCTGACATACCTTGTCTACTGTTCTTTATTTTTTTCGCCAACAGCTCCTCCCAAGAGGTTTGGCTTCACCTATGAGTGTGTGTCGGCACACGTGACGAACCTGTCGTGTGAAACGGACGGCGTGCTCCCACAGTCGACGCTTCCTCGACCAGAGCAGGGACAGAGACCTCGTGTCACGACCTGTGGCTTCGGCTCTTACCGAAATGGCGCCCCATAAACCCCTCCCCGAAGGTGCGGCCGGTTACTACGTGCGTCTAGTCTAACGCACGAACTCGACAGCTGCGCGCTGGACGTGTCCCGTCACGTAGAGTACGTGTCTGAGTGCGTGCTTGCTGTCCCAGAGACCAACCATATCGAGCAGTGGCGGCTAGCATTTGAGCCCGGTAAGGAAGGTGCAATAAAAACAAGATATAATTCATAACTGAGCGGTATAATTTGTTTGGCCATCGATAAAAAAAGATATCGAACACACTGCACTCTAATAGACGGTTTATAACTTTGTTCTTCACAGAAATGTTGCTCTCCTTCCTCGTTTCCATCAGTTTCAGTTACAATAAGGATCAGTACCAACTCACCCAACTTACCGTTCTCCCTTTCCTATAGCCCTCATTTCTCTTTCGGATAAATTCAAGTTCTCGCCCTATTGTTAAGTTCGCTCTTCCTTTGTGGCTCGTATAACTCTGCGGAAGACCCAAATTTGTATTGTCGAGTGCAAATTTCCGCAGTTGCTACTATTTGTAAGCGCAATATGTATATTCCTTAGTAAGAGCAATAACGAAGAGAAAGTAATAATTCGCGTTCAACGAAAATGTGTGCAATTAGGTGAACTACATACCCACTTAAAAAAAAATACATGTTCAGAAGCGTTCAATTTTCATCATAATCAAGCATAATTGAAATGTGTCCGCTTATGTTATTATTCTTAGAAAAGCAGAGACATCAAAGTGACAGGATGAAGTTGTATTATTTTTTCTCGCACTCGCAAAAGGAGACCGTTTTTCATCATCGCAATAAACAAAATGTTCACTGAAAACAACGAAAACGCATTTCTGCATTTTAGGTTTATACGTGCGCGTCTAGAATCCAACCAAATCTTCAAAGCAAGAGCCTGGATTTAAGAAACACCGCGCACAGAGGCAGCTTTCATGTATAGGCCATAACGACAGACTCGCAGACTCAAGATGATCTCGGAATGCAACGAACAAACCTGCGAACAACACTGTTTGCTAGGCATGTGCGTGAGTATGCGGGAGACAACTGGCATAAAGCGAGAAACATCACAACCGAACACATATGCGAAGATACGCGCCCTTCACACAGAATCAACGCCATGGAAATTTCAACAGCTTCACAGGAACTCAAGTTTCTACTTTGATGGCAAAACTTCGAGCATCGGTCCAATTCCACATTGGAGAAATACTTGACCTGCCTTTTTCCTTATCATGTAGCGTCCTCGGTTCCACGTGCTACATCGACTGGGAAACAAACAGCTGCTTTTGCCGAAAGCTGTGCGAGTAGTTCGACCTGTACGCAGAATTTGCACACGAGGCTATTCTCGTTCCCAAAATTCGAGGAGAATTGTGGCGCAGCCTCTCTGCAGTCTCAATGTCAGCTGTTTATTATATAGGCACGCTCACTGCAGGCGCACTGGCTCATGGCTGCCAGTTTGTCTTTACCCTTTTACCACGGCCGACATTTTTCTGCGTGTTCGCGACAACCACTTTCAAGAAAATCGTGCACAATCAGACACTTCACGAGCCTTTAGTTCCCGATGCCTCACTCTACCAAGACAGGAAGTGACAAGCGTGTGCAGTTGAAGAGGTTCTGTGTACTTGCTCTCTAAAGTTCAGAGAACAACAGTGGTCCCTGATAACTATTATCTGGGGCTTTACGGGTGAAAACCTTGTTATAATTATGAGACACGCCGCAATAGAGGGCTCCCCGAATTCGGACTAACTGGCGTTTTTTACCGCACACTCACTTCACACAGGGTCGGCCTTCTCCCATTTCGCCGTCACAGAAACGTGACCACTGTGGCCGGGATCGAACTCTCCACCCTAAGGTTAGCAAGCGAGAAGCGTACTTGCTCCACTTCTGCTGTGGAGGTACCCTAGTTTCCCCGTGTGGCTCTATCGACTCAGAGAAATTTCAGGCCTATTATTGAATCCCTGGAGTCATGGCAGCTTAAAATGTAAACTCTCACTCTTTAAAGTTACAAGACGCATGGATGATTCGCAACCATTGTGGCCGTACTTCAACGAAACCCAACAACAACCGCAAGAACACGCGATATTGTTTTGCACGTTTAAAAAAAAGAAAACGAGGCAATCGAAATAACTTCTGCATCCTCCTGACTGGCGTACCTTGTAAATATACCGACGTTTAGGCACGTAAAAACCGAGGAGTTGTCTATTTACTTATTTACTGGATCATATCGCCTTAGTTCACGTTTCTATATAACAGCGGTCGACAGTGTTTTAGTAGGTACTTCAGTTTAATGAATAATTTGAGAGATCCCAGTCATTGTGGGAGTCCATGTCTTGCGAAGTGATCGGTGAGTGACCTTCGCCACATTTTTCAAGTTGATTCGAATCAACTATTGCTAGGTCTATTGATTACTTTGTACATTTTGAGCAGTTGGGGGTACGTCTCGGGAAGGCCTAAAGTAAAGAATGGGGGCGCGGAAACGCTTGCTGAAGGCCTCGACTATTTGAGGAAGCTGCTGTTTTCATGAAAGTACCGATTTGAGGAAGCAACCGCACGGCAAGGAGGATGGGTTGTGACCACTTGCGAAAAAATTCGATTTTACTGTTTAATGCTCCTTTGAATTTTTTCTGCGCATGCAACTTGACGACAACAGCCCTGCATTTTCTGTCCTAGAAACTGCATATTGTCATAGTGCAAAGATTACTGCTTCGATACACACTTTTGATCACCTGTGGCTTGTAGATGCATTATGAGGGTAGTGGGTCGTGTTATATATGCGGGCATGGGCAACGTGAGACGGAAGAATAGGGCTTCATGAAGTGCGCGTCAAGTATCTCACGCAACTGATAGATAGACCTGTTCATGATGTTTGGTGTACTTTATTGCTCTTTCATACTAACCTTGGTATTTGTGAAGTTAAGGTAACGACTATGGAGTGGCCAGGTGCAGGTTGCTAAATATGTATGTGCCGTTTTATCGTATACCTATGTATGTATTACTTCCTTGGCGTGAACAGTGAAAATATTCATGTTTAGTGTTTTTTTTATTTATTGTTACGGTAATCGTACAACTTATGAAGTATTAACTCTTAGTATCATATTTTTTCTATTTGTTCAGTACACGCGTTATTACGAAAAATTTTCTATGTCGATTTCTGTGTTTACTATGAATGTATATTACACCCACACACAACAGTTTGTTATGTCACTGATTGTGTTAACTAAGTCTTCTTGAAAATGCCCACCTGAATGGATCTAAGAGTCTTCGGTGTGTAATAGATAAATAAATATTAAAATTAGTTTTACGGATACATACGTATAGACAGGCACACTCAAAGCACTTTAGGTTCCGAAAGAACTTGTTACCTTTTAAAATGCAGGCACCTAATATACTATTATTTAAATACAGTAATGGAGTCGGCCTCCACTCACCCATACTAAGTTTCACGTTGTGTTTTTTACGCTGGCATATTGCGCTATTAAAATAATTTCTTCTTGCTCTCATAAAATAAAAGGCATGATCAGTCAGCTCTAATGAATAATGAAGGTCAGTTAAAAGAAAACATGGCGCAACACCTTCATTTCCTTATATTGTTTATAATATTTATCAGTTAAAGAATTCCCTTATACCAACTACACGAAAAGGCATGGTGCCTTCACACCCCTACTGTTAACTGCCAATATCAGCGGTGTCTGCGTTGCCCTTGAAATTAAGGTGTGATTATGTCGAGGGGCTGTGCAATTAAAAACAATTGACTAAGCAAATTGACCTTTTTTAATTTTGTTGAGTTGATTCGCCACCTGCGATGTCAGAGTAGGACAACGCAATCTTTTGAGCCTTACCTTGTTGTCGAAGGCCCCCATGAGTCACACTAACGCTAATTAGTCTACCGCGTACTGCAAGAACACGGGCACGCATCCACGTACCTAATTTGAGCAAACGGCCCACCACTGCCAGTGTAGCAGTCGGACGCGCCAACAAATTGCATCGAAACCAACAAAAGCTTGCTGGTCGCAGAGAGCAGAGCGAGTAAAGCGAGGTTTCGAAGTTACAAGACCACGAGAGGAAAGCACGACGTCACGAACAAGCGGCTGGATAAGCCTCTGCTTGACTGACAGAGTGGTTTAAAGATGTATGCTCATGCTCACTTACGCAAACACACGTGGTGAAGGATAGCACGTACCAAAGCTCCTGAGACAGTGTTTTATTTAATTTTTGTTGCTGCTGTGCAGCCTTTTAGAGCTGAACAAGTATGGTGCTCTGCCTGCCTGGGATGGGAACCTGTCGTGCATACGAAATAGCTACCTGGTCATTTACTATTATCTGCTACAACGAACTGTGCAACAACGAATCTTCCAACGCGTGGCTTTTCTCTCATTTTTCCTATTGATTGCTGCGGAACAAAGCGTTTATCACTTTGTGCAGGATGACTGATTAGCTTGACAAACCGGCTTCACACTATGCACATTTTGCTGAGGATGCTGACAGATGTGTTGGCACTGATGAATATCGCATTGCAACCGGTGCACAAGCCATAACTTTGTCGATAGAATCAAAATAAGTAATACTTACACAATTTGCTCTGAAATACATGATCCTGTTTTTCTAACACTTACGCATAATTTAGTGTAGCACTTTAAGACCCAGTGAACGTGAATGAAACCAGATTTTTATTTCTTCAATCTTCATGCAAGTAGCTGAAAAAAGAGGACTCAGCTAACAGATGTTGCGTCGTACAGCTCGAGAAACAAGTGGTGCACCTCAATTTCATGTCCACATTCTATTATTATCACCGTGTTTGTCTTATTACGCATCTCAATGTTATTAGAACGGCCGCGAGTCCTTGTATAATCCTAAATAAAGATGTTTTAAACAAAGTTGTAATCCAAAACCCAGTTAACGAAACTGTTCGATGCACGAATGTACTTTGCTGTAATAATCAGCACAGTATTGATGCATTCTTAGTTTAATTGCGCGTTGCGCGCATCATAACCGAGCTATGTTTTTGTGTATTGCAGACCAAAAAACAAAGTAGAACCATGGCGTGCATTTCACTAGGTCGACTGTAGAATGACGTTGTCAATTTCCCGGAGTGGCGTCACTAGAAAAAAAGTGGTGGTCAAACCGTCGGTCACCGCGCCCACTATGCCGCCGCCATGAACATCCATCTAGACAAGCAAAAGTGCCTCCTGTTCAAGCGCTCAGAGTGCGAGTGTGTGTTTGCCAGCGATGCGCGAACCTCTACGCAGGCGCATCTGTGTGCGCGTGTGTGTGTTTGTGTGCTTGCGACTCGCTTTCTCCCCCACTGCGACGTTGGACAGCAGCGCACATTGGAAAAGTCACACTACACTCCGCGCTGCCCCGCCGCGGTGGTCTAGTTGCTAATGTACTCGGCTGCTGACCCGCAGGGCGCGGGTTCAAATCCCGGCTGCGGCGGCTGCATTTCCGATGAAGGCGGAAATGTTGTAGGCCCGTGTGCTCAGATTTGGGTGCACGTTAAAGAACCCCAGGTGTTCTAAATTTCCGGAGCCCTCCACTACGGCATCTCTCATAATCATATGGTGGTTTTGGGACGTTAAATCCCACATATCAATCAATCATTACACTCCGCGTTGCCATTCGCCCCCCCCCCCCCCTATCTTAGTTACAAGTACTGCCGTTATTGTTTTCTTAAACGTGTCGCACTATTGTGAGACTCCACGTAGAACTTGCTCAGGTACTAGCGAGGTGGATATGACCCCTGTAATGAACTATATTTGCACGACATCTGAAATAAATATGTTGTATTAAGTGAATAACTTATGCAGTCTTTACTTTCGTTGATTTGGAAGAAAACCTCATTTTAACAGTTATCAAACTCCTTCCCGTCACGTCAACGTCATGTCAAAATAGATAAATAAAGACGCACCCCGTACACCACACTGCAGTGCACGAACAGGCAATGGTAACGGTCATGTCTAGGGCAACAAGTTTTCGTTTGCATGATGATGACACCGACTGCGAAAACGCATTGATCCAAATTCGACGTACCAGCGTGTGAAACGTCAGTTTTCACAAAACACTGGATCCTTATAGGACTGAGAATATGATGTTGATGCAGAATCTACGCAAGGCATCGGAGTTGGCAGCTCCAGTTTGTAAAACGGCTCTATTTTATGGCTGGTTTGTTTGGTCAAATTTGAAAATTTGGACACCATCATGGGCCACCCATATCAAAAACGAATAGAAGACCGCTCTTCTACGTATCTAAACGACGCCGTGGCGCGGGCGTAACTGGGCATTTGATGACATAATAACGTTTTTATTATAGGGGCTGCAGTGGCCATGAAACACAACAAATATTCAAGCAGTGTTGAAGAGCGGAAGGCTTACGCTAAGAGTAAAAGAAGAGCTATGGCGTAAGAGCACCGTGAAACTGTGATAACTAGCACAGAACATAGAGAGCCAAAATTCTTCAGGACTCGCCGATATTGTGCTCCAAAAAGCGCCTGTCGCAAGTACGAAAGTGCATGTAGTTGGTCTTTTTTTTCCTTCATTTTCATTTCCGAATTTCTACTTGTGACTGTCGGTTTGTTGACAATTTGTGTTTAAATCCCTGGGGAAGTTGCAGCGCATCGAAGTACGAAGAACAGAAGAACTAACAGCTTGATCTACTTACTTTAAATGTTCAATGTTCTGCCGTGTGTGGATTACCTTAAGCTAACTGGACGTTGCATAAATATATTGTTGGAAGAGCATAGGAACGATTTATGCAAAGGAATAAGTTCTAACTTTGTTATGCATTGTAAAAGTATTGCGTGCCAGTCTCGATTTCAGGCAACGAGTGTGGTGGAACGCCATAGTGACAAGTTTCCAGGCGAAATCGCGGAGGCGTATTACATCCGAAAATTCAGTGACGAATGAGTGATACAGCCTTCGGTGGCTTCGCATGAAAAATAGATCACGCTTTTGGATATGGTTTAGCCCTTTTGTGATTGTGCCTTCGTTTTTGTCAGACACTTCCCCAAAACTACGTCATGTTGCTCACGTTTGCTTCTTGAACAATTTTACTTGTTTGTATACAATAACATGGGTGCTTCTAAAAATAAATTCAGGTGGTAGTCAGTGCTTGTCTTGTCCTTCCTTGCCTTTTGTTCCTCGCCTTCAAAATACTTTCCTTCCAGCAATTTTGGGCTTGCGCTGCAACCCCTAATATAATTGAATTCAACTATAATAGCATGGCCTAAATAGCCATGCTTCTTCACTTTAAGCTGAGTAATTTGCAAGTATAGATTCCAAAATATTTCTATACCGCACCAAGCAATATCGTCACACAGGGGCAAAAGCCAAAGAATGCTTCTCAGAACAAAACTGAAGAAACAAGACGTGTGGAGTACAAAAAACTACAAGCGTTCATAAACAACAGCGTTGTCTAGTGTAGCACAACCACGTCATTTGTCTTTCAATCCTCATGCGATTATGTTTTCAGAAAGGCAATTCCGTCTAAAGTACGACATGCGCTTGCCACAGGACAAATGCTTGTCATCGTCCCTACTCCAGATAAAGCTGAATTTTGCTTGTTTATCTCAAGTTTAAATGTAAAAAGGTTGCTTCTATAAAATGTTATTAAAGATTTTCCCACCAATATGAGCGCGTTCTTTATGATTTTCACTTAAAGGAGTACCGTATCTGACACTGCATGGACAAAAAGAGGTGAGTACTTACACCCATTCTTTCCTACACATAATCAGCATAAATAGACAGAGTGAGAACGAGGAAGCGATGTAAAAAAAGAAATCAATGCACAAAGAAGGTTGTTGGACGAAAATAAAGAGAAGACTGAACATAGAAAATGCAGGTTGCCACTTCTAGAAGAGCATTTCCAAATATTAGTAGATTTCTGAGATTTGTCGACATCAGCAACTACGGTGATTCGCGTATAACCTGATGCGCTCGTGTGGTAGACGGGAACAGGATAAGTACGTTTGAATATACTTACATGCAGGTTATTCAATATAGCTTGGAGCAGAATTAACTGTTAGTATTAGCGGTGAGACGGTGATAAGAAAAAAGGAGACATATTCGGTTACTTACAAAACTGTAAAAGAAAGAAGTTTACAGCAACAATAAAAATAATATATTAACATCACGTTATTTATGCCTCTTCTAGACACAAAAAGACTGTAATTTTCAAATGCAGCAATTGAGACCTCATGGTAACTAGAGCCACAAAGAATGATTGACCCTTCACAAAAAACTGTTATAAGTAAAAGTAAAGTTGAAAGCAGCGGTTTTGCTGACAAGGGCTTTATTTAGAACCAGGGCTTCGATGGAAGTGCCGAACATAACTGCAAGAGTATAAAATTCGTACCTTTTAGTCGCTGGAAGTTTCAGAGAAGAAAAAAAAAAGTGTAGCCCTAAAGTCATCAGTCTTACATTTCGTAACCTGCTTGTCTTTATTATAAATGAGGTTGACCCTTGCGCCACCTAATCGACAAATTCCGGTAAGCTTTTTATTGGCTTACTTCAAAAAAAGTAAGACCCACAAGGAATTCATGGAAGTGCGGGACTCTATAGACACGCAAGACATTGGAATAACCAGGAATGTTGCCTAAGCAATAAGTTATCTTGTCCACAGGCTGGAGTAAATATTCAGAAGATTATACCAAAACAAGTTTACACATCGAAGACGTACTACAAGATATCATTTGAATGCGGCAGCAACAAACAACACGCAGTTTTCCCTTTCTTTGTGCAGCTCTTTGACTCACGTGTGTAACGCTGTACTTACGTGCGTTCGTACGAACGCGCCGCAACGCGTTCCCCTCGCCCCAGGTGTTGGAGTGGTGCCAAATAGGCCACCCCACAGGTGCGCATTCACGCTCCCCTCACACGCTTCTTTCGCAGATGCGTGCTAACGCCACTTTCTCCCACACCTGCAGCACGCTCGCCGCAGCAACTGCAGCTGCAGGCTCTCCACCCACTCACAACACACTTTCCTCTCACTTCATCCTCTCCAGCGCCTGCAATGTTTCACCGCACGTCGAGTATGAGCACTATTACGGCTCATTTGCCTGCGATGAAACACGCAAAGCCCAATCCGCCTCACGTGCCTTTGAGTTTCAAACAAACATTTACTCGAGTAAACGCTACACCAAGTTTCACTTCAAACCATTTTTTGCAGCACCCGAGTCGACGCCCGTTTCAACAGTGTCAATGCCGTGCGCACCACTGCTGCTTCGCATACCATCAAAGTTATCTTCGGGGAGATGATCTATAATGTTCTTGCTTTTTTTTTTACCTCATCGACGTGTGCTGTTGTGCTCAAGACTGCGCCATTTTATTGCATTCACACATACCTGCCACGTCAATTTGAGCCATGTGCTCACAATCAGACATTGTTTGAAATGGTGACAAGGACCAAAATAGAAATATTGCTGTCTTAATGAAGGATCCGGGCCTCACAACGTCGACATCAGCGATTGTTGGGAATGCGCACTCCTGCAAACTCCCCGATTCATGTGGGAGACTCCCGAATTTAGACAAAACCTCCCCCTTAAGGGGTGGGGTTGACGGCCCTGCATCTTCCGATAAACAATCGCAGCACTATCATGATAATAAAACAATAACAACAAAGGACAGCTGTTTTGTAGTTTTGTGACCTAGATTAGTCACGTGCAAAGCACTCTTAAAGTAATCTCTGCTGCAGTATTTTGTTCTGATACGAAAAAAGAGTGCAAGGATTAAGAAGGAGCTACTATCTGTCACGGGTCACAACTCGTCAGGTTAAGAAATAAAGACACAAGCCCTCGCCAGATATTTGTCTTCACAATTACGATGGTTCACATCTCAAAATTCTACTGACAATTACTCAGTGCTAATCATGAAGTTGCTGTGGCCCCGAGAAACAACAAATGAAAATATGCGAAACCTTTTTTTTGTCGCGTAATATTTTTTTATGTTTTATTGGGATAGAAACTTTGGATGAATCGAATACTGAGATAATTCCGTGAAATTCGTACCAAGAAGCTTCATTGTATATTTTTTATTGAAGAAGTTCTTAGATTGAACGTGGCTCAGTGGTAGATAAGACGCCGAGGACGCAATGCCTGCGAAAGGAAGTTTTTCACGCTATCGCATTCAAATTAATATTAGAGAGATTAGTTACGACGCCCATGTCACTGCATTTGAAAACGTGAAGGTATAGATGCTCTCCAAGTACACCATAAACGCACTAAACTCGTAATGGTGCAAGGGTTTCGTGCGCGAATATCCAGCTGAGGCATGCTTCTTACTTAAAATGTCTGACATGTGCATAAGACAGCTGATTTCGCTTTTTATGGTGGTCATTCGTCGAATAACGAGAGTAGGAAGTCAATGTGCAGGAATTTCTTATTGCTCAGTTCTGTCGTCTCTTTTAGTTTTAATGAAACATATTCAGAAATCCGAAGCACCACTACCCACACACCTTATCGGTGTTACATACACGCGATGTATCAAGAGGCTCATTGAACCTTGGAGGCATTTCCTACTTTTTGTACGTAAGTAAAACAAATAGAGAACAACACAACTGACGAAACAACCAATGCAGACGTTTAGCGCTACTCGTGGCGAACGGTTTTCCGTTTCGGCTACTCATATCGAGCTTTCGCTGTTAAAAAATTCAGTGGAGGGCCACTTTGTGAATTCGCTAAATAGCGCGTCACAGCACCTAGATGCTGAATGTTCTTATACACAGTCCACACGCAATCCACACACAAAGAATGTTCTTTATACACAATCCACACACAGTTAGTGTAATAAAAAAATTCCATTTATTTATTTAATACCCAAACTGAGTGGCCCCGACCAGGTCTAAGGAAAGTTTCTCGATTCAACAGCATACGCAGCCAAAGAAGGTTTGGTGGCAGACATAGTGGCACTCAAAATCACGTGAATCGGAAGCGTTAATATTGCGTGCTCGCAAGCATTCCGCCTCGTTTCTCTCTCTCTCACTATCTCTCAAACTTCCTTCGAGGCTGAGCCTGACACTCAGGATGATTAATGACCTTCTGATGACTCCATCTGCTTCCGCGCTGCTACCTCCTTCGTAATAGATAGATTAGAGCCTATGTGCTCCAACACAATGCATACGTTTCACTGCCTTCTACTCCAACGTGAATCTATCCGCTGTTACATAGTTTGGACGGTAGTCTCGTTCATCTCACCATCGGCGTACAACGAAAGTGACGCCTTGTATAGTCGTTACGTGGGTACTTTCTCCTCGGTTTGAGCCAAACTTGGAAATAGGGAGGTGAGGCGCTTTGGTGAACACCGCAATGAATGGAATCTCTGTTCCTGGCAAAGCGAGTTGTTGTGAACGGAAGGGCATTGTATGCGCTGAGTCACGAACTGGCACGCTGGGCTTCTTTTATTCTGGTGACTGCTGAGCACGTATGCTTGCCTCCGCCTATCAATAGCCCCACCGCGGTAGTCTAGTCTAACGATAGTTATTGCGCGAGAACAAAACGACGACACAGAGACAAGAAGGACACGTGTCTTTCGTGTCCTTCTTGTCTCTGTGTCGTCGTTTTGTTCTCGCGCAATAACTATCGTCTCTGTGTCGTCGTTTTGCTCTCGCGCAATAACTATCGTCATGCCATACCAACTAGCCCAAGCTGCCACACTTCTAAGGTAGTCTAGTGCTACGGTACTCGGCTGCTGACCCGCATGTCGCGGGTTCGAATCCCGGCTGCGGCGGCTGCATTTCCGATGGAGGCGGAAATGTTGTAGGCCCGTGTACTCAGACTTGGGTGCACGTTAAAGAACCCCAGGTGGTCGAAATTTTCGGAGCCCTCCACTACGGCATCTCTCATAATCATATAGTGGTTTTGGGACGTTAAACCCCGCATATCAATCAATCAATCATAAATCCGCCTATCAATAGACACATTTCTCGCAATGAATGCGCAAAGAATGGCCCGGGGATGCTAGCCTTCACCTCGTGGAAATGTCTGCAGGGCCGAATCAGTTACCTGTCGAACGCTGCAAACGAACACTTATCCTAATCCTCTGCTATATCACCGAATATACCCTGATATCTATAGCACCAACATCTGTAAGGGCTGCCAAACAGACTTAACTATGTTAACAGATATGCTCTGGGAAAGCGAGGGTACGTATTAGTCCCGATGTTGTTTCGGCTAGGTGGGAAGCCACTCTGCGGAGCGCCAAGCTCGCCGACCGGCTCTGGGCAGCCCAGCAGGCCCGTGAGGTGGCGGAGAAGCAAGGCCTTGACGTCCTGCCGTGGGAGACATGAGCCAGGGCCATTGTTCCGCCAGTCAAATAATAAAAGTTTTCCATATATTCATTTATTTTTCGCGGAATTGGATTTATCAAAAGCGAAATACCATGTCTCGACGAAAAGTATGCAGCATTCACCTCTAAAGCTATTGTATATTTTCATGAAAGCCACCTTGTCATGTCAGGTGGTTAAGCTGTATTTAAATGAAGGGAAAATTTTGCGGTCCAGCTTCGATTGAGCTGCATGAAAGGCCGACACTGACGTTGTCTTCGTGCAACAATCTATTCTAGCTTAGTCTTGTCACCTGTCATCTGGTTTATCAGGTTGTTCGTCCGTGTTTAAGAATGCAAGTTTCTGTTGAAGTTTACGCAGCAAATTATCGATCTGTTTTTTTAACACAGCACGAACGCTATGAACATCAGTGTCAAATTCAGCTATCTGTTTTTGTTTGTTTTCTGACACCACGTTAGTGCTGCGTACCAATCCACATATACAAAAATTAGGAAAACTGTGCCAAATTAAACAGTGTGCTAAGATAGAGGTCGCGCACAATAACTGCAGACATAAACTTTGCTAAATTTCATTAGTTACAAAGTTGCGCAGCCTTATGTTTTCAGAGTTATGATTGTTTCCGAAAATTTTCTGATGTTCTACTCTTTATGATGTATAAGTAATGTTTCACAATTTCTCTCCTCCTAACTAGGTGTAAGTGTTCGCTAACAAGTTTGCTTTATTTTGTGGGCTGCAAGTCGGTATTCAAGGATAATGCTCAAGAAGATATTTAAAAAAAACATCGCTGAAAATACTAATTAAGAACTCCTTCTATTCTTGTCCTTTTAAACTGCTTTTGCACAAATACCACGCATCACCGGAAAGAAAAAAGCGCAAATTTATTACCGTGATCTTCGTATTAATTTGTTACACACCATTAGTAGTTGGGAATGAATATCAGAGTATTCTTTTTCCGTTTTCGATTTTTTTTTCACATTAGAGCTCTCTGCTGAACTGAAAGTTCACTTAACAGTGCAAGTGTTTGAATAAAAACACATTCTTAACCATCTTTTTTGTCATGCTTGCTCATCACACATACCACGGTAATTCAGAAATATCAGACGCCTAAGCGCCCTAGAACGAAAGAAGTGAAGGCGATGCCTGACGATGTGCTCGCATAATCAATTACCTTGGTTTCCGTTATCTTCTTTTAATAGCGTTAAACCAAAAAGAGCTTGGGGTTTCCTTCTCGTCTCACTTTTTTGTCATTTTCTGTTTGGTTTTGATGATCCGATGCCTGTGCTCTTGTGCAAATATAATCATCATCAGCCTGAATTATACGAACTCTCACACTTGGCAGCATATTCTTTTAACGCTGCCAATCTGGATAGGATATGAACTTTGCTATGCGTAGAGGAACACAACATGTTTCTTACATTCTGCTAAGCCATCATGTTGCTTCTTAAGCATAAAGATGTTGAAGTGTCTCTGAAAAACTGTCGTTTGAGTCCTGGTCTTTTAAAATGGTCGGAATATAAGACAATAGATGCCATTTTTTGAACACCCACCTCACTAGCGAGCTTTGATAATTACTTTCTAGAGAGAACTCCTGCATGCGGACACGGTTGCAAAAGTGGGCTACTGCGCACTCAATTTCAGCACTGGGCCTAATCCATGGGTCTGCACATCCCTATTACTGTAGAATTAAGGTGACGCTCAGTAGAACAAGCTTTTTTACCACTCTGCGCTACGTTTGGCGAGGACGTAACATTATGGTGGTGACAAGCAATATTCCTCTGGTGCCGCACCAGCAGCACCAGAACAAGGAACCTGTTGCGTTTTCACAGCTGGAAAATAGGCAGAAGATCAACCAAAGTGTTCAACATTCATCCCTTCCTATAATTGGGGAAAGACTATATTTCTGAACTTGTTATATTATTAAGTCTTCTGTCAAAGCGCTCGGTTCATATGAAAGCCAAAATATTGGACAAAAAACAACAGTCATAACGGGTCTGTTTAGTAAAACTAGGATGCCTCGAAAATTTATGAGGTGTAATGATACGTGTAACTAAATAAACTCGAAATTGTTTCTTGAAAAGAGGGCAAAAAAGCATATCGCATATATGAAAGGGAAGGTGAATAAGGAATAGTTTAGACAAAAAATTTTCTCTGAAACTCATCTGTGCCTGAAATGAGGCTTCCTACAAGCCGAAAAGATTTTGCTTGTGTTAGCGGTGGGAAAACGTAAAATTTGAGAGATCATTTCACCCTTGCTTCAAACAAAACTGTACGTTTAAGAGGCCTTTGCTTCTCTCGGTAACTTTTGTGAAAGCCACGATTGTAATCTCCGTAAGTTTTGTAAGTGACAGCGCAGTATTGCACATAAACGTACAAAGTAAGTACGTTGTTTTAATAGCTACTGTAGGAATTAAGCCTTTTTTGTTGGCATTCAGCAAACGATGATCATCGAAGAATGTTCCAAAAAGCTTGTAGTGGCATGTAGTAGCATGTAGTCATGTAGTTACATGACGTGCATCTCATGTTTATCATGTTAGCACCAGTATCATACCGTCGTCATCCATTCACGTCCCGTAATACCAAATTTGGTATGAGCGAAGCTAGCTAAGTGGGCGCCAGCGCATCATGAGCGTGGCATGTAGTCATGTTGTTACATGACACGCATGTCATGACTTTAATGTTCGGGTCTGTCCCTTGTGTTCACCATGCAATCATGGCATACCATACCAGTTTTGCAACATACCATCAGAACGAAACAACCACAAGAGCTGCAGGACCATGAAATGTAAATCATGACATTCATTACACAAGTGTCATGATTTTCATGTTATGACAAGTGAAATGTGTTCTTGATACAATCTTGTTATGTCATACCAAGTGTGGTATCAATACCATTATCTAAACGGCCAGGAGAACTAAAAGTCATAGGTGGATAGATAGATAGATAGATAGATAGATAGATAGATAGATAGATAGATAGATAGATAGATAGATAGATAGATAGATAGATACGCTCAATGTCACCGAAGTTCGCTAAGAAATGCTTCGCGTGTAAAAAACAGCCATATAATAAGTTCGCAAAGGTTATGGGTGTCGTAGGGAGGTTATAGCGGCACGCCGTCGCCTTTTGATTACACAATGTGGGATTATATGTATCAATTATATTGCACAAATTACAAAGAGGCATATTTTAAACCGTGTGGTTTTGTTGAGAAGTACAATAACATAAAACAGGTACATTTCTTGTGGGCGAATTTACATAAGAAAAATATTGGCTGTGTATGCAATTTATCACCAGTGACAAACTCAGAACAGGATTATCTTTTATGGGATACCTATTTTAGATGCGAAGCAGCTCATTGACTCTCATGTGTAACACCGTACGTACGTGCGTTCATAGAAACGCACCGCAACGCGTTTCCCTAACCTCTGGTGTTGAAGCATTGCCACGTAGGTCACGCCGCATCTGCGCGTTGACATCAAGCTCCACCCACACGCTTTTTTCACATGTGTGTGTGCTGATGTCACTTTTAGGGGCGAAGCTTTTTAAGTGGCACCCGTTAGTCCCTCGTAGCCATTGTAGTATGTAACAAGCATAATATTTTGGCAACCAATATGGTGCCGGTAAGAGATTTCTTCTGTGCGTTGTTGAACAATAAAAAATAGTGCTCAATGTACATGACGATGGCTTCTAATGGAGAATGAGAGACAGAAGCATTCGGCTTTTTCTGAACGCGCACGCTGCGATCCCCATTAGCAGCCATTGGCATGTGCATTGAGCACTATCTGACAAGAAAGGGTTGCTACGTTATACTCGCTGGGTGTAACCTACTTAGTTTTAAAAAGGTTTAGCGAGCGTTGAGCCGCAGTACCGTGAATACAATGATCTAGTATATATTATGAATGAACTCGAGGTGGTTAAAGGTGGGAAGTAGATACGAAGCGCAAGCCGTAAGAAAGTAAAAGCCGAATTCTCCTGTCTCTCATTTCCCATTCGCAGCCATTGGCACGTACATTGAGTACTATCTGACAGGAAAAGGTTGCTACGTTATACTCGCTGGACGTAACCTCTTTGGTTTTAGAAAGGTTTAGCGAGCGTTGGGCCGCAGTGCCATGAGTACAGTGAACTAGTATATACCATGAACTCGAGGTTGTTAAAGGTGGGAAGTAGTCCCAAAGCGCAAGCCGTAAGAAAGTGTGCGTGTGCCATGTCTCGTTTAGTCTTTGGAATATCCGCTGGATGGCGGTGCTTCTATATGGGGAATATATAATGAAAAAATGAGAGATGGTAGTACTTGGAGTGTTGAATAGATGGACAAACGGACACACAGACATATGCATGAACGGACGCATGAACGGACGCAGGGGCGGATGCATGTACGAACGCAGGGACGGATGCACGAACAGACGCACACACGGACGGGCGGATGGACGCATGGACGGACGGAAGCAAGAACAGATGGACGGACGAATGTTTCGCCCCACTCTGCAACATTCACTCCGTGGATATGCTGCCATTTTTTTCCCTGACCCGCAGCACGCCCGCCGCAGCGCCCGCAGCTGCCAGCTCCACCATTCACTCGCAGCAGACTTCTCACTCACTTCACCCTCTCCGCCATCCGGAACGCTCGACCACACGTCGAGTGGAAAAACTCTTTTGTACAAGTCATTTCTCTTTGATGAAACTGCCTTTACTCGAATAAGCGCCACACCGAGTTTCGCTTGAAACTGTTCTTCTGGCATCCACTTCTATGGTCGTTTCAACCATTTCAATGCCGTGCCCCCCCATGATGCTGGGCATCTCATCAGGATTCCCTTCGAATAGATAGCCCATAATTGTTTACACGGATACCTCCGTCTGTAGAACTTGAATGTCATTCTGGAAGATCTTTGGTAAATTAAAGAAAATGATCACCCACCCGTGCTGCTTATTGTTATAAATATTCAAGAGAAAGAAACGCCTCTGTAAGCAATGTTTTGTTAAAACAAGTTATCTCCGTCTGGATAGCTGGCAGGAACAGGACTTCTTACCGAAACAGTTCCTGCAATGACTACCATTTTTCTAAACAATGCTTCACCACTTTCAGCCTTCATTTTTAACGGAGCTTTTTTTTTTCTTGGCTCATGAATTGGGAATCGTGCATATCCCCCCCCCCCTCGTAAGAGATGCATATTGCCTGATGATGGATGAGTGTACAACATAATATTATTCACCCTGCAACGCGGAGTGGCGGTGTTTCCTGCGCAGATGTATACTCTGTTTCAAAAGTTCTCTTCAGCACTGTGGAGGCTACAGAGCCCCTCAGCCAATAGTTAGGTTGATTAGCCTCTGCACATGTATTCATCCGCACCATGACGTCTGCTCACCGTCTTCACGGTGTCTGCTCATCTGCTCACGAAATTGTCTCTCAAGACTCATTAGAGATAAGGCTGGTTTATTAACTTAAAAATAGAGTAAAGCTGCGAAACACGCAGTCACACTAGGAGCTTGAAGCGTGGATATCTTGCTCTGCTCAAGATCGGTAGACGCTCATGCCGGCGGATAATTTCACTTTGTGGCCGTTTCTCTCCGACTCTTTTTGTGGCTCTCGTATAACTTCTTTTCCGTCGAAGCGTTCATTGTTTACATCGAAAGACGATTCGACGCGCATGAAACTCTTTGTCATGTAGGATATTCGTGGAGATGCGTTGTTCTTGATCTGGTGACGCAGCCCAAGCATTGCTTCGGCACGTTAGTCTTAGCATGCGCGGAAAAAGTACCCGATCTTTTATGCTCAGAGTAAGATAATACAAATCGATGGTGAATTTCACCAATATTTTGTTGCTGCCAGTGCAGTGGGCGTGTACCAAGAGAAAATTTGGATCGAAGCGGGTGGTCGCTTCTGCATGGGTGCTGCTATGTTAATTTGTAAACACAGTTACCAGTGGGAAGTGACAAAAAGAAATAAAATAAATGCGAATAACAAGCATATCACGTATTGATGTGGCGTAAAACACGCCAAACACTAATATTTAGCCAAGCCGGTCAAATTTGGGGCACCTACATATCAGGAACTTTGTTTTGGTGCGCAAGTGTGTCTGTTTCTTATACTCCGTAGCTTTGGTAGTGCTGAACCAAAGTTGTAAACCAGAGTATAGTTAAGTAGCTGCTCAACCACATTTCTCACATGCAGTGAGGCCACCACAGTACTTGAAAACTAGTGGGTTTTAGTCTCTTTCATGGGTTCTCTCCATCTCTACTTCTTCCGCCCACATCCTGAGCTAAAGGCCATCTGTGTTTCGGCAACAACGCTTACTATTTCACTTTATCTTTATTGCTCGCACCACCGCCATCACTCGCAGTGAAAAGAAAGAAGCGTTTGTGTTCGCTACACAAGCCAGTCATTGCTTGACGGTCTCACATGTACTGACCATTCACCCAGCTCTTTTCCGAAGCCGCTCTGGGGCGACAACAAGGTGCAGCAATTCCGGGCTGTTAATCCTAGGCTGCGGAACGTGCCACGAAAATGGCTGTTGTCTAGCCCTACTCTTCCCTTTCGCTTTAGTGCCCTGACGCTTGCCGGGATAGTACCAGGGTTGTATCGTCGGCAATAACGACAGAGCTGTAATTAAAGGAGTGCTCCAGGACTGAAGTAATGATACGCCTGAGTTCAAACACTTGCGTGTTGTTTCGTTCGATTTTTTCCCTTTTGTGTGCAAGTGAGACGGTCGAAAGGTGCGAGAATGCCAACTTCTACGAGTAAGCGACCCCGAAGCTTGCCCGACAACTGCGAAAATAGCGCGCTTTTAAGGAGCCTCATGTTCCTTACGCCTTGAGTAAGAGTGGTTAGTGGATGATCATTATCACACTAGGACCTTCGTTGTGCTCAATTGTTGAAAGCCTGTATAATTTACCAAGGCTGTTCAGTTAGCGTGCACCGGTGATGAAAATTGTAAACGACCGATCAAGGGAAAAGCTGATATACATTTTGCACAAGTTCATTACATTAGCTCAAACAAAATCAATAACACACACACACACACACACACACACACACACACACACACACACACACACACTTCCCGCAGGCTTGGAGAAGAGGAAAAGTAATATTCATACCAAAGCCAGGTCGTCCGCTCAATTCACCTAAGGCATATAGACCAATAGTAATGAACTCTGTCTTCAGTAAAGTATTTGAAAGACTCCTAAATGTCATCTGTATTATTTCCTGCACAATAATAATCTCCTTCACAATATACACTACGGTTTTACGCATAATAAAAGTGCTACTTTAGCACTGTACACACTCCGAAGCAAATTAGCTGTGTACAAGGCATCCAAACTTCCTACCATACTCATATCTTTTGATTTTGTAGGAGCATTTGGTAGCGTTTGGCATCCTGCAGTCTTAAACTTTTTACGTAAGCACAGGTGTCCACAAAAGTTGTACTGCCTACTCAAATCCTTTTTATCGAACCGCACTGTAACTTTTTCAACCAACGTCGCACAAGAGACAGTTCGTACAACCCTTGGCAGCCCACAGGGATCACCTATCAGTCCGCAACTGTGGAACATATTAACACAGCTTTTTCAAATCCCCGTGCCACCCGGCATACACACACAGTCGTACGAGGACGCTACCATCATTGTCATTACAGATACGTCAAAACTCTGGTTACAAGCAAAGGCTGAGAGTGTCCTGGCTTTAGTATCCGGGTGGCCACGAGAACAAAAAGTTACGGTAAGCCCGAGAAGTCCTTCTTTGTGTTGTTTAACAACGGACACATGGGTACATCAGAACGCCGCCCATCAATCCGTATAGATGGCGTTTTTCTTAAACACAAAAAGAAATTAGGAGTCTAGGCTTATTATTTGACCCTCCTTAAATTTTCATGCCCACATTGATTATATTAAAGGAAAAGCTGAAGTGTCTACGTCCCGCCTCCTCACAATTGTTAAATCGCACCGTTCACTAAACAGTACACTTATTAGACGACTCTATCGTCAAGTGATACTGCCCCCTCTCACATACGCATCTCCAGTGCGGTGGCCTATGTTCCCATCAAAATTCATTAGGGCGCTAGTTTTATCAGTTCAGCGAACCATCTTAATTTCTTTAATAGATGCATTTACACCACAAGTACGTAATCCCTACAGATTTTCGCTAAACCGCCTTCGTTACCATTAGAGTTGGACAGACTATTTGCAAAATTTTCCTCATTCATACTCCGGAACCTAACTTACTCTGGTGTAAAAAGATTCAAACCGGCTGACATAGTGTATCCCTGCAAACCGTGGGCTTATCACCTCAGTAAAAAAAATATCAATTTAGTTTCACTTAACTCTCACCATCACAACAAGCGCTTATTTAAAAAAAGCCATCCACGTATACACTGACGGCTCACACACGTCATAGGCGACTACAGCGGCATATATTGCTTTGACAAAAAAATGAAAAAAATCATAACTGTCAAAAAATTTCACATTCACAACGATTCAAGCGCATACGACACGGAATTATTTGCATTCCAAGAAGCACTCCATTTTGTCTTACAAACAACTTTAACACGCCAGCCCACATTTACACAGACCGTTTCTAATCGCTTCTAATGAAACTTCAAAGTCTGACTGATAGCGATGAAAGAACTTGAAACATCAAGCTGCTTCTTAACCGTATAGATTCGTCTGACAAAACTATAAAACTGTATCATGTACCTGGCCATGTGGCAATTTCGGGAAAAGAAGTGGCTGACGCAGCAGCTGCATCAGATGGGAGATCAGGCTTCGTAATTTATGCCAAAATATCAATTCCGGTCAATACGGACTCCGTTTCATAAAATCTTGAATTCCTATTGGCACACTCATTGGCAGACTGAGGAACCTGAGACTACGCTCTTTCATTGAATCACAAGTCCGTATAAAATTTCTCAATGGCTCCCCCCTCCTAAAAGCCTAACGCACAGATTGTCTGGTCACGGACACTTCCAGTATTATCTTTATCTATTTAATATACCTGCATCGAACAGGTGTATGTGTGGTGCACCTTGCTTGAGAGAACAACACTACTTTAATGAATGCCCAAACACGCAACACATTGTGACCCATTTACCTTTTCACAACAGTGATACAATACTACCTGCGCATTAATATGACCCATTGACCAATAAAAAATCTCGTGCTTCTCTATTCCAGTTAGTGACTGTCATGCGCAACTCTGTTTCAATCACATCCACATGATACGCATTAGCTACCAACATTTCACCAGGACGTCGCTTCATACTCAAAATCACCTCCCTTACTCTATCGTAGTCTATCATTACTTTTGCGTCAATGCTCTCGACCAGAGCCGCAGTTATGCCAACAAAGGGGATGGAAAAGCTCTGCGAGTGATAACAATAGCATCCCTGCTCCATTTTCTTTAAGTACACGAACCATAGGATCTGCAACGTTTGCGCAAGTACCTATCTCTGACACCCCCCCCCCCCTTTATTTTTCAAAACCTTGCCACTATTTCAATTGGCGCCTTGTCTAAGTTCGCTGCGGCAAACACGCTGCTCAAGGTTTCATGTTGCATTGCTGGTTGGAACGACACCCCGACGTGCCTGGCTACACTCCTCCTGAGGAAGAAATGGGCTCCGACATCAGAAAGGCAACTGCTATCATCCTCGTCAACATTGAGCCCACCCTCACGAACACTGGCTCGCATTCCACTTCGTCATCTTGTTTTGACTTTCCGCATTCAACAACAACGCATTTTAAATAAACATGCAGACACACACACACACACACACACAAACAAACAAACAAACACGTTGATATTCTCCCTGGGATGATACCATCGTTCCACTGCATCAACCCTGTTTCCCCTTTTATGTAGCCGCTACTGCTGGTCAGAGCATTCCGCATCCCAAACGTGTCCTCATGACGTTTTATTGTTCTTTCGGGTGATAAGATGGAAATAGTAAAAAATTTTTGTTGTCCCATTGATTTCGTTACACGTTTGTTTCCGCCTCGGCATTATCAGCAATACGTACGGGGGCATTCATAAAAGGCAAGATTTTGTATTTTTCTGTTACATTCTAAAATTTTAATGTGGATTAACGCTGTATAGTGGCTCGTACAAAGCCTCCATATTTGCTCGTCTCAGGGTAACAAAAGCGTCATCTATATACCTACAGAACACTACATCTTCAACTGAAAATGTAATGAGTCCAGCACACTTCTTTCTGACGTGTTCAATAACCACGTTTCCTAGCGCTACCGAAACAGGACTCCACTTAGTCCACCCAGTATTGTGCTGGTAGATCGTCTCGGCAAAACTAAAGTAATTTGCATCAATTTAAACTACAGCAAAATACAATTTTCTTCACTATCATGGACAGACAGCTTTCAAAATTCCGTTCTTGTTTCAAATGAGCTTCGTGAACGTGGTTAGTGCACTAGAAAAGTGCCAATACTTGAGGCCACTTATTAACGTCCCACAGAAGCGCGCACGAAAAGGAACAAGGAGCGCATAATGAACGGAAAGAGAAAATAGGATGTCTATTGCGTCTATTTCTTACTTTCAAGGTATATGCATTTCTGTTTTGAAAGCCTTGGGTCTGCTTGGCATAAATATTGTTTCAAGCCCCAGCACACCTTGGAAAGGCGTTTCACTAGCCAAAGGCCGCATATTTTCGATTTATAATAGCGGTATCATTTACAAAGTACCATTCAGTGGCTCCGACGCTCCTTAGATTGACGGAAGAGCTGCGGAAAGATCGACGAATCTCAATTACCACGCAGGAGACACTGCTAAAGCCTTACACACAAGAGGTAAAGCTGGTTGAACATTGCTTGGCAACAGGTCACATCTTCGACTTTTGCAATGCGATGAAGCTGGCTTGGAAACAAAGGGAACGTGAAAAAAATTCACGCATCTCTATGAAGTGAGTGATGCCGTTGTGTGAACATAAGTGCTAAAGTCTATAATGTCTTTGTGGAAGTCACAGGCTAATGACAACGACACACAGGTAGACGGACGAACGGATGAAAGGATAAACGGAGGAACAGTTGAACGGACGCGTGGACAAATGAATTGACTGGTGGACGGATGCACGCATGGATGGACTGACACACCAACACACGGAAGGACGAACAGAGGGGTGGTGAACGTGATCATTTATTGTGTTATCGAGTGCTTTACTAATATAAACATCAAATTAGTTTTCACACATTGTTTTTCGTGTTACTTTGTGCATGTGGTAAGTTTCTGTTTCAGTTTTTTGTAGCGTGAGGAATTCAAGACAAGGTTTCACTTGGATGCTTGGATCTCCACTTCGTATCTCCAATGCATCTTCGCATCTCCAAATCCAAGCATCTCCAAGAAGTGAAATACGACGAGTATGCGAACCTAGCCCTGAGGTCCACAGTGTTTATGTTGCAGTCAGTGACTATAGTGTTAAGGATGGACGCTTGGATGGACGAGTGATGCTGGAAGTTTTTTTTACAGCCCTGTAGCAGATTTTGTAATACGAGTGTGAACGCGCGTACATCGCCGCACGAGGCTAGACCCCAAAAAGCTGCGCTCTTATTAAAAAAACTGGCCCCATATCTGCATGTTACACTGCAAATGTCGTCGAAAGACGTCTTGCGTCTGGATAGAGTGAACGAAACGTTAATTTCATGTTATGCGCAAAAAAATTGGTGAGTGGTATTCTGGAGGCGCTGCGTTAGAGTGCCTCGAGCGTGCAGTGGAGTTGAACGAGCGCATCACGTCACGTCACACGTGAAACATGAGCCCCATCTGGCAGTTATCTTGAAAAACGAAGCGCGTGCGCGCGGAATGTGCGCCTGTCTCCGAGGTGATAAGGTGTAGAACGCAAGGCGGCAGGGTAGGTGCCACCAGCGTGTCGTCTTAGCAAAGAGTTGGAAACAATTGCCTTTCGGGCAAGCGTTGCATAGTCACTGCAGCGTGATAAACGCTACGGTCCTTAAAACTGCTTATGTGTTCCTTGTCTAGTAAAAGATATACATACAAAATATTGACGTGTTGTTATGGTGCCTCAGATATGCACAATATTTGTTTTAGTTGACAATTGCAAAAGTATGAACACTGAACCTTGAGCAATATTGGTGGGCGCTTCGGAAGGGGTCGGCTGTTTGGGGTATCGGCTGGTCACTCTGGTGCCTTTTAGGGTTTCATTAAGGGTGGAGAAATAGACAAATTTACAGACATAGGGAGACCAAATTTTTTCGTCGATGGTCCCCAAGAAAGACTATCATCGTTAATAAAGTTGTTTACTACTACTACATTCTGAAATAGGAGTTCATCCATCTGGGCAAGTCGGTTTGGAACAACCGCGACATCGAACCCGTGCAGCAGCATTAATTAGGACGTGTGTGACTAGCCGTGAAATGGGTGTCTTCCGCTCATTTGGTAGTACGTACGGTACTCAGAATGCCACCCGCATAGGTGGCAAAACTGCTCTGTAATTTCGTTATATTCTTTTCATTGTGTCAATTTGGAGTAAATAATTTAAAATCACGTTTTAAGATCCGCATGTTTTAGTTTTCTTGCGAAGCTAACACTGCGTTATCACCTCATTGCCTTTCATGCATACAAAATGCATGCCGAGCCTGTGTAGCAAGTGTGAATGCATCAGCTTACGTGCAATTAAGCGTGTGCCGAAGAGAGCAACGTTTATCAATTTTCCACCTTAAATAATTGGCATGTTTTTTATACACTTCTTTTTTTCGAGCATCGCTTACTGTGTGGTTTGCTGTCAGTGCTACCACCAATTCTCCCGCTTTGTTTCTATATACGAGGCAATTACAAGGCGAAAAAGCATTTGCATTCGTGTCTTGAAATCGCTGCTGCCGCTGCTTCCGGGAGGCAGTCGCGTGGAGACTTCAATTATAGCCCATTTCCCCATCGGGATTGAGTGACTCCCTTTCTTCGGCCCAGCCTCTTTGTTGGTTTACGTATTTCCAGACTGTCTTATCTCAGTCGAGCATAACGCGCCCTCGGAACTTCCTACCTACCTCCCCCTTTTTGACTGTTCGACTGCTCTTCAGTCATCATTTCTTTTATTTTCTCCTATCCGGCTTTTTACCGAATATTTTCTCCTATGCGGCTTTTTCCCGAAACATTATTCTGTGCCTCTCGGGGTTTTGTATATTCTCTTTCAATGATTTTGCAGCTTGTATTTTATTTCTTATGACCAAAACAAGAAGATAGCAGACATGAAATGAAATGACGTACCGTTTCCAAGATAGCTCGCAGGAAAAGGTGCGCACTACTTTAGCGTTTATTGATTTGGCATTCCTACACCCCAGAAGTTTTTGCGAGGACGCGCGCTCTACTCTTTTAACCATTTTGTTTTTTTCTTTGTTTGTTTTTGTTGGCCGAAAGCCTAGTAACCAGGTTGCCCGTACGTCCGCGATCGAGACCTTTTGCTGTTGGAAATATTCCGCCTCTGGCATGAAAAACAGAAGTGCGAGGAAGCATACACTTTAAGAAAGGTACACTTTTTCAACCCTCATATTTTAAAAGCTCGATAGTGGATTAATGGGTGTTCGCTCAAGTGTGGTAAATTTGTTGTGTCAACTTACAGCATGCTTCTGCGTTCTGCTTGTGGCAGGACGAGTGGCCTTCTGTTATTCTCAAGAATGCATTATATAACCACTGTGCTGAAGAACGCGCAACTGAACTATTAACCGGGAAAGCTATCGCATAAAGAAAGAGTGAATGGTATTGGAGAATTGACGCTAATGAGGGCACCGTCTTAGGCGAGGCGTGTTTTAGTAGACTCCCTTTTTCAGCTGCTTGTCGGCAGGTAAGCGGAAGGAATAACTCAATTGTCACGGTTGCATTGCAGATCAATGGCTACCATTAGGCTAGCGCTTGTCTTCCAACTCTTCTGCCGCCTTCCACAGTTCCTGCGCTGTCTAAAGTTACGAAATAAAAGAAATGCAAACGGGCAGCTAGTTCACATCCATTTGACTGTTATTGTTTACTTTGTATTAATTACTAATAATGCTCACCTCGATCTACAAATATTTTTGTGAAGCACGATTTTAACGAAAATGACCATAGCGCCAGGCGGTTATCGGCTGACGGATGGTAAATTTCGAATTACCAAAATAATGGCATAGCAAGGGCTTCCTGGACCTGTGGGAAAACTCCCAGCAAACGTGGTGCTGATAAAACGTTTGAGATAAATTCAGAAACTGAATAGTACTTTCGACAGGACCTTCACATGTAAACGCAAGGCCTTGTGCTCTTTCTTTCAAACATTTCGCAATGTTTTTTCTCTATAGGTGTGATGTGAGGAGATGTTAATGCACCAAAAGGGCGCCGGCTACTCCTTATAGCTTAAAAGTCTCTAATAACAATGCTCGAGAAATGTTCAAGGCTGCAAGTGTAGGAGGTCTACAGCACATGAATATAGAATTTAGCATAATTGTTAGAATATAATATTTCGAAACGAAGTATTCAACAATCCTATATACATGCTGATGTTAACGAATCGAATAGAACTCACTGCGTACATTCGAACCGTCACTTAATTGTCCACATAACAGTAGCATGCTTAACACAACAGCCAATATTCCCATAAGTATGCACTGTCACGTATTAAAAAATTCACAATGGTCATCATGTAGTTCGTGAAGTTGTCCCTCTTTAACATAGTGAAACAATCACCCACGTATCAAGATATCTTCATGAGCATTTCACGCAAAAGCTTAATCAAAATATTGTGAATGCTACTAAAAAACATATAGCGAAGCACCTGGCCTACCCAAAGCCCAATGAAAATACCCGACTACTGTACATACGCTTTATTGTTCACTCAAGCAAAACTGAGGACGAATAGAACCTAAGCAGTTCTAGAAAGCTTTTAGTGTTGATACCGCTACTTCTGATAAACGCGCCTTCGTCGCTCGGATCTTTGATACAAGCGTTCACACACGTGATCAACTGCACACGGAGATTTGAAAATAATAAATCGATGACATCAATGCTAAAGGCAATGCACTTCTTAAGTTTTCCCGCATCAGCAATATGACAGCGAGTGTTGATTGACTCAGCACCCACTATTCACGTCATTGGAACCTTTAGTAGGAAAATGGACATCAAGGGTAAGGAAGCTGGTTTGCTTTTTAAAAAAACAAGACACTTCATACTGCCTGCTAGGACGTTCGGTTACAATAAACCGGTAATGAAACCTATTGATGGCTTAGCCTTTCAAAGTTTGTTCCAAGTTGCGTTTTTAAAAGTGAAAGTTTCTTGTGTTTAAAAAAAAATGTGTTTCTGCTCTCTATAAGCCTAATGTTAAACATTTTGCGCAGAGACGGTGTCGTGCCCTATGAAGTGACAATGTTGAGCCCCCACAAGGGCAGTCCGCCAGCCCACTTGCAGGCTTCCCTCGCTATGCCATTGTTTCCGCTACACTAAAAGTTATGAGCTAAGTTTTGTTCAAGTAGTGCCAAATAAGGTCAAATGATCAAAAAATAGGAGGGAAGTGGTGGTTTCATATATGCATGGCATTTTTCATCACATGAAACATTACCGTCAAGTTCAATGTTGATGTTGTCCTTCTTTCAACATAAGCTCCACACGATGTTTGCCAGATTTGATAAGTGACTATCGAGTGTGAATATGTCTTCTGGGAGAACGTGCACAGTCTAGCACCGCAGATTTTTAAAGGTGTACCGTTCTCCCATTCGCCCGTCCACTAAGCCGCCTACGGCTGCCCCCGACAATTTTCCCGCACGACCTTCGTTTACAGACACACTGAACCTCGCATAGAAAAAATAGCGGAAGCCGTTGCTATCTGGAACAGTGACGTCGCGAGTGTTAGCGCACCGTCAATAGCATTACTTGATTTCGAGCTGACGCATTTGGAAAAACCTAATTATGCAACATGTGTAGCCTTTCGTGTACGTGCATAGGTCGCACCCATGTGTTGTTATGTCTTCCCGTTGCTTTTATCTTATGCTTGAACAAAGCAACATCTTTTTCGATGGAGGTGAAAATGCTGTATAGGCCCGTGTGTTGAGATTTGAGCGCACGTTAAAGAACCCCAGCTGGTCAAAATTCCTGGAGCCCTCCCCTATGCAGTCTCTCATAATGATATGGTAGTTTGGGACGTTAACCCCACAATTCGAATCATCATAAATTAAGCAACCAGTTGTCAGCCAGAGCTCGTGTTGTTCAGTCTTCCTTTGTGATACGTCTCAGTGTTATTCGGATATGAATGCAAGCCAATTAGCCCAAGTCCCCCTTTTGCCGACATTCAAATAACCACGTAAAGCGTTATGCAGTTTAACGCATATAGACCTGTCTGTGAACTGCTGCACATTGTATATGAAGAATCTCACCATCTGTTAGCTACACACGTTCTAGGTAATTCTATTCAGGACTAAGATAATGGGTTTCGCCATTAGGTTTTAGCATGATAGCCTCACGCCAGCGCATTGGAATAAGTATGAAGCATCTTTCTTTCGTGGCCATGTTAAGACAGTGAACGTCGTCTGGGAAATGAGTATTTATGTGCGGGGCATGGCTTCCGAGAACAACGTGACTGTTCGGGCTGACAATTATTGACGCAGAGACGAGAAGAAGACACACACCGGAAGATGAGCTCATATTTGGCCACCATAGCAGCATTACTTCAACAAATGCCTTTGTTCTTCTTGTAGTATATCGCTTGTAAAGGATGCACCACCGCAGTAGTATGATTTGTGCACTAGAGAGAACTATTTAAGGATTGAAGAAAAAAAAGGTGGGAGTTTGCTCTTAGTTATAAGTTTTAAGATGCAAAATATGCTTGATTTAATAAGCATCAAGTGCATTAGGTGCATTATGTTGCAAAAAATTATCGACAGGAAGTCGGAATGTTAGAATCGGGAGAAAAAGTCTGTTCTTAAGCATAGTGAGGAACAGAAAAAACGGCGTAATAAGTGTAGGCAATGTCGGTTAAGGTAAAATTTATAGAAGATATGGTGATAACAAAAAGAAAATAAACATAAATATTAGACTGACGTTCTAATTGTCTGCGCTTTTGCTCCATGTACTGGTCTGCTGGACTCACAACCAAACTACATTTCGTTATTCCTGTAACACGTGTACAGACAGCATGGCCCATGATCAGTCACCGCAATAAAGCACAGAAGCAAAGCAGTGAGGGCATGACGAGCACATATGAACGGTGTATCTATGAAAGGAATCACAATGTAATATGGCTATGACGACACTTATAAAGCGAACTATAGTACAGGAAAAACAATCACTGATGTTTAAGTCAGTGATCCTGTATAACCGATTCTAGAAATACTATAGATAGATATGTGGGGTTTAACGTCCCAGAACCAGCGTATGATTATGAAAGACGCCGTAGTGGAGGGCTCCGGCAAATTCGACCACCTGGGGTTCTTTAACGTGCACCCAAATTTGCGCACACGGGCCTACAACATTTCCGCCTGCATCGAAAATGCAGCCGCCGCAGCCGAGACTTGAACCCGCGACCTGCGGGTCAGCAGCCGAGTACCTTAGCCACTAGACCACCACGGCGGCGTGATTTAGAAGCACTATCAACTATACCTAACTAAAGCATGTTTCTGCCCCACTTTTCCATGAAATGTCACTATCTTCCCCTGTTTCAATAAATACTGCACTCTAGTGAAATACTGTATAACGCCATTTGGGGGGGGGGGGGCTTTAAAGCAGAACAAATCTTCTAAAAATTGATATGGTAAAATATTTTGCAGATCACATGTACCTGGTAATTGACGTTATGCAAAGAATTCAGAGGGAAGGTGACAGTGTCGCAATTTTTTATTGAGCGACCAGTCAGTTAATGATAACGCAAAATATATGTAGATATGCTGCACGTACAGACATATGTTGAAGAGTTTCAAATGTTTATATATCCAGTTGTTTTCACTTTCGCAACGATGCCAACTGGACTATGCGTGTTAGCAACACTAAAAGCTCATATGAAGCGATAATGCTCGCGAGCATGCCTGACCTGGGCACTGCTACGAAAATCAACTTCAGCGCATGGCGACTAACCACAATTGACGTTAACGCGACGTAACGGCTGCATGAAATGAGTACATATGTAATGGTTATGAAATGGGGTAAGCAGCACTGTAACCAATATTAACGTTTCACGAAGATTAGCGTCTATTTGAAAAGTACTTCCTAGACCTGGCGAAGGTCTGTGGTAAAATGCTTCATTACCACGCAGAATGTTTGGGTTCAATCACAGTTGAGATCCAGACATTTATTCTTTTTTGCAATCGTGGGGTCGACGCCACTGATGTCGGGTATTTCTTAACGCTAGCACGCTAAAATAGCCCAAGTGTGTCATTGTCGTTCCTGGGTAGATACTAAGTGTCAATCATTGGGGAACATACCCACATATCAGCGGCACATACCCGTCCGTAGATATATGTGCAACTGTCTGGCGGGAAGTGTTTGACGACGTACGGGATGGGATCGTGACATTATTTGCGTTTTGACTAGCGCGTCATATTCGTCAAACTATCTAACCTACCCATGCTAATTTTGGTTCACGCCAAGTTAAGGGGGTGACCACGAGTGCACCTAAACGTAAGCGGTTAGATACATAGAAAGATACGCTTAAAGTAACCAAAGTTCGCTAAGAAATGCTTCGCATATAAAATAATGAGACATTAAGAAAAGCGCATTTTTCATTTTACGATCTGAGCTAGTGTATTCAGTATAACTTAGGGCAGGTGATAATAAAATAAAAAGAAAAGGTGAATTTCAAGGAAAAAAAATGACATGTACGAAAACAACGGTAGCGTACAAAAAAAAACACTCTTTCTACCAGCCTCCAATCAATTCCAACTTCACTAAACCAGTAGGATGTCTCATTCAAACACACTTTGTCATTTTTATTTCACATTGTATCTTGGCCAATTCCTACAAAATAGTCCGCGTGACAGAACATGGTTCGGGAACCTAACCCAGGGACGACGTGGGTTTCAACTAAAGCAGCTCTGCCGCAGTGTCACAAAGGTTTCTCGCCCACGAAAGCAAGGTAGCCTGGTTCTCAGCCTTCGATTGCCTTAGCGTTTCGAAGGAAGCCCGAGGGAGGTCACTCATTTCTACAAGGCTTGTGCAAGATGAGAAGAATACCCTGCGCAGCTTGGAACGATATAATCTTTATTTGCTTCAGAAAGCGTAGTGGCTTTATCTTTTATGTTCTCTTGAGGTAAACAGCAGAATTCTGGAAAACAAAAAGGTTGGCCGCTGCGTTTGTCTGTTGTTTGGAGCCCCCTGTCGTATTGTTTGCCACAGAAGCTTCAATATTACGCCTTCTGCCGAATAGTCTTAAAGATATACTAAATAGAAAAGTGTTTTTTTGCTTAATATTAAAGTACAATTTCACAATGCCAAAACACCACTCTTATCGGGACGCGATGCTCAGTAACTGGGTACACGCGAAAAAAAAAATGCGGATGTTGGCGCCATCTTGAGATTCCTGCAACAAACACAATGACGTAAGATATCTTGAAGGCCTCTGCTGGGTTCTAAGTAGCTTAAAATTGATAAAAAAGAGGTATAGTAATCTGCGCGTGTCATAGAACCTGAAAATGAAATTTCAGAAACTTTCATTGAGCCAATCTCGAAAAAACCTGAGAGATATTTTTTGCAGTTTCTTATGTCACGCGTGGAGATTGTGGCACAAAATTAAAAAAATACAACCTTAACCTCCACTGCTTTCGATAATATAAACTTATGATAGAGAAACACTTAGCATTAGAGTTTTCAGACTGCAGTTTCTAAATTTAAACCTATTCATTGCTCCTATTTAGTGTCTCTTTAAATTTCAAGTGGAAGTGTTTTTAAGTAATAAATATTTCATGTTTTTCGCATAATGAATCATTAAATGGGTAATGTTTTCAAAATTTGTAGAACATTTTCTTTAGGCACAGCCTGAAGGTTTCTAGATAGCCATGGTATCTTCTCTGACAAAGAAGTTCACGCAACTATGGCTCGGATCGACTGTACGAAAACATGAGGTCCTTAGTACCACCTAATATTCCCTCGTACCTCCCGCGGTTCTATTGACACCTGCGCAAAGCAGCAGGCTTGGAATAAACTACGCCGAGTTATTAAAAATACTTGCGTGAACTATTGCTCCTTCTCTTGTTGTGTTTTGCCCCTACACAAATAACCTTTTATGTCCCATGTCATGGCTGCAAGCGATCCCTAATAACGCGCAAAAGGTCAGTTCAAAAGCACGAATGAAAAAAAAAACAGATTCAACCAGTATGGGAGGGTTCGTACACTTAATTGAAATATATTGTAATGTGTCCATCGGACGAAATAGGTAGCCTCGAGCTACAGATAAAATGTGGTGCACGCCATGGTTGAGTAATATAGCGTCAACTTAAAAGCTCATCACCAACATTGCTAGCCCACAATAAAAACGGTGAAGACGCAGTCTCATTCTTAGGGAAGTCATGCTTCAGTGGTGCAGCTTTGATAACGGCGACAAATGCAACATGCACGCCAGGGTACAAGTTGGGACGAGTTGCGGGAACACTCCACGCATCGGGGTTACCGTGCCCCGGTGTTCATTCGATCGTCGATGGTGATTAGGATTGATCGTTAGTCGCTTCCACGAGCGCTAACGGTAGGAAGAAGAGTGCGTGAACCTCCGAGATGACTGTTTCGAAGAGATGGGTTCTGATACCCTGGAGATGGGTGGCAAGAATGGTGCGCTTATGGTACGCCTATCCGTATGGCCAGGGGTTTGAGTTGTGAGCGTGGCAGACACAGAACAACGCAGCTACGCTTTCTGACCAAACAGGATTAAGGGGCCAGGAGGGCACCACCTTGATAGATGCCCCGGGGAAGCGGGCATCACCTAATTGGTGAACGAGAGGGTCGAGCGGAAGAGTGAGCAATCAGCTTCACAGCTTGACGTGTGTATCTTTTGATCACTCTCGCTAGCTGTCTTTCTGTCCTCGGTTTTATTTTTTATTTTCAAGGCAGTGCAGTTAATGACATCAAGAAAACAGTGTTGTGTTGCCTCGTTGTGCAGTGGATGTTGATAAACTGACAGTGCTGTTCTGAGCTTCTGCATCGAGGCATTTCTTAACACTTACCTTTCTTGCTATTGCATAAAAATGGAGAGTAATGTTTATTTGTAACGTTTACGGGGTATGTAGTTGGTTGTGCGGATTCGGGCTATTCCTGGACAGATTGATAGGTTCTCTCCGTCTAGAGAGCGGGTCACAAAAAGGAGGCGCTCCAAGTATAAGGACAACCTCCCCGCTTCATTCAGTGTTGTGGAAGTGGCGGTAAGGGGTCGTCGTGGAACGTTCTCAGCTCTGGAGTAGCATATGTGGTAATTTGCGAGTTCCTTGTAGTTGTCCTGTGCGCGACAGGTAACGAGTGTCTGCGTTCAACATAACGATCTGTAGCTCTTACTGTCAGCAGTAATATCTACCCCTATACTTCATAAGGCTTTGTTTCTATCGCGCACGTGGCAATCCTGTCAGCACGGAGTGGCGTTAAGCAAAGCTGCGCTTGTCTCACCACACTGTCCGACATTCAGTTGCTTTTTTAAGATACTTTGGGTGAGCACATAGCACAGATATACATCTGTAACGGAGCTTGTGTCAAGCCTTATGTCTTCTTTACCTGCAGGGAGCTGTTCGCATACAGCTTTTAACAACGTGAAGCTGTAACCAATACTCGCATTAGTCGTCGGAATATGCTTGGCCATTCTACTTGGTTTGCGGACCTCTAGATCATCGCTCACTTTTTCCCGCTGTTGAAGCGGTATTCGTTTTTTAAATTTAGAGAAGGGCTACTCTACTGCGTTAAGCAAAGGGCGATTACAGCTTACAGAAGCATGTCATGGATGTAATCAGCGTGTAATTTCAGGAAATTAAGGCAAGAAAGTCTCCACGCTGCCGGTTATGAGTACGTTTAAGCAACCACCAAGGCTTCGCATTGTAGCCTTATCTTGAGGCACGAGATGACGATGACGTGTGTTGTTTCACATTGTAGCCTTATTTTGAGGCACGAGATGGCGATGACAAAATGACAATGACGCTTTGCGTTCAGCGGCAAAATCTTTATACGTTCCTGGTGCAATGGCTGCTTGTCCAGCGATAATGGACGTAGAGCGCACAAAAGACCTATCGGGCCATAAATACCTATGGACGCCGGCATGCAAGTAAAAGAGAAAGCTCCGCCAGTGATGTCGATAGCGTGAAGCTGTGTTAGGTGACAGCTCATATAACGCGTGGAGTTCTCCTCCGGAGCAAGAACGCGAAGAACAGGATCAAGAATGTGATTTCGTCAGGTATTATGAACACAGTGACTACAATTTGGAGGTACGACCATTGTATCCACGTCAACAATTTCATTTCGGAAGCAAGCGGAAGGTCACATGGTGGATGGACAGGGAAGCTCCGTTTTTTATTGTCGAAATAATAGGTGCCCAATGGCATTAACGACAGCAGATTAAGCATGCGAAAAAAAACGCACTGGCAAATCAGTCTACAAGGAAACTTTGCGAGTCACTGTAATTGGTGACCTCAAAGTGCGCTCTTCATCATGATGAATGGCGAATCTCTGACCGCTGTGATTAGAGTTACCCATGTTGCAATTTACTACATGAAATACATATCTTCACTAAACAGGCAACAAGGGCATTGTCATAACGGGTGTGAGCGGCCTTGTTAAAAGTGTCGTGGAAAACGGACCAACAAACAAAAAAATTGTGCATCATCCCTCCTTGGATCGGGCGTTTTTGACATCATGTTCGTCTCCGTGAGCCATTACAATATCATCAACGTTACACACCAAGAAATAACAAGTGTGTGTTCATCTGATCTAGTTAGTGAGTGCCTGGTTCGTCGAACTTGACGCGCAAGAGACCATGCCGTTCCATTGTTCTTAAACAAGTCTCTCGCACTGCGTGGCAAAAATGATGCCTTCACACTGAGAAAAAGCACATGGTTCTTGATCAGACAATGGACATAGAGACTGTCTAAACAGCTCGGCGTCGGCACCATGGACAGTGGTTTATCTCAGAAAAGGTGCAAGCTTTTTATGACAGTAATTTCTCAATCATCAAGTTACCTTACCAAACGAAGTTTAGTCGAACTTGTGAATACATTCAATACATTATAAAGGAGTTCTAATAAAAGAGACGCGTCATTAACTGCAGATAATGCACTTGATGTAACACAGAAACGCTGGCATATGCACTTCTATTATCCATAAAACTTAGTATACCATCACTCGTAATTGCAGGGATTTGCCAACAAACGCGTTCTAAGCTTCCATTCGAAAAAAAGTGACGTCTGTGCTGAAACGTGCGTAGGTGGTTTAAGTCAGAGTGGACAGCTTTTTAGAAGCCAGTGTAGTCAAGATGGCTGATAAGCTCGTAGTATGTGCATGACTCAGTTTACGCTAAGATGTCGATACTGCCCTTGACACTTGACTTCGGGTGTGGAAAAACCAGCAACTCGCTCATTACTTCACGTAAGATTGACAATCAAGATGCATGCAAAAAAAAACAAAAAGCATTGTAAAAATATTTCACGACAAAAATGAGAAGTTTCCTTTCATTGCTGATCAATTATCTATAGTTTTTTTCTGGCATATATATATCAATAGCAGTGTTCGTGGCAGATGCTGCCAGATAGGTTATATAGACTCTCTGAACTTGCGAAACGACAGTGCGATTGCCGGACGCAATATAAATTGAAATTTAAGAACTTTATCTTGATGCATGACGGCATTGAAATGTCTCACAAAATTTAATTAAGAATACGCACACTGTGAGAAGTCAATTTTTCAAAGCACTAGAATAGGAGCTACCACAACTTCTGAGCTACCCCTGTATATCTCTTCATACCGCCCACCATTGTGTAGCACTCGTTACGGTGATCGGCTATTGACTTTAAGGTCATAGGTTCAACCCCTGCCACTGTGGTCTCATTTCGACGGTGGCGAAAGGGCAGAGACCCGTGTAGCTTGCGATGTCAGCGGATTAAAAGAACGTGTGGGCAAAATTTATGGAGCCCTGTCCTACGTCGTCTGTGATAATCGTATCACAATTTTGGGGTGTAAAAGTTTTCACACGACTACATGTTCATATCTTTCATGCGATTGCATTCTCTGTATCATTCTCTGTCAGGTTTTTGTGATACTTGGTTCAATATCTCTTGATACTTATAAGCATCGCTAATACATATAGCAAAGTTCTTTCTATTCTCTCTTAGGAATCACGTGGTCAAGTAGGCTAGTGAAGTTCGTTTCTTCGAACGCCTCAAGAAACAGTACTGAACACGTTAAAGAATGGAACAACGACGAGAGTAACAGTATCAAAACGAAAGCAAACAAACTGGTCGTTTCTGGACTTTTCCCCCTGTCACCCCAATCTCGTCTATTTACTCCTACTTCGTGCCCGCAAAAGTTTTCTTTATAGCATCCATGCTTGAAACAGTGCACCGCTAGAAAAGAACTCAGGCAGAAGCCTCTCACGTCCCCGTTTTATTTTTCACCCAGGTACTGAACGAACAATTTGGGCCGCGATGAATGGGGTAGCAAAAAAGAACGCATTTCGCTTTGCATGCTGGTATATCTCGAGTTCGCGTCACTTATCGTCTGCTTCGATTTTTGCCCCGAAATGCCCATCCCCGAATTCTTTCTTCAGTCTTTCTCTTTGCGTCTTCGGGAATGACACGACAAGGCCCTTTCAACCCGTAATCAAATATCATGCAAATGAGCGTGAGGCCTCCATTTGTCTCGTCACCCGAGCCCCGAAATACTGAAAGCTGCAGCTGGTTCACACCTTCTCGTCGGGTGCACCACTACCCTCCAAGGACCGAGTTCTTGGCTAGAGACAGGCGCAGAAATGAGGAGGGCGGAGCGGACATTTGATGTTCGGAGCGGGTTGAGGAAGCATTCATGGATGGCTGTATGTACGTAATCATAAAGCTTAGGGACAAACGATGCAGTGAAGAGAAGATTAAAAAAAGAAAAAAACGGTCTTCCTAAAACGAAATAAACCTATATAACGAAAAAAATGTGAAAAAGACTGAAAGTGATTTGGACATGTTACAGGTCGGAAGATTGAGCCCGCGAATTAAAGGATGTCCCGCCTTTCGTGAGACGTAGTGGGAGCTGGATCAACGCCACTATCTTTTTTTTTTGTCGTAACACGGAATATTTTGAAGCCACATCATTCTTTTGTTGAATATTGAAGGATGCGAGCATTTAAACCTTTGTACTGATATAAGGTACCCAGACATTGGATTAGTTGCTCATTATCGTGTTACACATCGGTAAATAAATATCAGCCTGCTATAAGCCTTTTTTGTTTTATCTGGTGTCAGCAACCAACCATCAGTGCTATAAAAATACGTTCGCTGAATTACATACAAAAAGAGGAGAAAAGAAACGAAGCGAACGAAGTAACCTATTTAAGTCTTGTGTTTTTTCACCAGTTTGTTCTTTTGTTCAAAGAGGCTGCTTGATTCATCAAAGCTTTGTTTACTCTTGAGCGGTGTATTCATGATAGTGTCATGGAGACCGCTTCCACAAATCATTATCATTATCATTAGCCTGACTAGGGCCACTTCAGAGAAAGTGCCCCTTCCATTATCCGCCAATCAACCTAGTCGTGTTCTTCCTGTTGCCTCGTTACACTGCGAACGTTTTAATCTCATCGGCCTGCCTAGCTTTCTGTCTCCTTCATGCATTTGCCTTCTCTCGGAATCTAGTAAGTCAGCCTAAATGACCAGCAGTTATCCTGCCTACGTTCTACGTGCCCAGCCCATGTCAATCCTTTCTTCTTGATTTTTTTCAACTATATTATCTTTAACCCCGGTTTGTTTCCTGACCAGATCTGCTCTCTTTCAGTGTCTTAAGGTTACATCTATCGTTTTCCTTTACATCGCTGGCTGTATCGTCCTCACTGTAAGCTGAACTCATTTCCTAAGCCTCCAGGTTTCTGCTCCGTAGGTAAGTACCGGCGAGATGCGGCTGTTATATACCTTCCTCTTAAACGTTAGTGGCAGATTACCAATCATAGTTTGAGAATGCTTCCCGAAAGTGATCCATCCCTTCCTTATTCTGCTAGTTATATCACTCTCATGGTTTGGCCCCGTGGTGACTACCTGTCCTAAGTACACATATTTCTTTACAGCTTCCAGTGCTTTTCCACCTATCGCAAAGTGACGTTTTATGCCAAGACTATTGCACATTACTTTAGTTTTGTGCATATTATTACACACATGACTTTATAGATAGCTGAAGCGAAATTGTACGACCCATAAAATTTGTTTTGATTTTATCGCGTGTCAACGCGATAGCGGTAAAAACATTATTTCGCAGAAATTCCGGCGTTGGTGTTGGCGTCATTGGTTCTGAGCAAAAAATCATCATCTTATGCGTGATTGAATACTGGAGAACAACGCAAATAAAATAAACGATAAAAAATTTTGGGCCAGAGTAGACATTGAAACTGGGTCGTTTGGGTCTGAGTGATATCGAACCCGGCTCATTTGCGTGGCAACCGGATGTTCTACCACACTGCTACGCCTTTTTTCAGCGACAGCTGTTACGAGATCAAAACTCGGGTCACGCGCGTCACCGTAGTTGTCCGCTGCTGCCACCACCGCCACCGTTGTCTGTAACCACTTCGCACAAAGTAAGAAAAAGACCTAGTAGCAAGGACACCGTTGGCCTCGAACCCGGGTCCGTTGCGTGCGAGCCCAGTATACTACTACTGAGCCACGTCAGTGCTTGGGAATTCTTCGCAAACTTGCCTTGGGCAGGTTTGATGTCGGGGGTGAAAATCGGGTAAAAAGAGTAATAAAGCGTTTTAGAACAGCAAAAGAAAAACAAGTCGTCACACAATGCAAATCGCGTAACAAGTGGGTTGTCCAATGATATATCCTATTAAAAAAACTTGTTATCGTCGTTACTCCAGCATTACAGGCTGGAGCGACGAGTATACCCTCCACCACACCCAAAATTGACAAAACAGGAAAGCGTAATACTGAGACGCCTGCAAAGCAGCACATACACACATGAGGCCCTAATGCACCATCTCTACCCAACGAGATATAGCTCTATGTGCACGCTTTGCAACGTACCGGAGACCCTGGAACACTTGCTTCTTACACGACAGTGTATTGCCAGACGTAATCTGCAAGAACACACGACTGATATTGAAGATGAACGGACGAACGAAGACCTAACCGAAACGTGGGAGGCGAAGCTGGTCCTCGAGGACCTAGAAGACCAACAACAACTCGTCGCCAGGGCCAACACGGCAGTAGAAGCCAGAGGGTTCCTAGACTAAGGAGCCCTACCACCTCAGGGTGACTATGGGCATTGCTCGGGGCACTGTTTCAAAATAAACGTTTACTTCTCTCTCTCTCTCGCTCACCTAATAACAGTGGCACATACCCACTTCAGGCATAATTCCTCATCGTCGCCAGCCACGGCATCAACAACTGCCACAAAACTCCTTTCATGTGTTTAGCGAATACCACACTTCTCGGAAGAATGACGAAGAATAGCATAGTGACTGCCGGCATACTACCAAGACATTCATATTATTAATGGCATAGGGGATACCCATAAAGTGAGCTTTCAGCAGTTACCTATTAAGTGATTAGAAAAGGCTCTGAAAGGCCACTCTTCTAGCTTTCGCTGTGACTACGCTGCTCTATCCACGCAGGCCTGGCGTTTTTTTTTTCTTTCATAATATTTATTAAACCGCGGATCGAGATTTATAACAGTGGTGTAGTGATACCCTCACTAAGCGCCTGTAATCACACAACTACTGCAGCTTGTGAATACACGGAAAATACCTCTCTCTGTTTGAAAAAGCATTGAAAGCAGCTTTCGGGCTCTACAAAAACACTCGTTCTTTATACATGCTTCCCAATGCAGCAATAAATATTGCAGTAGTATTGCGTGGCGCAAGCGACCATCGAAATTGGGTGTCACACCGTGTTAGTATTACAAAAGTGCATGTTTTGAAGCCGGTAACTCACTACCAAAGGCACACAAGCTACTGTGCTTGTTTCCTGACGGCCGCCTAGTGGAGGCAGAGCAAGTACGAAATGACTTTATGCACTCAGTGTTTGAAGTACGCACTAAGAACGTAACATCACTATTGCGTTCAACTTCTAAAGACGAAGCTTCAGGGTCTGTTGTCAATTTTAAATCTGTTTGTTTCTCTATAAAAGTGTAGAGTTTACTCCCTACAAAATAAAACTATTGTCCATTGTGCACCATTCCGACCGAACATTGCTTACTCCACGCCTGTTCTCCACATCATATCTCAGATGTCTCTACACCAACTTCAGCTGTTACAAGCACGAAGCTTACGCATATGTGCGGGGGTTCCACAGGCAAAGGCAAGAGAACCCAACTTTATATTAATTAGAAATGTTGAGACCTGTTGGCATCTTTTTCGTGTAGTCAGGCAACCTTCACATTCGCTCATATCACACATCATGAGCCATGCCCGAGCGAAATTACACCATGTGTACCAACAATACATTTCCCTGCTTCCAATGTTGACCCCTTGGACACTGGACCAAAACTACCCGCCATGGCTGCTTGAGCTACCAACTATTGAAACGTCAATAGAAGTACGTCATAGCGGACATGAAGTGCCAATCGTTGCCGCACAGCAGTTGGCATCACACTATCTATTAGACAGGTACCAAGGCTACACTGACGTGTACACTGACGGCACCATTGCCAAGGAGACAGCAACATCAGCATTGAAAATTCCGAAATTGCGCGAAGAATATGCATGTTGATTGGGCCATCTCTTCTCTTCAACAACGTCGGAGCTCAAAGCAATTTTGCTAGCCGTAAGCTGTATTAAACTGCCGACGACACCAAGAAAGTGGGTGGTAATTACACGCACTCTGGAGGCATTCGCATGTGTGGAAAATGCCGCTTCAAGACACATTGATTTGCGTATAGTATAGGCTATAGTAAAAGAGCTTTTAGAAGCTAAGAAGTCGAATCATCGAGTGGTATTTCAGTGGGTTTCTAGTCACTGCGGAATCAAGGGGATAAATTGGCAGATAAATCGGCGAAAACCGCTCATCATTCTACGCAAACGTGCCTCATTCCGGTATCTCAATATGATGTAAATGGAATTGTACGAACAACAAAACGTGAATTATGCCTGTCTACCTGGTTCACAGACCAAACAAAGGAATCGATCCTATATTCTGCTTATCCTAATCTTGAATACCAATTAGACCGTGACCTCTCAAGGCGTATCGACACACTCATACATCGCCTAACACTTGAAGCGGCTTGCACAAAAGACTTCCTACTTCGTATTCAGCGTGCAACATCATCAGGATGTTCATGCGGCCACGACGACGAGGATATTTGACACCTTTTGCTCGACTGTACGAAACGCGACACACACCGAAGGCGACTAGAACAAGAACTCCATAAGTTAGATCCCGAGCGGCCAGTTACGTTGAATAAAATACTGGGGCCATAGCTATCTAAAACAAATGGCTGAGCAATGAAGGTGCTGCAACACTTCTTCGAAGAAACAAAATCATGTGACCAATGCTGAGTGGACTATAGTTGACAGTGAGCGTGGCAATTATGTATTTCTCCTGACAATAAAAAACTTTGGCTCTTACCTATGTGAGGCTGTATATATGTATATTCGCTATTTTGTTTTTTTTGCATTATTTGTAACAATCAAGTGGAAAGGGGTATAGCCGTCGCCAAGCAACGGGGACAAAAACTCCTTCATTTATTTTCCATTTCAATGAAAAAAATACAGAGGAAAGAGGCTCATGTGATAGTTGAAACTTGCCTAAAAAGATATTCTCAATTTCATGGAGGCATTCTCAGTTTTGCTGGATGTCACGTTTCAAATGTATCTGCCATCGATAGCGCTGTGTCTAGAAATAGCGAAAGAAGCCTAACAGCAGTGTCCATGCTTTTTCGCTGTCTCATACTCAAATTTTTGTCAATATATAAGACAGAAGCTGAGCCGAGCAGCACCTGAAAGCCATGTACTGCAAGACAGCTGCCTCTCAGAAGAATTACGCTGCCAGTAACAAGGTTATATTATCTGATTCAAAACACCCGCTCACTTAATCTTTTGGAAGGTTATCTCTACCTTTGTGACATACGTAAAAAAGCAGAAAGAAGTTGTGTCATCCTAGTTTACTTATGAAGCGAAATGTATCTACGGTGGTACTTTCAAATAAATGCACTGCTGCAACTGTTTGATTGCCATACTTGTGACACAGACGTGCATATGTATCTGTATGTATTAAAATACATATGTTGAAGAATGAAAACAGGCGCTTGCCTTGTCCGAACGGAAAAGTACCACCACTGACATTTCGGGGCCACAACGAGTCCCTAGTTTACAAATCATATAATGAAAGAGGGCGCGACTATTTATGTGTTGCGTCACGCAGAGGGCGTAGGTATGTCTTGGGCGGATCACGCTGCGTCCGATAAATAGTGTTTTTATTAGTTTCATAGTGCAGTGATTCTAAAAGCAGCAATGCCCTATTTATGGTTGCACAGAAATTCCGAGATGGGCGATTAAATGCAGAGCAGACAACTTCGCCCTTATCGCACCAAAAGGTAGCGTCAAAACGTGCATGTTTATGCAAAAATTTTATATGATCTAGCAGGTCATGCATAATAAAATTGTATCGGTGGGGACGTCAGATGATTGGCGCTGATGTTGTGTAAGTTACTGCCCCCGTCTTAGTACTGCCATGCTTAATTACGGTATACGTAGGGTTACACCGTCAATATAGTCCATAGAAGATAGTAATGAGGCTGCGGACAAAAGGTAAGGGGATAGGTCTATGCCACAGAAGAAGAATATTGAAAACTGCTACAAAGGCTGTTCTAGACTTTATAAAAAGCACTGGACTAGAAACAAGACTGTAGGGTACTATGCTAAGTGGCTACTGTACATACGCATCCCCTCATCTCGTCCCCATCATCACCCTTCATCCCTCTTTCCTTCCCCCTTCCCTTATTCCCTGTGTAGAGTAGCAGGATAGAGCAAACTCGCTCAGGCTAACCTCTCTGCCGTCTAATAAATTATCACACACACACACCACATTTTCTCTATGATAACTGTCAAAGCCGGAATCTCGCTTTCGTTCAGCTTCAACAATGTTTGACTAGACACCATATATGGTCAGTTTTTATACGTAGCTGCTCGCAACCTCCGTTTGTGTACTTTGCAATGGGGGAAGGCGGTGGAGACGGGGCATCATGTGCGGCAGCAAGTCGTGATTGAAACTGCAGCCATATGTCATTATGACTACCAAATGTTCAGGGCGCTGCACGACATTAGGGCACGTACACTGGCTATCACGTCCTTCATGGGGAACACATCCCTTTTGATATGTGTAATAAGCAAACAGAAATGAAGGTATTTGTTCGTTCCTCCATGTTTATTTTGTTCTCAAACATCTGCGTCACGGCTGCCTTTTTTGTTTCCTAGCATTAGCGTCATTGATACATTGTCAGTACACCCTGTTCTAGTATCATAAGCAGCAATGGCATTATAGAAGGAGTGAAGTACTTTTCAATGAAAACGACTGCTCCGCTGAACTCGTTATTCCAATCGGTGTCCTACGGTTGTGGCCCTTATTATACTGAAGGCAGCGCAGATTATCTACCCTCGCAAATAAAGGCAGGCGGTGATCAAAAGCAGCACTCTTTACTCTATCGACATCATACGGAAAACACGTCGGAAAAATCCATAAGAAGTGGAATATCTTTTCTCGTTTGTGAAGTTGCTTCGAAACGGCTATATTCATTCTAGACCTACTTTTTTATTAGAAACCAGCAAGTGGGGCCGGAGGCCATGTGTGGTCCATGGGTGACCTTTCTCGCGATCGACATGTTATTTCTTTCAAGTGGCATGACTGTGTTAGGGCGAAGGTTCTTTTAGCGTGTGCATATGTAGGCCTGGGCAAACATTATGCAGAACATTGTAAGTTGACCAAACGTGCCATTTGCTGCTGAAAAAAGTCAGCCTTTTCCCCAGCGACATCACTGCCACCACTGTGTGATTTTGCTTTCACGCAAAAGCTCGTAACATTCTGACCCAGCCCACTCGGCATTCCTGCTGGAAATTAGTGTTACTACATGAGAATAAATCTTCGTGTGTGATATTGCGCGATTGGGCATCTAATATATCCTCTTTGTTATGGCTTTATTCTGCACAGTTGCCTTTACTTGGTGTTTCTGCATGTATTATACAATCCCCATTCGGCTTTATGCTCATTTACAGGCTTTATGGTGTTGTACGACGTTCATAATATGCAATATAGTTAACATCTACTGTGGAGTACACTGACGATTGCACGTTACATCAAGTGAGTCAAGCGTTAATGGGACACATACGCTGAAAAAAATTGACTTATGCGAAGCACTGGTGAACATGGTCAATTGTGCAATCTCTCTATAATGCACGAGTGTTCTATAATACTGGCAGATAGCTAATATATAGGCACTAACAGTATTATTTGTGTTGTAAGTTTTTTGCCCACCACTGCCGTAATTTTTGAGACTGCGTGTTCTGGCTGACTGCCAAAACGCTGCGCAGATCCCCTGAGCTGAACGCTAACGGACGGTGTATCACGCTTCGAATCTCTACGTCATATTTGAAGCTGCAAGAGCCGGCAATCTTTCGTCATGTAATACGCAGCGGGTACAAGCTTTTTCTGTGTACGAAGAAAGCTGAAGCTCCTCGCTCTTACAGCCACTGAGCCGAGGATCAAGACCCGAGAGCCATCTATCAGGTACAAGCGTGCGTGTGGTATATCCGCGTTACGTCCACTTTCACAGGCCTGCACCGAAGCAGGACCTCGGTGAACAGCGTCGAAAACGAAAGTACCGGAACACGAGAAAGCTTCAGCCTTGATCGATACACTCCTAGAAGTGCTCGCTCTCACTCAAAGTTGAAGTACGGAGAACACCGCGCCTCCTACGCTGTGACGTGCTATGTGCTTTCGTCACCCTGGGTTACAGGAGTGTGGCTAGCTGAAGTAGCAAATTAGGCTAGTTAGAAAATTCTCATGATCAGCGCACACAAAGCACAAAAACAAAATAAAGTGCACAAAAGAAGCACTTGTGTCGTGAATTTTCATGCTTTTTTGCACTTTTTTGTTTGTGATGAGTGTGGCTAGCGAGAAAATGAAAAGTCGCACTCTCGATGACAGGCACAGTTCCTTGGCGCCTGTTATTCCGGCGAGCGAAGGGAAAACCTTTATAAATAATGCGCGGCCCCGAACTTCATTCTAGTACTCTTGTTTAGGGTGGGGAGAGGAATGTCCGCGACGTTGACTAGGCCTCTTATTTCTTGCGTATGCCTTGGGTATAGTATATCTCCTCCAGCCATTCTGCTTGTAGTATACGAGTTGAAGTCGCCGTAGGAAGGCTCGACCTTTGTCAAATTTTCTTTTTCTTTGACGATGTTATTATGCGACTGCTTTTATTTATCACATTTCTTTATATCTACATGCATTGTTGTATGCCGCCAAAGCCAAGCATTATGGTATAGGCAGCTTTGCCGTTCTTTTCCAGTTCTGTATCTAGATGCATGGAGCGACAGTCTTTTGTTTTCCTTGAGGGATATAAAGCAAGTGTACCCCAGGAGCACTGAAAACCATTTGAACAAACGTGGTACACGGCTTCTTTTTTGCTTTTTTAATTTTGTTAAGAATCACACTTTTATTGATGTGTGTGTTCATGGCGGGCATATCTAGCTACCACGACCTCTTTATGAAATTGAAACCATGACGTTGCTACATAATATTTCTGAATAAACAGGTGCGAGATAGGAATGAACAAATGTTTATAGCGTTAATTACTTAAGTAGGCAACTGTAGTGTAACGTCAAGTCACTCAAACGCATGCACTCGTGGTATTTTCTGACATCACATCAACTCCTCTCCTTTAAGTGGGTTGAGGGTATACAGAAATGGTCTAGCAACCTACGATGCCGGGTAGATGTGCTAACTGTATTTGCCGCGAGCCCAGCATTGACAGTACAGTGGTCATGGTCTTTCTGGACTCTAGTGTTGGTGGGTCCTGCCTCATGCTGTGCTCTTGGCACGGGATGGGGGCTGGTATTCGCAGAGCTCACAGAGGCTCATCATTTATGGTTGTTGCTGCCGACACTTTTACTTCGGCGCTTCTCTCTTCAGAGGTATTGGTGCCAGCCCCACCGAGTGGTGCTTCAGCTGGTCTTCGTCACGCCCACACAGATCCCTGTCCTCTCTCTTGAACGTGCTTAGGCGGGAACCCCCGGTAGTGTGCACCACTGCGGACCTCCAGCTGCACGTGCACCATAGTTCTTATACCATATGTGTTATCAGGCCTGCTCCCTGTCACCGTGAAGTCACTGGTTATGCCCGAGCGAATCTATTGAATTCATTGCCACAATTGTCTCCCGTGAAAAGATAAAGCGTTCGCGGCGCATTTATCGTGCGCAACAGCTTTATTCTGCCTTTAGGGTAAGAAAAGGCACTGGTTTAAGTAATGTATTGCGCTTTAAAGCATTTGGAGACGCACCTGTGAACCATGTCTTCCACGAAAAAGCCAAATATTGACGCTATCGAGGGTGTGGTCGATCTAAAGATGCAAAATATGATGGACCGAGAAAGTTTATCTATCTATCTATCTATCTATCTATCTATCTATCTATCTATCTATCTATCTATCTATCTATCTATCTATCTATCTATCTATCTATCTATCTATCTATCTATCTATCTATCTATCTATCTATCTATCTATCTATCTATCTATCTATCTATCTATCTATCTATCTGTCTTTCTGCCTGTCTGTCTGTCTGTCCGTCTAGCCGTCTGTGTCTGGGTGATCTCGTGATCACCCCGTTAACTTGAAGTAAAGCAAAATAGTATGGGAGGGTAAATTGCTTTGACCAATATGACACCCTGGTATTGTCATGAACAGTGTGACATTCCTGTCTTGTACGTCAACAAACCATTGCCGCCAAATGCGTGGTACACACCAGCGGTTCGGTATCGGCCTCTGGTATGCGGTTATGTGTCACAGGAGATCGAAACTTCATATTTACGCAGAAATGGTGGGAACACACGTGGAAAATTCTAAAGCGTGAGTGACACCAGCATCGTCGACAAGGCGAATGTAAATAATAAATGTTAGAGACCCAGCAGGAATCAAACCCAAGGATCTGCGTGGCAATCAAGTATTCTACCACAAAGCCATGCCAGGTCTAGGACCAACTTTTCATAAAGACCTAATGATCGTGAAAAGTAAATTGTGCCTGCCATGGTGGCTATCCATGTTTTAGACAGTGTATATGGATTGCTATATTATACAGCCGTCATGTCGATTGAACGTCATTTGTAGTTGAGGGCCATACGCTGAAGTTGATTTAAGTAGCAGCGTCCAGGGCTGCCATTCTCTCGATCACCAGCCCTTTATAACAGCTCGTTGCTTCTGGTGTTGCTAATACTAAAGTCGCTGTTGGCATTGTTGCGCAACTGCAACCAAGTGGCTAAATATAACATGTGCGAATGCTCAAGGCATGGCTGTGCCTTGTATTTGTAAATACCTTTAGCGCCAATTCGTATCATTTCGCTCAAAAAAATTACAGCACATGCTCATGCTTCGCATAACGTCGATTCTCAAGGTGCGTACAATGAGCACATTTTTTTCACTCTTTCTTTAGCGTCGGACGTCACCATAAAGCTCAGGTCACTGTGCGAAAAAACAACAACTAAACAAATGCATTTTTTTAAAGTTTGAACGAAGTTCGCAACTTTCTGGTTTTGTAGCGGGCAGGGTGTCAGCTTTTAAAAAGGAAGCAGAAAATAGCCGAGGCCAATTTTTGCGCCTACACTGCATAGCGGAGTCTCCTTGTATAAATGCGCCACCCCGCTTTTGTCTGGAACGACCGCATCTGTCTTTTGTCATCAGACCCTGCAGTAATGGACGATAAGCTTGCAAAGGGATGATGGAGGTGGTACAAAACGAAGAAAATTGCGAAACGAATGAGATAAAGTGAAACCAAATAAGGAAAGAAATTCACGCTCAGCTAGCCTGAGTGCAGCAAAGGACCGGGTGGAAGGTGTTTCTAAAATTGAAACAGCAATGAGACTACTTTGTATCGGGAGCAGGGATTTCAAAGGCGGGGAAGCGGTGCAAATGTGGCTTCATCTCTCAAGAACTCACCGTGTTCGGGGCATTCAACCCCCTTCTAGCCTATACCGGTGGCGGGGGAGCAATGACACGTGCTATACGCCGGCACAATGGGGGAGCTTTGCGCTCTTGTCGGGAGCTAAATACGGTCGGTAGTGCAGCAGCCTAGTAGTATGAATGCTGCCGGAAAACAAAGGGAAGTAGAAAGTACGATTCAGTTGCAATGCTTCTCATATTGTTGAACATTGTGTGGAAGAAGACAGTGTGAAGTACGTGTGTTGAAGTTGAAGTTTCGTTGAACTCCGCGTAATACTGTACTGAAATGTTTCGAAACCAGAGAAAACTTTTCTTATGCGATAAAGATATGCATGTGCAGATGCATTTAGGTCATTTTTGTAAGTCCCTTTATTTGTAGCCGAATTGTTATTGTCCATGCCAAAGTTGCCAATAATTGTCCGGCGTCCTGGTTTTCGTCATGTTGACCCGGTTCAACAATTTTCCCCTCATTTCGTCTATTTGGGAGGAGGAAGCCACCTGGAGTTCAAAAGCACATACTAAAGTTCAGCGCATAGGTTCTACATTCCGGGAAACGTGTACAATTTAAGCAAATACCATCCTCTAAATTCAAGAATTATTTTTGAGGGGAGGGGTATGTACTAGGCCTCTGGAGGAATGTGTGAGGGGAAGATTTGGTTTTGTCAGTCAGTGAAAAATTTTGTGAGAAATGTTTTCGCCCTCCCCCCAAAAAAATCACTGCCCTATACAGGAAAGCACAGGAACAGCACTGTTAAAATATATTTGGAATTGTGCCTGATACAAAAGAAGGGAAAGAGTATCACTCATACCTCATGCAAAACAAAACAAGGCTTGAGCTGATGCGTACCGAAATTGCAGTCTTCAAGATTAGGCTCGGTTCCATGTTTTTGCGACGCGTTTTCATTAACGCCTTTCCCCAGTTGCGGTTAACACCAAAAAAGAGGGATGATCAACGCCTAATGGGATGAATCAGCGTGCGAGAGAGGACTTCCTTTAGTATCGAGACCTTGTCAGTTGTTTTTTAAATGCGAAGCATTTCTCAGCGAACAGTGGCGACTTTGAGCGTATCTATCTCTTTATCCAGCTGCCTACGACTTTTAGCTCTCTTGGCCGTTTCGATAATGGTATCGACACCAAACTTGGTAAGGCAAAACATGACTGTATGAAGAGCATATTTGACTGGTCATAAAATCATCATGACATGTATGTCATGAATGTCATGATTTACGTTTCATGGTCCGCAGCTCTTGTGCTGTTTTCGTTCACATGGTGTGTTGCAAATTTGGTATGGTATGACATGATTCCATGGCGAACACAAGCGACAGACCCTAACATGAAAATTATGACATGCTTGTCATGTAACAACATGACTACAGGCCATGCTCATGATGCGCTCGAGGCCGTTTCGCTAGCGTCACATATACCAAATTTAGTATTACAGTACATGAATGGATGACAAAGGTATGTGACTGGTGAAAACTTGATAACCATGAGATGCGTGTCATGTAACAACATGACTACATGCCACGCTCTTGGTACGCTGGCGGCGGTTTCGCTAGCTTCACTTATACCAAATTCGGTATTACGGGACGTGAATAGATGACGAAGATATGATTATTGTGCAGATATGATAATTATGAGATGCGTGTCATGTAACATCATGACTACATGCTACGCTCATATTGCGCTCGCGGACGTTTTGCTAGCGTCACATGTACCAAATTTGGTAATACGCGTCGCGAATGGACGTAATTAGTAAATGACACATCCGAACATGATAATCACGACATGCGTGTTGGCCCCGCCGCGGTGGTCAAGTGGCTAAGGTACTCGGCTGCTGACCTGCAGGTCGCGGGTTAGAATCCCGGCTGCGGCGGCTGCATTTCCGATGGTGGCGGAAGTGTTGTAGGCCCGTGTGCTCAGATTTGGGTGCACGTTAAAGAACCCCAGGTGATCGAAATTTCCGGAGACCTCCACTACGGCGTCTCTCATCTTCATATGGTGGTTTTGGGACGGTAAACCCCACATATCAATCAATCAATCAATCAACGACATGCGTGTTATGTCACAACATGACTACATGCCACACTGATGATACACTCGGAGCTGTTTCGTTAGCTTCATGCATGCCAAATTCGGTACTGCGTAATGCCAATAGATGACCAAGGTATGTGGCTAGTGCAAACATGATAATCATGAGATGTGTGTCACGTGAGAACATCACTATATGCCACAGTTAAGGCGCCAATACATTTCGACGGGACGCGGTGCGCGTGCTCGCCGGCGTTGATTTTGCCGGGTCACGCCGGCGTTGCCGTGCCAGGCGCTGGTCCTGCCATATATTCGCAGGCGGGCGCTGCGCTGCGTTGCTTTGACGCATGCGCGTTTCAGCACGTCCGATATCCCTCCGTCACGAAAAGAGGGAGACGCAGTGTTGTCTGGGTAACGCATCGGCGTGAAATACAGCATGTCGCATTTCGCGCCGGTTGCCGTTGGGCCGCGCCGACGGACGCTGGCCGCGCCTGGCGTCAGACTACGCAGTGGTCGCGTTTTGCGAACGTAGTGTGGCTTTGCCCAGCGGGCGCACGCGTCAACGCTACATTGAAGTATATTGGGTCCTTCATGAGGTGCTCGCGGCCGTTTTGCTAGTCCCATATACACCAAATTTGGTGTTACTTGACGTGAATGGATGACGAAATATATAACTGGTGAAAACATTGTAATCCTGACACGCGTAAATAGATAGATAGATACACACGCTCAAAGTCGCCGAAGTTCGCTAAAAAATGCTTCGCATTTAAACGCTCGTGCATACATAAGAAAATAAAAAAACGCACACATAAAAGGCGTTTGGCTGCAACTGTTCAGAAAGGGCAGTTGATCCCAAAAAGTGCAGAAGTGCTTTCAGTGCCTTCTTCTGTGAAGTTGCATCTTGTGCACAACACACAACACACCATTAACTTGTAGTAGAGTGTGCATTTGAAGCGGTCACGCCTCATTTCGTCAAAACCAGTCTTGGTAAGTTAGTAAACGCGCTAAAGAATACCCCTTCATCCCCTGCAAGCTACTCTGATGAAATGTGCTGCCTCCACGGCATTCTATAGGTTTTGCCTGAGTTGCTCTATTGTCGCCCCCGATTTGAGCGGAAGCTCCCAGCGTGTCCATAGGCGTTGGTGTTCACGTGTGTTACTTGGAAACATAGAATGAAGGAAAAAAGCGTCAACTTTGGGGCTCGTTTTCTTTGTTAGAAAAAACTATTTATTAGAACTGACAGGCAAGTATGCCATGTAATGTTTAGGGGATATTATTAAAGTCACTGTAGTGTAAATGTGAAGAAAGAAAAATGGAAGAAAATAAAACTTGCAGTGGGCAGGAACCAAACCTGCGAACTCTGAATAACGCGTTCGATGCGCTGCCAACAGAGCTACCACGGCCGCTTTCGTACCATCCACTTTATTGGGCACGTATGTGTATTAAGCGTTGGAGCATCATTCACCTTAACCAGGTGCCATTGCGGTGATTGTGGGACACACAATATTTAGCGTTTTGTTATCACGTAGCACGTGATCTTATTACAAGCTGGCAGCTGACTAATATTCGCTCACATACCACATGAAGGCACTAAGCCTGCCAGAACGAGACCATCGCTAGGAGTGAAAGAAAGAAGGGTAAACTTAAGGGCCCGTTTTTTTTTGTTAGCAACAATATCAATGAGAACTGACAGATGATTATGCCAAGGACAATATAGAGGATAACATTAGAAGTAATTGTATTGTAAACGGGAAGAAAGAAAAGTGGGTGAAAAGATAACTTGCCATTGGGAAGAACTCAACCTGCAACCTTCAAAAAAACGCGACCTTCAAATAACCTTTAATAATAGTAGTAGAAGGAGTCATTTTTCGTGCTGCATTGTAACAGCAGTGCTCCTGTGAGCACTACCTTAGACTATGCAGATTGATGGCGTGTTTAAGTAGTGGTGAACAATAAAAAAAGTGTGAGTTAACGGCAAAAAAATAGGTAAGTGAAACTAAATGCTACAGGTAGACAAGAACTTTAAACTTTCATCATCAATTGCTAGTCCAGAGAGAAACGCGAGCTTTTCACATGAATTATAAACGGTTGTTGGCTCTGTGACCTTTGTGAGTGCATGCCGGGTATGTGACAGAGGCAGCGTAGGCACCCTCTTTCCGCGCCGCGGTTGGTGACACAGCAGGGGAGCCTGGTAAGTCCTCCAACAAAGGCGATGGGGCAGGGATACTGGCTTCCGTACGCCTCTGGTTTGGTTCCCTCCACGTGACTTCCTCTTCGCGGCATTCCCTTCCTTCTCCACCCGCATTCCACCTTCTCCACCCTCCACCCTCAAATGGTGCCAGAATAGATCCCATCAAACTGAGGGGCAGCCGCGACACTGCTGTCTGTGTTTGTTTGCTTGCTTGACGCTACTCCTATACTGCCAGCCTATCGCTATCGAATTTGGGAAGCTTTTGTTGAGAACTGAGGAAAGAGGAGGGGGTTGTGGGGTATAATAACTTTCAGACCTCTTTTTTCGCGCGAGAAAACGTCGTGCATACACCCATTCAACTTGTCCGTAATACTGAGCGTATACCTTCACTGCCCCCCGCCCTTTGCCCTGTCAAAAGAAGCTCAGTATTGCGCAGTTGGCATTGGAATCTGTTATTTTAAGTGCCATGACAGAGGTTTTGTGGATATGTGGGATAGTGTGACGTAGGCGAGGAAAGGAAGTGAGCGTGCCTTAATTAGAGGTTTTTAGTTTGACGTTCTTACGCTCCGCTTAGCAGCTAAGCGGAGCGGGAACGCGAGTGCGCATGCGCCCTCCGCTAAGGCCTTAAGCGGGTTACCGGAGCGTGGAATACGGTCCGCTTACGAGCAGCCTAAGCGGAGCGCGGTGCGTCGCTGCCGTTTTTGCAAGCGGAAGGGGGACAACCCGCGCGCCCTCTCTCGTGTGTGCAGCAACTTTGCTCATTTCAAGATGGCTTCCTCCGGAGACGGCACGCTTTCCGCGAGTGCTGCAGCTTCGCCGTAACCTGTCCAGCGCAAGCCGCGAAAACACAGTTTCAACGGTGAAAAATAAAAACGCCCCCACCACACACGCGTCAAAAGCGCAAACAACACACAGTGAATGCTTGCAATGGATCTGGAACGGAACCTTGCTGGCTTTTGAGCGGCTACTATCAAGTCAAAGCTTGCATCTTTGTAAAAAAAATAGACGGTTAATACATTGAAAGTGAATATCTAAATGATTCATGAAAAGATCATTTATACGTTATTGTTTTGCTTTGTATACGTGAAAAAAAATTTATTTTGTTTACCGACGATGAAAACGACCAGAGGGCGCTGCAACTGCGAAAGGTCCGCTTCACTGCCGGCAACGAATAACTAAAAGAGGAAAATCGGCCGCCGCTCCGCTGTGGCTTGGCGGCTGCTTCCGGAGCGGAGCGCACCACAAAAACGTCAAACTAAAAACCTCTAATGTCTTGCACCACGTTCCTGCACTTCTTGCTTGTTCCGGGATTTGAGCGGGTCTCTGTTGCTGCAGCAGGGTTGGCTACCCGTGCTTGTCAGTGAGCTTTAAAGAAGGTGTCTCGTAAACGATAATATAATAAAAAAGAGAATGATATACTTTGTATAGGCCATTTCTTTTCGGTATGAAATATTGAGACCGTACAGCGCCTAAGTATTGATTCGGCTTTACATTTAAAGAGTAACAACGTCGTAAGTTTTTCTTATATCAGGCCAATTTCATGACTTCCAATATTCAAAGGCATGCACCTTAAAAACTGTAAGATTAAAATACAGCAAAAAAAACCTGGAAGATGCACGTACCTTGGAAATCTATGTTCTTCGAAACATGCGAATGCATGGAAGATGGCTGTTTGCAATTTTTATAATACCAATCGTTACGAAGTGGTTCTAAAGATGTGTACAAAGGAACACATGGACACACGTTGCCTACATAGTGGTATATGCGAAAACTAGTTAGCTGGGCTACTTAACGAGTAAAATACGAAGAAACAATGAGGATAATGGGGATAGTGCAATGAAAGTGTTTTTCTAGTTATTACATCGCTATGACATCTTGGAAGTTGTTTTACCATAATATTATGTAGCTTTCATGTAAATTACCAGTAACTGCTGCAGTATTTCATTGTGTGTGTCGTGGTACTACAGATGTAGTGATTATATTTTTTCTACGTATGTCCCTGTAGTTTTTCAGGCAAATTAGCTGACATTTCTTGTTAAAGGCGTGGAAGAAAGCCGGTTACTGGTGCATAAATGAGTGAGTAGAAAAATAAATACAAGTAAATACTTCAAAAGGTACTAAACAAAGCGTCGCACACCTCACGCTCGAAGTGCCACCTGTATTGTAGAAGAATAAAAATACATTGTTATGTCACCTTTACATACGTTCCTGCGGCCGATGACGCACACTGTGCTTTGCCGTGCATGCTTCTCCTGCCACCATAATAGTTCTCAACACACCCACATGCGCACACACACGCACAAACACACACGCACGTACATCGCACACATACGCACACTCATGCACGCATGCTCACACACACACACACACACAGACACACTCACATACTCTTTCGCGCCCACACGCATAAAATTTGCTTTTTTTTGCCCGAAAGCTACACGCTGAAAAAGGAACGTGTTTCAATACAGAAACAGTGAAAATGGGCAAAATAGTAAGAAGAATCCCACAACTACGAAAAAAGAGGTAAAGCGTACTACACATTCGTTTCAGTATATTTTTTTGAGGACCTCGTTTTCATTCTCCCGTCAAAGTCCCATGACATGGAGCTAGGTCAACGGCGTTAGTCACCTGTCACTGCGATGGCTGAAACGATTGAAGGATACAAAACTTAAGTAAAAAATAAGGAAGTCACTCATCCAAAACACAAATTTCTAACGACTACCTGAACGAAATCATACAAAGGGAACCAAGTGTGGTCTGAAGGACGCTCGTCAGAGTTCCCTTGTGTCCTCGCTGTCAGAGCCTCTCTGGATCGAGCGCGACGCGGCGAGGCAATAATAAGCACGGAAGCAAGGCTGGAGGTTGCTTAAATATTCAGTGCATCTAGCCCTCTGCTCCAATAGAACCTACGCTGGTGGGTACAAAGGGAGCCACTGTCAACAATGCTGCAATCGGAGCAATAATAGCAGATACACGAGAAGAAAGAGATGCATGTATATGGCAGGACGGTGAAATCAGGCAGTGCGGAACACAGAGACAAAAAAAAAAAGATGAAGTGATTTGCATCGTTGGGAGAAAAATGCTGGAGTACCGCAAATGGCCAGCAGGGAGCTCTATAAAACTATATATACAAAAGTGCTTCTTAATGCTCGCTCTGTCGAACAGCGTGGAGCCCACATTATTCCGTGCTGTTTCACGGAGGGAATAATAATGTTTGTGGCACTGGCTAGTAATCGGCATGCTACTGCAGTTTATTTAGTCATGCATGAGTTAGGGAGGTAAGTATTGCTTAAGATAAAGTAAAACGAAGGTTGGCTACCTTTCTTTTGAGTTCGCTATTTACAATAGGGTTGATGGTTTTTTTCCTGTTCCAGAATTACTGGCCCCTTTTCCAAAGCCACTTCGTGGAACAGACATGCGCGACGTCTTAAGATAGCGCTGCACTGAATGCACAAGCTGATTCACTATTAGAGACAACAATATATTTCATATACCTACCGTTTGCGTAATAACAGTGACACAGCATTTGTGGGCCTCAGTGCAGTCAGGCCATGTTTGCCTACATATAAAGCCAGAAATTGTGTCAATAGTTTTCAATGTTCAGTTTAGATAGAGCGAATTTGCAGTGCTTTCATAATGTTCTAAGTCTTCTCAGCAGTACACTACCGGATGTCTTGAACACAGATTTACGGATAATGTTCCACTTAGCATTTCATAAATGCTTTCAATTGATCAGCGGTTATCACAAATATCAACAAAATTACCAACAATATAGGGTTTGGAAATAAATACTAAAGTCTACAGTTGCAGTTACAAATTTCACAACAGCTGCTTGGCATGATCAGAAACAGTGAAGTCTAAATACATAAACAATTTTATGGCACACGACCAACCGTATATATGTTATACAGCACGGGCAGGCCCTGTACTAGAAGTGTTGTTGTGTCGCATGAACACCCACAAAATCAAAGAGCCAAAATAACTTCGTGACAATTAATATTACGGCAGGGACAAGCTAGAGCGCACAAGTTAGTAAAACTTAGCGTCTCAGCATGAGAGAAATCGTACTGAAGGAGTTTAATAGAAGAACCTGGTACTATAATATGATGAGTTTACCCTCTGAATGTATTTGGTGGTATCCGTCATCTCTGTCGGCGTGGTTTCCTCGCGTGTCCAGAGCGGATGAATTGCATTCGAGAGGGGGGGGGAGAGAAGAAGAGTGCAGATAGGAGATTGTTCGAAGGGTGTGGAAAATGAGCGAGTAATAACAATGGCGCTAGAGTGAAACAAGTGAACAGCAGAGATTGAAACAAGTAATCCAGAGACCAGAGGAAAGGAAATACCATGCATAGTGGAAAGCTGTAACTGAAGAGCACGGCGGCCGGGAGATTAAAAATAGATGAGGTCGACAGCGCGGGTGGAACAAGCTTCCCAAATACAGCAGCTGCTGGGTTTCCCTTGTTCCAGGAAATGGGAACACAGTGAAAGGTTGGGTAAGAGGGCAGAAATAGAGTTGCAAAAAACGCATTTCCAGTATCGCCGTGTAATCTGGAAGTACGTTAAAAATGCGGGAAACACCAAGGCCAGGCGTTGTGTATACGTGACTGCGGTATACCATTGCTGTCTGAGCTGCTTCGTGATTTGCAGAGGGAAGCTGAATGATTCTATAGCAGGTGGTGGAGGGGAGAGGGGGTGGCTATGCTATGCTTATGTGCTACCTGATATGCGTTTGAAGGGACCAAAGCAGTTCTACCATCGTGTAGACATGGACTGTTTGTTAACAAAATGCAGAGTGCAGTACACATGGACCAATCACAAAGAAGCAGGTTCGTGCGTCTAGACACGTACAAAATGAACCTTCTACTTGCTCCCTGCTTCCGCTGTCTTGGCGGTGGTCTTGGCTGAGGCGTGCAGAGAAGCGGTGGTTGTGCCGGTCATACCGCAACTCCTTCGCAATTTGCTGAGAGGCTTATGTGGGAAATTCGGGTCGGGAGTCGAGGCACAGTTTGCACGCTGTATTATCCCCCCCCCTATGGTGCTTCTACTGTTTTATTTATTCTGATTTATAGAGCACATTACAGGAAGGAAAGCTCCACAGCCTCTACATCCCGTCTAACTCACGTTCAGAGTGTCAGCATAAAGCGGCAATTTACCTCCCTCTATTCATGCTTGGTCACTCACCCTTTCTTGCTTGCCACTACATCGGAAAAAGAAAGAGCCGCACGTTTACGCAGCTTCTTTGCTCCCACGCGCCCTGATGCAAGTGCTTAATTTGTCTCCCGGTAACAACAAGCTCCTGATCAAGCTTGAGACCACAGCGACCGCAGTGCTCTCAGAATGAAGATTAGGGATGATAACTCTGAGGCATAGAAACAGGGAAGCACGTAGATGCATAACTTGGTCACTTGGGGCTCACCGTGAAATAGTACATCTGAATGTTTAATTTTCGACACTGACACTAAGAAGAAAACGCTGGGCGGACGTTATTTAAAGTGAGTGTGGCCTTACTCATGAATTGGCATGGAGTTACACGACTTGCGGTGCAAACAACGTGGCAGCACTAATTCCTTAGCTGCTAGCAAAACAAGACCATTCAGGTAGCTTGCGGGGGACAACAGGGGCGTAGCCAGATGGGGTCACCCTCCCCTCCCCTTCTCGGACCAGTTACCCACCTTTTGACGTCGCTTCGCGTTGACAAGCTTCAAGAAACTAAGGGGGTGCACTGTCACAATTGCATGCCTGGCTGCTTCTGTTTGGATTGGTACTTTACAGTGAATCGTATCTGCATGCAGAATAACTTGTCGCGGTGTTTGTGAAGGCTTTGGCCTTTTTCAAAGTTGTGCGTGAGAATTTAGGCAGCGAGAGTTTCACGTTGTCTCGTCGACGAGAATAACGTTGACATGGTGATCACATTTGTATACCCCATCGCTGGAAATCTCACTGGAGTCGGTTAATAAAGGTGTTTTTTTTGTCTACGCAGATACTTGTTCTCATTGTAAACGCCAGAGACAGTTCCAAGGTTTCATAAGTTCCGTTCAAGTATGTTACAGTGTGGCTGTTCGTATGTGTAGTGGCACATACTTAAGCCATAGACACTAACATTTCTAATTAACCGTCAAAGGTGGTGCTTAAAGCTAATAAAACACCTACGCTCATTCGCACGCACATGAATAGAGAGAGGTGAGTTATTATTTATAAACGCCCAATTTATACAGTTTTCACACTTTGCTTAGGTCATTTGGTGTCTGATGTAGCGGTGGTGGCTCAAGAAATCAGTGCGATATTTAAATTAGATAATCTTTGGCCATAGTTTGTTATGTTCATTATTACCGTCACTTTTCCAGGGTATTTTCTCTCTTTGGTTCGGCGTCTTTGCAGTTGAAGGTTTTCACGTAGCTAGTCAGAGTGAAATAGTCTACAGCAATGAACACTTTAACAAAGCTGTTGAATTATGTCATTACTAATTTTAACATTTTCGCATTGAGATATATTGTGATGCTACGCCCCTTTTGGCATGAATCGTTGCCTTGAACTCATACTTGCCTTGCACGAGGCAACATTTGAAAAACCAAGATCAAAAGGATCACACAGCAACTCCTATTTGTGCAATAAAAAGTTAGAGCAGTAGAATAGTCTGATATAGTGTATTTTGAAGCAAGCAAGAAGATTTTTTCAGAAAATTCTTAGATACTTTCACCCGATAACTTCACAAATTTGCAACAAAGTTCGAGACGGGCACTCAAACAAGCTGAAGATTCTTAAAACAATTTAGTTGGTGCTGACTCGCAAATTTTTATTACCCCAAGGATGATAGACTCGGAATAATCTAATACATTTAGGATAGGAGTTTTCACTACCTTCTGGTTTATGAAAGATTGATCAGATGGCGTTGCAATAGGTAAAGTAGAAACGAAGATACTTTCTGCTACTACGTCCTTTATAAATCAATTGTCCTGTTGGGCTGCATTGCTCATTTTGTAAACAAGGGCCTAAATAGACGATGAACACAGTCGCTGCATAAAAACAAAATGAAGGCTTGCCTAGCCTTTTCTATGCTCTTCCAGGAATGATTTGAGGAGAGCACACACGTGATGTCCATTAGTGTCCAGACACACTCTGCAACTGGTATGTGTCGGCGTAAATGATTGGCAGTATACGCTCACAAAATCTATTATGTAAGCGCAAAAACAAGGAAAGAAAGAAAGGGAGCGAAAGAAAGAAAAAAAGCGAAGAAAAATGAAGAGATGAAAGAAAGAAAAAGAGAAAGAGGAAAAGAAAGAAGGAAATAAAAAAGGAAGAAATAAAGGAAGAAAGAAAGAAAGACGAAGCGGAAGCTAGATCTTATTACAGCAGTAGCGCTTGCGGGCATTCACGGGGTTGCAAGACTGATAGTGTGCGAGGGGAGGTGCGGTAAATTGTTGCTTCACAAGCTCGGCCACACCGCTGGCCGGAAATAGCACTCGTTACTCATTGTTACTCTAGCAGAGACAGCGACCGGACACCACGACATCATCACTAGTCAGAAAACAGGGACACGCAAATCGAGCGTGACTTATCACCAGCGTACTTCGGAGCTGCTGCGAGGTGTCATTTGAGCGTGACATGGACGACACCTACATAGACTGGAAGCGAAAATTTCGGATAAAATAAAATGATGGCTAGAAATAAAAAGTTTTTTTTTCTCGTGAAGAGAAAATTGTCAGAAGATGTGTAATGCCCTTCACGTCCTGCCTCTTCTGTTTTGTTGCTTTCATTATTTTTTGTATAATATGAGTGATAATTAACAGACAACGATGCAGAGAAAGCTTGTTTCTACACACTTAACAGAAATATATGTTAAGGGGGTGCTTCACGTGCTACTTGACGCCAATAGTCAGAAACGAAGTGTTCCACACTCGCCGTCATGGCTGCTATAGGGCCACTGTCTGACGCTCCCACGTTTAATGCGCATACATAGCCCGTGAAGTATACATGGAGGGGGGGGATGACCGCTGCTTTATCGCAGTTAGTAGAGCATAGAACACGTTTTTTAAAAGGTCGCACGTTTGGTCGCTGCCAGCGGCTATTGTCCTTTTGCTGACTTTAATTTCTTCACAATAACATAAATCACTACCAATAAATTTGGTTTATAGTTTCCTTGGCATTGTTGTCTGCTAGTTCTCATTAATATCAGCTGGACTAAGAACTGGCTAACCTCCCTGTCTTTCCACTTTAACTTTCTTCCTCGTCCTCCTCTATAAAATTCTAACAAAGAAAAATGAGGACTGATTTTTTGACCCTTCCCTTTTTTATCAAGGCCAGCGCGTACGATTTTATATATACATTGTATTTTTACAGAATTTCATAGGAATCATTGCGCAGGTGTATGTCCGTATATTCTCTTCTTACAATATTTCTAAATAGCGTTAGACCTATGGAGTTATTGTTTGTATGGAAATTATACGAATTCATGTATGTATTTTTTATGCTCCCCTTACGCAATGCCGTGTTGGGTCTGTAAGGTATTTTGAATAAATAAATAAATAAATAAAAGTTGAATGCGCTCAATAGCTAATTTTCTCGCGTCTAAAAGTTTATGATAGCAAATGCTTCGATTTGCCTTTCCTTCATGTCTAATACTTCACACAAGTCATAAAAGGTAAAAAAAAACTACAACAGCAAAATTTTGAAATCTACTTAGTGCTTTTGAACCTGGTAAGTTAGGCACAAAAAATAACAAGTCAATAACTCTACAATATAGATAGCTGTGTCATCGACGCCATGCCATGATCTTGACGTTCAGCCATTCTATAAATATGACACCTGTATAGAGGTTTATAATTTTGTTTTTTCCCCCGGAAACAATTTTGGATGCTATTATTAATAATGATCACGAAAATCGCCATCTTTTGGTACCTTGATGAGGCTGACTGCTTGGCCAAGTATTTCGTTCACTGCGTTTTCGTGCGAAGGAAAAAAGCGCAAAAGAATTCGGAAACATAAAAGAGGTACACAAACACAGCGCTGCCTGTGGGTCTATCTTTCTTGTCCCTTTTGTCTATTGCACTGTGTTCTTTCTAATTTTTACCAACACGTCCAATCTTCTACAATCCGTGTTTGCGTCGTTTGCATCTCTCCGTCCAAACTGTATTAGTATTGTCATGTTCGAATAACTATCGTTGCCGCTGTTTGTGCAACAGTTGCGTGCTCTCCAGTAAGACAAATAAGTAATGTAACTATACCGATGAGCGATGCGAAAAGAACGTGGGTGACTCAAAGAACTGCAGACTATATTATGAAAGAGCATAATCAGAAACACAAATTTTCACCAAGATTTGGTATGTCTATTGTGAATTCGCTTGTTTGAGCATTTTCCGAGAGAGCGAGACACGAGAGCATCAATTCTGAAAGTGCGAAAATTCTCGCGTTTCCAAAAGTATCACGACCTTTATAGCGGTATAAAATAAAATGTTATAGCGAGAAAACAGAAAACGTGGTTTCCTATTTTGAATCCACGCGTGCACGTTCACAATCGAAGCAGAGCTTTGAAGCAAGAGATGGGAAAGTGCTTGAGCAAAGGCGCCTTCTCATATTGGCGCTCCTCCAGACTCGAGGAATTTGCGGAATGCAACGAACGAATATCCGAACAACGAAATGCAGCCGATGTTTGCTAAGCGTGTACATGAGGCACGGGGACAAGTGATAGAAACCGGCAAACATTGCTTCCAAATAGTTCCGCGAGCAGGCCGTCTCTTTCCACAGGATCAACGTGATGGGGATTTCAATAGCTTTTCACGAAGAGAAGTCTAGGCGTTATTCTGTCACGTATGTTGACAGAACGAGTGCGCTGAGACGGCATGTGGAAGAGAGGCTTTATGTGAGGTCGGGCGTTCGCGAATTTCAGCGACAAATTCGAAAGCGGCGGCCCGAGCCGCACGATGGAGCACATACACGATGCGTCTTTTTTTTTTGTTATCAGGCATTGTCAGTTGTGCACGCTGTTTCGGCTGGAAAACAAGAATCCACTTTCCTTGATCGAAAACACTTCGCGCCAAGTTTCAGTGCATGTGTAGTTTGAACGCACAGGCCTACTTGTATGTGATATCTGGACGATGATTGCGGGAGCGTCTCAACGGCAAAATTGTTAAATTTACTCAGACTCCCTCATGAAAAACATTTTGCGCGTAGGGCTCATAAACTATCTCTCAGACTAGCCAAAACGTTCCTTAGTCGGACTCAAGTGCACTGCGTTTTACGCACTTCTAATTAAGTATAGGTAAATGAAATTTATGCATCGTAGTAGAGAAAATATTTTGAAGCACGCCCATTCTGCGTTGGAATGCTAGGCATCATTACGACGTGTTTTGTGCTTTATAACGAACCTAGTGCGTGCTAATCAAACATTGTTTTTTTCCTTTACTCCAGATGAAAAAAAAAGTAAGTAGAAAGATGATGTGCATTTCACAAGGTCGGCTGTAGAATCACGTCCTTGTCCCGTGCGCCATCATTAAAATAGAGTGGCGGTCGACATGTCGATCACCATGCCCACTGATGATCACCATGATCACCATGCCCATGATCACCATGCCCACTCTACGTTTCTTGTTTTCTTAAACTTGTCGCATACTCTTGTGGAACCAAGTGGCACCTAACACCAGTGGCTCTGCGTTCTAAAAAAAAAAAGCTTTCGTCTCTTCACCTTACTGGAAGATGGCGCCATATCTCACGTAGAGCCTACCGACAGAAGACTATCGCTTTTCGACGTTTATGCAGCGAAGCGCGCGTATACATGGCCATTTTTTTTTCTAGAGTCGTGTTTTTATAGATCCAAAAAACATATAGCCACATGAAAAATATGCGTGGCAATATTTGAAAAGAATAATTCACCTATAGTAGATTTCGTATACCGTGCTGTCTTTATCACATATGGGGTGAACGGAGTTGCTACCCAGTCCAACAATTCTTGTAAATCAAAGTTTGTTTCACTACTGGTCTCTGTGCACAGGAATGTACCGGAATTTTAGATGTAATAAACTTATTATTTAACCAATAATTTACTTTGTCCCCAGGCAATCGCAACTTCTCAAGAGCTAATCAACTCGAAAAATAATACAAGCAGATATGTTCATCTCTTGTAGGTTAACCTTTATAATGTTAAAGGGACACTACTGAGAAACAATAAGTTGTTTTAGATTGATAAACTTCACTGAGAAACTTCTAACTTCATGAGTTAACTCCCATAAGTTGATTATTATAGGAGAAAATCAGCTCTGCAGAAGTAGCATTCTTATATTTTGTAGTGTAATATCCGCTCATGATGTAAAAACTTCCAAAATGTACTTTGCGTATTTTCACGTCATTGGCTCGATAAAAGTTTTCGAAACTTTGTATGCTAAATCTCTGGCAACCACAGATTACAATGTGTTATAATTTTATTCATCAAAAGCAACGTAGGACCCAGCACACGCCTTCAAAATTTTGACGTCAGTGTGTTTCGTGCGGTTATTTCAAGGGGGCGTCTCCACTGCAGTTTCTTTTCGCGTGAGTTCTTGCTTACAAAGTATCGTGTCACGGTCAAAGTTGTATTTTCGGCATTGTGAAATTGTACTTTACTAATACGCTAAAAAACGTCTTTCTGTTTGGTGTCTCTTTAATTGTGGCAGAAACAGCACAGGTGCAGTCATGCCTTGCTTTGTGTTGATTTTTTTTTGTTAACGTGTGAGAACGAATCAAATGACGGAGAAAAAATTAACAATGAACAAACCAAAGCGCTTGCACTACCTCCCCCCCCCCCTCCCTACACGGCAAGTCAGGTGAGACGTCTGCGCTGTGGCATAATTATAGATTTTGCGACCTTGGGAGACACCCAAAGCAACCTGTGCACCTGCGCCACTGCAACCATAGTTTATGCTGTGGTTGATAGTGATAAATATACATTTGTGAATTTTAAATATTAGGCCTTTACGTCAGCTACTAGTCGTACAGCTCGCAAGTTCTGACGCCCTGTGTGACGCTTTCGCAATATTACATACAATGGTAAACTACTTCCGCTACACGATACTCAAATATATATATGTGTGTATGTTTTTAGGTAACTCTGAGCATAAATGTGGCACTGTGGTAGAATAAACACTGATACCAGAACTTTGGCGAAACAAAGTTAACAGGGTTGTTAACGCCATCGTGTCGAAACGTTGTGGCCGGTATTCAAAAATCAACCTCATTATCACCTCGAGTTTTCCTTCTTGCTTTTAAACCTTTGTTCTGCTTCAGGAATGAAGTAGGCGAAGTAGGCGAGCGAAGTATTTGTGAACGACTGTTCAAACTGTTACCCTTCTTGTGGGCTTATAACGCATGGAGAAAATATAGAGACTTGAGGAAACTGTGAAGTAAAGGTTGATTTGTGAATACGCGCCTATATCTCTTGTTGATGACACCAGCGTGATTGCATTTGAAAACCTGTAGGCTTAGCCTGCCTGTCTCAACGTGGGAGAAGCCCACTGTGCGCTGGTCACGTCTCTAATTAGTATAAACTTTCACCATCCAACCAGTTATAAAACACGGAAAGGTAGAGGGCTTCTTGTGCGCATCTTCAGATAGGGAATGTGTCCTAATTAAAAATTCTGACGTTTGAGAAACAGTTAACCAACTTCGCTTTTTTAATATGATATTCTGTCAAATAACGGGAGCAGAAATTGAGTTATAGGATTTCATATCGTGTGCTATCGGCGTCAAACGAAACGTGAACAGCGGCACGCACTGGCAATCACAGAGTGCGCGCATCCTTTCATTCCCGGCAACTGGCACGCGTATGCGCAGTGCAGTCAAACTCGGTCAGCGCGCACGTCAGTGTTGATGACTGAAGTGCGCGTACTATACCAGTGCTAAAGCTTACCGCTTTTCGCGTTTCATTTAATAGTGATATTACGTTTGACCCCCACTTCCAGTTTTTTGACAACATATAGAGGAAATTGAAGCACCACGTTTCCCACATAATATTGCTGTTACATACATGTAATAAATCAAGATAGTTAATGCATCTCGCTTGCTTTGTCTACTGCTTGTCTCTTAGCGGAATAAAATGATTTGCAGTGGCCAGACAACACTTGGAATTTCATCAAGCAAAGCGTAACAGCAGCACCCACTGCTCTTAGTATATAAGTCACGCAGAGTTATTGAACAAAGACTTCACTCTTTCCAAGCTTCCAATTATTTTCGTATAGTGACCAAACTGAGACGCCCCGACGAGGTCGGAGAAAGGTTTCTAGGTTGAACAGTACACCCAGCACATGATGGTTTGGCATTCAAAATCACATGGCTTGAAAGTGGGAGGTGATATCACGTGCTCGCGAGCCATTTTCCCACTCTCTCTCTCTTAAACTTCCTTCATGGCTGCGCTTGACACTCGGAATGATTAATGGCCTTCTGATGGCTCCAACTACTCTCGAGTCTGCTGCCGCCTCCGTAACAGATTAGACCCAATGCGACTCAACAAACTATGCGCATTTCATTGCCTTCTACTTCAAAGTTAATGTACTTGTTATGCTTCATTTTAAACAGTAGTCTGGTTCTTCCATCCACGTGCGCGTTATGTAAGCGATGCCTTGTATGGTCGAATCGCCGAGACAATCAATTCGCTTTGAGGCAAATTTAGAAGTTGAAGAAGAAGACGCTCTGGTGAACGTAGCGAAAAATGAAGGCACCTTTCATGGCGAATCCAGTTCTAGTGAACGAATGATCATACTGTGCGTGGAGTCGCGAGCTGGTGCGGAAAGATACCTTCAATTTGGTGACTGGTGAGCCAGTGAGCTTGCGTCAGTGAATAATTAGACACCTCCCGCGTCGTTTTTCATAATATTGTTGCGTGCCTTTTTGTGGAATCAGATTTATAAAAATTGAAACACCCTGCATCTAAGGTACATATGCAGAGTTGTCCTTCAACACTGAGGTATGCTTTCATGAAAGCCAGCATGCCATATCGGGAGACGCTGTGTATCATGTACGGGAAAGACGGAGCTTCAACCTCAATTAACCTGCATGAAATGAAAGCACTGGCATAGTGCACAAGGAACAAGTAGCTGCAGCTAAGCTATGCCGCTTGACATTGGTCTTATCCGGTCATTTTTTCTTTATAGAGTATAAACGCTTACCTTAATTTTAATTTTTTACGCAACCAATCATTCATTTTTTTGGTGAGCAAACTACACTATCTGAATAAATCTCCAATTTAGGTGTCTTCTTTTACTTCGTTTTTGGCGTCATGTTGATGCAATGAGCTACGTAATTTTATCGGAAAACTGCGCGAGACTAAACAGCGTTCCAAAATATAAAACACGCGGAATGACTGCATACATGAACTATGCAAAGTTATAGTTGTTATAGAAATGCGCAGTCTAACCTTGGCAGTGTTATTGTTGGCGGTTTAGACAATTTATCAGAGGTTCCAACTTTCTGATGCATAACAAATGTTTCACGGTTTCTCTCTTTCTCACTAGCTGTGAATGTTGTATTACAAGTTTGCTTTATTTTAGGAATTGGAATTGTCATTCAAGAATCAAACACATCGAAATACTAAAAAGCACAACGCACTAAAATAGTATTCAAGAAACACTATTACTTCTTATTTTTTTGAAATGGCATTTTGCCGATAATAATAATAATAATAATAATAATAATAATAAAATAGCTGTTCAAATTTTTGTAATAGTTCATTTAACCCTGGAAGTATTTCGGAATATGTTTCACAGGAAATTTTTACGTTTGTTGATTATTTTTATTCGCAATGTGGCTTTCAGTTCATGCGAAAGTTGGCTCTACACAGGAAGTATTCGCTTGATGATGCAATTTTCTCCGTTATCTTTTCTCACGTGCACTAATTACTCGTGTCACAGTAATTCAGAAAGATTAGACACGTGCGACCACTCGGTAGGAATATAACAGCAACAAAAAAAATGAAGCCACTGCGTGACCAAGTGCATGCGCAATTGATGAATAACCACAGCTTTTGTTATCTCATGGTCATCGCATTTGCCCTAGACGAGCTTTATAGCTGCTCTTTATGTCACTCTCCGTTTTTTTTTCTTTCGCTTTGAGTACGTTTAGAGGTCTGACGACATTGCGCTTTTGCAAACATAGGAAGTCCCACACTTGGCAGAAGATTCGTTTCACCTTGTGAATCTTAATATGATAAGAGCTCTGGAATGCGTAGAAAAAGAATGCACTTTTCTTCGGTGTTCAAAGTGATAGTGGAGATTCTCAAAATATACATAGTTGAAGTCCCCCTGAGAAATTATAGTCGTCCTTTCAAATCTTCTAAAATGCTCGGAATGCCGATGCACGACATTCCGTACTTTCGGACGTCCAGATACTTAGCGAACTTCAACAATTGCTTCCTAGGAAGAACTTTTGCACAGACACGGTAGCGAAAGTGGGCTAGCGTGATCTCAATCTCTGCACTGGGCCTTCTCAACTGGATTGATTATCACTGTTCCTCTACTATCGAAATTAAAGGGGTGCTCAGTCGAATGCCGTCATTTAGCAGCCCGCAGTTCGTTATGCGAGGAGAGAACACTACGGTGGTGAACAGGCCCTAACCCACAAAAACTATGGGGACAGATGATCACGCTTACAAGCAATACTGCAGGGTTTGCCGTGAGTGTAGCACCAGATCAAGACACCTGTTGCGTCTTCGCAGCAGAAATAGGTTAAAGATCAACAAAAGGTAATCGCTAGTGGCGTTGAATTTTATCGATAGGGCAGAAGATAATATAGTCACCAGTACATATAAATTTCTGCGTTGAATATTGCATTTCTGGACTGACACTGAATACCAAAATAATATAGTCAGGAACATTTTGATGAGAGCGATCAAGAATAAGTCTTTAGTGAAAGTGCTAGGTTTAGATGTAAGCCAAAATATTAGAGAAGAAACACTAGTCACAAGAGCTCCGTTTATTAAAACTACAATGCCTCAAAAATTTATGTTGTGTGTGAGTGTAATGAAGTAAACACAAAAAGATTTCTTCTAAAGAGGATAGAGCAGCTTCTCGAATACGACGAAGGCAGGTGACGAACAGACAGTTTCGACAAGAATAATTTTATCAAAACTTCTCTTTGCCTGCAACCAAATTTCCTGCACGCTGATAAGATATTGTTTGCGTTAGCATTGAACAAGTATCAAACTTCAGAGCTATGGCAATCTTCCTTCAAAGAAAACATTACGTTGAAGAGGCACGTGTTTCTAGCAGTGACCTAAATTTAACAAGAACTGCGATTGCCATGGACGAAGATTTCGCAGCAACATCACAGCAATAAATAAAAACGTGCAAAAGTAGTGGAATGTTTTTCATAACTTCTTTGCTTTCAACAAGCAAACAATGGTCTTCCAAGAATGGTTTAAAAAGCTTGTAGCGAAAAGGAACAGACTCTACGTGCGCCTCAAATTTCAGGAACTCAAATTTCAGGAAGAGTGCATCACCGCAGGTACACAGTGGATCATACTAATCCCAGGACAACTGGCATGTTTTGGTTATGTGAAGGTGTTCACAATAGCTCAAAACACAAAAAAGAGGGTGTTTCTCTAACCTCACCTCAATCATGTCTTCCCTTGAGATTAAATAGAGAACGTAGCGTCTTTGCTGGCTAACAAGACTCGGGACCTGCGGGAACAGAAGGCACATTACACACTGCAGTGTCACTGCATGGGAATAAGCAAGGGTTTACAAAGATCGAGAAAGTATATAACAATAATAAAACAAGCAAGCAGTAAATATTTCCTGAAAAAGTGGCTTAATTGCATATTAACTGTCAATTTTAACTGTCAATGGCAGTCCACCCCGAAGTTTATCAAGTGATACAGTTCAGACTAATAGTCAGGAGATATATATATATATATATATATATATATATGGAAAGAAGTGTATATCTAAGGGCTCGTTTTTTCGTGTTTAGACACAATAATAATGACATTCTGAAATTGAACCTACGACCTTCGAAAGTATACATATATATATATATATATATATATATATATATATATATATATATATATATGTGCGTGTGTGTGTGTGTATTGCAATTTATTTTCTATTGCCCTTAAGACATCATGCTCCGTGTGTATATGATATGGCGTAAGACTGACGTATTAAAGTGAGTCATCGCCTTGCGGAATCCGTTATGTACTTAGCTGTGTGTAGCTGCTCGTACCACTGCAGTGAACGCTGGCTTGTAGTGGTGGACTGGGGCGTTTGACGTTTAGCCCTGCACACGTGAAGATAATATGATATGCATGAACACCGCAACAGAGCAGTAGTATTGTGATATGTTTCATTTTGAGGGGACAGCCAATGTAAGAGTCACCAAAGTAAGAGGATGATGATTGATTTATATATGAGGTTTAACGTTTCAAAACCACCATATGAATATGATAGATGCCGTAGTGGAAAGCTTTGGAAATTTTGACCAACTGGGATTTTTTAACGTGTACTTAAACAAGGACGACGATGAAGTGATTCTGGCGTAGAACACTGCTGTCAGTATGTGTAACTTTTCAAAGTTTTTCTGTGGCTTTGTGAAAGACACCGTTCCTGTGACTGTGGCGATGGACGTGGATTCGCCTGCCTTCTACCGCAACCATCGATGTTGTCCGTAGCTACCACGAGAAAGCGTACGGGCCACCCGAGTGATGCCGACAGCGAGGACACGCTGATTTACTCTACGGCCAGTGATAAAAGCTCCGATGGAGGCGACTTCATGCCTGTGACAAGGCGGCAGCCAAAAAGAAGACTAGTTATGCCATCTCCATCAACAAGTAAGAATGCGACGAAGACGCGAGAGCCTACGATATACACAATTCTGTTTGTGCCGGTCGATGCGGCTCATAGTCTCAACCGGCTCAATCATCAAGATACGTCTAGGTCTCTTGAGGAACTCACTCAGGGACAGATCGCGGATGTGCGGATCAATGGTCGTAAGAATATCCTCGCCGTAGACGTCACTAAACGAAACACAAAGGAAGTGTTGAGCAACGTCAAGATGTTGGATAACATCAGTGTTCGCTCATACATACCTGATGGCCGCGACTCTATTGCAGGCGTCATTTACGATGTCGACATTTCCATCAGCGAAAGTGTCTTTGCTGCTCTCACCAAACCGGTGTCTGCAGAACTTAACATACCGCAAGCTTGTCGCCTGGGCAACTCACGCTGCGTGATGCTCGTGTTCAAGGGAGACAGCCATCCGTCACAAATCAAGGTCGGCCATTTTTGACACACAGTGCGACCCTTCGTACCGAAGCCCCTTCAATGTCGGAAATGTTATAGATTGTGACATGTCAGTGGTGTTTGTACAAACCTGGCTGTGTGCTCGCTATGCTCAGAATCACATAGCGCAGACGCTTGCCAAGCAGAACTTCGAAAATGTCGAAACTGTAATGGCCCTCACGAAGCATCGTCAAAAGATTGCCCAAGCATGAAAAAGGAAATGCAAGTGCTGAGGCAAATGGTCCGGGAAGGCTCAACTCACAGGGAGGCCCCTGCCAAAGTACGACGCCAGTGGTCTCGTCACTGGAGGCCCCTGAGGAGGCTCAGTGCCGAAGCAAGGACTGCACCTCACCAAATGATCGCCGACATACCACCTAAAGCGTCCAGACACGCCGGCATTGAATCATCTAAGCAAGACAAGAGCCTCACCGGCTCGCCTGAAGCATGGCCAGCGCTGCCAACGATAGACCCGCCGTTTGAGCTGCTGCATCGCTCGTCTACAATCACTTCGGAACGAGAATGCGGTGATAGTCGCGATAAGGAAATCGTAGCCGTGGTAAAGACCCTTAGGATTACATTCGTATGTTCCTCACTAGCATTGACAGTCCGGCTGCTAAGAGTGCACTTCAGTTAGTGGTTGCGTTGAAGCCGGTGCTATCAAGTCTGGAAAGGCACCATGGCTCCTCCTCTGCAAGCCTTTTGTAAAGAAGTCAAAGGAGCTTCGATATTTCAGTGGAATGGCCGAGGCCTAAAGCCCCGTATTTCTGATATTCGACAATTTGTGTTCGAAAACCAGTTTCCATTTATTGTTATCTGTGGACCACGGCAAAAGCATACAATACGACTATCCAGGTACAAAGCTTTCAAGTCCGCTACCTGCAACGAACAGAATAAAGTCATTGTATATATCAGATGCAACCTTATCTATATCGAGCACCGTGTAACACCTCACGATGACAACCAGTATGTTTGCTTGACCATAAAACGTAGAGACCTCAATTTCACGCTGGTAGGCACATATGTATCACCTTCAAGCCGTTTTGAACCTGAAAGACTACGTGCACTGTTAACAGCCACACCTGGACCATGGATTATTCCCGGAGATTTCAACGCTCACCACCCACTATGGGGAAGTCAGAAGTCAGACCGTTGCGGAAGGCACGTATTCTCCTTTGCTCTGGAGCAGCAGGTGCTTTGTGTAAACGACGGAAGCCCAACGTTACGGGGAACGACATACAGCAGCTGCCTTGACTTGACATTTGTGTCACGAAGCCTAAATGGAAAGGTTAAGTGGTTCGCAGACTATGAAACTTATGGAAGTGACCACATACCAACTTATTTAAAGATCAAGGGCCTGGAAAAATCGCAAAACTATGACACTTCGACTCGCATCGACTGGACAAATTTCAGGTCACTGACGGAAAAGAGATGTCAAGAAAATGAAGCGCCCCCTCTTGACACCCTCGAGGATATCATTAGAGGTGCTGCTCAAGAAGCGGCTTATCATATTGAACGTACTTCAAAATATTGTCTACATGAAGTGGCATTAGAACGGCTCAGAGCAATCCGTTGTCTTGCAGAACAAAGATATAGGCGCACTAAGTCCGTTCACGACTTGGGGGAGGCAATGCGCCTACAGAAAAAAATTCAGCGGCGAATCAATTCACTACAGTCCTTTCAGTGGAAATCTCTGTGCGAATCGTTGGATCCACGCAAGCCTTTGATGCAGACATGGAGGATTGTTGGTGGCCTACGAACATCGCCACATCAACATCGCCCTTTCAAGTGTCTGTCTATCCACCAAGGCCGCACCGAAATTGAAGTAGCACAAGATTTCTGCATGAAACTTGCCGGTCAGGCGTCCATGAAGGCGGAAATGGTGTAGGCCCGTGTACTCAGATTTGGGTGCACGTTAAAGAACCCCAGGTGGTCGAAATTTCCGGAGCCCTCTACTACGGCGTCTCTCATAATCATATGGTGGTTTTCGGACGGTAAACCCCACAAATCAATCAATCAATCAACCGGTCAGGCGTCCGCGTGCACCACGCGTAACCTAGAAAACGCTCCAGTCTCCAGAGATTCAAGAATGGACACCTTTTTCTCTCTAGAGGAACTCCAAGCGGCCTTGACGGCATGCAAACGATCTTCATCGCCTGGTCCGGATGGGATCACGTACATGGCTCTTTGCAACCTCGGTGAAGCAGCTCGACGGGCCGTTCTATCCGTGTACAACGACTCGGGGAGCAGCGTATTTGTCCCTCATTCGTGGAAATCCAGCCGCTTCGTCCCTGTGCTCAAACCAGGTAAATCGCCTCTGGACTTGATCTCTTATCACCCCATCGCGCTTACCAGCTGTTCCGGGAAAGTGATGGAGAGCATGATTTTGACTGCCTAGAGTGGTACCTGGAGCACCACGACGCATACCCTGATGCTATGACGGGCTTTCGGCGTGGGCGGTCCGCAATTGTTAACGTTATTGACCTGATCTCGTCTGTTCAGCATAAACAAAACTGAAACCTTTATCTGCGGCGTTGTTCTTGGACGTGAAAGATGCATACGATAACGTATCACAAGAAGCAATTCTAGATGTCATGGAAAATGTTGGATTAGGAGGTCACGTTTACCAATAGATCGACAGCTATTCGAAAGGCAGAACTTTCTTTGTACAGACGGAGAATGGCACAACAACGCATCATTGCATCCGTCGTGGGGTGCCTCAAGATGGTGCTCTTCAATATTTCTCACATGCAGTGACCCTCCCCCAGACTGAAAACACTACCGTTTTAGTCTTTTTATGGGTGCTTTTCCTTTCTTTCTCTCCCACCCACATCCTCAGCTAGGGAGCCTCCGTGCTTCAGCGACACCGCTTTCATCTGTCGCGCTATCTTCATTGCTCGCGTCACCATCCAAGACCGCACCGAAAGAAGACACGTGTTAGTCTTCGTGAAACCAGCTGGTCAGTGTTGACGGCCTCACGTGTACCGACAACACGCCGACCTCTTCTCCGAAGGCACTCAGTGCGACGACAAGGTGCAGCTCTTAATACCTCCTACGCCTACACTGTGGAAGGTGCCGCAAAAATGGTGGTTGTCTCGCTCTACTGTTCCTTTTCGCTTCAGCGCCCTGATGCTTGCCACCTCTGTAGTCTCGCTGGCAAGAACGACTCCTCAGTAATTAAAAGTGGGCCCCGGGGCATAAATAAAGGTACGCCTGAGTGCAAATGCTTTCGCATTGTTCCGCTCGCTTTTCCTTTTAACACTTCCATGTGAGGGCGATGGTGGAAATGTGCGAGGACGCCAACTTTTGCGAGTAAGCGGCCCCAATGTACTCCCAACGAATGAGAAGGCTAGGACACGTTTCACGAGCCTCAACTGTTCAGTTCATTGTGCGAGAGTGGTTAGTAGATGATCGTTAATACGCGTAAAAACTCCATTGTGCTTAGTTGCAATGTTCAAAGCTCACATGACATAGGGCTCTTCTTTAGGGCCTGCTTTTATATAACTCATACAGGGCTTGCACAATTTTGTTAACGTTACTTCAAACGAAATCGCACTCACACAAACACAGACACACAAAACACAAAACGCACACACAAACACGCATTTTCGTTCATAACCTTCCTAGAATGGTGGCATCGTTAGAGTGCAATTTTTGCCACTACGCTGCGGTGTTTACTTGTATGTAAATACTGACGCGTAGTGCAGAAGCATTTGCCGACAAGGAGGGCAGAAACTTTGTGATATGGTCCCTATAAAAAATCAGTGGCTGAGCACTCCACACGGAGAGTCGACCAACTAAACTGACACATGTGGCCCCGCGTATAGCAGGCCAACGAATGTACCTGGAAGTACAACGATTGTACCTGGAAGTCACATTATTATAGTCTATCAATATAGGTTGTCAAAAATAGGGTAAGCGACAGTAGCTGCAAATGTAGCCAACTCTAAGCATGCTAGGTTCCGCCAAATAAAAAGGTGTTAAATGCGAAGCATTTTTGAGCAAACCAAGCGCACTTTGGCCGTATCTATCTATCTATCTATCTATCTATCTATCTATCTATCTATCTATCTATCTATCTATCTATCTATCTATCTATCTATCTATCTATCTATCTATCTATCTATCTATCTATCTATCTATCTATCTATCTACAGCCGCCTACGTAGGAGGGTATTAGTGTATGACGAAGAAAATGAAAAAAAAAGTTTGGAGATTCCACGTACAGAGAGAATCGATGATAACATTACGAGGTGGAGGTTAATGATGCTATACATAATTCCGCGTCATGATTATCATATTTCGTTGTGTCATTTATCTTCGTCATCTATTCACGCAACGTGATACCAAATTTAGTATATGTGAAGCTAGCGAAACAACCGCGAGCACGCTATTAGCATGGTATGTTGTCATGTTCTTACATCACGCGCGTGTCAGGATTATCATGTTTGCACCAGTCACATACTTCCGTCATCCTTTGATGTCCCGTGACACCAAATTCGGTATATGTGAAGCTAGCAAAACGGCAGCGAGCGCATCATCAAGGGCCCAGTATACTCCAATGTAGCGTTAAAACGCGTGCTAACTAGGCACAGCGACACTACGTTACCAAAACGCGAGCACTTTATAGTCTGACGCCAGGCGCGACCGGTGCGGCCAGCATTCGTCGGCGCGGCCCGAGGCAACCGGCGCGAAATGTGACATGCTGCATTTCGCGCTGATGCGTTACCAAGACAACACAGCGTCTCCCTCTTTTCGGGATGGAGGGATGCTGGACACGCTCAAACGCGCATGCATCGAAGCAACGCAGCGCTGCACGTACCTGCGAGTATATGGCAGGACCGGCGCCTGGCGTGACAATGCCGGCGTGATGCTACGAAATGAACGTCGGTGAGAACGTGTACCGAGTCACGTCTAGATGTATTGGCAAACTTACTGTGGCATGTAGTCATGTTATCTCACGACACGCATCTCATGATTATCATGTTTGCACCAGTCACATGCCTTCGTCATCCATTGACATCACGTAATACCTAATTTGGCCTATGTGAAGCTAGCAAAACGGCCTCGACCGCATCGGCAGTATGGCTTGTAGTCATGTTGTTAAATGACACGCATATTGGGATTATCATGTTCGGATGTGTCATTTCCCAATGTCGTCCGTTCGCGTCCCCTATTACCGAGTTTTGTACATGAGAAACTAGCGAAATGGCCGCGAGCGCATCATGAGCGTCGCATGTAGTCATGTTGTTACATGACACGCTTCTCATGTTTGTCATGTTTGCACCAGTAGCATACCTTCGCCATCCATTCACGTCCCGTAATACCAAATTTGGTATTGGTGAAGCTAGCGAAGCAGCTGCCAGCGCATCATAAGCGTGGCATATAGTCATGTTGTTACATGACACACATCTCATGATTATCATGTTTGCACCAATCAGTCCATTTCATCTTTCATTATTGCAAGATACTCTCGAGTTATTGTTACAAGACAGACTTTTGAAATCAAGACGAAAGGGAACACGTGGGTCAGTGAGCCTTCTCCGCCCTCCTGGAAAAAGAGACAATGTTTTTGAGTAGTTAACTTGTACTTTTCGACTGGTGGCAGATCCTTTCATTCTCATGTGCACATGATGGTTGTTCTTGTTTTCAGCTATTATTTCCAGGTCTAATAAATTTTACACACAGTTGTTTGTCAGCGCTTGTGTCGTGTGTTCGATCTTTCTCCGTCCCGTTTTTTGCGCCGTTTCTCTCAGTGTTAGCTTACCATATAGAGGTTGCGTCGCAGAATATGAGGCACATGTGTCGCCAGCGTTGTCGGTGAAAAAAATTTTATGGAACGGAAAGATTCAAAACTGCAGTTGAAGCTTGAATCAAATTTTAATATTCCGCATAAGATTCATATATTCTACCACAGAGCTACTCGCATGCTCAAAAAAACTTACTAAAAAGAGCCTATATTGTGGTCAAATCGCGGAGATGTGAACTGCAGTTGCAGTGTTAGCTACCTGCTTTTATTAAAATATAAAGAACTATAAATGTTAATTCCAATGTCTCGTCAAGTATCTATCAACGCTGTTCTCGGAAGAACACGGTGAATACAGCTTCTTACGATTTGCATGTTGCACTGAAGCAATTTGGACAAAAGTGACACTTGTGCTGAAACGTGAGTGCCATCTTTAAGTGAGATCATAGATCCGATGTCCCAACCCCCTGATCGTCATTGTACTTGATGTGTCTGGTCAGCACATGCTTAATCTCTCGAGTGTGGTTGGGAGGGGGGAGGAGGTAAGAATTGGATGGCATTGGAAACCTCCCTGATATTGTTGCTCCTTAAACCAGGTTCTCTCACAGTAAAGGTGTTCATCAAGTAGTCCACCCCTTTCTGTGCCCCCTCCTCACCCCTTAATAAAAAACGTGATACAAGCTTGCCCATGGTAAACCCTTACTTCTCTAAACGTACCAAAAATGTGGTCGCACCCACATTGCTTGAATGAAAGCAATAACGAAAATTCCGTATATCCCACTGATCATTTAGTGCTCCCTCTGACACACTCCTTGAATTTGTGTGATCTGCCTCAATTTTTTTTGCCTCGACAGGTAATAATTTTATTCATAACGCACCAAGATTCTATAAAGGGCCGAATCAATGATTTCACATAACGGCTAAAAAAGAAGAAAAAACTTTGAAAGCAGTTTAGACGCAGCACATGAGACGCAAAACAAATGTACGTGACAGAAGCGGAGAAAATAGAAGTAATGTTGACGCAACAATAATTATTGCACATGCTTAGATGTATTCCCTACTAATATTTTCGCCACGTAGAGCACTTTAGCAAGCGGCAAGTGGCAAGCGGTATATATCTGCCAAGCTTATTTGGGATATATTGCGTGAGAGTATAGGTTGTTTTAAATGCGAAACACTCTGATGGCTCACGCTGTCGTATGTTGTCGCATGTTGTCATTGCCTCATGAAAGGTCGCATAATGCTGGAAAAACTACGTACAGCCTAGCATGCTGAGCGCTAGCTCGTGCCGAAGAAATTGACGTCCTCTTTTTTTTGTTCCTTTATGACAATATTTGGTGCAGAATACATTGGGGCACCGGACTGTCGTATGCTCACTACCCATAAAAATTAAAAAAAATTATGGAAGGACGAAGCGGAAAACTGAGAGTAGCACAGGGTATAATTAGGAACACAAATGCAAATAAATCGAAATAAATGAAAGGAAAAGCGAAATGAAAACGCAAAAAAGAATGCACAAACGTAGGAGAAAGGAAAAAGAAAATCAAACCAAAACAAAGAACTGTGTTCGACTAGGCAATCACTTCAGGCTTGGCGCCGGTAATGCGAGGCGGTCTTAATTTGTTAAAAATATTTTGATGCTCCACATACTGTTAGAATTTGTCATTTAAGGCTAATATTCTGAAAAGTTAGAATTGAAACTGCAGTTCTTTCTCGAAGCATTATGTTCATTTCAAACTGAATCGTTGTATTGAAGAGGAAGAGAGAAGTACACCTATTATTATTGCAAGAGCATGAAGCGTTGCAGGAAAGCTAAAACATAGCTGTTCTAGTGCATAAAGTTTCTACTCAATGGCACGACTTAAAAATTAAGCATTGAGAACAAAACATCAATAGCACATGGGCTGAGTGACAGAGCTCCTTTCTGATAGTCCTGCCTTCTTCCCAAGTAAGAATAGCCAACCAGACCTTCCCTATTGTTAACTTGCTTGTATTTACGTTTATTTCACTATTTTTATTACAAGAAGAGACCAGCGAAAATGGCTTCTCGATGGAGTTGGCTTGCCAATGCTGACTGCACAAAAATGTGCCCTCTTCTAGCTTTTCTGAATGGCGATGTCACCCTTTTTTTTTTGTTGCCCTAGTGTGGACGATAGTATTTGATGAAAAATTAAGGTTTTGAGGCCTTACAAAGGAGACGCTCTTCTTTCAGGTAATGGTGAGTGAATGGCAAGTTACGGAACGATGGCGCCCCCAGGAAGATTTATGACATTCGAAGTCTTACACTGTTGAGAAGAAGAAGAGGGGATAGATTGTGAGAAAAGTATCGTTTCAGAAGAGAAGCAGTGAGAGAGTTTCGTTGATGCGTGGCAGTGGCTGCCTTATAGTGAAGTCGTGCGCGCATGTACTGCTTACTTTCCGTTTTTCTGTGATTTACGCTTCGGCAGCTGCTAATACTGTGAATCCAAACGCAAACGTTGCGCCGCATTCTCTTCTCTTTTTCTCACTCTTGTTTTTTTGTGATGCATTTTGAGTCATGAGCCCAGTGCCTTCATGTGGGCTATTAAAGCAGCGACCTTTGAAGACCACAATCATAAGCAAAAGTGAGAGCGCGGACGCTCTCAATATTCGCAAATTATCGCAAGGTCAACATCGAGAGTTTAATTCTGTTCCGCGTGAATGAACGCGACTTGGAATGAGAACAGTGCTAATAGAGAAAAAAATGAAAGATACGTAAGACGAATGAAGATTTTAATAGTATTTTGTAGATTATGACCATTTGGAAAGCATTGGAGTAGATAAGCAAATAAGAGCCATGAACAAGAACGAAAGAATGGTTTCCTCGTGTTCGCCGAAAGGTCGTTTTTACTCCCGCGAAGTAACATTCTCCACTAAGTTCCTCCTCTGTAGTTCAGTTGCTATTCTTATTGTCTGCCCCATTTTTACCGCTAAGTCTTTTGACATTAAAGCACAAGCTTGTGAGTGCGCTTACGACTTTGATGAGTTCTGGAAAATTGAAGATGGAATTAGTTGCAGCAGGCTTTTATGTGGAATGAACAGCCTGGCTCAAGTTGCAGGAAGACGTCAGTCAGGTGAACAGAATCATATATATTTATTTATTTATTTATTTATTTCCACTCGTTGCAGTAAGATTAGACCAGACTTTTCGCACGTGATCTCTGCTCCATCTCTTCCGTATTTAGTTTATATTTATATCGACTACGGGGGTGCCAAGAAAGTAATATAAATGGCCAAGAGCAATAACAATTTAAGATAGTTTCAATAAAATTTTTGTGAAGACTTTCTTTTTGGCTATATAAAATGTGAGTGTGCTTCTTTTTCCAATAACGTCTTGCTATGCGCCTAAGCTCTGTCGGAAAAAATTACCGTGAGATAAAAGTAAGTTTTAATATTGGACAAATGATCAGGACGGAACACTAAGTTTAAGAACTGCTTTCAATAATACCCAATGATGTATTTTATAAAAAGACTGCTTTTATGGCAGGCTTCTTAGTAGATACGCCTCGAAAAAAAATACGTGGAGTGCATTACTCAGAACCCTAATTCAAATTAGGCTATTCATTGTGGTGCACGCTCCCAATTTTTAGGGACGTTGGGAACATCAACCTAATGTGCGGTTGAAAAAAGATCTATTGCGAGATGCCTCGCCGAGTATTTAATTCAGCTACCTGTAACGCGCTTTTGTTGTGCACAGTTTTTGTGATGAATACACTTACGAATAATTGGGAGAAAATGAAGCTGAGGTAGGCCTGCCCCAACCAGAAGCTCCCTGATGTATACAGCAGAACTTCGTGAATAATGATTCTAAACTTGCTTTTGAACATCTAAAAATTATGGAAGTGGAGCCACTATCAAATTTTGCCCACCGAAGGCGAAGATAGTTAACCTTCCTGTCAGCAAAGAGAAATTTATTCACCTTCAATGGCAACGAAATATAAGGAGTCATTTTTTACATTGAAGGAATTGTTAGTAAAGACAGTTTTTTTAACTGCCGCTCAGAGCAAAACTGCACTTTCCAGTAAGCCTTGCACCACGTGCTCACTTCTATCAGAGGTGAACCTTTTTTTTGCCTAACTAATTTACGCATCATCTATGAAATACGTCATTATAGCTCTGGAAGCCAACCTAGTTCGAAAAAACGTTTTCTTCCGCTTTGATGAACTTACTGAGCAATAAGCTTGTAAATTTAAAGTAAAAGGGATGTATCGGTTGCGCTACGAATGTCTAGGTAGCCTACAGAGTCTGGCAACTCTCTCAATCACTTCTGGTGTGCAAGAAATATACATCAATTCTTTCATGACCACTGTACGCGTCGGTCTTGTTACATACACCACAAACACTTGCTAATTGTTTTAAAGGCGCTTCGGTAACTCCAGCCTCATATCATATTTTAATGTGCATGCGGTCGCTTAATTCAAGCAAATAAGTTATATCTTCGAAAAAAAGAACATGTTCGCACAACTGTACAAGGTTGAGTCATTAAAACAAATGGCCACCATCTTATGCGAAATGTCAAAAAGCTTGTGTAAAGGTATAAAGGTGATTCTCATGCGGTGTTACCTCCTTTGTATGGCTATTTTTACAGACAGCGATAAGAAAACAGCAATATGCACACCTGATGATTCCCCACTTTCCCACTGTGTTGATGACAAGCGCAACATTATTTTAGCTACTGCGTCTTTTTAAAAAATACAAATAGGCTGTGGCGCCTCGTATGTATTCAAAAATGTGAAAGATTGGGTCCTGCGGCAGCTTCATGTTGTACTGTGTAGTGGGGGCTCGCAAGTAAAAACAAGGAGCTCCAGGCAGAATCCTGAAGACCACTTGTTTATTTTCGCTGCTCAAGTAGCATGCGATTGTGCTCGCCCTGTGTTTTCCATTGCCAAAATCGCGTGTTGTTCGCTAAGCGGCCTCAGCGCCTCATTATTGTGAACTAACGAAGCCCACTGAAGAAAAATAGAAGTTGAAGCTGCGTTATGAGTCGCTTTCTCAAAAAAAAACGTGGCAATTTTGCAGTCTGTTGCCGTCAGATGCGTCTGGCTAAAGGTAATTTTTGAACCTCTCAGTGCCATGAAACGAAACGGGCTCACGTGATGCAGTTTTTGCTGTTGTAACTACTTAATTTTTGAAAAAGTTAGATACATCAGTTTATTGAGGTGGTTGCTTTTTTCATGCACTTTTTTGTTTCGAGGAAATGTTTTCCTCTCACTGTACTAGCTGTGATTAACCCAAAAGCCACATGAATAATCGTGCTTGATTAAATGAACTAGCTGCTGGTGAAGTTGATACCGTAAGTTTACTGTAGAGTTAGTAAGACAGACGTGAAGTAGGAGAACTTGGGCAACAGATAAAGTGGTTGCAGAAGAACGTGTTTGGCCGCGCTTCAAGCGTAGCAGATTTATACTGCACTCAACGTTGTGATGTGAAAAAAATCTACATGGGAGGAATAATTGTTGCTGTGGTAGCGCTGTTAGCTCTAGCGGAGCTATTGGTATAAATGTGGTCGAGGTCAGTGTTGGGTTTCCCTGGGAAACGCAAAAAACACTTCTTACGGACTAGTGAGGACAAGTGTGACATTTTGATAACTTCAATAACTGATAGGGGCAAATCAGGTTGACGTAAGTGCCACAATGAGGATGTTGTTGTGCTTCGTACTTTGTACGAAACTCCTTAATTTTGTACAAAAAGTGGTGCACAATGCAACGAAAAGATCTCATCACAATCATTAAGAGCGCAGAAGTCTATAGTAACGCAGTTCAAGACAAAAATAACGATGTTTTTCTATATGGTTGCATCATATCAGCATCAAACAAAGATTAACATCTTCAAGAAGGAAACTTCATGGGATGCGAAGCAGCAACGTTGCTCACGAGTGGCGTCAAAGATTGCACGGCGCTAACGAGGGTGCCGTGGTGAGCACTGAAAAATTTGTTTGAAGCGATGGCTGGCGTAGGCCTTCTGGTTTTTTCAGGATTGACACAGGCGCTGGACATGAGCGGGCGCGTGTTTTGACTTGACTAGCACGGCCTTGTAATCCATGAAATGAACGCTGGGAGGTTCCAGCAGACATCCGACGTCGAAGTTAGCAAAGACCAGATTGATGCACATTCCCCTTATTGTGGTGGGTAGTTTCCGTTCTGCCGACACGAACTTCAGCGAGTGCACGTCACGCATGTAATCGACGAGCCATTCCTCTCCACCGCTGACGTCAACGTTGAAGTCTCCCGCGACTACAACCGGCACGTGTCGACACGCCTCACCGCAATCAGTCAGCGTCTCCTCTAGACAGCGCTAAAACTGTTCCTTCGACGGGTGAAGAGTGAAATACAGCGCGAAAATCGCGACGTCGCCAACGGGCATGGCAACTCTCTCGGAGCATCCGGAGCGTCTTCGAGAGGTTCCGGATGGTTTTTCCAGGTGGACGTTAAATGCGCGTAACGCATGCATACTCCGAGCGTGAACAGCGACTACTCCAACTTTGCGAGTGGTGGAGAGAATGTGAAGCGAGGGAGATGACACGCGGCGAGCGGTGACAGGCTAGGGAGAGAGTGACGTCAACGCGAGCTTACTACGTAGGAAGGCGTGACCTACTGGGCACCGCACCAACACCTGCGGCCAAAGAAGCGCGTTGCGGACGGAGAGACAGCATTACAAAACCTGGTCAAAGAGCTGTTTCGGATCTAATGAACAGAGGTAAGCGCGTAGGATGCCTCTGCGGCGGCCAAGTTCGGTCAGTGAAAGGTTCTAAATATTGCGTATTTATGTGCTGGTGATGAATTCCGGGAACCTAACAACTCTTCGCGCTGCCATTGTTTGATGAAAAGAAGCGAAGAAAGAGACACACTGGGTCTTGAAGTCATAACAGCTGGCCCCCATGGTTGCATTACTTCGAGATCTGCCTGTTAAGTCAACGAACAGCTTTCGTCCTTTAATAGTTTTGCCTGTAAAAGATGCACCGCCACAGTAGTACGCTATATGCGGTGAAGGATATAAATAAACGTTTTAAAAACAGTAAGTGTATGGCTGCTCCTTAATTTTTACGGTAAAATACCTAAATTTTCATATGCCAACTTCATGAATCTGCGAAGAATCCCTAACAAGAAGCCTTCGCACTACTAAAAGAAAAAAACTCTATCTAGGCCGGATCAGCGACGAAGCCCAATTATTACATTTTCAGTAAATACAGCGCCGGTCGTGCCACGTTGTGGGACAATGCACCTGCTCCATTGCCTGCTGGCAGGGCTTAAAATCAGAGGAAAGAGGCACAAAAGGGGCGACGGGGCCGAGGGGGGGCCCAGCCCCTATTTATGTTTTATTGTGAAGTGGTAAAGAGCTCGTTTTGCAGAAGTTCTGGCATAGGTGTCGGCAACATCGTCGTTTGTGGTGAGCGAAAAATCAGCGTCTGGTTCGTGACTAAAAAATTGACAAACGCACCAATAAAAAGAAAAAAAATAGAAATTTCCTGGTCAGAGTGAGGATCGAACCTGTTCCATTTGCGTGTTAAAGAGCTGTTCTACAAACAGTCACGCGTCTTCTTGGAAATACAGTAAAAAGAAGTTCCGCTGTTTGAAAATGCAGTGAAAAACATTCTTACTTTACGTACACATGTGTCTTGTGTTTAGGACTACGAATACATCAATAATTGTGCGTTTTGACAATAATATTGTGCTACAAGCTACATTGTCATCGGGAGTGAGAACAGTTGATTATCCTAACTATCCCGTGGTTTAAAGACGGCTACTCATTACAAATGGCACACATATTACTCTGAGTATTCTGTTAAGACCACCTAAATAGTGCACAGGAAGTTCGAAAACTTATGGCTACAATAAATATTCACGGTTGAAAGCATGCCTCTCATTGCAAAGATTGCACTCACATGCTAAAGCTTCACTGACACAAGCCACTTTCAAGTTTCTGTCTCTCACCATTCTTATATATATATATATATATATATATATATATATATATATATATATATATATATATATATATATGTGTGTGTGTGTGTGTGTGTGTGTGTGTGTGTGTGTGTGTGTGTGTCGCCGTCCTGTGAGGGCCGCCCCTCCTATATTAAGAGGCAAGCCCTATCCTCAAGAGGAACAAATAATTTGCATTTTCTTAATATAGTTCCAGTGAGGCTCTGATACAGACAAGGTGAGCCAAGCTACAGACATGAAGCGCAGAATAAAAATCTGTGCCCGTGTTTTTGGCACAGTCAGTAGCAGCATTCATGGAAGTGAACCACGACTTATTATGACTACTGCGCAACATCTAAAGCAAAACTTGATACAAGGTAAACGACGATATACAAGGTAAACGACGAGCCACATGGCCGATACCACAATACCACGCATACTATCAACTCTACTTACCTATACACGCGTTTAATAGGTGCTTTTCAACATAGCGCAAGTATGTTCGGCTGTCTTAATAAACACTGAACCCCACTGTGAACTGACTGCTTCTCTAAAGGCGAGCCAGGTTTCCGGAAATCGAAATGTCAAAAACACAATGAGACGTGAAAAGTGCGCTTTTTTTTCATTCGGCGATCTTAGTTGGTGCTTTCACTTTAGCTTTCGGTAGGTGATAACCGAAAAATAAGATAAGGTGCACCATTATTAAAGAGTCAAAAATACCCAAGAGGATGTGTTGTACATGAGCGCACCCTTTTTCCCCGCTTACAGTCGAAGGAAATTTGACAAAAGCCGTGAATACTCTCATTCAAATACCGTTTGTCTTTTTCCCTTACCCTTCTTGCTATGTCAGCCACTACAGTATAGTGCTCAAAACATAAAAAAAAACTGTGAAGACAAGGCTAGAGAGGTTAGCACATAGGCAAAGTAGGTTTCAATGGAATCAACTCAACAGCATAGCCAAAGTACCCCGTGTGCTGACGAAAGGTGGCCCAGCTCTGAGCCCACTGTATGCTTCGGCTTTTGAAAAATGCTAGAGTGAGGTTTGTTATTTGTCCAAATATTGTAGCACCCGTCTTGCGCGGGATGAGCAGCACCGAACCTACGCAATCTTGGCACATTAAGACCTGAATTTGTTCCAAAGAGGATTGTCAGCGTCATCTTCTCTTGAGGTAATCGTTGGAAATTTGTGAAGAGCAATGACCAAGAGGTGCATTTGAAAACGTTCTATAGCCAGATCACGAGTGCTACACAACAGAGGCTTGGGTCGGACATTCTTGCTTTTCGAGCTGGCTGGGCCTGCGATTCTACACGGATCATAATACAGTTCCTGTTGTCATTCCCTGTCACCTACCGCTTATAACTCTCATGCCTACTGCATCTTTGCATCACCGATCCTGCAAAACTAAACACGTGGATGACTTCGAACCACATTATAAACCCCTTTTTCATACGACACATCACTGAAACGCCTAGTTGGAAACCTCGGGATAATAATGTGTACCCTGAAAAACTTTCCCGGTGGATCCTCAGCACTACGTGAGGGAGGCTTGTTCTCGACGAGGCTGCAGCCTCAATAAGACGGAAAAAATATAGTGGCGCTGATATAAAGAGGTTAAATTACAAAACACACTTGAAGTATCAGCATGGTAATTACACTTCATTTTATGTACATTATGTACACAGCCTCGCGTGCTTATTTTTCTCAATGTGACGTGACGTTGGCAAAAAATAGCAACAAAAAAAACTATGGCCCGTAGCCTACCTTAGGGCGTTACTCTACCAAAAAGATACGGTTGCTGTTTGCAGGTGCACTAAGGTTAGCTGCTGTACATTTATGAAGCGCGCAATACCATTCTGGGAACAGATAATAATTATTTTGCAAGTTTCAACTTTTGATATCTCAAGCATTTGATTTTAGCAAATGCAAATATGCAACTATGATTTGCATACCGAACCTTTGCTGCTAACGTTCGAGATGTGTATGTCAACAACACTGCTCCCGCAATTCAAGACTAGATTAAACTGACAGCTTGAGCCTTGAGTCTTGTATTAGATTCAGTAGGTGTGTGAGCTCTCAACAATGAGCAAACACTTTCATGTTCTATTTCCAAATAATGAACTTCTTGCTTACACTGCAGAAAAAACCTTAAAATTTTTGAAGAAGTTTTTGAAACTTCGAAAGCGTCTCCTATGTTCACAGTTGAAAGATCTGCACAGAGTCGTGAATGTTCTCTCTGATAAAAAAAAATTAACACATTACCATATCCCAATGTCCTTGAACGAAGGTACTAAGCTATCGCACTGCGAAGTATTCGCTCCTTGCTCTCACGGATTTTCAAATGGGCGCAGCAGTCGGCTCGAAAAAGAAACGCCTAGTTAAGAAATATTTGCTCAAACATCTGCTCATCTTTTTGGCCTCTAGTATTTGTGCTTCTAGACAATAAACCTTTTGTGTACCAACTTATCAATCTTTTGAGAAGCGTGGTATCTGCTAAACACTTGTAAGGAATTTCGTGCCAATTGTTCGTGCATGTGGCTGATGATGATGAGGAATTATGGCTGAAGGGGGTATGCGCCACAGTTATTGGGGGAAAAGGAACAATCTTTTGTAATGTGTTGGAACATTGGACGGCCCACTCGTTACGCTATTCTCATTGTGCGACAACTGGATGTTCTTTCGCTGTTTTAAAACGCTTTATAAGTCGTATTAACGCAATTCCATTCCTGACATCAAGCCTGCCTAATGCAAGTTTGCCAACAAATTGCAAGCACCAGCATAGCTCAGTGGTAGAATATTGAACTAGCAACCAGTGGACTGGGGTTGGAGCCCCACTGTGTCATTGGTGCTTGTTGTTTTTTTTCTAATTTCGCGCAATGAAGTTACGGACACCGGCAACGACAGCGCCGCCGGTGGGGGCGGCGGCGGACAACTGTGCATGACCCGAGTTGTGATCTCATAACAGCTTTCACTGTAAAAGTGAGCGGAGGTGCTATAGCGTTTTCAATTAGCCACTACCGTGAAAAATGTTCAATAAGTGTAAATTTTTGTCTACAAGTTAAAATTTGTCGTGAAGGTTGTTGTAAGACAATTTCTTTAGTAATTGAGCGATGTGAATGACAACCTCCATATACACTGCCTTGCTAAGTAGGCTTCGACGGGCTGTTTTATATCAGTTACAGTATCCCTATATTTCAGTTGATAGGGCATTAAAAGCGCAATTTGTGTCCGTGAGAAAGCAAAGTGTACGGTCAACGTATACAGTAATGAGCCAACTCAGTAACATGATCAGTAGTACCTCATGGATAGCAGTTCTGGTGTAGAGGGTGATCGAGAAGAAGACAGCAACGAAAAGAATTATATCGCGTTGTTCTTTCGTGTCCTTTATCCTGTCTTCCTAGAGACACCTCGTTTCATTTTGAGCTTCAGCAAGAATACTACCAATATAGGCTGCTCTAATTCTGTGGATAACACTTTGAAATCAATCAAGTGTCTTCTCTCCATCACTTTTTCTCCGTCGATATGGACAGCCCTAATGCTTCTTTTTGGTCATTATTCACATTTCTTTCAGTGTGCTGCTACACGTGGTTTACAGCAGCTATTAATAGTCACTTCGTTCATGTGTTCTGAAATAACTCTGAGATATTTTCTCTGACCTCACACTACCATCCTTTCTGTGCCATTGTTTTTAAGAAGCGACGTGGTTGAGTTTGATGTGTCAAAAACAACTAACGTCATCTCATTGTTTGTATTACAGTGCTTATTATAGTGAAATGCCCAAACTTATCTCTGTAAAACTCCACACGAAGAATGTGCGAAAACAAAATTCAGTTGAGCTCGTTATTTTAGCTAGCACATCTTTTATTTTATGCGGTCATTTAGGGGGACAATCTTTAATGATAACTGTAACAAAGCGTGGATCTTTGTAGCTCCCCTATAAGGGGCAAACTTACACTGCGTAGATTATTTGCTAAATATAATAAAAATAAGAAGCTTTCACTACGTTGCTCTGGGCTCGGCTACAGCAAGACTGTTGGGCACATGCTCGTCCGGACTTGTCCAAGTATTAAGTCCTCATCCGTCTCTCTCCCACTTCTTGCTACAATACATTGTACATAAATATGCTTACTCTAATCATTTTTAGTCTCTGTCTTCGTATCTCTTTATGCATGTAAGCAAGCCTTACCCATAAAAAAACACTACTCAAAAAATAGCGCGCGAATGCCACAGAATTCGGCAAACTCCAGTACTCATATCACCGATCGTCTATAAATACCAAGAAGAACTATAAACGGGAAACACCAATTAGTGGCCGCGTTTTGCGCCCCTCTTGTTAAGCATCAGTACCATGTGCTTGGGAAGTTTCTGGTCACGTGCCGGTTCAGGGGGATGATCATTTTCTATCTACGACACACGGCAGAGCTGTACCCTAACAGCTATACTGTGGAATCACCAGGCCAGCACCGAACACGCCGCACAGTCACAGCGAAAGCTGGAAGGGCTGTCTTTTGAGCACCCGTAGTAAGATCTTTTGACGTAACTACACTTGTAATATTACATTTCCTATGCATCGACATAACTGGTGGGAAGTGGAGATGCACCTACTATGTAATTATTCCTCCTTCTGCGGAGAAACATGGAACCCACTGCGCATCTGTAAAATATTTTGTGCCCTTTGTTCATGCTGTGGCTGAAGACAAACAAATTGGGTCTACCGCTTAGTCTAGCAAACAAACAAACAAACAAACAAACGGACCGCTTGTCATGAGTTGTATGAATTCGATGATTGGTATGTGGGGTTTAAAGTACCAAAACCATCATATTGCTGTGAGAGATGCTATAGTGGAGGGCTCCGGAAAATGTCACCACCTGAGGTTCTTTAATGTGCACCCAAATATGAGCAAACAGGCTGACAGCATTTTCACCTCCATCGAAAACGCAGCCGCTGCAGCCAGGGTTTAATCCCGTGACCTGTGGGTCAGCAACCGAGTACCTTAGCCACTAGACCACCGTGGCGAAGGGAGTTGGATGCATTCAAAGACTAACAATGTGCAAATTGCATTTTGTGGCGCCTAGCTATTTCGTTCTTCTACCACGCAATATTACACATATTGACGCGAATCCTGATACGAGAATACGCCTATATAGAGTGTTCTTGCGAAGGTATTTCGAACACCAGCATAGCATTGTGGTAGAAAATTTCACTACCACGCAAAGGGCTCAAGATCACAAATGATCTGATCTGGCTATGTTTTTATTTGCTCATTGTATTTCACGTGATAACCGTTACGGATACCTGTAATGGCCGGTGGCTGCGGTGGCATGCTACAACTGCATAAAATTTGTACCATATGACGATTGATTGATACGCGGGGTTTAACGTCCCAATACCACCATATGATTTTGAGACACCGTAGTGGAGGGCTCCGGAAATTTTCACCACCTGGGTTTTTTGTGCTCCTAAATCTGAGCACACGGGCCTACAGAATTTTCGCCTCCATCAAAATCGCAGCTGCCGCAGCCGGGATTTGATCCCGCGACCGGCGGGTCAGCAGCCCACCACCTAAGCCACTAGGCCACCGCAGTGGGGCTACCTTATGATAACTTTTGCTGTAGAACAACACATAAAGAAAGGCAAATGCCAGCAAATTGAGAAATATGGAGCTCTAGTAATGCTTACGTAATACTATTTTAATAGTGCGTACTCAGCGCGTATGTTAATGGTGCGTTAATGGTAGCTCAATTTTTTTATCAGCGTATTTTTACACATGGGCATCCGAGGAAATATTTACATCAGCATTTGATAGACGTAATTGTGAGCAGCAGAATGAAAAGTTTATGTAATTACTTCGCTGTGCTGTTGAAAGTGCCGCCAGAATAGGCATGTGAGAAAGCCACCTCAAAATATCTTGTCGAAAGGGTGGCCGCAGCAGCACTAAGCGATTTAACAGAGAGTTCACGAATGCACCGGAAATATTCACTTCTTCGAACGAAATAAAAGAGCTTTCCACGCGCGCACCAAAATGAGGAGAAACTGAAAAAGGAGTTCTTCAAAAAAAAAAACGTGTGTGACTGGTTACTTCTCTTGGCACCCTGCTATCATCTTCTCATTCGTACTTCAAAGTTCCAGGTGTTTCCTTTGTACCAACGGGCCATGAGACAATGCACCAAGAGAAATGAACCAGAACTTTAGCTTGTCAGCTCCGGTTTTTTTCGCCCTGACAATGAACGAACAGTTTGGGCCGAGATGAACGGGGTGGAAGAGAAGAGCGCATTGTGCTATTCGTGTGAGTACTTCTTCAGTTCACGCTTCTTTTGACTTGATTTTATTTTTTCACCAAGATACTGGTACAAAACTACCATCAGCCATTATTTTAATTTTGCCTCTCTGGTAAGAGGGGTGTTGACGCGACAGAGCCCTATCAACTCGCGATCGAATATTATGCTAATGAACAGCTGCCTCCCATTTGTCTCGTAAGCCGAGTCCAATAATACGAAAAACCATGAGCTGTCAAGGGCAGTGGCTGCCCTGTACCGCCTTGTAGGAAACGGCGCTCCCATACGAGGACCAAGTTTGTGGAAAAAGATGGAAGCAGAAACGAGGTGAATGAAGCAGCGCCTTTTGATGCTTGGAGATGGGTGAGGGATCTTCCGTGGATGGCAGTAAGGGTGCATATATTTGAACACTCACAGACAATCAAAATGTGAAGAGAGAAACTATAGAAACATTACTCCACAAAAAGCGTTAAAGCTTGCACTAGACAACACATTAGAACGCCAGAAAGATGGAGAGGTTGGAGATTGATAGGATTAAGTCGGGCTCTTAAAAAGGTTCCTTCAATTATCTGAAGTAATGACAGCTGGATCGCCATGTACCATTGTAAAAAAGTACCCGCAATCACTCTTTTTGTATATTGGAAAATACGGGCATTCATATGTTCGGACTGATGTGGGCTTCCCACAGTTGACCAGTAACATTGTACTAATGTGTGTTTCCCTCACATTGTTGCTTAGTTCTGAATATCAGCGCTAAACTTTGGTGCGTCAAAAGCAGCGTATTCTGCAGTACCGTGCACTGTTAGCGTGAACACGGCTCAGTCGTTGCCGTGCTCCGCGGAGTGCCAGTTTGCAGGCGGGGCCACGACGCATGCGCACACGGACACACGGGAGATGCTTTAAGCCGTTGGCTACACTGCTTGAGTGTGCCTTAGCCTAGTAGCCAAGCGCCGTTCTTGCTTGTTTGCAGTACAGCAAGAGCGGCACATTTGTATGCGCTTGCGCTGCTTCGATCTGATGAGCAGCCGGTGCTGGTGCAGCATACAATGTTGACATGCTGAATCATGTTCACATTAACAGTGGGCCATACTGTACGTGTTTTTTGTTTTATCTTACGTCACGAACTATTCACCAGTCCCATCAAAACACGGTCGTTGAAATACAGACGAAAAAAATCATGGCGTTTCTACTGCTGTAAACCCTAACAAATTGCTTAGCACAGACAGCACGAAGTACCATGGTATTCCGCGTGCGTGGACTTTGAACTGATCTATTTACGAGAGCGTCGATGACACCAATCTTTCATGCAAGCTTGCATGTCTCCCCAGCAAAAGTAGAACCTTGTAAGAGAGATTAGCAAAGTCTGCGTGCGACATTTGTGCTACTTCTTGATGCAATTAATCAACTTCGTCCTTGTTACTGGGGGTACGATGTGCCCATCATCTGCAGCGTTTGCTGTTAATCTGCTACTTCCATCCGTGGCCTCCGAGGCGGCGCACCGGCACTCCCTCCGAGCTCAATCTCGGAGGCAATCTTCCATCATAAGTAGCCAAAGCGCCACACCGATGAAGCGTAAGGGGAAGGGCATCCGATCGTTCGGCGAAGCGATGGCAATATCTTTACTTGCCCCGGAGGCCTACGTAGATATATTAAACCTTTTTACAAACTTTGTCAATTATTGTGATTACTTCTGGATTAATTTATTATACGGTGAATTATGATATCTCGTATAAATTTTGTTTATTTTCACCCTTTTTTTGGAGGATTCCTGTAATTTATGGCCTTTATTGAGCCCCTTAGTGCAGGCGTGATCACGCCACATAAGATGTATGAAGGTGTGACGGTGGTAGGAGTGAAACCGATACTGGAAGTGTAACCAGAAAGTAGGAAAGAACCAACGACCACGAAAATGTGCGCGGGAACAGATGAACGTGGGGCACGTGAGCTGGCGGTTCGAACGTGCTGGAGAATGCGACATCTGCCAAGAGCAGTTCGTTCGACCTGAGGGATCGAAGAAGACCGAACTGGTGCACCAGGCCAGCCAGGACGAGCGAGTGTTCTCGAGCCAGCGTAGCAGTCGCAGCACTGGTCACGCGGTGAAAGAGTGAGCAGCCTAGGCAATCATCTGGTCCCGTTCCAGTGGCGGAGATTGTGGTCTCCATGCCACGTTCACAACCAGCGAAGATCATGGTCATGGTGCCCCATACGAGCGGGTTCATCGCAACCCAGAGCTGAAAGATTGGCCTTGGTGCTATGTCAGGCGCAACGTGGCCTGCGTGTTCGGAAACGAGCAGTTTAACATCTCCTCGTGCCTCCTCGCACAACCTCATCGTGCACGCTGGTACGAATTCGTCGTCAACCTACCCTTCCTGTTTGTGTCGTCGACATCCTCATGGTTATTGTGAATGACGTTGGACGAACTTAAACACCGGGACGCACCCACAATCTCATGTATGCAGACTTTAAATGTTTAAGGTTTAGGACTTGGCACTGCTTGCATTGTATAGCCGTTGATAGGGTGTGTGTTGTGTGTCAAATCAATAAATGTTTTTTGTCCATGTCTTCAATGACCGTGTCTAAGGGCCGCAAACCACCAAAGTGACAAACAAGGCCCCGCAAGCGTTCCACATTCAAAAACGAAGAAGGATCGATCATATACTTTCAGATTACTTAGTTCAATCACTTGTTTTTTCATCAGCCCGTTCTTTTAATCAGCGAAGCTGCTTGCTCCATCAAAGGGTTGTTGACTGTTCAAAGGGGTACTCATTGGAGTCTAGGTGTCTTTCTTAGGTTATGTTGTCCATTTTTTTATACAGATGGCTTGCATATACGGCTCAGGTGAACACAGTCAATAGCACATCGTTTTTGTTTTATTTGTATTATCTCATCTTTTAAGCTTTTCCCCCTCAACGTTATGAGTTTACTTTTGCGAAAACTATATAGAAAGGAGTCCAACTGATGAAACTTACTCGGTGAGAGATAAAATTGATGTTGAGTTTCCTTCTTCATTTATATTTGCTCCAACTTACTTTTTGTTTGTTCTCGCTATATTCTTTTGTTGTTGGGTGTGAATACTTGTGCGCTTTCTTATTCAAGTTTAAACAGTCTGACTAACTTCAGTTGTGACTGTGGATCTGATAAGAATGCGTGGGTATTACTAATATCCAACGCAGTCTCTGGAGGTCCACGTTAATGAAACGTTTGCTCACTCTCTGAATGCGAAGAGGGTGTGTTCGCGAAAGAGATGAAATAAATCCAATTTTTAGGCGCTGATATACGCGAAATAACTTGTACACCCATGACAACTTATTTTCTTGGGCCAATATTGCGACAAGAGAACTTGCTCAATTGTCCTTAGAAAATAGAGTTAACCAACGTGTAGCAACAGCGTTCCATGACTTCAGAACCAAGAAGAAAAAGGCTGGAGTTTGAAAGCAAGTTTCTACAGCCGAAATTCATATTCCAAATGTCAGTGAAGTGAGATATGGGAATGGTTTTAAGAGACGCATTTCGTTTTTTTTTTGACTCACTCGGTTTCAAATCGCCAGTCGTTCACTCCAGCCTCATGTGTTACTCATACTAAATCAGGAACACGATCAAGAGTCGACTCGTTAGAACTTCCGCAACGATGCATTGTTCGAAGCAATGTTGTACTTGCGAAATGAGCAGTTATTTTAAAAGAAAACAACCATGAAGTGAGCTGATTGTGACAAAAATGTTTGCATGTAAGGTGGTATGATTTCAAAATTTCAAGAGCAAAAACTACTAGATAGTTTAGGGCATCTTTATTTGATCTTGTTGTTGCCTTTTAGTTGTTTTCGGTTTGAATATCGCTGTATAAGGAACCACACAAATTCCGAAGTTTTTTCGCTGTTTCAGACTTGATCCTTTTTGTAAGAGAGAAGCCGAGTAGAAGCTCAGAGGGTATGACTGCTGCCTTTTAGAAGATCACACTACGAAAAATAGAGTTGCACAATTAATTTACAAACGACCACGAACCCACCACTTTTATTATTTATTTGTACTTCGTGACAAAAAATGAAAAAAAAGGTTGTTTCATCTGAGTTTATCCATCTGTGATGGTAGTTCCAAAAAAAGTGGGGCGGCACTTCCTTATAATAATATAAACACTATTTAGTTGCCCCTATTTTAACAAACACGGACTGTTTGTTTGTGTACATTGGAATATAATTATGCTTTAACAGGCGCTATGAGATTGGTAATAAAATACAAAGCATGAATACTTCGCCACTACCCCTCCTAAAAGTGACGTCCAAAACGTGCATATCTAAGCAATAGGATGAATAGATGTAGCAGATTGCGCATAGCTTCAATTGCGGCTACTCGGAAGAGAATTAGATGGCACCCACGTTGTATTATTTTTCCGTGCTCCCCCCGCCCCTCGCCAGTCGTAGCACTGTCAATGCTTATGGTGTTGTTATGGGCATAACGTCAAAGTAGCCAACAGTACCTAGAAATCAGATTAAGGACTGTACGTTCGAGTACGAGTCTATGCCACAGAGGAATAATATAGAAATTGTTTCTCCAGTGTATAGTTTTCAAAGTTTGACTTAACTTCAAATATGTTGCAGGAAACAATTTATGTGGTCATTTTTATGTGCATGGCTGATCGAAACCTCTGTTTATTAACTTTACAATAGGGAAATGGGCTGGTGACGGTGCTTCATTTGCAGTAGCATGTCGCGATAGAGATATGAGCCAAATGCCGTGATGGCTACTGAATGAGAAGACGCTGCCTTTTGAAAATGCCATTAGGGCACGCGCACTCGCTATCACGACGTTCATCGTCGATGTCCCTTTCGAAATGAGTATTAGGCACGCAGGAAGAAAGAAGTTGGTATCTGTTTCTTTATATATAACTCGTTCTCAGACACATGAAGGCCCGGCTGCCTTTCTTTGCACCCTAGCGTGACTGTGATTCAGACAAGTCCAGTACAGTACGCCTTTTGCTTTTCTCGTTTCATAAGCGGGAATGACGTGATGGAAGCAATGAAGCACTTCTGAAATAAGATTGGCTGCTCGTCTGAAGTTGTTATTTGAAGCAACGCAGCACTATTGGAGATTTCATTATACTAAAGGAAGCGCTAATTCTCATGTTACTAAGGCAATTATGAAAGGGGCAGAGCTTAAAAGTGACACTATGGACTCTCTGCACAGCGTACTATAGAAAACACGCTGCGGATATTCATTCCACGTGCAGTAGCTTATCTTTTGAGCCCAGTTTCTTCCAACAAGACCTATATAGGATCTAGTAATCTGTTTCATTCTCGGAGACTAGTGAAAAGTCAGCGAGACTATAGAAGGTCCGTTGATGTCCGGTCAAAGTACAAATATTTTATTTAATTTAAGTGCCTTGTAACTGCTTTAAAAAGTGAACTTATTGAACACATCAGTGAGGCGGCTGAAAAGCATCGCAAATATATATATATATATATATATATATATATATATATATATATATATATATATATATATATATGTTCACGCTTATACGGGACACAATATCCAATACATTTGCTTCGTTCTTATCCTAATATACAGTTACCTTTTATTTGCAACTTTGTAGAAGCTATATCAACATGGAGCTATCTACTTACTTATAGGTATCATGTTTATAACATCGTAAGTCTTTTATATCTCGCCATATCAATAGCTTCTGCTGAGAAAGGCACAAGCGGCTGCAGCAGACACCAAGCGTGACGTCTCATAGAAAGACACATATTGTAAAATTAGGTTAGACATATTAGGCAATGTGCCACAGATTTTATGATGCTTTTTGAAAAAGGATCTTATCATAGCATGCGTTCTGGGATACTACGAATCCCCCGTCATACGGGCTGATTGATCAAGGTATTAAGAATAATATGAAACGTGTAAAAATTTTGTGCCCACCAAGGTCGCAACCTTGGATAATGTGTGCTCCAGCTAATGGTCAGTACATCCTGCATATCACCTCATTAGACCGCCAACAAAAACTACATCGATCTCGTACGCTGTACGAGAAGTTCCATGCGAAAAAATGCACCACCTCATCATCCGCCAATACGCAGCGGGTAGAAGCGTATTCCGATGCTATTCACCGCATGTGTAAAAGAGGTTTTCTGCACCCTAGATTGGGAAGAGTTAGGGATAAGAGTGAATGGAGAGTTTCTTAGCAATCTACGATTCGCCCGTGATCTTCCCTTAATGAGTAACTCAGGGGATGAAAACAGCGCATGATTACTGAACTCGAAACGGAAAGCAGAAAAGTAGGTCTGAAAATTATTATGCACAAAACTAAACATTGTGCAACCGTCTCGGCAGAAAAGAGCACTTTGCGAAAGATGGAGAGACGCTTGAGTTTGTATAGGAATTATTTATTTATTTACCCTCGGGGTGAATAGCATTACAGAGGGGAGTGGTTATTTAAAAAATAAGCGTTTCAGTTATGCAACAATTGTATAAATGTGGACAATATGTAAAATTATTAGTATACATAACACAATAAGTAACCCAGCAATATTATACACTGGCATCTGTAAAGGGCAACAAAAAAAGGAAATTATAGTAACGCAATGAAGCAGCAAAGTAAAAATACGACCATGCTTAATGTAAATGAAAGATAGCATTGCATCATACAGACTAAATGTTGAAAAAATACTATTATGTTGCTTCTAAAGAATGCTTGAATGAATTGGAGTCACTAATTCATACCGTTTGTGCGGGAAGGCCATTCTTTTGTTGTATGCGGTTTGAATGAATTCAAGAATGAGTGAGCTCTACATGGTGGAATTCCGACTTTATGTATATGGTCTAGTTTATTAAAACGTGCTGCGAAGGACTGATTATTTCATTATGCAATTGTGGATGGTAAAGCTTATGAAACACAACTAGGCGATAGAATATGTCTACTTAGAAGAGGCAGTAACCGTGATCTAACCGAATGGTGGTCTGCCACTAACCCTCAAGAGGAAGGTATAAATCAGCTGCATTTTGCCAGTACTTAGCGAAAGAGTACAAACCTGGAGGCTTACAAAGGGAGTGAAGCTGAAATTGAGGGCGACGCAGCAAGCGATAGAAAGGAAAATTATGGGCGTCACCTTACAAGACAAGAAGAGAGCAGAGTGGGTCAGGGAACAAACCGGGCTGAAGGATATCATAGTTGAAACCAAGAAGAAATGAACTAGGGCCGGGCAGCGGACACGTAGCACGTAGGCAGGATAACCGCTAATGATTAAGCGTAACTGACAGGATTCCCAGAGAAGGTAAACGCACGAAGGAGAGACAGAAAGTTAGGCGGGCCGATGAGATTAAAAACTTCGCAGCCATAACGTGGCAACAGAAAGCACAAGACCAAGTTAACTGGCGAATTATGGGAGAGGCATTTGCGCCGCTGTGGGCGTAGTCAGGCTGATGACGATGATGATAGTGGCTTTGATTGTTAAATGGCTAGATATAATACCAACAAGAAATAAAAGCTAGAAACAGTCCAAATCAAGTCTCGCCGTTTGTCGCTGAAGTTCATAAATATACATTTTTGTACGCCGTGCATAAAACAGCTTTTACTCTTTGAGCCTTTACCGGAAATGTTGGTGAGCTATTGATCTCCGTGGTGAGAATTTATGATTAGGGGAACCATGCCAGATGTCACAACATCGCACGCCATGGTAATCGATCAAGAAACTCCAGTGCACTTTTACCACCACTTGAAAGAAAGTGAAAACATTTCACGTCCATGTTGAACCCAGCCTTCTGGTGTGCAGAGAATTTGAACAAGTACTACAAACCCTCTTGCTTGAAATTGACAATCTATATGTTAGTCCTAGTTCACGCAGCATGGCTAAGCAAGACAACATCATCGATAAAGTATGCTCCACTCTCTTATTATAAAAGTTATGCACTTTTCTTTGCAATAAAATACGTAGTAAACTAAAAATACAGTTAAACTTCAATATAACAAAACTTCCATACAAAAATAGTCTAAATAAAATGAAAAACATTCCTTCTGGCAGTTTCATGCCCTCAGATCACTTTATAACATGTACCTGAATAGAATATCGGGGAGTGTAACCAAACAGAACGAGAGATAGAGCAGAGGATAGAAAGCAAAGTGCTTCCCGTGGGACGCTGATTGAGATTGCAACTTCTGTAGTGCAAGCTAAGCAATGCAGGCAAGCTGAGTGAAGTGCTTCAGTCCGGCTACCGTAAATAGTTGAACGTTACCAGAAAAACATTACCGAGCCCATGCTTTGTCCTCGTGAACATTGCTTCATGTTACTGGGCTGCTCAAATGTTGTAAGGAACGATTAATTATTCTTCTTCAATTTAAATATGGCGCATGAGATGCTGTCTAAACAGAATCGAAAGCCGACGAACGAAGGAAAATAAGGAAAAAAATGGAAGGCTGAATGTAGGAATGAAAACAGCCGTATGAATTCATACAACCCTATTAAGAGAATAAATATCTCCAGTAGCAGATGCTGCATGATCGGCCACATGAACGGCATGCAGGTTTTTCTAGTGTATTTAGAAAAAGTGTTGAACGATTTCGAGTACTGCATACTCCACTGCGCGGTTTTATAACAAGTTTTCGGAGTCGCATTCTTGCGTGAGATAGTAATTAAGCGTTCAAATCATAGAATGCGTCACTTGCATAGGGGCTGGCTTCCAAAATACAATGATGGCCTTTGCTTTTTTATTGTTCTTTTTTTCAGTCATGCTGTTCACGAATAAAAGCTGTATCTCTGGCGGGCAATATGATCAATAAGCTGAAAACACAAAGTGTATGCTGAAAAGTTTTCATTAAGAAGAAACAAGAGCGATAAAAATTTTAAATTCGTTGCCGTTATTGAAACTCTTTGCATGTACTATATTTTGGGGTATGACAAAATGCCCACTTTTTGTGCATATTGTTGTCTTTAGTGAATAGCTTTGATGGCAACACTACTGACAAATAGACAAGCTTCCGTTATACCATCTGATATGCAAAAAAATCATCCTCGGATAGTTCGAATATCAAATATTTGGTTCTGTGTAATGAAAGGTGAGAATCAAATATGCGATATGAACGACACTAGCGAAATATGAGTTAAGAATTTTTTTGCAATTTTCCCTCTATTCTATGCTTATATGCGCCCCCATCATTCGTTCACTCGTCATAGAAATAAATGCTGTCACTAACACTTGCGCGATAAACTGACTCCCACCTGAAGACATGCCATCACTCCATTTGTCGTATATCCTATGTTATACTCATATTTGAACTGACAGGCGTCGCAATAAAGTGCTCAGCAGATTAAAAGGTAGGGGTGATCGACAGAGACAAGGTCTGTCCTTTCATGCATATCTTTCATTTGTTTAGTTTTTTGTTCTTTCTTGTTTTTTATAGCTTAATGGTCTGAAACTCAACGTCACCCCGTCGACAGATGAGTGACCATTCCCACTCTACGACACTAGTGCGACCTGAAACTTCGCTGGTACTTTCAAAGGGGACCTGAAGAGAACAGGTGCATATGACATAGGGCAGGAGCGATATGGAATGCTAAAATAATAATAGCTTTCCCGTCCATCTGCGAGAAGAGCAACAATGGCAATCGTAAGAATAGGCCAATCTTTTTTTTCTAAAACGAGGACAACTGCCCTTCTATTTGGATTGTCATATCGTGTCCCTTATTTTAACGGCTGTGAACTCGAGCGTCATCCTCGGATAGTTCGAATATCAAATATTTGGTTCTGTGTAATGAAAGGTGAGAATCAAATATGCGATATGAACGACACTAGCGAAATATGAGTTACCAATTTTTTTGCAATTTTCCCTCTATTCTATGCTTATATGCGCCCCCATCATTCGTAAACTGACTCCCACCTGACAGGCGTCGCAGTAAAGTGCTCAGCAGATTAAAAGGTAGGGGTGATCGACAGAGACAAGGTCTGTCCTTTCATGCATATCTTTCATTTGTTTAGTTTTTTGTTCTTTCTTGTTTTTTACGCCGATACCCACATATACGCGATTTGATTACAATGTCATTGTCGCTGTAAGACTGGATCCCAACCGAAAAATTGGTGCAACAAGACATAAGCGTCTAGGATTTGCCGTTGTGCTGTATCTTCGTGTATCAAGGGGCTTTGTTGGAGCAAAACAGATGTATTCTGCGTAATCATCAAGAAGCAGGTGATGCGTGCGTAGGCGACATTGTACAAACAATGTATATGCTTTTTCGACGACAAATGCGCAGCCCTCGTAATAGGGAGTATGATATGAAAATGCTAAGAAAATATATTGAAACAAAAATAAAATAAATAAACAGTAAAAAAATCATGCCAAGTGCTCCGCGGAAATTTTCAGGGTAAGCTGTCAGTCATTTATTTGTTTTGGTTTAGACTATAGGGGCTGAATGACGCTGCACGTCTACTCAATATTACTTTGAAAATTCTATAAGCCCCTCCCACATTATTTTGTTTGATTCTTGTTGGAGGCAACACAAAATGTCTTCTTTATTATTTTTGTCAAACCTCTTCTGCAATGAGCTCTTTGAAGATATCAATGCAACTAGTGGCAAAAATGGTTGTCCAATTTTTCTCCTCTTTCCATACCAGATTGAGAAGAAAAAATGAATTCTTAAAATAAAGTCAAATAAATTAATGACCTTTGCGGTTTGCTTGACAGAAGCATATTTAAAGAAAATAAAATACAGCTTAGAAAGCGGGTCATTATACTGGGAATCTTTCATGTAAAACTCTTGGTTGAGAACCACTCATAATATTTAAACCTTCCCGGCACAAATATTGACAGCCTTTACTGCCGTCTCTACTCAAAGGTGGTAAGTACGTCAATCAGCTTATCAAGTAATTCACACAGTGTTTGTGAACACAATCAGCGCAAGCTCAGACCTTATCACAACGCTCTTTAGGGAAGATATGAATGCGCTGCAACTTCCTCTACGCATTCGCTTAGGATTTACAATGTTCCATATGCTTTGGAACGAGTCATCATAACAGACCCCTTGTACAAAATCATGTGATTTTGTGGCTTTTGAATTCTACGAAGAATGAGGAGACAAAATAAAACGACTATTTATTGGACCATTCATGTAACCTAAACATACTATCTCATGTTCAGCGTTTACCAGATTTCTATTGCACATATCAGATATTTAGTATATGTAGTTAGCACATATTTAGACGACTAAGTACTTTTATTTTGCATTCTCTTTGCACAGCTTGGCTCTTTGTAGATTCAAAAACATTTCCTTGCTGCTTCAATTATGCTGCTCCACCCCCTCATATAATGTTTCCAGTAGACCCTGTGATCTCTCTAAATAAATACATACATAAATATTTAGGATGCATATTTTATTAAACACACCCTAAAATGTGCTGAGCAGGCATTCTTTTAGGATAGCTACGACATGTTTGGTGGGTGTGCCCCTGCAGCTGCCCAGACCAACACAGTACGTAGTGTACAGTAGAACCTTTGACAGTGGCACTAACCCATGCTGGGGGATTTTCCAAAATCCAGGTAGTTTTCACAAGAAATTCATAATTATTTAAATAAATTTCATCCAGGTAAAAGTGAAAGAAGTAGTGAGTTAACAAAATTACAAATACTACCAATAGATGAGTAAAACACAGGTAGTAACTCTGAGCTGCGTAATTTAAGAAAGATAATTGGGTGTGAGTGAGTAAAAAATTTATTGAACATGTCCGGCGTCATTGAGCGGGGTGGCGCTTCAAGCACCCCGACCAATCAATCAATCAATCAATCAATGAAGCTTTATTTTCATAAATAGATATATGCAATTACAGGGATTATTTGGACCGATAGCCTAAAGTGGCTAGTGGACGGTCCAATACAATGTGCAACATAAAAAAGTGTACAGGTCAGCTCTGAGGTAACAACATAAAAAAAACAATCATGTGATACAGATAACACAGTAATACATTTTTTCTTGCAGATATGCATACTTATTAGCTTGCAGCTAGTTTCTATACATAGGCACTTATTAAAAAAATAGGTGACGGCTTCGAGTCCTTGGACCCGGGCGGCATCCTGGGCTTGCCGGACGACCGACAGTTGATCGGCAAGGTCGTGGCTGAGCAGAGCCGCCTCCCATCGCGCCTCGCGGTTCGAGACTGCCATGTCTACCGGGTTCGTAGGGGACTGCTGCGCGTTACCGGTACACTTCCACAGCATGTGCTGCAGCGTCGCTCTGGCTCCGCACGCCTTACACGCGTCAAACGTATAAATGCCTGGGTAGCAGAGGCGAAGGATCACCGGATTCGGGTACGTGTGTGTCTGTAGTTGTCTCCAGGCAACCTGCTGTTTCTTGTTTAGTTTGGCGTGGGGTGGTGGATATTTGCATAACCAAAATTCAATTTAAAACATAGTGTGATTTAGCTTTGCGAATCAGAACACTCGCAACGCGGTTCAAAATCACACCCCACTATAAAAGAAGCAATTATTTGAAGATCACTTTCTTTGTCAAAACTCCCCGGAATGCTTATGTATCCTCCTCAATCTACTCAAAAGCGACAGTGACCTTCTCGTCTTTTTTCTAAGTTCTTGCATTGATCTTGCCATGCTGCCTCCGAAAGACTAACGTAGTTTTGCAACGCCTTCATGATCGGAAGTGCTGTAAGCTTTGTGCTTGTTTCGTACTGCTTCCGGAATAGGCCTTCCTTTTCACCAAGCTACGATAGCATTGAGTGACGTCAAACTAAGTGACATTACAATGAGGTCACGATTGTGTTATGGCGTCGTCCCGAATTCATGAAGTCATGATGACGTCATACGGTGACGTGTTCTGTTGATTTTTGCATCACTCGTGTTGATGCCGCCTGCATCATACGCCGACGTAGGATACCGATGTGGGACGCCAATGCAGTCCGGTGGTCGATTTCCTCCTCAATTTTTTCCTCTGAAGAGGCATCAAGGGTTCTCGCCTAAATAAAGCAAGAGATGAATAGAGATATGAAACCACTTGAACGATCTATTTTGCGTGTGTGAAAGAGAAGATTGGGGCAAGCAGATATCGACCACGACAAGTGCAGTCCGAAGCTTTGACGCGACAGTTGGTTAAAATGCAAGCCTAATAAAAAAATGAAGACGATCAATAACAGGCCGTCTGCGTTGGTAGATGACGCAGAGCGCGCCACTAGATGTGATCGAGATGTGCCGTGACACTCCCAGTACTCTATCGACTGCTGACTGCCGGATCATTCATACACTATGGACGTCCGTTTGAGAATGTGTTGAAATGGCTTTTTCAGAAAAACTACATCTTAAAGGACATGATATTCTGCTCATTTATTTCTTATAATTGTGTATACGCCCACGAAAACAGACTGTAGCCATTCTAAACGAGTAAATAGGACTCTAGATGAGTGTGAGTCAGGACACGTGCTCCACATGCAGCCATCTCAAAGCTAAGGTATAAATGTAGCAAAGAAATATATAAAAGTAGACTTGCAGAGACGAATACGTTGCGCGAAAATAACCGTACCACCTTATCGATCATATGACCATAAAAAAGCGTTTAATATATGCGTCACGCGAGGACTAGACTTGGTCAATTTCCTGAAGTTTCTGGTGCCTAAATGGTAAAGTCTTTGTTCAACCCTTTCTATTTTTGAATCCGTTTAGCTCGCATTAGTATTGTTAAGGCCGAAAAATTGCAGACAATGTCCCAATGGTTCTCAAACGCCCACTTTCTTCAACGGATTGATCGCCATGGTGAGTATTCCGGAGAGAACTCAACTATATATTTACGAACTCCACAGCATTCCTGGTAGTACTGTAATTTCTATCAGACAACCCGCCCTAGAAACCCCTAACTTGGTTAAGGAACCGGGAAAACAATATGTTTGTAAGGTTTGATATGCACGTGCTTTATTATACTTTCAGTAGAGCTAACGGGGGGGGGGGACTAATGATTTTCTACCTAAAATTGTTGCATCTATATATCATATACTTCTGGGAAAGGTTGTGTCTATATTGTTACCTAATACGTAGAATTTAATTACTTAAAACATTATTTAGCATACGCGTGTTCACCACAATATTCAAGAAAATTGAGATATGAAGCTTGGTTTTTACTGTTCTCGAATGTATCAATATCAGGTCAATAAACGCTCTTTAAAATATGGTATGAGTTTTGAAAGCAAAATGCTTCTATATGGGTGATAAGTCACAATATATGGCGCGAGGCTTTGAAAATACACCAAAATCACCAAAATCAATTATTCGGCGTCATGATCACACTCATAATATGATGTATCTGATGTCGTCAACGCATGCCATGATCACGTGGTCAAAACTCAACAGACACTCAAGGTAGTGAAGCATCACATCAGGTAGAAAAGGTATTCAGGAAGCAGGAAGGAGGAGGGGTGGAACACGGAAATTCAGTCGACACCGTCAATGTAATGTAGTCATAGTCTTGGAAGAGCTTTGCTCTTCTCTGGTTGGCACTGCGTTGCACTAAAAGAATGCAACTTTGTTTTATATGTGATTTTGGTATATGCAGCATTTTAGGTCGCCATTTTTGTCTATTGCGGCGATAAATATTGACAAAGAGGGCTGATACCTGTTGGAACATTGACTTCATCAAGTTTCACCCAATTTCGCAATTTATTGCACTTTCTTGTGTGAGTGCCCTTTTTTTTAAAATCCCGTGTTTTTAGACGCCTTATACTTCCTTCATACACACCTATATTTCATGTTTAAATGAGACACCTGCCATTAGCAGCATTTTTTATAAAGTAAGAAGCCTGAACTTGTTCTATAGAACAGCAAGCTCGCAGTCGCATGACATTGGCGCCATGGCTCAACTATTGGATGAGGAATAAGAACGCAAAGTGGCTGCGTTTAACAGAAAAGAAGCTTCTACAATAACACCTGAAACACTCAATCGTAGTCCTCAGCTAAGCGTGACGGCCAATTGTTGATTTTTTGCAAAATTTATGCCACTCCTACGTGTAGCGAATCCTCACATATGTTAGAGACAGAAATTATTGTAACTATGTTTGCATATGAGGCAATGTTTTTTTACGTACTGTGCACTACTAACATATTAGTGGTCCATTTATTCAAAAGGCCTTGCGTAAGCAGAATGTTGCCGCGAACAGCTCGGCGTGCAGTCAACAATTGTACCCGCTCGACTGAAGCTTCGTGCAAAATAGCGTGTGCTGAGATTTCAGTACTTAATACAGAGGCGCCGCAGAGTGCCCGTGTGTTGTGAACGGGCGGGTTTAGTTTCCCACATCAGTGTTGTGACGTGGCACAGCCAGCGCCTATTGTTCGTTGGCTATTGTTGTTCGCAGCTGGCCAGTCGAAGCTGGTCGCAATGCAAGCAGAAATTACGACACGGAGGTGTGAAGTGCGAACAGGCTTCCCATAGAGGCCAACACCCGGCCTTTTCATACAATACCAGAAGGAGTCCAAAGCGTAGTTCAGGTAGTTAAACAACAGCAATTGTCGTGCATTGCACCATATAGTTTTCTTTACCTGTTTTCATCAGCCACCACTAAAATGACGCATAAATAAAAACAAATAATGAGCCCTTCGTGAGAAGCGAGTACAAAAGCACTGCAAAAGAAAAGTGTGAAGCTAACGCTACAGGAACGACGCAGTTGCCACTCACGTAGCAAAGCTTGATGTGCTGCAGACAACAATTTTTTAATTACGCAAGCACCAACGCCGAAGAATTTATGCTGAGTCTCTGAAACAACGCCGCTATATAATATATAACATAGCCAAAATCATGCCAAATAGGCAGCGTAATACAAAGAATTGGTTATTTTTATATACACGTTGACTGAGAAGTTCTTTTGCCTGATATGTGGCTATCTATGCCTGGTGAAACACAGCTGCTCGACCAAAGCATGAGAGCTTCAGGGGCCAGGCTAACTGCCCCTGCTATAAGATCACCGCTACTAATACTACCTCAAATCGCAGAACTAAAGTGGGAAAAGGGGAACACTATAAGAAATAAGAAAAGATGGGAGGCGAAAATTTAATATGCACTGTCACCACTTAAGTGTTTGCTGTCATACCAACATGTGCTGGCTTCTATGTATACCTTTGGGTCGATTGCTCAGGCCGTGAACAGAGCACTCTACGTGGAAGTGTCCTCCTGAGGAGTTTATCTTTCTTTCCCGTGTGGCTGGTGGCGCCGTCAGGCTAACGCAGCGAAGTCTAAGTGAAACAGGCAAGAAACACTAAATCCACGATACGACACGCAAGACTGCTGAAGCATTCCGTGCACATACTCGACGGGCAACCGGGAGGCGCCAGACGTGCGATACAGCGTATCGACCGCTATTGCAATGGGCTTGTAACGGGAATCCACAATGCCATAGTCTCTCGTGCACTGCCCACACGTAGCGTCTCGTCGCCAGCGACCTCTCGGTCAAGGAGAAGGCTCACGCGAGCTCCATACTGACACGGCACACGTGCGGGGAGTATAGACCCCATTCTCTTCACCTCGTCTAAGTGACCGCCATTATGTGGACTGCAGACCCGAAATCATCCTATACCGAGCCTGTCTCCCCCCTGGAGCCACTCGAGGCGCACGTTAGAAAAAGTGCCAGCCACCCTTTGTCTTTCGTTATATCATCAGTGGTGCGCGTGCCTTTACGGTTTCGAGGCCTTTATCGCGTGCTGGCTCATGCCGGACCACTCTCCCGAAAATGTCACCCAAACGGCTTTCGTTCCTTACTTTTGAAAAAGAAAGCAGCTTGGTCCAGGATCCATGGTCGTCCCATATGTTTCACTGTGCGCTCACTGTCCGCTTTACGATAATTCCGCGCGTTAGATGGTTGACTTTGCTCTTATGGACCCTCTCTAGGTGCGTACATTCGGTTTCCTTCTTTTCTGTCGACGCAGTGGTGCAAGAACTACATCACGAGCAGAGGAACAAGAGAAAAAAGTGACTGAAGGACGCTACCTCATTCGGTTACAAAAACAGTTGCTTCTCGAAGGTCGACAAAACCCGGCCTCTTGTGACGCACCTAGTCGACAATCTTTCCTCCTGCGTGCCTTGCATGAGAACACAGCTGTCCAGAAATGACCATTTTTTCTGCATTGAGTTTTTCTCACGCTTCTTCTCCGCGTTCTCAATTTCTCATAGTGTTTACTCTTGTATACGCTTCAGCTCTTGGTCAGCCATTATATAGTGGGATCCATTTAGCTTCGCATAGTCATGAAATTGGTGCCACGTTTCCTTTTATCCCCCATTGCATATGAATGAAGCATTCCGACCAATTATATTGACATTTTTTTTCTTTATTGAACGAAATGAAACATTCGTGATGGACAGCGATGAAAGCTTACATTTATCTGTTCCACAACTATATCCGTTTTTCCTCTGTCTTCTCTCTATAATAAAAAAACTGGGTGCTAGTGGAATCGTGCTATATAATAGACAATCTAGAATGCTGTATATACGAGATAGCAGGTTGATAAATCCATAATGACGTAGGCCATGCTCCTCTTGATTTCGCAACCGCGTTTACGGTGAACTTCTTTTTGCGACTGTAAAAGCAAGAGTAAGTGGCCACAGTTCGAAAGCTAGTTCCGCAGTTGCCCCGCCGCAGTGCTCTAGTGGCTAAGGTACTCGGCTGCTGACCCGAAGGTTGCGGGATCGAATCCCGGCTGCGGCGGCTGCATTTCCGATGGAGGCAGAAATGTTGTAGGCCAGTGCGTTCAGATTTGGGTGCACGTTAAGGAACCCCGAGTGGTTGAAATTTCCGGAGCCCTACACTACAGCTTCTCTCATAATCATAAAAAGGTTTTGGGACGTTAAACCCCACATATCAATCAATCATTAGTTTCGCAGTTCTTCTCTCACGCATATTTTAGGGGTGAAGCTTCTTAAGCTATGGGTCGTGCGTTCGCGATGTATGTAGTTGTCGTAGCGCGTCGTAGTAGTGGGTAGCCACCTCCCTAGCCGGACTCGAGGAGCGGCACGCGCGCACTCATTTGAATTCAAGAGAAAACCAGCGCACAACAATCATAAATAAAAACCACAGCATATCCACGGAGCGAATGATGATAAGTGGAGTGAAGCTTCCGTCCGCCCGTCCGTGCTTCCATCTGTGCGTTCATTCATGCGTCCGTCCGTCCATTCATACGTCCGTCCGTCCATCCATGCGTCCTTTCGTGAGTCCGTTCATCTGTCTGTCTGTCTGTTCGTTCGCCCATCCATCCATACGTCCGCGCGTCTATCCATTCGTCCGTCCATCTGCTAGTCTGTCTGTCCACCCGTGCGTCCATCTAGCGAACACTGCAAGTAACGCCATCTCCCATTTCACATCCCCTGTGGCACATACCCGCTCTAGAGCGGGTATGGGCCCCCGGTGGTTACGTACTACTACATACATACAAGGAATGGACAGAACCACGCCTTAAAGAGCTTCGCCCCTAAAAGATAGTTGTTTCTAATAAAATAACCGACAGAGAGGAGTATCGGTGACTTATACTTCAATAAAATTTGCCTTGCATATTATGCTTACTGAAAAAATTGATAGTAGATATGTGGCGTTTAACGTCCCAAAACCACTATGAGATTATGAGAGACGACGTAGTGAAAGGCTCCAGAAATTTCGACTACCTGGGGTCCTTTAACGTGTACCTAATACTGACCACACGGGGCTTCAGCATTTCCACCTCCATCGGAAATGCAGCCGCCTCAGCCAGAATTCAATCCCACGACCTGTGAGTAGAGCAGCCGAGTACCTTAGCCACTATACCACCGCGGCGGGGCGCTTAGTAAACAAAACAAGTATCAGAAAAATGCACTTCGAGCACTATCTGACCAGACAGGATTGCCACGTTAAACTCGCTGGGCGTAACCTCCTTAATTTTACCTAGGTTTATTGAGGGTTAGATTTACTGTATATACTATTTTTAGGTACAGTAAGCCTAGCGAGGGTTGGGCTACAGTGCCATGTGTTAGAGGCAGCGAAAAGTGGGACGTAGACAGGAAGCGCAGACCGTAAGAAAGTGCGTGCGTTCCGCTCCTCTAGTCCGGCCACGCCACCTTTTAGTTTAGTCCTTGGAATGTCCGCTTGACGGTGGTACTTCTATATGATGAATATATGATGAAAAGATGTTATACGGCAGTACTTGGAGCGTTCACTATATGGACGGACGGATGGACCAACGCACGGAAGGAGAGAAAGATAGATGCACGGACGGACGCATGGATGAACAATTGGAAGAACGAACGGACGCACGAATGGACAAAAGCAAGAACGAACGGACAGATGGAAGTGCAGACAGGTTGACGGAAGCTTCGCCCCACTCATCATTATGCACTCCGTGGATATGCTGTGATTTTTAAAGACGACAGTCTTTCTTGGGGACCTTCGGCGGAAAAATTTTGGCCTGTCTGTTTGTGCATTTGTCTGTTTGTCTGCCTTTAACGATACCTCAAACCACGGATTTCATTCCCAGCGTCCACCAATATTGCTCAAGATTCAGCGTTTATATTCTTGTGCGATTGTCAATTAAAACAATCATTGCGCATATATAAGGCACCGTAAAAACACGTTGATGTTTTTTATGTGTACCTTTATACTAGATTGATTGATATGTGGGGTTTAACGTCCCAAAACCACTCTATGATTATGAGAGACGCCGTAGTGGAGGGCTCCGGAAATTTAGACCATCTGGGGTTCTTTAACGTGCACCCAAATCTGAGCACACGGGCCTACAACATTTCCGCCTCCATCGGAAATGCATACCTTTATACTAGAGAAGGTAACCACAAGTATTTTGTGTGGCTGCACAAGCACGTTCGCTAACGGCATTTTTTATGTGTCACGTCCCTGAAACCAATCACAAATTCTAGTGTGCGCAACGCCCGTTCTCTCTGCAATGATTCAAAAGGACAGAAAGTTTGAAATCAATAGATTGCACTTCTCTCCCAAACACTGGAAGGCTAGGCCTCGCTGCTAAAGCATAAAGTTTGACAATCGGGCACACGACTTATTGCGCTGTTAGAAAGGTGCGTTAAACATTTCTGACTTTATTTTTTACTCATCCCCAATTGCACTCTACGCTTTCTGCATATTAAGTGGTGCCACACTTGCTGATAATGCAAACACTAAAGGCAGTATGCAGCAGAGCTTTGTTCCCTCTACCTGTACTTAAACAAGAAAATAATCTACTTCGAAAGCTTATGCGAGACCTTACAGCAGCCGGTGGAACCAGTACAAAGAAGGCGGCTGAGGAGTGATGTGGTGCGAACGACACAAAAAACTCCTTGATAAATACTACATAATGCAGGAATTAAATGCAGGCTCCCGTGTGTAGATATACAGAAAGTTGAAGGGTAGATGAGAGAGAAGCTACAGAGTGAAAGACTAGGCAGAGGGGGATCAGTTAGGTGCCCGTCAGCTCTCTTTCAACCTAGCCATTCGCTACGTTATGTGAGTCGTTGTTTATGTTTGTGCAGGTAATAAGAAAGTTGGAGACTTCATTGAGCTAATAGCCAGTTCATAGCAAAAGTACATCTTTTTATCAACATTAAGAAAAACAAATTAGGGCTATATGCATTTTTCGCTCAATTACAATTACAATTCTCCATATGGTGATATTGGTCAAGTGGCAGCCCTTTGATGTGGAATAGAAATTTAATAATACGGTCTGACAACGACACACGTCCAGTTATTCCAAAGTGATTGAAACCACTCGCTTCTGGGTATGTTCTCAGCACGGTTTGCATAGGCGTAAACACAGAGTCAGATGTAGGACGCACGGCGTGGTGTAGATAAAATAGGTCGATTGCAATATTATTCTCAAGAGAGCATACACTAAAAGCGAGAAGGTTTTTTTCATTCCTATAGTTGTTTATACCCATAAAAAGCTTTTGAAGCTTCTCGCTGGAAAGTATACAAGCATACATTATTTCTTAAGGCGCACAGTTCAGCAATGCCATGCATGATCTGATACCCAATGCATGCCACACGCGCAAATTCTTTATAATGCTGCCATTCAAGGCAAAAAATAAAAGAAATAAAAATAAGACAAGTAACGAAAAAAAAACGTCTTCAGATTGCTTATATTTGGTTCCTGTGTTACAGATGATCTTAACTGCTTTTCTCTTATCGAGTGATAGGAATCGATTGTGTCGGCTACGAGGACAATGTCTGTTGAACGAACTTTTGTCCTTCCTTTCTGGCCATGTTTCCGGTCCTGCTATTTATTTTTCTTTTTGACGATACAAGTCTTTCCGAAGGTGTTCATTGCCACTATACATTTGTTATGGTCAGCAGTATTTTTATTCTTGAATGGAAAAGACGGGCGCATCATCTGACGCCCTAGCTGATCTAGAATCACCAAATACAGCTGCAAGAAAGGCTATAATCAACTGTCTGACAATGATCACTCGATGATATCAGGAATGAAAGAGGAAAATGAAGGGTATGGTTTGTTTTATATCAGCGAAGCAACGCCTATACCAATGAGAAAACTTTGCGCGGAATTATAGAGACATCAAGAAAACAGCGCGAAAGAGCAGCAGATCCGATAAACGCGGCAGAACATTATTCATAACAGTTCGAGGGCCCTGAAACACTACTTTTGTTTAGGTGCGTATTCTCATATCTCTGCCCGCCTATAGTGGCACCATCCTGTTGTTTTTATCCGAACCTTTGCATTAAGCCAAGAAAGATTTGCTGTTCCTATCTCGATGATCCATTTGTCTTCGATGTTGGCACATCTGTTCACGTTACGGCTCAAGTGCAGAATGACATCTTCGTTCAGTGTAGTGAAAGGACATACTTGGGATGGTTCCTCCTATAGAATATGTTCGTAGCACACTCCTCGCACTTCCGTGAGGTACCTTAATTCTAGAGGGCGAACAAACAAACAAAGGTAATAAGAAGTCAGGAAAAGGAGACTGGAGATACCAAGATAAAACAACTTGTCCTCCCGTATACCACATTTTTACAGACATGTTACAGGATGAACTTTCTAAAGAACATGTATTCTTGACAGCTTGCGCAAATGCAACGTTCTTTTTGTTTTTAACTTGCATTCGCTAAAATATTTATGGCAATATACAGTAGTTACACCAAAATCACTGTTCTTCGTAAGTGTTAAACTACACATAGCATAAAAATAATACTGATATATACTGCTCGGATTTGTGTGCACGTTAAAGAACCCAAGGTGGTCGAAATTTATGGAGCCCTCCACTTCGACATCTCTCATAATTATATGGTGGTTTTAGGACGTTAAACCCCACTTATCAATCAATAATTTTGGTTTATTAAAAAGTGTCATCAATCCTTTCCAATGAGATTCGTTAATTTACTCGTAAGTGTGAGTGCATTTTAAGCCCCGCCGCGGTGGTCTAGTGGCTAAGGTACTCGGCTACTGACCCGCAGGGCACGGGTTTGAATCCCGGCTGCGGCGGCTGCATTTCCGATGGAGGCGGAAATGTTGTAGGCCCGTGTACTCAGATTTGGGTGCAGGTTAAAGAACCCCAGGTGGTCAAAATTTCCGGAGCCCTCCACTACGGCGTCTCTCATAATCATATTGTGGTTTTGGGACGTTAAACCCCACAAATCAATCAATCGAGTGCATTTTAAATAAACGTGGCGTCAGAGCAACTCTTTTTCATGGCACGCATACCTTCAGCTTTACGACTGCATGATATCGGTGTCAAATGAAACACTGATAGTGATAAGGACGTATAAAGATATACTAAAGCGTCAATCGATGCACTATCAGTATTGATGCAACGTGTTATCGTGCTACATGAATACGTGAAAACCTTGGCACTTTCCTTAGCAGGTTCTTTTTTCACGTGTACGATGCATTAAAAAAGTTTCGTTTTTTTTAAAAAGACATAAATCAGGTGACCTGTTATGATGGTTCCTTGCTCGAGGTTAGTAAGCCTATAGCCGTGCTCAGAGCACGCACGCACGCACGCACACATACACACACACGCACACACACACACACACACACACACAAACACACACACACACACACACACACACACACATGGCAAAATGGTAGTCGTTCTTTTTTATTTTTAATGGTGTAGGTATATAAGCTTTCCATTTTGCCGTGCAGAATGAACAGCAATTATCTACATGAGTTGGTATGCGCTCTCGTTGTCTCTATACTGATTGTCATCTTCTCCTTCGCTACCTCAACACACGCGCGAATTTCTAAGGTGTAAGATGCAATAACTCTGACAGACAAGGGAACAAGAATAGAGAGAGAAAGAGAAATAATGAGAGAGAGGGGCGAGTTTGTTGCCAAAGGGAGATTAAAACTCGCACCTCCACAATCTGAAGTCGAGCTTTCTCATCAGAAACCTATCCAAGCGTGCCGGCAGAGTACAGTATAGCCTCATATAGTACAGTGCAGCTAATTGATGAGAAATAGAAATGAGGGTGCGGAGAGATTAGATGCTGAGGAGGAGGGCGTGAAAATGACTTCATAGAAAAAGACAAAGAAAAATATAACAAAGAGAAAGATATAAAGATATGGAAAGAAAAAAACACAAAAAAGATAGATTGCAAACAAAAGTCTGCTGTAAGAAGGAGACTTAGGAAAAAAACTGACGGAAAGGAAGACAAGAAAAGGAAAAAAATGCGAAAAAGATATAGACAGGGCGGAAAAAGAATAGATTGAAGCAGAAACAAAACATATCATAGAAAAAACTACGCCATGTATAGTTGTCTATAGTACGGCATAACAGGGGGTGAGAAAGCGAAAGGTGGAAGGGCAAAAGCCTAGCCAAGCCAGAGCTTGTTAGCTGCGCCCCAGCATGCGCAACTTATCAAGCGGGGCTAATTTTAAAGCCGATACTCTTCCTTTGAATACTTCAACGAATAAGTTTATTTTGTTGACGGCAGGCCTGTCTGTCGCGCGACTGTCACACACGAGTACTCAAGAGGGCGCGCGCCCACGATTTCTAACGACTACGTGAAAGCCAGGCGCCGATCAGCCGCGACATAAGTTGGCGCAACGAAGAAATAAGCCACGAAATCCGCCGCGCGCACATCTCCTCTTTCACGAACAGGCCACGGACAACCACCTCGGATCAAACAATGAGCGAATTTTGGATTCATCTGAAAGCAAGGGAAGTATGAACGGCAGCGTTCAAGGCGCGTTTATGTCAGCGGCACTCGAGTTCGCACAGCTCAATTCTGCGGCAGCGCCTCATTCTCCGGCAGCGCCTCCTTCTCCGGTAGCGTCTCCGTGCTTGCTCGGGAAACGCTGCACTGCGTTAACGTGAACTCCGAGCCCTGAGCGCGTCCACTCGACGCGGTCGCCCATTGGTTCAACGAACATTCAAAAAACAAAAGTGAGCCTTCGAGCCGGGACCGCAGAGCAACGCACCGCAGAGCGAGCCGAGACGCGAGTGGCGTCGGACGTATCCGATCGAGCTCCTGCACCGAGTCCAGTTTTCTTATACATGCAACCACTGCCGATTCACCTGTAACTTAGCACAATACAGTTTTTCTTAAAATTTGAACCTTGCCTTGACTACATTCATTCGGACATCGCTGACATGGCGCAGCCGACAGGATTCGAACCTGTGCGGGGAAACCCCAATGGATTACTTGGCCACGAAAAATGCGAAAGCGGCGAAACCCTTCGGAAACTGGCTCGTTTTGTCGCCCAAGTGGCCGGAAAACCACGCTTAGCGACCGGCGCACAAAAATAGGAGCGAGACTGATTTTTCCACCAGGCGAAAGCGGATCGGGTTTCCGCTTCACGGATTTGGCTGCGCTAGATCAAACCACGTGACCTAACCTGCCGGCTGCACATTCAACAAGACAGCAAAGGCGTCGGTGTTGGCTCGAATCGGCTAAAATCGCACACTATCCGAGCAGCACGACAAAGCTTGACAGCCTCAACATGGATGCGTTCATCGAGAGCCTAGTTTGGATTACAATCGCCGAGAACTCTGGAATCACACAGGGCAGCAGCAGCAAGTCGGCATGCCCCAACGTGTCTTGCGTTTGTGTACAGCCAGCTGAATGCACCACCACCGCTTCCGGTGCGTTCGCTCGTGCCGTTTCTGCTGGCGTATCTGCAGAAACAACGTTTAAAAAGGCGCAAACTGTTTGTTTTTTTCGCTTTTTTTCGTGAATGGCTAAAATTAGGTACGAACAGTTCTCAAAAAGCACGCTAAATTGAATTACTTTTCAAGGTATTAACGGCAGCGGTGGTGGCCCAACGATTGTGAACATCTTCGATGCGCGCGGTCGTGCTTTTACGGCTGGTCTGGCGTTTTCGTTTTAGATGCGGAGCATCTTATACTCGCGCCTTGTAGTGCGCCGTCCGCGCCGTCCGCGCCGTCCACACCGCTTCTCGAACATTCGACAGCTGACGCGCGCGCATGCGCCGTCGCGCCGTCGCCCACTCTTCCACCATCTGTGCATCCCTTCCTCCTCTACACACCGCGCGCGCTTCACTCCTCCACCATCTGTGCACCCTTCCTCCTCTACACACCGCGTTCGACATCTACAATTCTCCTGATTCTCCAGTGGACGCGCATGTGGCGTCGCGCTTCGAGAACATTCAACAGCTGACAGTGCATGCGCCGTCGTGCTGTATATATACTCAAGGTCGGCGCTCGCTCGCTCAGTTGCCGCTCGTCGGTTGGTTTGTACGGCGCGTCGACGTCCAAGGTCGCGGTGAAATGAATTCCAACGAATCCACAAACACAATGATCGACGTCCCTTCGACCAGCGCCGCCCTTTCGCATACGTGTGTACGTGTTCACTCATTTAACACCCCCTCCTACAACCACGTTAACCAATTTAGCCATCGACCCAAGTAAGTCGCAATTTAACACCCCATTTCACAACCACGTTAACCAATTTAGCCATCGACCCAAGTAAGTCGCACTTTAACACCCCGTTAACCAATTATATGCTCCGCATCCTCCTCAGTGTTCCCCCGAGGGAAGCTGCGGGCAATTTTTTTCTTCACTTTTCAAGTGTGAAACCACCCCGGGGTGCGGAAACTACGGGAAAGATCAGCTTTCCTCTAACTTCGGTTGTGCTAAACGCCTATGAAAAGCCGGCTCGAGAACTCATGACGAGCGCATATAAGCAAGTGGAGAAGGGAGGCGAGCAGGTGATGAAGTGTGTGATTCCACCTCGATGTGAAGACCTGTCCTGCAGTGCAGCGTGTGAGTGGCCGATGGTGACGCCAGCAAACAATTTTCGTTGCTGAAATGTGGTCTATCAGGAAGAATCGAGCGACAAAAATTGAGAGTGGTCAAGTTTTAAACTGCGTTTCCTGGAAAAAAAAAAACCTCGGACGCAGTGTGACGGCAGCCAGCACTGGAGTTTGAGTGAGTGTCTCTTGGAAGAGAAGCATTCAGACACTGTTCAAATAACTTTGGACTGAATAAGTTCAACAAACATTCTAGCCTAGCCTCGCCGCGGTGGTGTAGTGGCTAAGGTACTCGGCTGCTGACCCGCAGGTCGCGGGATCGAATCCCGGCTGCGGCCGCTGCATTTTCGAAGGAGGCGGAAATGTTGTAGGCCCGTGAGCTCAGATTTGGGTGCACGTTAAAGAACCCCAGGTGGTCGAAATTTCCAAAGCCCTCCTCTACGGCGTCTCTCATAACCATATCGTGGTTTTGGGACGTTAAAGCACACATATAATTCAATTAAACATTCTAGCCTATCAGTGTTCTTGGCTAGGTAATCCACAAGATTGCATTGTAGTCCGAGGGGTCGGATGCGCCCGTTGTTTTAAAGTATCAGAGTGTACCGTGAATTGAACTGCATTTGATAACTGCCGTGTGTGCATGTTTATACGTCTTTTGTACTGCCTTATCTGAAAATTATGTTTGATTTGTTGTCAGCTCTGAGCTCTAACAATTTTTGGACCCCTACCGGCATTCGCTGGCCCACCAAAGGGACCAACACTAAATTGTGCGATGCTTTCGTGGTGTGTTTTGGGGGCCGACACATCAGCCCTTGGAGTTAGCCCGGTGACCACCTCCCTATTAATGGGAACTGTGACAATTATCTAGCTCTTTTGCAAAAATTTAAGATTTTCCTTAACGTTCAGTCATCTTGATCTGCTGGCTGCGTTCATACTTGTGAGCCTTGTCAGTCAAAAAGCAAGTATTACGCACATTTGAAGCAAACATCGATATATACGTATTGCGTAGTATGGTCCTTTATTTTGAAAACGCATAGATATGCAACTTCAAGGACCGCACTGCTTATTACACTGGACTGACAATGCGACGCTATCAATGAAAAGTGGGTGTTTCCCACGCTTCGATAAAACGACACGGTGCTTCTACCAAGCAGTTGCTCCACGTTCTAGAAAAATTATTTCTTGAAGTCACTGCCACATAGCATTGCTATCTCACGCAGCACCTAAAGACCGAAAATAATCGTCTATCGACGACGTTTTGCCGCGAGACACGCTGATAAGTAATGATTTTTTCCTTGTTTGTCTCGCTCGTTGCTAGGGGCGCACTTTAACTATACTTAGCACAGAGGTCCACCCACACTGATTACCAAGTCATACACTCTCCCCGGTGATACATTACGAGCCCCATTATTGTATGGGCACTGCGCTAGGCTAGTAGTGTAACTGAAGCGCAAACATAATCGGCGAAGTCAATACAAGTTGAAGGCTTCAAGTGACTGCGATCCTAGCCCCTCGCAGTGACTTGAAAAGACAAGTTGGAAACGGCTGTTCATTATAAACAAAGCACGTCTATATAACGCGTCAACACACCTTCTAAATCAACAAATCAACACCGAAAAACACGGCGAAGGCTAAATGCTCGTCAGGTGAAGAAAGCAAAACATTGGCGAGATGGTTCATGCATACTCGATTAGCGTGCTTCTCAGATGCAAAGCTTCAGAACTGGCCCTAACCTTGCATGAAGGCTTGCCCGAATCTTGAATAAATTATGATGCTGCTTCAGTTTTTGTTCTCTCAAGTTTCATTCACGGATATTGGGAGCGTACGCCAAAAGAGAAGGATTTTTTAAAGCACGTCGTTACTCTTCAAACCCATTGCTGCTCTTTTGTGCGCAAGCACAATGCGTACTATTAGGCTCATTAGCTTTTTCAGAGCTCTCGTCGTTTCGTTGCTGTCATGGTTGTTATCGGAGTTACGTTATATTTGTGTTTCGTTTTATTCTCATAATTCTGTTACTTATTTTCTTTCAAATATGATTAATTGAAATGTGAGATTCAACGTCCCAAAACCACCGTATCAATATGAAAGACGCCGTAGACGAAGGCCTCAGAAATTTTGACGGTCTTCGGTTCGTTGACATGCACCTAAATCTGAGCACACAGGCCTACAGCATTTTGGCCTCCACTTTACAAATATGAGTCACTCCTGTCGTGTGTGCATATATGTGTGTAAGAGAGAAAGAGAAAAATCAGTTTAATTTGTTCATTACTGGCAAAAAAACTAGAGTTTTTGGGTGCACAACGTAATATGAACTATTTGTATAAATATTTTGGAGTACCACATTGGTCTCCTATATGGCGTATCTTGTTGTTGTTTATCAAAACAGAACCAATTAAAAACGCGAAGTGATTATCGTATCTACGTTTACTTTAATGGACATTGCCTGCGCCTCGAAAGATGGAAAGGTATACCAGAGAGATATCGCTTTTCATCCGAGGCTTTCACAGTTCTATTATATTGGCATTTCTGACGCAACATTACAGCAGATCACTTTTTATAAGCGTAATATTTATTACTCTTCTTATAAAATCACTTCAACCTAATCAATTACATATTATACTTTCAAAAATGTCAGACCTACACGCTTGGCGTGCAAAAAGGATGATGGTAAAGAGGAAATGACTTTATTCAACACTACAGGCTTCTTGCGATACTTAAAAGAAGCTTATTGCATACTAGTAAAAGCATTCATGGTAAGTACAACTATCCGGTGAATTAAAATGACCTCAGTGGTACGCACTTACAAAAGAACATAGACACGATGTAACTTACAGCACTGAATTATAATAGAAGAAGGTCACAGGCTGAGATGACAAAATACTGAAATTTACCTGCATGGTGGGAGATCGGTACGTATACAGACAACATTACTTTTGTGTCGGTGAGTGAAAAGTTTCATGCCATTTGTTTTCATTTTCCATCCGATATTCACGGTCCCATGCAAGAACGCAAACGACCCCAGTTTGTTTTCGCCCCGTAAAGCTGGCACGCATTGAAACATTGTTCTTGCTGACGCTTACAGAAATCTCAATCTTAGAGATCAGGTTGTGTTACTTGTTTCTTTGAGAATTCTTTTCATATTTTATTTCTTCAACAGTTGTTCACACCGGGCGAGAGAGAGAGAGGACCAGCGCCTAACTCAATGAATGACTGAAAGATAGGGCTTCCCTTTCTAGGGGCAAGGCTCCTTATAGCGGCACCCGTTTGTCCCTCGTAGTCGTAATCGTAGTCGTAGTGTGTAACCAGTCTTACGCTTTGACCTCCAGGATGGGGCCGGTGGGAGATTTCTCCTGTACGTTGTTGAACAATAAAAAAATTGGCAGCATATCCACGGAGTGAATGATGGAGAGTGGGGCGAAGCATTCATCCATTATTTCGTTCCTGCTTCCGTCCGTCCATGCGTCGGTCTGTGTGACAGTCCACGCGTCCATCCGCCCGTCCATGCGTGCGTCTGTTCACACGTCCGTCCTTCCGTTCGTCCATGCATCCGCCCCTGCGTCCGTTCATGCGTCAATCCATGCATATGTCTGTGTGTCCGTTCGTCCATCTATTCAACACTTCAAGTACCACCACCTCACAGCTTTTCATCATATATTCCCCGTATAGAAGCGCCGCCATCCAGCGGACATTCCAAGGACTAAACTAGAGGTGGCACACGCACACTTGCGCTTCGCTTCGGGTCTACTTGCCACCTTTAACCACCTCGAGTTCTTGGTATATACTGGTTCACTGTATTCATGGCACTGCGGCCCAATGCTCGCTAAACTTTTCTAAAACCAAGGAGGTTACGCACAGCGAGTATGACGTAGCAACCTTTTCCTGTCAGAGAGTGCTCATGGTACATGCCAATGGCTGCTAATGGGAAATGAGAGACAGGAAAATTCGGCTTTTACTTTATTACAGCTTGCGCTTCGTATATACTTCCCCCCTTTAACCACCTCAAGTTCACGGTATATACTAATTCATTGTATTGATGGCACTGCGGCTCAACACTCGCTAAACCTTTCTAAAACTAAGGAGGTTACACCCAGCGTGTATAACGTAGCAACCCTATCTTGTCAGATAGTGCTCAATGTACATGCCAATGGCAGCTAACGGGGATCGCAGCGTGCGCGTTAACTAAAAGCCAATTGCTGCTGTCTCTCATTCCCTATTAGCAGCCATTGTCATTTACAGTTAGGACTATTTTTATTGTTCAACGACGCACAGAAGAAATCTCTCACCGGCACTACCTTGAAGGTCGAAATGTTTTACTTGTTACATAATACAACGGCTACGAGGGACGAACGGGTGCCGCTGTAAGGAGCTTCGCCCCTAAAAAATTCACAGCGTGCACGTTAAATAAAAGCCGAATTCTTCTGTTTCTAATTCCCTACTAGCAGCCATTGGCATGTTCCAGTAGGAAACGTTAGTAGAAGTAGCAGTGTTAAAAGCCGACTTCTGCTGTTTCTCATTCCCAGTATCAGCCATTGTTTACCTCCAAGGTAGTGCCTGGTGAGATTTCTCCTGTGCGTGAATAAAGAATAAAAAACTTTGTTCAAAATGCCGTTGGAAAAACCAGGGGGCGCTCGTCCAGTGCGGATGTGCGAACACGTCGGCTCCCGTTTGTTCAAGCGTTCTGGCACGGATTTTTTGCCTCAACTAGCAATAACTGTGCATCATTCGACGCCGTTTGTTGTAGTGAACCAGCAGATACCAACATCTTACCGGTGGGTGAAATTTTCGGACATCCCCAGGACTTTTACCCACGCCACGCAGACGCCTCGCGCGTCGACGCGTTTCTCGGGTGCTGCAACAGCGTCGCGACGACGCCTAACGCGTCGTCGAGCTGAAGAATGGCCTCCAACCCCAATGTGTCGGTTGTAGAAGGCATGGACATCAATCCGGAAGAAGCGGAGTGCGCGGGATGGATTGAAGTAGCCAGCAAGAAGAACAAACTTGCCGAGTGGGCGGATTGTAACGCTGGTAATGCGCCCACGTCAGCGACAGGAAGCGGTAAAGACGGCTCCCGCACTGCCGCCTCACAGAACGTGTTGAGGCGTGTTGTGAAAGCTTCCAGGATCCCAAACCTTCCCAGGGATCACTTTAAGACCATTATACGGCCACGTGGAGGGATGGACGTCAAGAAGACAGACCTTCTTATCTTCAAGCGCTCGCTCGCAAAGGCGGCTTCCCTAACAGCAGAGCAGGTGTTCGACGACACGCTGTGCACGAACCCCTTCCAGAACATTTTCGTCGTTGCCACGCCGTTCGAGGCGAATGCGCGCGCCTACGCCAGGGTCCAAGAGATAAGTATGGGGTCGACTGTCATAGGCTTGGCGGCTTACGTGGCTGCGTCTGACGACACATGTAAAGGAGTGATCCGTGGAATCAATGTGGATCTCAGTGACGCAGAACTGACGGAGATGATCGTCTACCGGAGGAACCCTGACGCTCTGGGGGTTCGAGGAATCAAGAAGACACCAACAGTGATCGTGTTGTTTGACGGACAAAAGGTCCCCCAGCACGTCGTGTGTGATGGTGTTCGATACCCTTGTTCCTTGTATCGCAGGCAAGTGGACGTGTGCTATGCATGTGGTGATTTGGGCCACAGGTCCGATGTTTGCCCCAAGGGCGATGAACAGAAGAAATGCCGCGGATGCGGCATGCAGTCACCATCACCGGATCATCAGTGTGATCCCACGTGTGCCATCTGTGGCGGAGCGCACCCAACGGCGGACCGCAAGTGCAGAAAGCGCTTCCAGGTGCCCTACATCGTGCGCCAAAGACGGCGGCGCCGCCGTAGGCGCGCGCGGCGTGGCTCCGACACAGCTGGAGGCGAAGAAGGACTGGCGGAAGAAGAATCATTCTCCAGCGCTCATCGCAGCAGATCGGCATCTAGAGGACGCTCCCGCTCCAGAGGACGCTCCGGCAGGAAATCGCGCTCTCGCTCCAGAGGGCTTGACAAGGGCAGCAGTCGCTCCCGTTCGAGAGGACGATCGGCTTCCAAGGGCCGCGTTCAGAAGCAAATGTCTTGGGCGGACAAGGCCAGGATGAACATCCCAAGCGGCCAAGAGGTAACGCAGGGCATTTTACCACAGCAAAAAAGAGAGCAATAAGAGATTTTAATGCTTAAAAAAGAAAATGCAGAACTTAAAGAAGCACTACGAACGCTGAGGGCCGAGTTCGAGCTCTTCCGCAACTCGCGTGAACCCCGCGAAGTAGCCACACCCATACCGGTTCAAGAAGGAGGGTCGAATAAGCGCAAGGCCGTTTCGCCCCCCGCGATCGCGGAAAGCGTGGCAATGCAAAGTGACGAGTCCCCCGCTCAGGTCCCTGAGAAAAATGTACTCGCGTCTTTAACGGCGATTGAGGAATCGCTCAAGCAGGTGAGAGAGGCCTTAGCCATTCAATCTAGCACAATCGAACGTATGGACGGGAGCGTCTCCCACCTGACACGACGAGTAGGAATCCTCGAATCTAAAATGAAAATGATTGACTCTAGCAAACTCAAGACGACCAACACTGGTACGATTGCAAAAGCCAAGATAGTACAGCAGGATTCGGACGCTACGAGTTCGCCGCAGGCTATGTTCCTTCAATAATATTCAAAATGGCGGGCAAAACCGGAAACATAATTATCTGGCAGTGGAATTGCGCAAGTTTCTTAAGGCGTAAAGCTGCTCTACTGCAGCTCATCAAAGCACAGGCGTCAATGCCGCACGTCCTGCTCTTGCAGGAAACCCTTAGCGAGAAGGTAGTTCTCTCGGGCTACCGTTCGATTAGCCAAAAAGGCGCAAATGGCAGAGGTATTGCCACGTTGGTCAGGAAAGATACCTCCTTTGAGCAGCACGAAGTCAAAATTTGCGACTCGGATAAGAGATCCGGTCTCGAGGCACAATTAATTGAAATCATTCCCAACGGCAAAATCCGAAGCAACATATTCGTTTTTAACCTGTATAGCCCTCCTTCGGCTTATAAACATAATATCCGCTCACTCCTTCATAGGGTCGCAACTGCCGCCAGATCGCACCCTTTAATAGTAGCTGGGGATTTCAACGCTCCCCATCCGTCTTGGGGCTATGTTACGAGGACAAAGAAAAGGGCCAATCTAGTTGCAGCCAGTATAGACTTAAACCTAACGCTTATCTCCGACCCGCGTTTTCCCACGAGGCTGGGAAACGCGGTCGCCAGAGACACGATGCCTGATCTCAGCTTCACTAGAAATGCGGTGGTCGAGTGGTCCAACTTACAGGAGAACTTGGGAAGCGACCACAGCATCATAGAACTCCGGATGGAAATAAGAGCACCACCCCCAAGAACCTATAAATATACAGACTGGGACCTTTTTAGGCAAATCAGAGGTGAAAATGAGTCAGTACATGACACCTTCAGTGAACTTCTTGTACAAATCCAGAAGGATGTCGAGAAGGCCACCAAAGAAATAGTAACAGAATTCAATGCTCCGGGGATGGATGCAAGGTTAGCGCACCTCCTGGACGCCAAACGCTCTCTCATAGCGAGATGAAAAAAACAAAGGCTAAATCGCAGGCTACGGAAAAAGATTGCGGAGCTCAATCGGCATATTGAGGAGCACTGCTCCGAACTCCATAAACAACAATGGAGGGACGCCTGCTCGGCTGCGGACGGGAAAATGCGCAAAGGAGGCAAATGGACCCTCTTCAAACACCTCCTAGATGATGGACAATCCAAAGGCAATCAGAAACTAGCCATAGACCGACTTATTAATAAGGAGAAAATGGCAGGCATCTCAGAAGCTTCCCAATTTCAGATACTTGCCAACAAGTACCTCCCGCTTAGCCAGAGCTCAACTTCTGTCCCCCACCGGTATGAGGGTGTGCCTTCCCCAGAGTTGGACGCTCCCTTCTCGGAAGCTGAGATCAGGGAAGTGCTCCATAGCCTAAACGGAAGGTCTGCCCCAGGTCCCGATGGAGTTACGAATCGGCTCTTAAGAAATTTGGATGATAAAGCCATTCAGGCCTTAGTGAAGGAGATAAACAGGGTATGGGAGGAGGGCGTCGTACCAGAAACTTGGAAGAGGGCCACAGTGGTCTTAATCCCCAAGCCAGGTAAATCACCCAGCTTAGATCACCTCCGCCCGATTTCCCTTACTTCTTGCCTTAACAAAGTAGCAGAACATGCAGTACACAACAGGATATCGCGCTACATCGAGAGGAATGACCTATTTCCATATAATATGGTAGATTTCAGGCCCTCACTTTCCACGCAAGATGTCATGCTCCTCCTCAAAACACACATAATTGACCTTCCAAGCAAAGATGTAAAAGGGGTCCTCGCACTGGACCTCACTAAAGCATTCGATACTGTCAAACACGACTATATTCTTAAGGAGATATCGGCTTTGAACCTGGGAGTTAAATTCTTCTCCTTCATTGAATCTTTCCTCGAGAGTCGGACGGAGGCAATAAAATTGGGACAATCAGTCTCGGAGCCTTTCAAACTCGGACGAAGGGGTACTCCCCAAGGGGCAGTTATCTCCCCCCTTCTATTCAACTTAGCCATGCGCAAGCTGTCGGCAAGCCTTTCTAAAGTTCCTAATGTCGGACACGCTTTATATGCTGACGACATTACAATCTGGTGTCCCGGAGGATCGGAGGCGGCGGTTGTACAAGCTCTACAGGAGGCTCTGGACGTTACAGAGTCTTTCCTGGAAGGTACGGGACTGGCGCTTTCGCCGGAAAAGTCGGAACTCCTGCTGTACAGACAGGCTAGACGAGGTGTTAGGGGATCACCCCTCTCGATCAGGTGCCCATTAGCGTTTGCACCAAGGATGGTCGCACAATTCCTTGAGTCAATTCTATGAAAATTCTGGGGCTTTTATTAGACTCTAAGGGATGCAACGCAAAAACTATAGCCCATCTCACCACAAAAACAGAGAACATTCTGAGATTAATTATGCGGGTGTCCAACAAGAAGGGCGGCATGGCGAGGATATCCTCCTTAGGGCCCACCACGCTTTCCTCATGAGCCATATCATATACATAGTGGCGGCTCTCAATTGGACCAAAACGGAAAGAGATAAATTGGACACACTCATGCGCAAAAGTGTCAAAAAGGTGCTCGGCGTCCCAATCACGACTAGCACAGAAAAACTCATGAAGTTGGGAGTGCACAACATCACTTCGGAATTAATTGAAGCGCAAAGGTCAGCACAAATAATTCGGTTATCGAGTTTCAAAACAGGAAGAAAACTGCTCGATGCGGCAGGCCTCCGTCCCATCTTCAATCAGGGAGAAACTACGCAGCTTGATTATCAAACAAGGAATTCCTTTATTGTTGACCCTCTTCCACGAAACATCCATCCCCAACACAATAAAGGTCGTAGGTTGGCGAGGGCTAGGGCTTTCATAAAGAACCTCTCCGGAACAGAGACATTTGTGGACGCGGCGCGCCACGCCGGCGGCAGCAAGTTTTCCGTGGCAGTCGTCAATGACAGGAAAGAACTTGTCTCGGCAGCTTCAGTGAAGACCTTCTTGGTCGATGTAGCAGAACAGGCTGCTGTAGCACTGGCATTACTGGACACGAAACGCACTACGGTGTACACCGATTCCCGAGCGGCCGTTAGGGCGTTCGCATCGGGATTGATAGCCACAGAGGCAGCCACAATTCTCCACAGCAAACCCCCCTCAGACGTTATTCATCACATAGTCTGGTTTCCCGCTCACATGGGACCAGACGTACTGCCGGGTCACCTGAACCCAAACGAGATAGCCCACGACTGTGCGCGAGGTTTCACAAGCCGCGACGGGGTGGTCTCTCAGGTGAGTTCGGGAGAGCTCGTCCACAGTGATCCTCTCGTTACTTTTCACGAGATAACATCTCATTACAGAGGAGAGCGACAGACTTTTCCCTTTCCCCATCATAAGCTCCACAGATCACAAGCAAGCACGCTCCGCATGCTCCAGACGGGGTCTTACCCCTCTAAAGGCTTTCTGAGCGTGCTTCATCCGGATATTGATCCACTTTGCCCAGATTGTGGTGAATTTTGCTCTTTGAGTCACATGCTCTGGCAGTGCCCTGCGTTACAGGTTTTTAAAACAGAAGAATACTGGACGACGGCAATCACAGACTCCAGACAAGACGTCCAGCTTCAGGCTGTCCAGAGGGCCCGTGAACGAGCGGAGAGGCATGGCCTCTCTGTTCCGACATGGGACTAGCCAACGGCTGGGTGGGGACCTACATAGTTGGCCCGCTGCCTTGCCTCTAAGACCAAATAAAGTTGTATGTCATGTCATGTTCAAAATGCCGTTGATTGATGAAATCAACCAACGAAAGACGCCAGATGGTTTCTAAAAGCAAAACGCAAAGACGCCACATGTTTAAAATGCAACCCCAAAAAATTGCCCGCAGCTTCCCTCGGGGGAACACTGAGGAGGATGCGGAGCATATAATTGGTTAACGGGGTGTTAAAGTGCGACTTACTTGGGTCGATGGCTAAATTGGTTAACGTGGTTGTGAAATGGGGTGTTAAATTGCGACTTACTTGGGTCGATGGCTAAATTGGTTAACGTGGTTGTAGGAGGGGGTGTTAAATGAGTGAACACATACACACGTATGCGAAAGCGCGGCGCTGGTCGAAGGGACGTCGAACATTGTGTTTGTGGATTCGTTGGAATTCATTTCACCGCGACCTTGGACGTCGACGCGCCGTACAAACCAACCGACGAGCGGCAACTGAGCGAGCGAGCGCCGACCTTGAGTATATATACAGCGCGACGGCGCATGCACTGTCAGCTGTCGAATGTTCGAGAAGGGGGAGAAGCGCAACGGCGCATGCGCGCGCGTCAGCTGCCGATGTTCTCGAAGCGCGACGGCGCATGCGCGCGCGTCAGCTGCCGATGTTCTCGAAGCGTGATGGCGCATGCGCGCTACATTATACAGCTAGCGAATGTTCGTGAAGAGGAGAAGCGCACGCGGTGTGTAGAGGAGGAAGCGTGCACAGATGGTGGAGGAGTGAAGCGCGCGCGGTGTGTAGAGGAGGAAGGGATGCACAGATGGTGGAAGAAGGAGGAGGAAGCTTGCGGACGGCGCCGCACTACAAGCCTCGAGTATTAGATGCTCCGCATCTAAAAGAAGACGCCAGCTGCTTAACGAAAGACGCCAGGTATTTTCTAAAGCAATGGTGTTAAAATCAAAACCATATCGATATAGGTTTGTAGTTGCCGATGCTTGTTGCCATCGGTGTGTGCTCGTATGGATAAGGATGCCGAAAGGCGGGCGCGCAGGGCAGCGGCGGCGCGCAGACAGGACCCTGAAGTGAGAGCACGCGAGGCAGAAGAGCGCCAGGAAGCTGCGCGACGTCGCAGCCAAGATCCTACTGTACGGGAACAAGAAGCGACATCATGAAGGCAGCATCAGCAAGATCCCGCCGTACGTGAACAAGAAGCTGCAACGGCTCGTCAGCGTCGGCAAGATCCTTCCGTACGGGAACGAGAGGCCGAGGCAGCCCGTCAACATCGTGAAGCAGATCTTGAAAACGTTCGACAACGGGAAGCTGTGAGGCAGCGCGCATATCGCCAGGCGAATTAACAGAAGAAAATTTCGCGGTATTACTTCCAGGAGCTTCGCCCAATCTCATCATCATTCACCTCGTGAATCTGCCATCAATTTGTTGTAAAAACTTGGTGGACATTTTGTTACAACTACACGCATGTGCCCAGACACTGCCATTATATACCGACAGCATTTATATGAGCAGTCTTGGCTGGTTTTAGGGGTGAAGCTCTCTATAGCGGCACACGTTCATCCCTCGTAGCAGTTGTAGTAGTGTGTAACAAGTATAACATTTTTACCTCCAAGGTGGTGCCGGTGAGAGATTTCTTCTGTGCGTTGTTGAACAATAAAAAAATGTGCTCAATGTACATGCCAATGGCTGTTTAGGGGGAATGAGAGAAAGAACAATTCGGCTTTTAGTTACCGTGCACACTGCGAATTTTTATTGTTCAACAACGCACACAAGAAAAGAAAGTGTTGCTACGTTATACTCGCTGGGCGTAACCTACTAGGTTTTAGAAAGGTTTAGCGAGCGTTGGGCCGCAGTGCCAGGAACACAGTGAACTAGTATGTACCATGAACTCGAGGTGTTTAAAGGTGGGAAGTGGACACGAAGCGCAAGCCGTAAGAAAGTGTGCGTGTGTCACCTCCCGTTTTTTTTGTATGTCCGCTGGATGGCAGTGCTTCTATATGCGGAATATATGATGAAAAGATGCGAGATGGTGGTACTTGGAGTGTTGACTAGATGGACGAACAGACACACAGACATATGCGGACGTACGGATGGCTGCACGAATGGACGGACGCATGGACGGACTCAGGGGTGGATGCATGGACGAACGCAGGGATGGACGCACGGATGGTCGTGCGGACGCACGAACAGACGCACGCACAGATGGGCGTATGGACACACAGATGGTCACACAGACGGATGCATGGACGGACGGAAGCAAGAACGAATAGACAGACGGATGCTTCACCCCACTCTCCATCATTCACCCCGTGGATATGCTGCATTTTTTTGTTTAAGCAGTGCCTTAAGCGTCGAGTTGTAAACGTTGTTAGGTCTCGTCATGTGTGTGTTGTTTTCGTTCGACATTTGTGAGTGAGCAGCGCGCTGCACGGTTCAATTTCCTAGCCGTTCTCAGCGTCTTATTCCGAGTTAGTGCTATCGCATTCGTTGCTTTGGCCTTGCGGAGAAACTGACTTTCATCACGTCGACGTTGCTTGACCAACCCTTCATTTTTTATATAAATTTGACGCGTGATGTTTTTTTTTGTGCAGTGTAAGGCTACGCGTAGAGGTCTGCCGACCATGGGATTAAGATTTCGTGAAACGGTTTTCGTGACAACACCAAAGAATATATTACGCCCCATTATATATAATGACGATGTCTTGATTGTATGTAGAAACACATCGTTTGACCAAAGTTCTAAGACCTCTGATTTATACAATATATATAGACTAATTGAATTCGCTATTATGTAAATTGAAACAGCAATGTAGAAACGTTTTTTTCTTCGATTAGGGTAGGCACCAATTTTTCACCGATTATGGGCTGCGCTGAAGCGCCTGAATGTGATTGCCGATTTGTAGATGAAGACACACATTACCTCCTCTAATTCTCGCAACAGGAAACATCAAGACGCTTTCATATTTCATCGTTCATTGCAGTACATCGCAGACGACTAAGTTTAACGAAACATTTGGGCTCTTGGTCAGCTATGCAATCTGCTGCAAGTTGCGCCGAGGAACTCTAGTGTCTACCTGCCTGCTACATCTTTTGCCTCAATAGCCCTTTTACTTACACTGAATTTCAGTAGAACTTCGAAATGGCTCAGAGCGTGTTGACGCTCAGATATGTTATCTGCATTTGTAGCAGTAGGAAAGGTTCTTCATTGTGGATTGTCACAGCATGCATCCTGCCAGCGCCAACATTCAGGCAGAATAGAGACGTTGCACGGAAGCAGGGCCAATAAAAACAAAAATGAAAAACAAGTTAACGGGAATATAGGCAAACAAAAGTAAATACGGCAAGGGGGAAAGACTTTCGAACTTTAATCGCATCAGCAGTCGCTAGAGTAGAGAAAAACGTGGCTGTTCCGCGTGAATTCTAACCGGTGGTTGGCTCCGTGACACTGAAGCGTACACGCCGAGTTTGTGACGGAGACAGCGTAGGCACCCTTCTAATGCGCAACTGTATGCGACACAATAGGACAGCCTGGTAAATCCCCGACACGCGCAGTGGGGAAGCGATACTGGCTTGCGTAAGGCTTTGCTCTTCCCCTGCCACGGGACCTCCTCTTCGCTGTGTTAAGTCCTTTCTCTTCTCTCATAGCTGTGTGCCACAAATGGAGCCAGAATAGATCCCATCAAACTGAGTGCCAGCCGCGACACGCGTGCCCCAGCTTGTTTGCTTGGCTGATGCCACTCCTATACTGTCGGTCTGCCGCCATCGGTTTGAGAAGCTTCCGTGGAGCACTTGGGTAGACAGAGCAGGAGTCCGCGAGTAGAAATATTCCGAAACCCCGATGCTGCGCGTGACAGAACGTGGTGTATGCGCTAACTCAATGCGCCCATTGTAATAAGGCTACGCTGGCTTCCCTCCTAACCACTTGTCATACAGAAGGATCGCGCGGTTGGCTCTGGCGTCTGTTGGTTTAGGGTGGCCTGACAGTGGTTTGGAGGCGGTGGTGGGGAAGTATGACGTAGGCAAAGAAAGTGAGAGAGAATGTAGGGACGTCGCTTTCATCGCGTTCCTGAACTTCTAGCTTGTTCCGAGATTAGAGCTAGCAGTGCTTCTTTCACGATTCAGACTGTACGGGGAAGGTGATCTTTCCTAAACAACAACTTAGGGAAGAAGAAATTAATTCACTTATCCAGGCCTTTTGCATTTGTTGCTTTTGGTATACGACATTATGAACGTATCACACAGCTATATATATTCAACTATAATTTTAAATAGTTATAGTGTTGCACTGTTCTCCTATATCAAAAATTACAAACTACGACAGCGAAACATATCAAATGCATGATACTTCCCTTGTTGTATATCAAATGCATGATACTTCCCTTGTTGTAGAGAAAAGCAAGTTCATGAAAACCAGCAGCGAATGTGGATTTCAATGTTTGAAAGGACGCAGTGATAGTAGACATCTCAACGTTTTTTTCGACATTCACATATTGCCATCTTTGCATTCACAAACACCAATACACGTATAAATATCTGAAGCAATGCAGAAAATGACATATAAGAAATGAATGAAAAGCAAAGAGTGAGGCAATCTCTAGCAAAATTAAACCTAACGACAAAGCCTTAATATGATGTTGCTCTGAGATCTAATAGCTCTACAATGCATGAGAATTCAGATTAGCGTAACGAGGAGAATCACAGCTGACTGACTTTGTTGTACATGGGAAACATTGATTGTAGTAGTGTCACTGTCAGCACACTATAATAAGTCATCGGTCAATTGACGACCACTTAACATCGAATCAAGAGAGAAATTTTCTACACATCTTATTGAATCATACCGTTAAACAAAATTTTCCACTTATATTACCAAATGATTATTGTGGGACACCTTTCAAATTTGCATAATATTCCTTAATTATACTTCAAGCCTGCCAAAAATAGAGTAAAGTGATTCCGGAAATATTCACGCGGACGCCATGGCAAGGCAGCACAATACCAGGCACATCTTTTTCTTACTCTCTGCACCGAGAATTATAATAATTTCTGAGGGTAAATACGGGACACAAGAGCCGGTTAAAGAGAACACTCCGGGACTATCAGGACATCGGAAGTGTTGAACCAGTTTGATAAAAAACTTATTCGCTGTTTTACGCTGTAAATTAGGTGAGGCCAAGGGGCTTTTTGTTGCAGACATTCATTCTCTCAGTTTTTTCTTTAAGTGCATTGGGCGATAACACAAGCTTCCACTAAAATTATCTGGTGTTTTACACAACAAAATCTCCATACTATTAGGCGAAATGCTGCGCAGTGGAGCACAGCTGAAGTATTGACCATCTGGTGTTGTTCGACATGCACCACTATCACAAAGGAAACGCATTATTTGATGGACTACATGACGCTTTTTGTGACTGATAGTCAGAGGTAAATAGTTGCATGCAGCAGGAGAATAAAGCATGATTTGTTTTGTAGCAAAACTGCCATTTGGGCTAGTTGATAGCGGTTAATTATGGATGATAGAAGTGGTGCGTGGTACGCAACACAGACTAGAGGACAGAACAACAACACAAGAACACACTCGCAACTTTACAATTTTCGTAAGATATATATGCGGTGCCCTTTCATTGAACTTTCAGTTGCGAGTATGCGCTTGTGTTGTTCTTTGCTCCAGTACACGTTACGTACCGCACCTAACTTCTATCTTTCATGATTCGTTTATATGGCAAATGCCGCGCAAGATTTTGAGAAGCCTCGTCTTGAGAGCTCCACTTTCCTGCATGCTTATTGCACACTTACTTATTTTTTTTTAACTTTTTTTCACGGTTTCAGACATGACAGAGGAAAGTGATAGATAGGTATTTTCTTTTTTTCATCTTAAATCATCGAGACTGGAGTGATGAAAGTGACCTTTTGATGGTTTCACAAAGTTACTCGTACCTTTATACCAACGTTCGGTGTTTTAATAAAGCAGTTCCTATTTTTCCGTGTGCTATTGTATTCAGGTGAAACTGCGCTATATATATCGCGTATGCTGCCAGACCATTTTTACAAATGCTCTCTCATTCTGTTTCATTTATTTCACTTTGTTTCAAATACCGTTGCGTAGAAGGAGACGCGAAGTTATGGCCATTACTCGAGGAAAGTCAATGAGAATAAGGCAGGATCTGAAATACTCTGCTTCTTCATAACTGCAATATATTCGAACGTTTGTTTTAAGCATCGTTGCGTAGTAGTTGATTTAGCGCAGTCAGCAAACCAAGTGACGGCTGTGCAGTCTTTGGACGACAGAAATATAAGAATAAAATAACACAAGGCCACTTTGAAGTACGGCTCACACACTGAACGGCTTGGCTGGCCACATTTCATCCAGAGAGTAAGAAGTGGAATTGTTTTCACTACCAATCTTCAATTTCTGACGCAACACGTTGAAAAACGTTTGGTTGTCGACTGAGTTAAAGTGCGAGATTGGGCTACTGGGTGTTCCATTATTGAACTGCTCAGCGCAAGAAAAAAATAGACAATGCACATGAAAAAGACGATGACCAGTTTATTGACTGGCTTACTCTGGGTGACACGTGTGGTGAAGATTATGTCTGACTCCTTAAAAAGGGACTATGTTTTTCCTACTCCCATATTAGCTCAAATGCACAGAGCAAACTACTACTGAGCTGCTCTTGCAGTTCGTTAAATCAAAATGAGCATAACGGCCTTGAAAAAGTGAGATAAGAAGCTTTCCAGAACTAGATTATCGAAACCGTTCAGTAGGTAAAAGACGCAAACGGGCTGAGGAGTTTAAGAAATGCTAAAGGAGCCGTAGACGGTTCAGCATAGCATTGCTAAACATCATATTATGTCGAATAACTCTTGTATGATGTAAGTGTAAGTTTGACGGCTTGTTTTTTTGTTGGATGCAATAATAATCGGAACTTACATACAATGATGACAAGGTAAGTATAGGGGATGGTATTAAAGGTAATTGTAATATAAATGTGTAGATAGAAACGTGGCTGCAAAGATAACTTGCCACTAGAAGGAACCAAATCCTCAACATTTGAAAATCACGTCCAATGCTCTATCATTGAGTTATCGCAGTGGCCACCCCTCCGTCCACTTTGTAAGGTATAAATGCGCATATAAACGCGGAAGCGTCAGTTATCGCTGTGGTAGATCAGCTGGTTCCAAGGTATGAGGTTCAGTCCGCGCCCGCGGCAAGTGATCTTTTCGTCCACCTTTCTTTCTTTACATTTAAATCACATTTACTACTAAAACAATCTACTACACTTTCTAAGGCATTATTGCCTGTTAGTTCCCTTTTTACTTATACTTGATCCCGCTTTACCTCCTGGTGGGGCAGGCTACCCCATTTTACTTTCAGTTATTTTTATAGATAGGAAGTCAAACAAGTATAGACACACACACAGCCACACACACACACACACGCGTACCAAAGAAATAGCAATAAAGAAGAAGAACAATAAAAAGAAGCAAGCAACTATACCAGGGGAGATAAATGTTCTGCACATTCATTATTTTTGTATTTTTAGCAACTATCGTGTTACACGCACTGAGTTTTCGTTGTCAGAGCAACCACTGTACCATTAGTGAATGTATTGGGATCTGTAACTGCGTGTGCTGAACTGAATGAACGATTGAAAAATTGCGGAGAATGTAAGCTAGCCACTAATCCAGAACCTAAATTTCTAACAAATGAGGGTGCAGCCAAGTAAACGTGGGTGTAGGCCCTGCAGGAAGCCCGTCTGGGTCGCCTTGTGTCCTTGCTGTCAAAGCCTATGTTGTGCACGACGCAGGGAGGCAATGATGAAGACGGCAAAGCGGCGGGAGGTTGCTGATCCGCCAACACGACCTAATCTGAAGTCGTGCGTACTTTCGATGAATGAGAGTGTTTCCGCGCAGATTTAGCGTTTGATGCGAGCTCGTTACCCAGATGGCTATCTCCTATTGGCTTGGGAAAAGAATTGCCGAGAAGTGAAGAAGACAATAGTCAACAAATGCGAAAGGGTCAGACAAGTTGAGGATAAAGAAATAGCGGATGGCGTTCAAACATTGTCTGTATGACATTTCACATTGTTTGAAAAAAGTAGCATTAAGTTACAACTTGCGGGTAGTTTTTAAGCTGAAAACACACTGCCCAAGACTTTCTCCGCAGTAGAAAGCTTAGCCAGAAGGGAAAAAACAGGCAAAAACAGATTGATGCAACATAAAGCAAGGCAGGAGGTATGTTGAGTAAAAAAAAAAACGATGTGTGCGGGATCGCTTTCACATATTGAAAAGAATACGTTGTCCAAACAGGTCGTTGCATAAATGTGTGCATCTTGTGTTTCTTGAGGAAGACGGATTTGTGTGAAGGCCTCTGAGTTGCGGTGAAGTTCTACACGCTGAAGTGAATTTACTGTCTGTCTCTACCCAATTTCTTTTCATTCTCTTCCCTCTTCTTCATCTTTCTTGTCTCTTTCCATGATTCCCCAGTGTAGGGCAGCCAACCGGATGTCCGTCTTGTTAACCTTCCAGCCTTTCTCCCTTTTGTTGCTTCCTTCCATCCTTCGTGAATATTAGAGTTCATTTAAGGACCCCCATACTCGCACTTAGCAATGCACTGTAAGGAGTGCCCTTGGCAGCCGAAACTTTCGCGTCATGTTAACATCATGTAAACAAGTTGATGTGTTTCTTTAAGGCGTTACGCATATATGGTGTAATTTCGCAACACAATTTCGAGCACCTGCATGTTTGTGTGGTAGAATCCTCGGCTGCCATGGAGAGGACTGGTCTTCAAACTGTAGACTTTTTCTTGGTAATCAAAGTGAAAGCGTTTACGAAAACCAGTGGTGGTGACGTATAACCACAGCATCAACAAACAGTCTGTCATATAATCTTTTAGAAGCTCTCAGTGTAAAAGAAAAATTCACGCTAAATGTGTGTAACTTTGGACTTTTGCAGCAAGAATCCATTGATTAGAGTTTACGACCATTGAGAAATGGTATAAGTAACGCCCATTACTCTTCTCGGTAACTGTAATCGTAACGACTTCATGTTGTAAAAGGTAAAGTCAGTAACAGGTTCTTTTTCGGAGTAACGTACTCAGTAACTGTTTTTTTTTCTGTAACGTTTACAACACTGCCTATTTGCGATAGACAGGAAGGTTTAGTTGCAAAACTAATTAACCGTCCTTCTTTCACAGCCTTTTTGTGGCTCAGACATGCGTGACTTCTGACGATAGCGTTGTAGAGAATAGCCAGTAGAGTGTTTGACTTTTTAGACAAATAGAAAATCGAAATATCTACCCTCTATACGTCCCAACAGTGGCAGAGAAGTTGCAATACCAGTTTATTTATGGTATATTTTTGAATACTTAAACTCCACAAACGGCTTGAATTGTTTATGATTCTGATTCCGGGTACTGCGTACTTTCGAGCTTTCAACATGTAGTCTCGTGCGGCTGTTTAGTTAGTCGTATGCCAGCGGTCTCTACAAACCAGGAATTACTGTAAAATTACACCCAGTACTTTACTAATGCTTTCAATTGATTTTGCCGGAACACAAGTATACACAAAATTCCAGATACTAAGATCTTCGGGTGAATGCTCAAAGGATATGAGCCAGCTGCTCAGCATGTAGAACGCACTCAGCATGCCCGATAGCTGAAACAGACACGAAAATGCCGGAATGCTCAAATATAATATCTTAAACATATTCAGGCAGGGTGTGAGCCAGCATGAGCCTACATCATGGTACAAACACGTTTGTGTTGCGTCGGTGTCCATAAAAACACAACCGCCAAAGCTACCTTTAGGAAGAAAAATATTATTCCAAATAAACATTAGTGCACTTACTGGTAGAAATTAGCTTCTAAATAGGAAATTACTGAAGCAGTGTAATGAGAAGCATAAATAATGAGCTCTCCCTCTCAACACAATTTGGGGTATGATTTATCGTCCTTGGGGGCTCATTTTTACAGCATATCGTGGACAGGCAAATTGCGTTCGAGGATGGCTAGACAGAACTCGACTGCAAGATTAGAAAAAAAGATGCGAGTAAGAAACTACGGTATTAGAGGAAAGCCTTTAAACAGCAGAGATTGAAACAATGGCTAGCGGCACCTCAGGTATGGAAGGACCATGCATTACGGAAAGAAGCAAATAAAACTTACGCCGGCTAGGAGATTAAAAATTGATGGGACCAAAGGCGTGGGCGGAACGAGTTTCGTTATTATAGCAGCTGTCAGTGTTTTCCTATAGCAGAGAATTGACATACAGTGTAGGATTGGGTAAGATGATATAAACAGAAATGTAGGAAACGCATTGCCTTAATGCCGTGCAGTTGGGAAAGAGATTTGCAATGCCGGAAACACCAAGCAACGGTGTTGTGTATATACTTGTTTGTGGTGTATGATTGCTGTGAGAACCACACTTACTTGTACACAGGCAAGAAGAATCATACTATTGCAAGTGCGTGTGTGAGGTAGAAGGGTAGCGGATGTGGGCTACGCCATGCATATGTTACAACTGAGAAGCAATTGAATGCCCCAAAGCAGTTTTGCCCTCGTGTAGAGAGAGATTGTTAACGAAGTGCATCGTTAAATATATGAACCCTACACAATACATGTGTCAAGGCACCTGCGAAATGAGCGTTCTAGTCGCTCCCACCCTCCGCTTTTATGGAGGTGGTCTCGGCTGAAGCATGTATGCTTTGGAGAAGCGGGGTTCTGACCGCTCTTCCCGCACCTCCTTCGCAATTTGCCGAAAACCTTATAAGGAGGGTTTGGGTCGCGGGTCGGCGCGCATAGTTTGCACGCTCTCTTCTTCCCCCGGGGTGCTTCTCATCTTTTATTTATTCTGATTTATGAAGCCTAATACAAGAAGGGTAGCTCTACCGTCTCGCCTATCCCATCTACCTCCCGTTTACATTGCCAGCGCAGAGTACGAGCTTGCTTCTCGCCATTCGTGCTGGGTGGCTAGCCCCTTCTTGGTTGCCACTATATCGAATAGAAAGAGGGCCGCTAGAAGCTAGGTGCTTCCGTGCCCCCGTCCGCCCTAATGCCAGTGCGGAATTCTTCTTCCCGGAACAAATAGCTCCTGGTCGAGCCTCAACCCGGAGCGACCGTTACCACAGCGTTCTCAGTATGGGGCGTGGTGTTGAAAACACCGAGATTTAGGACCACGAAGGCACGTAGATGGCTAGCTTAGGCACTTGGTGCTTCATGATACAGAATAAATCTGAATGTTAAATGTTATTTGCTTTCACTAAGAAGAAAGCGCCACATGAACATTAATTATATTGAGTTTATTAATACGCCTGAATAATGTGATGTTAGACGAGTTGCGGGGTGAATCTTTGTGCGACGCCTATTCCCCAGTGGCTTGCAAAAAAATAAAACTTTGATGCATTTTGCATGCAGTCTTCTGCAGTGCCGTTGGTTTATTCCAAGTAAATATTCCATGTATTGTGAAGCAGCTAGACTTAACGTACCCTTTTCTGTAAAGGTCATGAAAAGAAAAGGAAAAGCAGAGTTAGCTCGCTTACATTCAAATATGTTACTGCAGGGAACAGATCAGAGCATGCAGCGGCTTTGCTAAAGGTTAAGCGAACGTTAACGACGCGTGTTTGTGAAATAACTTGGCGAACAGTAGGCGGGAGAAAGCCTGCTAGAAATTTTGTGTTTTTCATTCAGTGTTTGTACTAGACAAGAGAAACATTTCCTTGGTTTTCAGCTGATAACTACCCCTTCAGCTTGCGAAGTTTATAACCTAACAATGGGTTGATAAAAATTAGGTTTCTTCTTTTGTTCGCGTGACACCGTACAATGCTCTTACAGCCACGCTTACTTTACAAAACGTTTAATAAAATGTTGTAGTTATGAGCACGGTTGTTTTGATGAGGTTCGCAAAACAGGTAATATATATAGGTGCACAAGTGTTCGATCCACTTTCACTATGTTGGCTTGTCCCTACATCTAGATTCACTCGAATTATTTCATTTGTAAATGAACGAATGAAAGAATGAATGAATAAATGTATCTACTCCCCCCCCCCCCACCAGTACCATGGCGGTATAGTTGAGTGCAAGTTTTAGACCACAGTGCTGCGCAACACACTGCATCGCTGTTTCTTCTGCCGGGATCAGAGCCAAGTTCGAAAGCGTGTTCAGCGGCAGCACTCCTTTTCTACACGCAGTTTCCCCCGTTCGCTCGCTCGCTTTAACCGCGAGCGTATCAAAACACGGCAGGCAGTGCACGTGCGTTATCTCTGCAACTGATGCAAAGTGCCACATGGTATAAAAGACTATAATTGTACGAAAGAGGAATTTAAGTGATCATATTATGCCTAGGGTACTTCTAAGGCGATTGCCCAAATCACACCTTGCACGTGATATGACAAGATATGCTCCATTTTGATGAGTGTCCGCTTCTGATACAGTGAATATTGAGTTCAACAGCCAGTGTCGATTTCGATCACCAGGCATTCATATTCGTGAAATCCTCTTACCCTCGTTTACCGATTTAGGTCTACAGCAGCTTAGGATATGACACTAGAACAAACTGACGTAGATAGATAGATAGATAGATAGATAGATAGATAGACAGACAGACAGACAGACAGATAGACAGATAGATAGATAGATAGATAAATAGATAGATAGATAGATAGATAGATAGATAGATAGATAGATAGATAGATAGATAGATAGATAGATAGATAGATAGATAGATAGATAGATAGATAGATAGATAGAAACTTTAAAAGTATTGTTACGGGGAATATAGTATACACTGGCGAGAAAATGCGTACTGGCGAATATACTGGCGAGCAAATGCGTATTGGCGAATATACTAGCGAGCAAATGCGTACTGGCGAATATACTGGCGAGCAAAAGCGTACAACGCTGCTGCAGTCCGAGCACGTTCACGTTCAGCACTTCGTCGTCATGATCGTCAGGCATCTACTTAGCCCGTAACATTACCCGCCGGCGGCAGAAGCATCGTCCCGGTGCGATCAATTCTCGAGGCGTGAGTAGTAGGGTTTAAGCCGTGAGACGTGCACTATATCGGTCGGGACTGAAGCTAGTACTGACGTGGTATGGAGTGGAGCTATCTCAGAGGTCACGCTGGTGGCCTTGCGTATGACGCGGTAGGGGCCAACGTAACGGGACATCTGTTTTTCGCAGAGACCAACACGACGCGACGTTAACCACAGCAAGACGAGCGACCCCGGAGAGTACTGTACGTCGCGGTGCCGGCGATCGTAAGTACTCTTTTGGTTAAGCTGCGAGGCACATAACCGATCCCGGGTGACTTGGCGGGCGATGTCAGCTCGGGCCAGGGCATCACGAGCATAAGCAGTCGATGAGGAGGCGTCAGATTGGAGCATGATGTCCATGGGCAAAGGCGGGTCATAACCAAACAGTAGGTAAAAAGGTGAAAATCCAGCTGTATCGTGACGTGAACAGTTGTATGCGAAGGTAACGAAAGGTAAGTGGATGTCCCAATCTTTGTGATCCTTCGAGACGTACATCGCTAACATATTCGTCAGGGTACAGTTGAGGCGTTCCGTGAGGCCGTTGGTTTGTCGGTGGTACACTGTAGTGAACTTGTGGTGGGTACAGCAGGATCGCAGGAGCTCGTCGACTACTTTAGATAGAAAACAGCAGCCGCGGTCGGTGATCTACTGACGAGGAGCACCATGACGCAGAATGATGTCAAGAAGAAGGAAATTGGCTACATCAGTAGCGCAGCTGGTGGGGAGGGCACGTGTAACGGCAGACCGCGTTGCGTAGTCGGCAGCAATAGCAATCCACTTATTACCAGTGGCCGACACGGGAAAAGGTACTAGAAGATCGAGGCCGACTCAGAAAAATGGCTCATCTGGTACTTCAATGGGCTGGAGGGTACCAGCAGGTCCCAGAGCAGGTGTCTTGCGGCGCTGGCAGAGGTCGCATGCCGCAACGTACGGTCGCACAGAACGGTAGAGGTCAGGCCAAAAGAATCCGCGGCGAACGCGGTCATACGTGCGTGACACCCCTAGGTGTCCAGTGGAGGGGGCATCATGGAGCTGGGCCAAAACGTCTGAGCGAAGATGCGCAGGAACAACGAGTACAAGCTCACCACCATCTGGGCGGGCGTTGTAGCGCTGCAAGATGTCGTTGTGAAGAACGAACAGTTGTGAGGAGTGGTCAGGGTGGGGAGAGTGCAGGCCATTGATAATAGCACGCAGAGAGGGGTCGAGGCGTTGTTCAGCAGCTATGTCGGTGAAGTCGGTAATGGAAAGAACAAGGACCCCTTGTCCGTCTTCCATCATGTCAAGGGGATCGACTGGGTGACGGGACAAGCAGTCGGCTTCCTTGTGAAGTTGTCCGGATTTATAGGATACGGAAAAAGTGTATTCTTGTAAGCGCAGCGCCCAGCGTCCAAGGCGTCCCGTAGGATCCTTGAGTGAGGAGAGCCAGCAAAGCGCATGGTGGTCCGTAATAACTGAGAATGGTAGGCCACTGAGATACAGTCTGAATTTTGCAATTGCCCAGACGAGAGCTAAGCACTCGCGTTCTGTGTTCGAGTAATTTTGTTCCGAGCGCGACAACAGTCGGCTTGCGTACGCGACAGCGCGGTGCAATCCTTGTTGCCACTGCGCCAGCACTGCGCCTATGCGGTGGCCACTGGCGTCAGTACGAAGCTCCGTGGCGGCAGATGGGTCGAAGTGTGCTAGGACTGGTGGATTGGTGAGAATCTCAACGAACGACGAGAAGGCGTTGGTTTGCTGTTGGCCCCAGGTGAATGCGACATCCGTTTTGAGGAGGCCGGTTAGAGGACGGGCTACTTCAGCAAACTTCTCGACAAAACGACGGAAATAGGAGCACTGTCCCATAAAGCTTCGGACGTCCTTGGCTGAGTGGTGTGTGGGGAAGTCGCGAACTGCTCGGACTTTCGCAGGGTCTGGTTGAACGCCCGCAGCGTCAACAAGATGGCTGAGTACGCAGATTTGGCGTTGCCCAAAGCGACATTTGGACGAGTTAAGTTGCAAGTTGGCACGTCGGAAAACATCAAGCACTGTGGACAGACGGGTAAGATGGTCGTCGAAAGTAGTCGAAAAAACAATAACGTCATCAAGGTAGCAGAGGCAGATGGTCCACTTCATGCCTCGAAGGAGAGAGTCCATCATGCGCTCAAAAGTGGCGGGGGCATTGCATAATCCAAAAGGCATCATCTTGAACTGATAAAGTCCATCAGGAGTCAAGAAAGCTGTCTTTTCTCTGTCTTTGTCGTCCACAGCGTTCTGCCAGTAGCCTGAGCGAAGGTCAATTGAAGAGAAATATTTGGAGCAGCGCTTTGCGATAGGTAATAGTGCACTTGAAGTTGTAAAAGACTATGTCTACTTAGGGCAGGTAATAACCGCAGAGCCTAACTACGAGATTGAAGTAACTAGAAGAATAAGAATGGGGTGGAGCACATTCGGCAGGCACTCTCAAATTATGACAAGTAGATTGCCACTGTCCCTCAAGAGGAAGGTATATAACAGCTGTATCTTGCCGGTACTTAGCTACGGAGCAGAAACCTGGAGACTCACAAAGAGGGTTCAACTTAAATTGAGGACGACGCAGCGAGCAATGGAAAGAAAAATGGTAGGTGTAACCTTAAGAGACAAGAAGAGAGCAGAGTGGATTTGGGGACAAACGGGAGTTAAGGATATCATAGCTGCAATAAAGAAGAGAAAATGGACATGGGCCGGGCATGTAGCACGTAGACAGGATAACCGCTGGTCATTAAGGGTCACCAACTGGATTCCCAGAGAAGGGAAGCGGGGTAGGGGGAGACAGAAGGTTAGGTGGGCAGATGAGATTAAGAAGTTTGCGGGTATAAATTGGCAACAGCAAGCACAGGACCGGGTTAACTGGCGGAACATGGGAGAGGCCTTTGTCCTGCAGTGGACGTAGACAGGCTGATGATGATGATGATGATGATGATGATTTGGCACCGTGCAAGAAATCGAGTGCATCATCTATGCGCGGTAGGAGATAGACATCTTTCTTGGTAATATGGTTGAGATGGCGGTAACCAACACAGAAGCTCCAGCTATTGTCCTTTTTTTAACAAGTACCACAGGTGAGGACCAGGGACTAGATGAGGGTTCGATTATGCCCTTATGAAGCATTTTATCGACTTCTCGCTGTATAATAGCACGCTCCGGGGCTGACACACGGTAGGGCCGTCGGCGAATGGGTCGAGCGTCACCGGTGTCGATGCGATGGGTTACCACGAATGTCTGGCCTAAATTACGGTCACCGAAGTCAAAGATCTCATGTTAAGAAGCAAGCACACGGCAGAGATCAGAGACTTGTTCAGAGGTGAGCTTGTCAGATAGCATTGGCTTGAAAAGGTCGGAACAGGAACGTGACGAGAGCGACGTTGATGAAAAATCGGGTGGCGAATCGGTGGTTAGGCCTGAAACTGTGTGGTCGACCAGTGGTGTCAGATGCGCAAGTGACATGCTGCGAGTAATAACTTGCGCTGAGAAGCCAAAATTGAGGACGGGAAATGAATTTCGGTTGTCCTTAACGGTAACCACCGTGTTGGGGAGTGCAACATTACGTGTCATGGCCACGTCGGAAATTGGGGCAGCAACATAATCACCATCGGGTACTGGAGGATATGGCGAGAGTTGGACTTGGACTGCGGCTTGCGGCGGAAGTCTGAGGAAATCGACAGAGAGTAGACGAGGTGGGCTGGTAGAGACGGTCTCTGAGAAGGATGGTAGTTCGAGCCGACGAAGACCTTTGGAACAGTCAATGAGCGCAGCGTGTGAAGTCAGAAAGTCGAGTCCAAGGATGAGGTCATGAGGGCAATTTTCCAGTACAGCGAACAGAACTGAAGTTTGATGCTCAGAAATCGTTAATCGCGCAGTGCACATTCCAAGCACAGCAGGAGTATTCACATCCGCTGTACGAACGGTAGATGCAATCGCAGGCGTCAGAACTTTTTGGAGGCGGCGGCGGAGGTCTGAGCTCATCACAGATATTTGTGCACCGGTATCGATAGGAGCAGTTACAGGTAAACCATCAATGAGAATTGTAAGAAGGTTATACCGCTGGTCGGGAGTAATCAGAGGATTTGCAGTCCGAGTCGTATATGCAGCGTCACCTCCGGGGGCTGCACCGGCTAGTTTTCCGAGCGACGGTCGTAGGGAGACCGAGAACGGCGGGGTTGGGGCGAGCGGGACTGACGACGCACGGGAGACGGCGAGCGGCTGGTCCGACGTTCTGGATTATGCTCTGCACCTGTCTCAGCACGGTAGGACGGGGCATAAGGTGCACGTTCGGAGCGAGGCCCCCAATCATAGAAGCTCGGTCGAGGTGATGAGGTCCAACGGCTGCGGCGATGGCGAGCGATGTGTCCTATCCGATGGCACGTGAAACATATGGACCGATCATCATGAGTGTGCCATTCAGCTGGGTTTCGTCGTTGCGTGAACGTGTGGTTCGGAGTGGCAGCCGCAACAACTGGAGCCGAGCTGGAAGTAGCAGGGGCATTTTGATGAGGTGGCGAAATGCCCATATTCGCTATCTCTTGGCGAACCACTGCCTGTATCACTGAAACAGCATCAAGGTTGTGTCCTGGCGCGCTGACGCTAGACATAGCGGGTGCCATGTGCCATGCCTCGAGTTCTCGACGGACTATTCTGGTGACGTTTACTGGCGCTGGTGGTTGATGTAGTGTGGGTGAATCTTTGCAAGAGGACGTAGCCGCCGTGTTGGGAAGGCGGTAAAATCGGTGAACTATGCGCCTACTTTTCGCCTGTTCGAAGCGACGACATGCTTCGATGACCGACTCCACCGTCGAGCAGTCCTTGCACAGGAGAAAATTGAAAGCGTCGTCAGCAATTCCTTTCAGGATGTGTTCGACTTTGTCCTCGTCGAGCATGTCCTTGTCGACCTTGCGGCCCAAAGCCAACACGTCCTGGATGTACGCAATGTACGGCTCTGTGGATGTCTGGGCACGAGTCGCAAGCTCTTTCTTTGCGGCCACTTGAAGTCCGATGGGTTTCCCAAGTAGATAGCGCAATTTCTGCTTACAGACGTCCCAGCTAGTCAACTCTTTTTGATGTGTCTCGTACCAGAGTTTTGCCGTGCCACGCAAGTAGAAGATGATGTTCGCCAACATAAGCGTCGGATCCCAATTGTTGCTGCTGCTGACGCGCTCATATAGAACCAGCCAGTCATCGACGTCTATGCCACTTGTGCCGTTGAATGGGCCTGGGTCACGAGGTTGCACCACAACGATCGGCTGTGGGGCTGTCATCATGGTCAGCCTGTCAGCCTGGTCTGTCATCATGGTAGCTGCAATGCGCCGTCCGCTGCGATGATCCAGCTCGTTGGGCTGTATAGCGAGTGGTACCCCACACCTTCCACCAATGATGTTACGGGGAATAAAGTATACACTGGCGAGAAAATGCGTACTGGCGAATATACTGGCGAGCAAATGCGTACAACGCGGCTGCAGTCCGAGCACGTTCACGTTCAGCACTTCGCCGTCATCCTCCTCAGGCATCTACTTAGCTCGTGACAGTATTATTGGCTATAAGTATGACATCGTTGACGCTTAGTAAATGTCGGTAAAACGTTTTTGTCGGTCAAAATAATAGCAATCTTCATAGGTTAAAGCTCAGCAACGTTTCAAAGAAAAAGTTGTAGTTTTAAAAATTATTACCGTACCGGTATAGCACTGCTGCAAAAATGGTTATAATATTACCTGGAAACCATTCCAGCAGTATCCGATTTGTGTTCCTACTTATTTCGGTTTTAGCGCTCACTATCCGCACACTGATAATAATAATTGTTAAGGTTTCACGTTTGAGAACCCTTAGGGACACAAAATTAGAAGGCTCCGGCGATTTCGACCGTTTGGTCAGGGTTCCTTATTATGCGATTATTTGCATGCGGGCCTCTACAATTTCGCCTGCATGTGAGTGCGGTGAAATGCTTTATAAATACAATAAAACGATATTTACATGCATTGGATAGGAAATATCAACACTCTCTCACAGATTTTGGTAATACTTACGAGTAACCTCACAAATAGTGTCTAATATGGTTGCTTAGTTCGTACATACATAAGTTCAATATCAATTATTTAGCCAGTGTAACAGCTTTTATTTTGTTATTTGCTGGCATGGGCAATATGGGCGTTTTTTTCCGTACCGTTGCTTTGCAATATTTTGTAATTTTGTAACTTATGCTTGTTCTTTCCTTGATGAAGGGGCCCGTCTAAATGGGACAAGCACCTCTTTTTACTTTAAACAGAAACCCGTAAATTTTGATTTCTTGCACTTGCCATATGGCCGAAAAAACTCACTCAAACATGCAACAATGTTAAAGTTAGATGCTGAAACAAGGTGACGAACGTTGAAGCATCACAGGCTTGCCTAACCTCTTCATCTTCATTAGAGCGAAGAACATCCACGTTAGGTAATCTGATATCCGTCGAGCAGAAGCAATGACTACCGATTGTTTCACACATGATCGATTATACTACCACGTTACATAAAGATAAAATGAAGTGGTTTCATTTTCTTTACATCAATTTTCTCGTTGACGTAAGTGGACGGTGTACGTATTCACACACACAAGAAAAACTTGTCTTCTCAATGGTCTTATAGGGATGAGCCGACGAGAACATTAGTGCGATGACCGTGAGTGGTAAGACACCTGATGCAACCTGTATACGCATTCTGCTTGCTGAGTCGACATATGATTGTAGAAAAAAAAACACGGGAAAGAAAGATACTGTGAAAGCAAGCTCGTATTACAACGGTTGTGCCTGCGCCCAGTCCCAATGCTGAAAAAGATGTAGTGCATGATAGCAGATGCGCTTCTCTGTTGCTTCACCAGCTCGGCAACACCGCGAACCGGAAATGACATCCATTATCCTTTGTTACTATATCAGAGACAGCGACCAGACGCCACGACACCATCAGTAGTCGTGAAAAAGAGACACGAAAATCGAGCATGAGGTATTACCAACAATCCTTTGACAGCTTGCCGCAAGGTGCCTTTTGAGCAACACTCGGTGACTTATTACGCCCGACGTGACGCTCACTAAAATAGAAGATAGCTAGACAGTTTTCATCGATTTTCATTTTTCCGCAAATAAAACCACTCAGAAAACTCATATTACCCTTCGCGCCCTAGCTCTACAGTTTTGCTGTGTTTATAATTTTTTGCGCATCGCATTTCTACAACAATTTATAGAAATCTCTGCATAGGCCTTTCTTTCCGTATGTTATCTTCTAACGACCTTACATCCCAAATGTTCTATTCTAACGACCTTACATCACAAATGGCCGTACATCCCAAATCCCCGGTGGTGCAGTAACTACCAGTGATACGACCACAGATGCCGAACATGCAGACAAAGTTGACGGGTGCTAAATGCAGTGCCAGTGAACATACATCTGACGTTTACAACTCATAACCACATTGTGTGAACTGCGATGGAAGTCACCCAGCTCGCTCTAGAATATATCATAAATGAAAGATCTGAGAAGAGATAATCTCCCTAAAAGTAAAAGATAACAACGTTTCATTATGAATGCCAGTTTGCGCAAAAATTATGCAATGCAATACCAACTCGCTGAACGCTTCATTCTTCTAAGCATGATTTCATGAAGCAAGGAACCGTATCTCATATCTTAATCACACCAGCTCTTTTGAGGTGCAGAAACGGTGGGTAGCGTCACAAATGTCTGGGTAGTCTACTATGGTCAGCGACAGTGGTGCAGTAGTCACATTGTGCACCACTCAGGTGGCCGCTGCTGGTGCTCTCTCATCAACATCGAAGGCGAGTCTGTAGCCCGCGGTTCAACAGAACCCAAAATAAAATCCAATTCCAAGAGTGGACACGCGAACTCACTACCTTGTCCTCGACCTTACACCACCTGAGAGGCCATAGAAACCAATCGTCGAACATCAGCTGCGTCGACACCCAAAGATAGCACTCTTTGCAGTGCTTTAAGAAAGGAAAACATTCCATGTCTGATCCGCCAAAGGGATCGGTAACCTGAACGGTTACCCACCTTTTCACATATATACCTTTTGCACAAGCACCTGAACAAAGAACCCATTTTCCTCAATATTTTCACACAAATAATGCAGTGAAATGCCAGGGGCCTGTTTCGTAACCTAGATGATAATAAAACCTTACTAAATGGTTAATAGCCAAGAGAGTTCTGTGGTCAATAAACATAATTAAACTCAACTCAGGTGAAACCCTCAATCAATACGTGGTTTTTCGTTAAGACCTAGAGAGTGGCAATTCCTCGTCGGGAGCTGTGACAATCATTGCACAAAAGACCACAACACGTCATCACAATGCGCTATGAAACTCTCTAGAAGTCATAGCCGTTCGGGTCATTCTATTCAACTATTTGGTAACTATATGCTTCATCTACATATTTGCCGACGAACAAAAAAAATTGAGTTCGCAAAGCTAATTGATCAGCTTCCAGAAGCATATGTTGTAACCGTAGATTTTTATGCTCACAGTGCGTTATGTGGTAATACTAGATGTTATGCCAGAAATCGCGTTATAGGAGCTTTCTTCTCTCATCTGGAGCCTGTCCAGTGAGCCAGAGCCAACATACTACAGTATCACACGCAATACATATTGATGCATAGATTTAACCATTGGGTCACCATCACTCTTACCCTACCTAGATTTGAAAGTTATTGATATTTAATATGAAAGTGAGCACTTTCTGACTCTGTTAGAAACGAGACAATGGAATGACAGATCAGCTTACTTCCAAATATTGAAACTTTCATGGTGCAAATATGGTTGTATTCAAATATTTATGTACACAACGCCTCGATAAGGTGGGTCACCTGGGCGTTGAAGGGATCACCAGCTGTATTTCCCAATATGCCCTCGTCTGTGCTGAAAAGTGCATATGGCAGCCTTACGGTAATTAGGTCAAAGCAAAGCCATGATGAAATCATGAGTTCCAAATCGCACAAAATACGCCAAAACAAGCTTGGAGTATTTTGAACATTTTTTCGCTACCCATTTATAGCAAACTTGATAAACTTCAAAAGCTGCGAACCAAATGACAGGCGTCTCCGCCTTGTAGCCAAGTAGGAAAGCTGGACACACTACATACTCTAAATATGCTCTAACACAGATGCTAGCAAAAGGTATATTAGGGTGAGGTATACCATGGAGATAATTGAACACGAAAGCAGTGAAGAGAAAACTTGGCTTAGGCAAAAATCCGATGTATGCATTAAGGGACAAGGAAGGCAAAATAACTACCAGTATGAATAAAATGGTTGAAATAGCGGAGGAGTTTTACAGAGATCTGTATAGTAGCCGGGACAACCATGACCTTACTATAAGAACTAGCAGTACCTCTGTTGGCACACCACCTGTAATGATATAAGAAGTCAGAAAAGCCATGAAGAGCATGCAAAGAGGCAAACTGCTGGTGAGGATCAGATAGCATTAGATCTGCTGAAGGATGCAGGACAGAGTGTGTTAGAAAAACTAGCCAACCTGTTTACAAAGTGTCTCCTGACGGGAAGACCACAGCAATCTTGTAAGAATGCTAACATCATCTCAATACATAAGAAAGGAGATGACAAGGACTTGAAGAATTACAGACCAATCAGCTTGCTTTCCACCATATACAAGCTATTTAGAAGGGTAATCGTTAACAGAATTAATGAAACATTAGAATTCAATCAACCATAGGAAGAAGCAGGATTTTGAACAGGCTATTCAACAACCGACCGCATAAATACTATTAATCAGGCAATAGAGAAATGCTCCGAATACAGCTAACCACCATACATAGCGTATGTCACACAGGTCCCGTTAATTATGGAGGCGATCGCCGGGCTAATTTCAAGTATCGGCCCCCCAAACCGCACCACGAAAGCGTGGACAATTTAGAAGTGGTCCCTTTTGGTGCGCCAGCGGACGCCGGCTGTGGCCCAAAGAACAAGTCAGAGCCGAGAGTTGATAAACAAACAAAATTATATTCTTAATAATGGCAGATCGAAAACAATACACAAGAATGCACACTCCACAATAGTTGAGTACAATATGTCAACAATCAACCAATGTACTACACAGTACAATCAGCCACACTCAAAACAACGGACACAGACAACAATTCACACTACAATGCAGTCGCATGCATTTAACAACCAAGACACCTAAAGACTAAAGAGATAGAAAACCTATTCAGTCCAAAGTCCTTGGAACAAACGTCTGAATGATACTCTTCCGAGAATCACTCACTTTAAGTCCAGCGTTGTTGTCGTTCCGCTGCCCCCTGAAGTTTCTCTCCCAGGTAACCTCGCGTCTTCAATTGGTCACTCTTCAAGCTTCAACTTCTTCGCCGGAAACACGTCGGCTTCACACACGCAGCTGTTGCCACGCGTGTTCGCTCGATAGCGGTAAAAACACGCTCTTGCCTGTAGCTCGAGCCTTCACCCACCAGATGGAAATCCTCTTCTTCTCCTGCTTTGTCGCTACCGACAAAACCTTCGCCGACTACACGGCGGAATACCCTACGCGCTCTGGCGCAAACTTCCGTCTTCTCCTTCGAAGTTTCTCTTCCAGGAAACCTCACGTCTTCTCCTGCTTTGTCCCTACAGACAAAACCTTCGCCGACTACACGGCGGAATCCCTACGCGCTCTGGCGCTAACTTCCGTCTTCTCCTGCTTTCTCGTCTCGGCTGCTCGATTAAATACCTTCCGCGCGAGATTCCAGAAGGTTCTCGTCATTTCGTCGGCGCGATACGCAGCGAAGGCTGGGGAGAGGGCGAGACGGTTCGAATGCCCTTCCCGTCGGATGACTCAACTCGGCATGACCACGCCCATTTCCTTCTGGAAATTTCCAGCGCTTGCTCGGCCTTCGTTGTGGGGTGAGGAGGTTCGTCGGCGAAGCCACGCTTCCGAGAGGAGAGGCTCGCGCGCCCGGGGAGCCTTTAGATGTTTGTTTTTTTTTCTTTCTTTTTCGTTGACCTCGCGGCGTCACTCCGGTGGTTCGTCGCGAGAATTTGGCGGCGAGCCCCTTTTTAGCGCTCGTTCTGTGACACTGCCCTCCACTTTAAGAATATTATCTCATAATATTCAAAACCACACAAACGAGCGCGAACAGTCACCACACACTCTGAAAGACTGTAACACAAACCATCGCTCATGACACTTCACATTCACAATAGATCGCTCAATACAATCGTACATTGTAGTTCAATTCCACAACACATGAAATATAGCCACAGGTACATGCCTACAACACTTCATCACACATTCCAAACAATACAAACGTACAAAGTTCTGTCTATACAACAATTATACAACACTATACATCACATCATCGCACAGAACACTTTGACTCGCTCGACATACACTTGTGACACAGGATAACAAGAACATTAACACAACTTATGTCACTCAGCCCTGCCAAACACATTCCGATTCCACCACAGCACTTATCCTGTGTATTTCGAGCTGCGCTTGCGTCCTTTATTGCGGTGCTCGCTCGATCTCTTCTTGTTTTTCCTTGTTCTTTTTCAGTGAGCCTTTTCCAACGATGGGGTCTGAGGCGGCGTCTCAGCCATCGTTGTCGCTTCCGACACCGTTAACGGGTCGTAACGTTCAACGGGTCCTGTCTGTTCATATACCAGCTTGTTCATGTCATGGCATTGGGCTTGGCTGGCCGACTCCGTCCCCTTTACACTGTCTGTCGGTTGAGGTTGTGCCGATGTACGTCCAGCTGCCCAGCACGTGAACTCATTCAACACGATCATCTTCTCATTCGCTGTCTCTTGCGCCGCGGCTTCACCTTGGGCTCTAGTGAGATCCGTCACGTGATGCTCCTCTACTGTATCTCGCGGTCGCTGGGTTGGCGAGGGCTCTATCTTAGGGTCTTCTCCCAAACATTCCGGATCATTCGGTCCTCACGCCCCGTCGATGTTTCCGATGACAAGGTCGTACAGGGGGGTCGTCATGCATAAAGCAGTAACCTTGCCGCTGAAGTACGGGGTTTCAACCTCGATTTCTGCTTCGCGAAGTATCCGAACGGTACGGTCAATTAAGCGAACCGGTTTCGTTTTGCCTGTTAACTCTCTTTCCCGTACCAAATTTCTCCGCACGATAACAGTGGAGCTACCGGTGTCTCTTAACACCGTAATCTTCTTGCCCGCAACTTTTCCAGGCAGCGTTGGCATTCCCTTCGTAACACCGGTTGGCTGTTTTGCCATTACAGCACCCACAATAGGAATTTTCTCCCCATTTTCAACTCTACAAATCCGTCGGTGACGGCATTATCATCGGATTTCGGTGCTGCTAGCACACAGGATACCTGGTGAGTTTGACTCGCTCCGTTTCGACATGCGCCTGCCTTGTGCCCAGTCTGACCACACTTAAAACATTTTACTACCGTGGGGCTCGTAAAGGTCGTTCGACAGTTTTTCGCGCGATGACGCACTCGGTTACACAGAAAACATCGCGGAATGCTTTCCGGTGTACGCTTCTTTTCTTCGGGAGCCGATTTCTTCGAGTCTTCAGGACACTCCGTCTTGACCTTGGCCAAATTAGTGCCACCTTGCGCTTCCAAGAATTGATCAGCCAATTCAAGCATGCCTTTAAGTGACTCAGACTTCCTCTCTTTCAAGTACAGCGACAGGCTTGGGTGGCAACTAGTAAGAAATTGTTCTCTAATTAGGAGCTCTCTAAGCTCATCGTACTCCTGCACTGTCCCTTAAAGTTCAATGCATCTGTCGAAATAGTGGCAAAGTCGGGCAGCATACTGCGTAGCCATCTCACCATCAGCTGGTTTTCCTGTCCGAAATCTGTCCCGGAATCCTTCTACAGTAAATATAAATCGCTTCAGCAAATCAGCTTTCACCTTTGCATAGTTGGCTGCATCGGTCGGCGTCAGCCTGCCCTACACACTGAGCGCTTCACCACTCAAGCAAGTACTCAAAGCAGTTGCCCATTGATGTTCCGGCCAATTCTGGCTCCTAGCAATCGTCTCAAATCGGTGAAGGTACGCGTCAAGGTCGTCCTTCCTTTCGTCAAACGCCACGAGCAGCTTGCTTGGGTTCAAGTGGAAGCCATGATCTTCCCGTTCGCTGCTTTCAACTCTAGCTTGGACGGGAGTTTCACTTCGCTGTTGCAAACGGAGACGCTCGAGTTCTATCTCGTGCTGCCGCTGCCATTCCCTTTCAGCCATCCCCGCTTCTCTTTCTTCTTTCAGCTGTCGCTCCCTCGCTTCTCTTTCTTCTCTCGCCCTTTCGGCTGCCAACTTCTCTCTCTCCAACTCCAACTTCAATTGCTGCTCTCTTTCTTCTCTCGCCCTCTCAGCTGCCAACCTCTCTCTCTCCAACTCAGCTGTTTTTTCTTCCTTGGCTCTCTCAGCTGCCAACCTCTCTCTCTCTCCACTGCCTCTTTCTCCTTCTGGCTTACCCATTTCCGTAGTTCGGCGCCAGAAAGACCCATCTTCTCATCAAGAGCTACTAGCTTTTTGAGATCCATTGTGTCTCGCAAATGAAGTCTTGCCGCGTGCAAAAAGTATCTGCCTAAATCAGTCTATCGGAACACTCCCCTGCACTCGTTAATGAGAACACTGAACAACACACAAAATCGTTCCGATAGCACTATCAACAACTCGAGGCTCTTTCTCACTTCTTTGGACACACTGTGCACTAAAAGGTCCGGTCGCGGACGCCAGATTAATTTTCACACAGGTCCCGTTAATTAGGGAGGCGATCGCCAGGCTAATTTCAAGGGCCGAAGTATCGCCCCCTAGAACCGCACCACGAAAGCGTGGACAATTTAAAAGTGGTCCTTTTTGGCGCGCCAGCGGACGCCGGCTGTGGCCCAAAGAACAAGTCAGAGCCGAGAGTTGACAAACAAACAAAATTATATTCTCAATAATGGCAGATCGAAAACAATACACAAGAATGCACAATGCACAATAGTTGAGTACAATATGTCACCAATCAACCAATGTACTACACAGTACAATCAGCCACACTCAAAACAACGGACACAGACAACAATTCACACTACAATGCAGTCGCATGCATTTAGCAAGCAAGACACTTAAAGACTAAAGAGATAGAAAACCTATTCAGTCCAAAGTCCTTGGAACAAACGTCTGAATGATACTCTTCCGAGAATCACTCACTTTAAGTCCAGCGTTGTTGTCGTTCCGCTGCCCCCTGAAGTTTCTCTCCCAGGTAACCTCGCGTCTTCAATTGGCCACTCTTCAAGCTTCAACTTCTTCGCCGGAAACACGTCGGCTTCACACACGCAGCTGTTGCCACGCGTGTTCGCTCGTTAGCGGTAAACACACGCTCTTGCCTGTAGCTCGAGCCTTCACCCCTCAGGTGGAAATCCTCTTCTTCTCCTTCTTTGTCGCTACCGACAAAACCTTCGCCGACTACACGGCGGAATCCCTACGCGCTCTGGCGCTAACTTCTGTCTTCTCCTGCTTTCTCGTCTCGGCTGCTCGATTAAATACCTTCCGCGCGAGATTCCAGAAGGTTCTCGTCATTTCGTCGGCGCGATACGCAGCGAAGGCTGGGGAGAGGGCGAGACGGTTCGAATGCCCTCCGCGTCGGATGACTCAACTCGGCATGACCACGCCTATTTCGTTCTGGAACTTTCCAGCGCATGCTCGGCCGCCGTTGTGGGGTGAGGAGGTTCGTCGGCGAAGCCACGCTTCCCAGAGGAGAGGCTCGCGCGCCAGGGGAGCCTTTAGATGTTTGTTTTCTTTCTTTTTCTTTCTTTTTCGTTGACCTCGCGGTGTCACTCTGGCGGTTCGTTGCGAGAATTTGGCGGCGCACCCCTTTTGAGCGCTCGTTCTGTGACAGCGTACATAGATTACGAGAAGGCGTTGGATTCACTGGAAACACCAGCAGTCATGCAGATACTGCGGAATAAGCGCGTCGACGAAGCTTATAGAAACATCCTGGAAGAAATCTGCAGGGGATCAACTGGTACCATAGTGCTTCATAAAAAGGCAACAGAATACCAATCAAGAAGGGTGTAAGGCAGGGGGATACAATCTCCCGAATATTATTACCGCGTGCTTACAAGAGATTTTCAGAGGCCTAGAATGGGAAGAGGGGATAAACAACAAGAGGTAAGGCAGGGAGGTTACCCAGGCACATGCCCGGTTTGCTACCCTACGCTGGGGGATTAGGAAGGGGGCATAAAGATGAGAGAGAGAGAGAGGAAAGAGAAGAGAAAGAGAGAGAAAAAAATTGCCCACAGCTTCCCTCGGGAGAACACTGAGGAGGATGCGGAGCATATAATTGGTTAACGGGGTGTTAAAGTGCGACTTACTTGGGTCGATGGCTAAATTGGTTAACGTGGTTGTAGGAGGGGGTGTTAAATGAGTGAACACGTACACACGTATGCGAAAGGGCGGCGCTGGTCGAAGGGACGTCGATCATTGTGTTTGTGGATTCGTTGGAATTCATTTCCCCGCGACCTTGGACGTCGACGCGCCGTACAAACCAACCGACGAGCGGCAACTGAGCGAGCGAGCGCCGACCTTGAGTATATATACAGCGCGACGGCGCATGCGCTGTCAGCTGTCGAATGTTCTCGAAGGAGAAGCGCGCGCGGCACAGATGGTGGGCGACGGCGCGACGGCGCATGCGCGCGCGTCAGCTGTTGAATGTTCGAGAAGCGGTGCGGACGGCGCGGACGGCGCACTACAAGGCGCGAGTATAAGATACTTCCGCATCTAAAAGGAGGATTGTCAGTCAATCGGCTGGCGCGTATGCAGCAGAGGCACTACACAAAAGTTAAAGGTGGTCACATAGGCCTGTAGTCCTCAAAAAGCACAAGACAGCTTTGACTGCTTTTTGAGCCGACGAAAGGCGATGACGGTGTTGCAGTAGCATCTGCACAGAGAGTGGCCGATCGTCCAATTGTCGCAATGCGTTCGAAAGCTTCTGTCTTTCAGAGGCAAATCGAGGGCAATGGCATATCAGATGATCGATGTCTTCTTTGGTGCAGCAGACGTCGCATTTCGCATTGTCGGTCAATCCGATGAGGGCTCTATATGCTTTTGTGAAGGCAACCCCCAACCAAAGGCGACAAAGAAGTGAAGCTTCACCTCGACGAAGTCTGAATGGAGGTCGAAGTTCCAGTCGAGGGTTTATTTGGTATAGTCTCGTATGTCTTATTCTAAGGGTGTTCCACTCCTGCAGACTCAGACTACGTGCCAGGTGACGATGTTGCTTTGCAGCATCAGTCCTTGACAAAGTAATCGGACGGGCGTGTTCTTCTTGGTGCGATGTGCGAGCCGCGTTGTCTGCGGAGTCATTGCCACTGATCCCACAATGGCCAGGAAGCCACTGAAACTTGACCTCGTGGCCTGTTTCTGTGACGTGGTGAACAAGCTTTACAACTTCGTAAGTTAATTGTTCATGGCAACCTCGTCGAAGGACTGACTGCATGCTCTGTAGGGCTGGTTTCGAGTCGGAAAACACAGCCCATTTACTCTGTCTTTAGGATTTCATGTACTCTAGGGCACCACACAAAGCCGCAAGTTCTTCCACTGTGGACGCAGTGACATGTGACAGTTTGATTAGCAGAGTGATTCCTCTAGCTGGAATTACCACCGCACCACCAGAACCAGACGCTGTGGTTGAACCATCGGTGTATATGTGCACGTGGTTGTTGTACATTTCGTGCAGATGGCTCAAGCTCAATTGTTTTAGGGCCGATGAAGGCAAATTTCATTTTTTCTGTATTCCTGGAATTGTAACACGTACTTGTCGAAGTGTCAGGCACCACGGACGGTACACCAGTTTCTCAGCAGGCATAAAACCTGACGTAAACGACCCACGAGGAGCACAGACAATTGCACTAAATTTCGTGCGGGGCCTCTCAGTAGCGAGGGTTGCCAAGTGGTGGGAAGGATTCCTAGCATGTTGCCTGAGGTACGTACGCATCGTTTCAATCGTGAAGCGCGTCATGATCGAGTAGTCCTGTGCAATGGCAATTGTTTCAGCTGTCGATCCGCAGCGGGGTAAACCAAGGCATGTCCTAAGCGCTTGGGCTTGAATATTTTGGATTGTGCGCAGGTTCGTTTTGCACGTGTTAGATATAACATGTAGGCTATACCGCAAGAATCCAGTAAATAATACCTTGTACAGCTGTAACATAGACTCAACGGACATTCTCCAACTTTTCCCAGCAAGAAACCTGAATAAGTGACAAATGGCAGTCAGCCGCTTTTTCACGTAGTTTACGTGGGTTGTCCAAGACAGGTTTCGGTCGATTACGACTCCCAAGAACCTGTAACTCCGGCTGCATGACACCAACTGCCCGTTAATTGATATGCCGTAAGTGGACATTGGTTTTCTGGTGAAAGCCACGACTCCACACTTCTCACATGCGATTTCAAGCCCTTGTTTGCGTAAGTGGTAAGATGTCACTGATGCTGCCTTCTGAAGTCGAGCGTGAAGTTGAAGTCGAGTCACACCTAATGCCCACACACAGATGTCATCAGCATAAATGGAAAGTCGTACACTGCTTGGTTGCTTGCCAACTAGTTCAATGAGTGTTAGGTTGAACAGCGTCGGGCTTAGCACTCCGCCTTGCGGGACTCCTCGGCTGCAGTAATACTCGGGTGTCGGGCCATTCTCTGTCTGCACGTGAAATGATCTATTCTGTAGGTAGCTCTGAACCCACGTATATATCCTGCCACCGAGTCCCACTCCTTCTAGTGCGCTGAGAATGGCTTCGTGGGTGACATTGTCGTATGCCCCTTTAACGTCAAGAAACAGAGCAGCAGATAACCGTTTGCAGGCCTTCTGGTGTTCTACATATGTCACCAAGTCAGCTACATTATCAATTGACGAGCGGCCTCGTCGGAACCCGGACATGGCATCTGAATATATTTCGTAGAACTTTAAGTACCATTCCAAACGCGTTAAAATCATCCTTTCCATAACTTTTCCCACACAGCTCGCGAGGGCGATCGGGCGGTAAGAGGAAATGTCCAAGAGTGACTTGCCGGCTTTGAGAAGTGGAATCAGGCGACTTGACTTCCCTTCCTGTTGAACCATGCCAGTTTGCCAGGAGTCGTTGTACAGCTGCAAGAGTGCCTGCCGAGCTTGATCTCCTAGGTGACACAGAGCGCGGTAAGTGATGCCGTCAGGTCCTGGTGCTAAAGAACGTCTACACAAAGCAGCGCAGCCTTTAGTTTGTCCATTGAAAACGAAATCTCCATTCGGGGATCACGTGAGGATACAGAAAAGTCGGGCGTCTTTGTTCCAGTGGAATTTGAGCCGCAGGCAATCCTTCGACAGAAAGAATCTGCGACATCAATCTCTTCGCAGCGTGAGTAAAGTGCCAGAGATTTTAATGGGTAGCGCTAAGTAATGGTTGTACGAAGACCCCGGACAGTTTTACAGATTAGTGACAGAGGCTTTCTGGGATCCAAAGACTCGCAAAAAAATACCCATCGTTGCTTGTCCAACGTGTCCATGTGACGCTGTATTTTTTTGTGTGCGTCTGGCCACTCTCAGATCATCAAGTGACCTCGTGCGTCTATAACGTCGTTCTGCACGACGACGAATCAGTCGGAGTTTCTCGAGATCAATGTCCATATCAGTGCGAGATGAGCTCACCATAAGCGAACGCGTCGTTGACTGTAGGGCACTCTTTATTGCGTCCTCTAGGTTGAAAGGTGAGGTGCCAACATAGTCTTCCACGATTAACTTGTATTTTTGCCAATCGGTGCACTGGACGGCTCTGGAGGACTTGAGACTTGGAAAGCCGTCAATCTTCAGGTATGTTGGGATGTGGTCACTGCCCCTTGTTTCCGAATTCGAAAACCAGTGCACTCTTCGTGTGAACGAGCGTGAGACGAAAGTGAGGTCCAGGCAACTGCTATAGGCCGATCCACGCAGATAAGTAGGGCTGCCGTCATTCACGAGGATAAGTTCACATTCAGAAGCGAAAGACACTAACTGTCTACCTCTAGTGTTGACCCTGCAGCTTCCCCATAAGTAGTGGTGGGCATTGAAGTCACCAGTTATCACCCATGGCTGGAAAGTTGAATTCAAAATTCCGCGCAAGCGCTGCCGGTCTAGACGACTTGATGGATGTAAGTAGGCTCCGATGATGGTGAATGTGGTCTTCTTGTTTTTTACTGTTAGGCAAACGTACTGGTTTTCTTCGTCAGGGGGTACAGGGTGATGAACATAAGTTAAGTCGTGCCGTATGAACACAACGACCTTGCTGCGCTCTTCGTGGGTAGAATACATAAAGCACTCATATCCAGACAGTCTCATCTGAGCTGACAGGTTCGGTTCACAAATCACAATTATGGAGAACTGGTTCGTGAATACATATTGCCGGAACTCGGCCATACGCGCCCTAAGTCCTCTGGCATTCCACTAAAGGACAGATGCGTTCTTCACCTCCTCTCGAAAGGATAACATGTTGCGGGCCATCGTTTTATCTTAGAGCAGCAAGCACCGGACTCAAAGTGTCCAGCACTTGGAGTGCGATCTGCGCTGATGGAATGTTCATGTTGCTTAGGAGCATGCGCATTGCGCTCATAAGGGTCTGCAACATGTGGATGACCTGGCGATCCTCAGTGTTCTTTTTATCAGTGGCTCATGATGGCATCGAGGTTGGCGGGGATCGATGCACCTCAGAAATAGTATGTGTTCGTGGAAGTGATAGCCTCTCTTCGCAAGGTGGGTGTCTAGATCCTCGTTCTGTTTTCGGTGTATCCGTCTTCACAGGGCTTGACGACGGGGGGCCAGTTCTTCTTGCTTGAGATGACGGGTCTCTATCGGTAGATGTCACGTTGCGTTATGATCTTCTGTGATGATGCCGACGTCGCCTGACAGTAGCAGCTGCTTCCCTGTGCGTTGAATTGTCGCGCACCATGTGTTTCAGCAACGCGCGTTCATTTCTCACTCGTGGGCAATCTTTAGACGACGCTTTATGAGTGCCGTGGCAATTGGAGCATTTGAACGCAGTTGCGTGGCAGGTGTCCTCTGAATGAGGTTCGGCACACCGCGAGCACACGAGATTGCTGGTACATACTCCTTTGACATGTCCCATCTTGAAGCATCTGAAACATTGTGGGCTTCGGTATGTATGGACGGACCTGATGGCGAACGTGGTGAACTTTGACATGTGGGGGAAGACCGTCTCCTTCAAAAACAATCTTCAGGCATCGTGACTGCCCAACCCTTGTGATGTGCTTGATGAGGATGTCGTCTGTAGTTGGCTTTATCAAGATTGGGAAATCGTCAGCGGGAATGGAAATGTCCACGTAATAAATCATGCCAACACTGCCCTTACAGTCAGTGGGGATCACTGATTTAACTGTGACTCTGTCGATTTCCGAATTGTTCTGTAGGATTTGCAGCGCGCTACGGTGTAGAACATCAACTGCCAGAACATTCTTCCGTGAGTTGATCCTGACGTCTTTAATTTCATTTGGAGCGAGTCCTTCGAGGTATGCAGGGAAGACTTGCCTGTTAAGCCGCCGTAGGTTGGCTGAAGGGTCTACAGCCATGAAGAGTATAGTGTGTGGCCAACGCTGCGCGGTAGCCTGCACGGTGGATATACTCGTCGTCGACTATGTTCGTAGCAGTCTTCTTTTCGCATTGTGGCTCATGACGATTGTGTAGTCGTCATACGTTGACTCGAAACCGTCGGAATAGAGCTCCGTTGCTTCGCTGTCTGTGCCACTTGAGGTGGTCCCACGTTTCCTAGCCGCTGCCAGACATAGCGGTTGTCCACCTCGAAAATTCTGAGAAGCTTTTTCATCCATTCTCGCAAGGAGGGAGCGGCAGCTCCTAGAATTTGCGGTAAAACAAATAGAAAGTTTGAGACAAGGGTACAAGCGTTCTATGAAATAGACACTTCGTCGTCGTCCTAGAATGGGAAGAGTTAGGGATAAGACTCAGTGAAGAGTACCTTAAAATTCTGCGCTTCGCTGATGACATTGCATTGCTGAGTAACTCAGGGGATGAATTAAAACTCTTGATTATGGAGTTAGACAAGGAGAGCCGAAAGGTAGGTCTTAAAATTAATCTGCAGAAAACAAAAGTATTGTATAACAGCCCCATTGGAGATCAGCAGTTCGACATAAGTAATAGTGCACTAGAAGTTGTAAAAGACTATGCAACGTATTCTTGAACGCCCCTTCACTCAATGCTTTACCTTCACTTGAGAAAGCCGATGGGAGCACCGTCTCTAGACACGGCAAGTCACTGCATATTAGCGATACTCTCCTGTGATTATTAAGTAGCGCAGCATCAATTTCAGCCGAGCAGCGGCGAAGTGCTCAACTCTGTCAAGTAAAGGGTGAAAGTCGAGTCGAGGAACGTTTCTGAATACGGGGGTATGTCTATTTAGGACAGGCAATAACCGCTGAGCCGAACAGCCAGATCGAAGTAACTAGAAGAATAAAAATGGGGAGGAGCACATTTGGCAAGTGCTCTCAAATCTAAAAAGGCAGAGTTCCACTATCTCTCAATAGGAAGGTATATAAAAGGTGCATGTTGTCAGTGCTCAGCTACGGAGCAGAGACCTGGAGACATAAAAAAAGGGTTTAGCTTAAATGGAGGAAAATGCAGTGAACAATAGAAAGCAAAATGGTAGGTGTAACCTTGGGAGACAAAACGAGAGCAGAGCCGATCAGAATAGAAACTGGGGTTAAGGATATCATAGTTTAAATCAAGAAGAAGAAAAGGGTGTAGACAGCACAACCGCTGGTCATTAAGGGTAACTAACTGGATTCCCAGAGAAGGCAAGCGGGTTAGTGGGAGGCAGAAAGTTAGATGGGCAGATAAGATAAGGAAATTTGTGGGTATAAAATGGCAGCAGCAATCACAAGGCTGAGATGTCTGGTGCTACATGGGAACGGCTTTGGTCCTGCAGTGGACGTAGTCAGGCTGATGATGATGATGATGATGATGATGATGGGAGGGGGTTGCATAAACTTGACAGACAGTGCTCAAACGCTTCCCATTGTTCTATGACTGCGGTGATATAATACAAAAACCAGCACTCTTGGCGAACTTTTCGAGAAAGTACCAAATTTAAAAAATCGTACCGCTAATCTCATACGCTACAAAAGCACAGCTGAAAGTTTGCCTTTGCACCCGCACAAGTGTGTATCAGATAAACACAATTAAACACTAGCCCTACATGAAATAAAGCTTGACCTAGGTCCTTGGGGAAGTCCTGCTCCTGGTGTTGACAATATTACCTATGAAATGATAGAAAAGCTTCCTGACTAAATCCTGATCTGCCTTTTAGCACTTGGCCACAAGAATTTGAATACTTTCGACATACCCTCTTCTTGGACAGAGGCAATAGTCCTTCCATTCTTCAAACATGGCAAACATCCCACCTCAGTAAATAGATACAGGCCTATTGAAATCACAAGCTGCCTACTCAAAGTGTTTCAAAAAATGAGCAACCACCGTTTCGTCTAATATTTAAAATACAATGGTATATAGGAGCCGTGCAAGTCTGGCTTTCACACAGCTAGGTCCACTACTGATAAGCTTGACCGTCTCGAGAAACATATACGCGAAGAATTTGCTCACAACCAGTACTGGTCTTTCGGTTTTCTTGCATCTTGAGGCAGCCTAAAATAGTGGTGGTCGATACAGAATCCTGCAAGACTTATCGTCCTTCGAAATATGCCGCAGGTTGATTAACATACTGAAAGACTTACTGTATAACAGGAAGTTTCGTGTAAGAATAAGCAGTGTGTTATTGCGCACATTTTTTTTCAAGAAAATGGAAGTCCGCAAAGAGGAGTAAGAATCTGCACACGATTTCTAGTTAATATGCACTATCTTCGCTCCATAGTTCCGCCTTTGATGTTGTATTCAGTCTATATGAATGATATCCAAGTTAGTTTTAAATCATCTAACTTGACTATAAACAAACGCCAGATAATTTTAGTCGTTATCCGCCATGAGAAATTGGCTGATGAAAATGGCTTTAAGTATAACACACACAAGACTACTAAATTCTCTGTGTAATTTTCTATCGTAAGCTCACCTTCATCCAACAAATGCATAGTGTAAGATAACATGCCTCAAGACCACGAACCTTTTAAGGGAGATTGACAGGCACTGCATTATATCTCTGTTTAAAAGCCTGATTTTGTAACGCATAAACTTCCTATGCACGGTATATAAGTCAGCTTCAAAGACAGTACTCGAACTGCTGGACCCTGTATACTAATTATGCATCCGGCTGGTACTTATTGCTTTCCCTACCAGCCATGTTGGAACCTTGTGAAATGCTGGGGTGATGAACGATGGATCCAATCATGAAAACATAAATGTTTATTTGATCTATAGAAAAGAAGCATCAGATAGAGTATACTGACGCTACGCTCGGATAAAATAAGGAAGCGATGATAAAACCGAGTTTGGCAGGTTAGGTTTTCTATTGCCACCGGTGGTGATGTAAACCTCTGGTGAAGCTGTGGTAGCGCTGTCCATTATTGGAAGCGTGCAGCAGCAAGTGGCCGTGTCACGCCCGGCTGAGTAGTCATGACACGGAGCCTGTGCAGATTTGTGCGCAGTGGTCGCCTCAGCCTTTATGCAGAGTGTTATCAGTGACCACTGGAGTATTAGCACACATATAAAAGACTCAATTATGCAGACAGAATGGTGTCCCTGATTGATTTGATTTATATGTAGGGTTTAACGTCCGAAAGCCACCATATGATTATAAGGCGCCGTAGTGGAGGGCTCCGGAAATTTCGACCACCTGGGGTTCTTTAACGTGCACCGAAATCTGAGCACACGGGCCTACAACATTGCCACTTCCATCGGAAATGCAGCCGCCGCAGCCGGGATTCGAACCCGCGACCTGCGGGTCAGCAGCCGAGTACCTTAGCAACTAGGCCACCGCAGCGGGGCAATGATATCCCTGAAGCAGCACTCATGCGAAGCACTACTGAAAGCGGTGTCGACGAATCAGCTATAGCAACACCGTCCTTCTATTGCGCAGATGTTTCATTTGTTAAGAGGAGTAGTAGAGCAGCAGTAGAAAAACCTTCAATTAGTTTTGATGATTTACAGAGAAATTATCACGGTAAAGTCATCCTCCTCGGCAGCACTGTCCGGTCATTTGTGACTGATGCTTCAATGACTTCAAAAAAATTGCCCGCAGCTTCCCTCGGGGGAACACTGAGGAGGATGCGGAGCATATAATTGGTTAACGGGGTGTTAAAGTGCGACTTACTTGGGTCGATGGCTAAATTGGTTAACGTGGTTGTGAAATGGGGTGTTAAATTGCGACTTACTTGGGTCGATGGCTAAATTTGTTAACGTGGTTGTAGGAGGTGGTGTTAAATGAGTGAACACGTACACACGTATGCGAAAGGGCGGCGCTGGTCGAAGGGACGTCGATCATTGTGTTTGTGGATTCGTTGGAATTCATTTCACCGCGACCTTGGACGTTGACGCGCCGTACAAACCAACCGACGAGAGGCAACTGAGCGAGCGAGCGCCGACCTTGAGTATATATACAGCGCGACGGCGCATGCACTGTCAGCTGTCGGACGTTCGAGAAGGGGGAGAAGCGCAACGGCGCATGCGCGCGCGTCAGCTGCCGATGTTCTCGAAGCGCGACGGCGCATGCGCGCGCGTCAGCTGCCGATGTTCACGAAGCGTGACGGCGCATGCGCGCTACATTATACAGCTAGCGAATGTTCGTGAAGAGGAGAAGCGCACGCGGTGTGTAGAGGAGGAAGGGTGCACAGATGGTGGAGGAGTGAAGCGCGCGCGGTGTGTAGAGAAGGAAGGGATGCACAGATGGTGGAAGAAGGAGGAGGAAGCTTGCGGACGGCGCCGCACTACAAGCCTCGAGTATTAGATGCTCCGCATCTAAAAAAAATACTTGTCCAAGTGCGTATATCGCGCATTTCTTGACATTTGAGCGCAAATATTGTTCAGCCGTTTTCTTCTGTGAAGGCTCAAAGTCTCAAACATCTGTATCTTGTGCAGCGTACGGCCAAACTTCTCCGACTCCAAAACCTTGCATACCCATACCAGCTTTTTCATTTCTGAAGCCCAACATATCCTGCTTAATAACCAGTAGATTATGCAACGCAAGATACAAAGTGTGAAAGTGCAGTTAGAGACCTGTGTTGTGGCTAGTACAGCAAGAACCCAATTTTTAAATGCGAAGCATTTTTTAGCGAACTTCAGCGACTTTGAGCGTATCTATCTATCTATCTATCTATCTATCTATCTATCTATCTATCTATCTATCTATCTATCTATCTATCTATCTATCTATCTATCTATCTATCTATCTATCTATCTATCTATCTATCTTTCTATCTAGCCGCCTACGACTTTTAGCTCTCCTGGCCGTTTCAATAATGGTATCAATACCAGACTTTGCATGGCATAACTTGACTGTATGAAGAACGTATTTGACTAGTCACAACATGAAAAACATAATATGCATGTCATGAATGTCATGATTTACATTTCATGGTCCTGCAGCTTTTGCAGTGATTTCGTTCGCATGGCATGTTGCAGAACTGGTATGGTATGGCATGATTGCATGGCGAACACAAGCGACAGACCTTAACATGAAAATCATGATAATGATAGATTTGTGGGGTTAACGTCCCAAAACCACTACTTGATTATGAGAGACGCCGTAGTGGAGGGCTCCGGAAATTTTTACCACCTGGGGTTCTTTAACGTGCACCCAAATCTGATACGCGGGCCTACAACATTTCTGCCTCCATCGGAAATGCAGCCGCCACAGCCGGGATTTGAAAATCATGATATGTGAGTCATGAAACAACCTGACTACATGCCACATTCATGATGCGCTTGCGGCCGTTTCGCTAGCGTCACACATACCAAACTTGGTATTACAGTACGTGAAGAGATGACGAAAGTATGTGCCTGGTGCAAACATGATAATCATGAGATGCGTGCCATGTAACAACATGACGCCTGCCCCGCTCATGATGCGCTCGCAGCCGTTTCGCTAGCTTCACATATGCCATATTTGGTATTACTTGACGCCAATGGATGAAGAAGGAATGTGACTGGTGCCAACATGATATTTGTGAGATGCGTGTCATGTGAAAACACGACTACATGCCACAGTCAAGCTGCCAATACATTTCGACGTGACACTGTGCGCGTGCTCGCCGGCATTCTTTTCGTCGCGTCACGGCGGCGTTGCCACGCCAGGCGCCGGTCCTGTCATGTACTCGCAGGCGCACACCCCGCTGCGTTGCTTTGACGCATGCGCGTTTGAACGCGTCCGGCGTCCCTCCCTCACCAGAAGAAGGAGACCCAGTGTTGTCTGTGTAACGCATCGGCACAAAACGCAGCACGTTGCATTTGGCGCCGGTTGCTGTCTGGCCGCGCCGAGGTATGCTGGCTGAACCTGGCGTCAGAATATAGAGTGCTCGCGTTTGGTTTACGTAGTGTCACGGTGCCCAGCGTGCGGGTGCGTCAGCGCTATATTAGAGTATCTTCACGATGTGCTCGCAGCGGTTTTGCTAGCTCAACATATACGGAATTTTGTGTTACATGACATCAATGGATGAAGAAATACATGACTGGTGCAAACATGATAATCCTGACACGCATGTCATGTAAGAACATGACGACATATCATGGCCATAGCGTGCTTGCAGCCATTTCGCTAGCTGCACATATAGTAAATTTGGTATCACGTGACGTGAATAGATGACGAAAGTAAACGACACATCATAACATGGTAATCATGACACGGAAGTCATGTACGGCATCATTTACCTCCACCTCGTAACGTTGTGCTAATGTTTACGGGATATATCAACATTTCTTATTCAAGCTTCGCACGTCATCGATTCCCACTGTACGTGGGATCTGCCAATTTTTTAAAAGGCTTCCTAATGAAATCCATGAAACCTAAACTATTTTATTTGTTGTTGAGTGCCAGGTCATTTTTGGATTTCCAGACATAAAATAGTGGGCAAGGATGCACACGAAGCACGTAGTCTGCAAACTAGGAATACAAGCTCTGCTCGGGGTGTAGATCTAAAACTTGTTGTACGTACAGAGCTGCGCCGACACTGGAGAGCTGCATCGGGCAAACCAGTCGACAACAAACTGCACCTAATATATCCTAAGGTAAGGAAAGCGATCCAACAGTTACTAAATAGATTCTCTGAAGTCACCCTAGAAAGACTCACAATAGGCCACACTTATGCCACACATAAGCACCTTTTGACAGGTGTCGACTAACCTGTGTAGAAAGCGAAACTCTGAACAGGTGAATCTACATTGTGTAAGGAGTGTAACCATTTTGCATATCCTCAATAATTATCCTGGGCTTCACCAAGCGTGGCCAACTCATTCTTGGGGAGCTCTACTGATATCGATATCCACTTCCTCACTAGCCATTCTTAACACTGGATGTAAAGTGGCGCCTGAAGGGTCTTCTAGATTATCCTATGAGAGTTTATTATTTAGCAATGTTATTGTCTCATCCAAGCCACCAGGCTGAACCTCATGTTTGAAGTACCTCCTGTGAAAAAAGTATGTCTGAGCCTTTGCAGCATATGCTCAGACAAAGACTTGAGCAGTGGGGGTCTAAAACATTGCTGACTTTTTTACCATCAAGAACTCCAGCCAAATAATTCAGTCCTATAATAAAGTTACAATCGTTTACGCTGTGCGATTTTCTTATATTTCACAGATATGCCCGTGCTCAGGATTTTTTTTACTTTCGAGGCTTAAAACGTAAAACGACATAATACTTGTACTGGCACTCTTCGCCTTACATGCCCTTGCGCCAATCAAACCTAATATAATAATAATATTAATGTACTGTTCAGCTTGCATCATTACAACTTTACGGTGCTCTCGTATGGCCGCTTCAGTTTGATGCTATTTGAAAAAAATTGACGCCGTATCTGCATGAATTCTGCAAATGTCATCTAAAGACGATAGTCTTACGTGTGGAGAGAGTGAAAGAAACATTTGTTCTGTGCAAGAAAATTGGTGAATGGCACTTCGAAGGCACTGCGTTAGTGCCTCGAGCGTGCAGCGGAGGCAAAAGAGCACATCACGTCACGTCACACATGAGACGTGAGCACCATCTGGCAGCTTTTTTTTTTCAGAAAACAAAGCGTGTGGCCCTGAGACGGGCGTGCCCGTCTCAGAAATGATAAGAAGTAGAACGCAAGATGACGGGTAGGTGCCACCACCGTGTCGTCTTAGCAAAGCGTTGAAAACACTCGCTTCTTCGTACAAGCATTGCATGGTCAGTGCAGCGGGATAAACGCTACGGTACACAGAATTACTTATTTATGCATTTTATAGTAAAAGACGCACATGCAGAATATATACGCGTTGTTATGGTGCGTCAGATATGCGTAATATTTTGTTTTAATTGACAATCGCACACGTACGAACGCATAATTTCGAGCAACATTGGTGGGCGCTTCGGATGGGGTCGCCTGTTCGGGGTATCGGCTGGTGCTGTTTAGAATACCCGGTTTGCGGTAAGGGGAGACAAACGGACAATTGCACAGACAGACAGACCAAAGTTTTGGCGTCGAAGTTCACAAAGAAAGACTATCGTCTTTAAAAGGCAGTCAACGTGGTGAAGTCCCGTACCTTACTCCTAGCATCATCATATGCGAATCTGATTCCCTCTGATAAAAACACAGAGAATAGCCGCATTGTAGTATTGGAATATGCATTTTATTATGAGAATAATAAATTGATGTCCACCGCATACTCCATAACGACCTACACATTAACTTCGGGTGTTACCCAGACTGACGTTGAATCTGCACGGCAACTGGCTCCTAATAGTAGCCGTTCAGATTAGTTAATGACAGTCGAAAACTTTGGTATTAAGACAGAATAGTCAGCTTCATTAGCGCTCATATCCATAAAACAGTCGGGACGTATTGCCACACCATCTGGGCAAACTCTTTCCCCTCCTTCTCTTCCGCCACTGCCATGCGTTGCATGGCACGTTGGGTAATTAGTAGCAGAAGCCAGTATTCATTAAAGAAGCGCCGTTAGATGGGGTGGCAACTTTGATTGCCGATTTGCCGACAGCTTATTAGGAATGCTTTCGAAAACCCAAATAGTGGTAGGGCGATGGTGGAAAAAGGCCCAGCCCTACATACAGCTGCCCTCACCGCTACCCTCTGCGCAAACTGCCAACCTCGGCAATGAAAGCAGGAAAGAAAGGAGGCTGAAAGGTGGATGGAAGAAGCATGTGCGTCCTTACAGAACACCCAACGTATAGAGATGTGGAAGAGAGTAGCCTTCGAAGCACCTTTCATTACTAATCCAGATGCCTATTGAACATTTTCCGCCTTAATGCCTTAGCGTATGCCTCAGAGGCATTGGTGTTCACGAAGGAGGAAGCAGAGGAGGAGGAGGCTGACAAGCTATCAACTCTGTGAAGTTTACTGCGACCGTCCTCAACTTATTGATTTTCGGTAACTGCAGTCCAAAGCACGCAGCGTATCTTGGAATTTTCTTAAACTATTTTGGTATCAATTGAGAACGTCGTTTGCCTAAACCCCATGTTTTCCTATTCTGCAAAAGACACTAAAATTATGTTTGTAGCAGGATGACAACCTAACGTGAACAACTAGCGCAACAATGAAGCAGCGCAGGCAAGTTTATGAAGCAAATAGCAATTAAGACTTCAACATATGCCAACATGTACAGTTTGCCAAATCTGTATCTATCGTGCATAAGTGCATTGTTTTTCCCTGTATCGTTGCCATACGACTGATAAAGGTTCAGTTAAAATAGGGACAAGTGTATGCCCATAAAGCACATGTTCACGAAGCAATCAATCTTCTGTGACTTCGTTTCATAACATGGCGCTGGCAGACAAAAAAGTAGCTGAAGTTTTGGCCGACTGTTTTTACCCTGGAACATTTTCTGAACTAACCGATATATGGCTCCATTCCAAGAGTTTAATACCTCATGAACATACTGCTACAAAAAATTTTGATTTCATCAAGTGCGAGTATGTTTACAGAAATATGTGACAAGCACTAAGCGCCTTTTCGCTTCCTTTGTACTAGCGTGTGCGCTGAAAGGAAAGCACTGGTCGATGACAAGGGGGCAAGTCTGTTCTTCAGAGCACGTCATTACTTCACAATTTTTGCCACTGTAATCGGCCATGGGCCGTTGACATTGGGTATTGCTTGAGCACTCGGGTGTAGGCATCATTCATTATTTCATTTTGCCGTAGACATACGTATAAACTATAAATACCGCACCTTCATAAATGCGTTTTATTGCATTACCAATTGTATATGCAGTACTGACAGATTTTTGCCGTCTCCATCACCGTTGCTTTCGCGACCCGTAAGAATTCCGAATGATTGAGGTTCCTCAGCACATCGTGCTTTCTACCCGCAGGTACTCTCGAGCGGAGGCGTCGAAATGAGCTGAAGCTTCGATTAAATGAGCCCGCCCATCTCCATCGGTCAGATGGCACATGCGATAGCGTTTCCCCCTGTCTCTGTTAGACGAGCCGTCGAATGCTCAAGCGGAGAGAAAATGTGCCGCCCCTCGTTATCGAGCATGAAAAAATGACCCCGTGCCTGCATGTTAATCTGCAAATGTCGTCGAAAGACGACAGTCTTGCGTCTAGGTAGATTGAACAAAACGTTTACTTGATGTTCTGTGCAAGAAAATCAGTGAATGGTATTCTGGAGACGCTGCGTTAGAGTGCCTCGAGCGTGCAGCGGCGGCGAACGAGCGCACCAAGTCACGCCACACGTGAGACATGAGCGCTATCTGGCAGTTATCTTGCAAAACGAAACGCGCGGGTATGAGACGGGCGTGGGTGATAAGGCGTAGAATGCAAGCCGACGGGTAAGTGCCACCATTGTATTGTCTTAGCAAAGCGTCGGAAACACTTCTCTTTTTGTTCAAGCATTGCATAGTCAGCGCCACGTGGTAAACGCTACGTTCCTCAGTGTAACCTATGTATGTCTTTTCTAGTAAAGGACGCACATACAGAATATATACGTGTTGTTATGGTGCCTCAGACATGCGCGATAATCGCTTTTGAATTGACAACCACACATGTATGAACGCTGAAACGAGCAACATTGCAGGCGCTGAGGATGGGGTCGGCCGTTTGGGGTATCCGCTGTGCCGTTTAAAGTGCCCGCTAAGAGTGGACAAACAGAATAATGGACAGACGAACAGACAGACAGACAGACAGACAGACAGACAGACAGACAGACAGACAGACAGACAGACAGACAGACAGACAGACAGACGACAGAGACCAAAATTTTTGCGTCTAAGGTCCCCAAGAAAGACGTCTTTAAAAGACGGGAATGAGCACGGAGGGGGTAGCTCGGACAGCAATGTTGCGCCTTGATAGACTTTACAGTCTCGGTTTCCACCACTGGTGCACGTCCTATCTCGCTATCTTGTCAGACATCAGCGCACGGCTCGTATACTCTTCTATCTGCTGCATTTTCAACGTGACGAGGCTGTGTGAAAATTGTCTCTTGAGCAGGGACATTTTTTTACAGCAGAGTCTTGTAGAGTTGGGTGACATCGGATTCAAAAGAGTTAGCTGTTAGCTTCCCTTTGTATAGCATTAAAATTTGTTGCTGTTTCATTCTTTGCATCAACCTTGCAGTGAAACTGTCACTTTTTTGCACGTGATCACTATTTGTTGCTACTGTTATTATATGATAAATATGAACACGGTTGCTTGCCGCCCTGATGAAGCTTGTGGACCAGTCCAATTTCTCATTTAAAAGAAATTGTTCAGCGAACAGAATGAAAGCAAGGTTTCATGTTTTAGGTTTATGCATGCCCGCTAAATATCGAAGCAAACCTTTGAAGCAAGAGATCGAAAGAAGCTGGAGCAAAAAGCGTCTTCGCATATAGAGCACAATGCCAGGCTTGACAGATTTGTGAATTCGCGATGAAAGAATATCCGAACAACCGAATGCTGTGGCCTGTTTGCAATCTAGCGAAGATACGTGCTTTTCAAAAAGAACTGAAATGGCCAGAACTTCAGCAACTTCCCACCAACCAAACCATGTGGGCGTTATAAGATCACGTACGTTGAGAGAATGAATGCTAAGATTGCTTATGGTAGGATTTATTGGAGGTCAGGCATTTCAACGGCCAACTTTCGAAGCCAGCCCAAGATTTATGATGGGGCTATACTCAATGTGTCTTTTATATGGTCGATTGTTGCCCCCGATTCTGCACACAATAATGGCTGGAAAACAAGCAGCCGCCTTTTTTGTAGAAAGTCTTGTGCATGATGTTCAAACTTCACGCAAAATTCAAACGTGCTGACCTACTGTTTAAGGTGTCTCGAGGAAGAATGTTGTGTCGGACAAACAGGAACCATTTTTACCAAACGTGCACGTCACGACAGACGTATTAACTCATCGCTGCTGGATTGCCTGTACCACAGCCTTCAGTTGCTTTGCTAGAACTACCGCTATTTTCAAACAAAGCACAATCGGCCAGCCATAAATCAAGCCTGCCAATCTTAGAGTTGTCTCTTCTGCGGCGTTGGCACGAAAAACTCCAGAAATTAAAAAGTGTTTATTGGAATAAATCTTGTTTTTCATCCTTCTAAATAACATTGGTCCACAATGTTTGAGGGAAGCATGGCATATCTACCAACGTTTAGTTCGCTCATATGCGAGAATGTACACTTGGGAAAGTGCAAGATAAGTGGGATCATAAAAACTACTACGTTGGAGTAACATAATCCACCGTCATAACAAATAGAAAGTTGGAGTAATGTAGATACGTATATTTCTTTATGACTGCACTAATGCAAACGCACGATCAGTCCAACACGATTATATTAAATAAACAACGTTGATATCAAAGTAAAATACTGCGACACTTCATTTTCCTAATTTCTTATTATCATGAATGACTGCCAATTTCTTTTTTGTTATACCAATCTTACGAAAAGCGTGGCACATTTCTATCAGGACAGTGTTCTAACACTATCAGCAGCGCTTTCCCTGCCCTCTAATTGGGGTCAGGACTTTTTGAGGCATCCTTCAGTTAAGAAACGACTAATTAGCAAGTTAGGTGTTGCTTACCATTTTTCGACAGAAGATAGAATGAAACTTGTTTAAAGGTGACTAATCTATCTCACTGACCTCGCACATACTTTGATCTAGCCATGTGTTAGGGATGATGTGTGACACTGGTCTAACTGTCGTGTATTACCCCCAGGCCCGGCCTGCGTCGAGTACCACCAGTACTGATTGGTCTCCTCGCGTAGGGCAGGAACACGGGCATACGGTTTTGCTCGTGTTTCTGCTCAATTCAATTTCAAACTCAATTCAACCAACTGAACAAATAGCCCACCGCTGCCAGTACAAAGACTATGTTCAGCAGCCTAACGTTCCTCTTTTTACACTTACCCGACCCGACAAATTGTGTCGAAACAAACAAATTCTGGCTAGAGGAGAGAACAATGCGAGTAAAGGGAGGTTTGGAAATTAGGCGACCACGAGAGAAAAGCATGACTTCACGATGACTGAGCTGCTGGACTCTGCAAAACGGGTTAACGATACATGCCAACGCCCAAGCGTTAAAGGCTGGCGTTTACCAACACTCTCCGATGTGGTGCCATCGTTCTCTTTTTCTGCACCTCAAGCTTAGTGCTAAACATGTATGGTTGTTTCACGGTTTGTCTCTCTCTCTCTTTTACTCGTCTCGAGAAATTTGTTACAAGTTTGTTTGACATTAGGGATGCGAATAAGAATTTATTAACACAACACATGAAGATATTAAACAGCTCATTACAGTAAAATACTCAATGAGAAGCACCGTCAGTTGTTATATTTTTAACTTTGAGCTGTTTTTTATCGCATGATTAGAAGTTTTTTAAAAAGCAAAAAAAACGTGGAGCCGTCATCAGTTTTTTTTAATTTGCACAACACAAATATTTGAATTCGGGTTAGAGACCAATTTTTTTCTGCTCTTTCAGCATTTTTATTGCGGCTCCTTCTTTGCAGCTCTCTCATCGCGTGAAATTTTTCTGAGCGCTGCAAATATTTGAATATATATATATATATATATATATATATATATATATATATATAAATATATATATATGTATATATATATATATATATATATATATATATATATATATAAGCCTTTATTCTATTTCTTTTTTCATGCGTAGTCGTTACAGGTGTCATGGTAATTTAGAAAGATTAGACGCGTGGGACCACTCGGCGTGTAGAGGGAGAAAAAAGTGATGCTGTTATTTGAAGAAGTGCTTCCGTAATCAATCAAGTAACATGTTTTCCGTTATCTCGTGCTAATCTTGTTAACAAGAGGAGAGCTTTATGCGTTTTGCATATCTCAATTTTTTTTGCTTTCATATGCCATGGCGGTTTGACACCTGAAGTTTCGCGCAAAGATGAATAGTCTTGTACTTAGCGAGATAATTGTTGAATTAAGCTTATCTCAATATGATAGGCACATTGCTTTGTCAATAGAAAGATCACACTTTGCTAATATTTTTCTGAGTGACTAGGCACTTCTCAATAATAGTGCTGTTAATTTACCCCTCAGAAGTTATTTTCGTGTTTTCAGATGTCCGCACAAGCTCGCAATACTGATATTTCTAGCTTATAGACGTTTGCATGTTTACTTAAGTCCGTCTCGTCCAGCAGCTCATCAGGTGCTGCTGTAATTCCGGCTGCAGCAATGACAATAAGGTTTAAGTTGTCGCATATGACTACATCTACGGCATCAGAGCTTGCTGCTATAAGGGCTGCTTTACAATATCTCGTTCAAGAACGTCCAGGAAAATGGGTCATAATCTGTGATTCGAAGGCAGCGCTTCAGAGTTTGCAGTCTGCCATGCGTAGGAGGAGTCATGAACAATTGGTACAAGAAATAAGACATTGCCATCATGAAGCTCAAGCACGAGGGCATGATATTATATATCAATGGATGCCTGGACATATTGGTATTACCGGAAATCAATTAGCTTATGATGCAGCCCGCTCAGCCCATGAAGGAACCCGTGTAGTCCCGATTCCTCTATCAAGGAATGAAGCAGCAAGACAACTTTACCTGCTGGCTCGAGATCTCACACGCACGTTCTGGTCGTCTACCAGCTTCGAAAGGTGTCAATTTTATGAACTGGATCCTTCACTGAAAATAAAGTTACCATCACAACTTTCCCGCTCCGGTGCGACACTCTTATGCCGCCTTTGGTTGGGTGTTGCATTTACAAAGGTGTACTCCTTTCGCATTGGTATGGCAGACACTCCTACATGCGACTACTGCGGAGCTGAAGAGACCATCGAACACGTCCTGTGCAGCTGCACTTGCTACGACACACAGCGATGCCAGCTCCGGATGGTTTTGAATCAACTTGACCCCGGACAATTTTGTGTGCATGAGATACTAAGACCTTGGGCATCTGCCTCAGTTGCGCAGAAAGCGACTAAAGCACTGCTACTTTACTTAAAGTCAACAAACTTGAGTGACCGTCTCTAAACTGTATGTGCTCCCCGAGTGTGCTCGTGATTGTGAGTACCTTCTCATCTCTCTGCAACCTCTTTTCTCCCCTTCATCCCTTCCCCAGTGCAGGGTAGCAAACCGGATGTGCATCTGTTTAACCTCCCTGCCTTTCTTTGTATCTTTATCTCTCTCTCTCTTACTAGATATAACTCACTTACAAGCATGTTTTCGAGAGTGTGCTTATTTAACTCAGTCACTGCCCCGGATTTTCTTGATGGAGGCGCATATCACGGCTGCTCTAGAATCTCATATATATTGACGCCCAGTTCAAGTAGATATGTTAAGGAATCCGAACTGCATTTCGCGAAGACTGATACGGTGAAATAGGCCCGAAACAGCTGAAACTAGGGGACAAATGAACGTAACCAAAAGCAATATTGCAGTTGTTTGCTTAAAGTGAGGTAGCAGAGGAAGGTACCACTTACATGTTCACAACCGAAAAATAACAGACAATCGCCGAAATGCGATGAATAGTGATGTTGACCTACGTCGGTGCAGTAGCTCTGAACACACATATCAATCAACATTCATTTGTGGAATGATAGTACTGCTTGGTGGGAGAAAATGGTCACTGGTATATGACTGTAACCACGATTTAGATTTTTTTTGTGGAAGCGCTTGGTATACACAATATCCATGTTGCTGGACTAAAGATACTGGTTGTAAGAACTTCATTTGGTGTATCTACGATGACCTCGAAACCTATAAGGGGTAAACATATGTCTAATGAAATAAACATTAAAATGTTTCTAGAAAAGAAAGCATATTAGCCTCCAAAATGAGGGACGGGAAGGTGAATACCCCATTGTTTCCACAGAGATTTTTTACAGCAAACGCTGTTATGAGATCACAACAAGGGCTGCATGCGCCGTAGTCTTCCGCAGCCACCGCCACCGCCAGTCTCCTTAACCATTATACATAAAATAAAAAAAAACTTAGCAAACAAAAATAAAAGAACACAACAGAAATTAAACTCGGGTCCACTGCGTGGCAGCGAAGTATTCTTCCACTGGGTTCCGGCTATGATTGAAACTTCGTTCGACAGGGAGCCTAGAAAGGTTATATGCCAGCAAAGGAATCGTGTTGATATAAGTAGTAAAGAGTTTTCGAACTATCAAGTAAACGCCAGGCGTCAACCAAAGCAAATTTTGTAACGATTAGGTCGTCGAATGCTCCAACCAAATACAAACGATTCAGGCAGTATACTTATTTGTCGTCAACATCAGCATCTCTAAATTGCACAAGATCTCTTACAAAAGTGCAGTGGATTCCACATCTCTCTGAAGAATGACTAAGGATGACATAGTGAATGCCTACTTACTACACAATACTATGATCGATGACATCCTGGGTACCCGGCAAGTGTGATTGTAGCCGTTACTCCAAAAGTGCTTAAAAAGGCTTTGAAAGGCCACTTTTCTAAATTTCGCTGTGACTGTACTGCGCGTTTCACGCAGGCCTGGTTGTTTTGTTTCTTTGACACGACAAATCGACACGACACATTATCTCGACACGACAATTATCGGCACGACAAATTATCTTCTAGGCAGCTGACGAATACATGATCCCTTCACTAGATGGTGACTCCCATGACTATCGCTTTCTTTTTCAAAAAGTTTTATCACAACTGACACTATACTCTTATAGACCTCTTTCTGGTTTCCTGCGCAAACACGCTGCATGTTAGGCTAAATGACAACCACAGGAACTGCATACTGGCTGAAGACAGAACACGAGTGGCGCATAATACCAATTATCGAGCACTAAAGAGATGAGGTTTCGATCCTGGACGCGGTTAAGTGTCTGCTCAACCACATCTGCCACAAACAGTGATTCTGCCCCAGTACTTGCAAGCACTGCCACCTTAATAACTTTCCCGAGTTTTCTCGCCCTCACTGTGGTCCGCATCTACAGCTAGAGACTGTCGGCTCTTAGGGAACAACGCTTCCCTTTCCGCACTATCTTCATTGTTCGCTTCACCGCCCATCACCCGCATAGAAAGGAAAGCCGCGTTAGTTCTCGTGACACCCCCTGGACGCACGGTTAACAGCTTCACGTGTAGCGACACCACGCCGAGCTGTTCTCCGAAGCCCGTCTGTAGCAAAAACAAGGCAGCGCAATTCCGGGCTGCTAAGCCTAGGTTGTGTACCGCGGCAAGGCGTCTTGTCTCGCTCTACTCCTACCTTTTGCTTTAGCACGCTGACGCTTCCATGCACTCTGTTTCAGTCGTCTCAGTGGCAATAATGACTGCGTTGTAATTAAAGGAGGGCCCCAAGACGGAAGCAATGGTACGCCTGAGTGCAAAAGCTTCCGCGTTCTATCATTCGCGTTTCATTCTTTTTTTTTGCTCTTTCATGCGAGGAAAACGGTAAAAAAGTGTGAAGATGCCAGTTTTTTCTACGAGTGAGTGGCTCCGATGTACGCCCTGCAGCTGCGACGATTAGCGCACGTTTTCCTTGCCTCAGTTCTTTTGGTGCATTGCGCAACAGTGGTTAATGAATGACCGTTTCAACTCTGGCACGAACTCTGGCATCAATACAATAAAGGGAATGATCAAAGCCTACCAAGTTTCAAGGTAATCCTAGGTTTGCTGGTGGTGAGCACAGTACAAGATTATAATAAGGAAATCTGCTTTCTAAAGCTGCCTTCAAACAAACATCACTCCCATTAGCTCAGGGAAAATAGAGAAAACTATCTCTTACCCACACACTCACGCACGCACGCTTTTTTCATAGAAAACAGGTGAAGACAAATTTTTTCATTCTGTCCTTGTTGATTTGATGATGATTTGTTATATTCGTTCTTCCGCCTGTCCCGTCGCTGCAGCGGGTGCACGCTGACCTGCAGGTCACGGGATCGATTCCCGGCGGCGGCGGCGGCTGCATTTTCAATAGAAGCGAAAATGCTGTCGGCCGGTGTGTATGGTAAAGAACCAATAGGTGGTGGAAATTTCCGGAGCCCTCCACTATGTCGTCTCTCATAATCGTATGGTGGTTTTGGGACGTTGAACTCGCATATCAATCATCGTCATTCTTTCCACCAGCTTTTCCAAGAGCAGCCAAAAGGTTTTGTCAACATGGCTTTCTAATATGAACATAGTTTTTTATCAGTATCAAAAGGCGATCCTCATACAAGCAAAATTTACGGCCTGCATGGCCGAAACATGTCTATACATCGCCACACGTATGGCCGTACGTACTGTGAAGGAAGCAACATATATCACTTTCCCACAATATCGATTAACCTATCATTTTTCTATACGGCTCGTTTCTTCCGAACATCTATCGGTGTGTGCAATCACAATTAGTGCCAGCAGCATTTATTCCGCTTTTTGTGTGTATACACGGGACAGTTTCAAGGACACAAAACGATCAGATCACTTTCTCACAATCGCGGTGGCCCGGAGGTAGTTGATTGGAACACTCGAAGTCAGCCGGTTTCCCAATCAGAAAAGAGTAATTCCCTCTTCTCTCGGCCCCGCCTTCCCGTTTATTTTCTTATTTCTAGACTGTCTTATCTCGGTCGACCACAAAGCACACTCGGAACCACCATCCAATGACGGTTCAGCTTCTCTTCAGTTAGGTTTTCCTTTATTTTCTCCTCTCTTGCTTTCTACTGAAAGTACGCTGTGCCATGGTTTCCCGAACGTTCTACAGCGTCTCATCTCCTTCCATATATTTCCTTCTAATAATGGTGAATATTGTATTTGGTTTCTGATAAGAAAAAATGTAAGGTAGCAGGCATGAAATGAAATGGCGTGTCATTTTCAAGATAGCCTGGGGGGGATGGGTGCTGCTTTACCGTTTATCAATCTGGGTCTTATACACCCCCACAATTTTTGTGGATATGCCCGTCGTTCCTTTCCAACTGAAGTGTTTCCTTTTCTTTTTACTTTTTTTCTGGCTGGAATCATTGTATAAAAGTTACCTGTATGACCTTGTGTAACACTAGCTGTTCAAAATATCCCGTATTTTCTTTAAAAAAGAACAATCTGATGAAGCAGTATAGTATTGGAAAAATTTCAAGCCATGAGTTTGAAAAGTTTGATAGTGTCGTACGGGTCTTCGCCAAACTCCCGCTTATCTATTCAGTCAGTTTACAGGGGGCTTCTACATTGTGGTAACGGTTGTTCTGTGGCACGCTGCTTTTCTTTATTGATGCTGAGTTTGTGGATGAATGTATAACTTAATTAAGGTCCTTCGGTGTGTGCGTTTAGCGCGAAATGGGCTGCTCACACGTTGGGACAGAGAGAGATTGCCCCTATGCCTCGTCGCGGGCCAGATGGACCGCCACAAGCTGTGCTTAAACGTCTGAGCTGCGTAGACTTCCGTACAACTTTTCCTTGGTGATCCTTGCTCCTGGTTCCAGAAGCGACCCCAGAGCGTGTAAGCTAGACCAGCTGTACTTTCACAAAAGTGACACGCACCATGATGGTGTGCTTTCGGAAACATTTTGTGCAGGAAGGCCAGGCATGGGTATGTGCTCTTCTGAAGCTACTTATACGTGACTTATACTTATACGTGACTGGCGCGCATCTTTCACCGCGGTCGCGCACGCCTTCGTTTTCGAAGAAAACTGCAAGATAATGCTTGTGTTTAACTAGCCTAGATGTGCTTGTTCGCTCCCGTTACACGCTCGAGGCACTCTAACGCAGCGCCTTCAGAATACCATTCACCGATTTTCTTGCGCAGAACATCAAATAAACGTTTTGTTCGCTCTCTCCAGATGCAAGACTATCGTCTTTCGATGACATTTACAGTGTAACATGTAGAGTCGGGCCAATTTTTTTTCACAGCATATCAGCAGACAACAAGAGAGAGAGAGAGAGAATAAAATGAGGGAAAGGCAGGGAGGTTAACCAGAAAATGGAGCATCCGGTTTGCTACCATGCACTAGGGGAAGGGGGAATGGGGAAGAAAGATGGGAAAGAAAGCCAAGAGGGAAATAGACGCGCGCAAAAAAAAGGGGGGGGGGGCTGGGGTGCTACAGTCTATACAATAGGCCGCTGCCACGCAAAAAGTTCACTAAGGTCTTAACTGATTTTCTGTGAGCACACAAATCATGTCGCCTTTTCAGCACTGATTGTTCAGACAAAGGTCTGTCGTCAAGGCGAGCTAACGCAGCAGCTAGTTGCCGTATTTGCACGCTGTAACGAGGGCAGTGACAGAGAACGTGCTCTATAGTTTCATTGCTGCCGCAATGACCACAAGCAGCACTGTCTTCTATGCCGATTCGGAAGGCGAAAGCTTTGGTGAAGGCGACACCAAGCGATAGTCGGCAAAGCACCGTTGTCTCGAGTCGAGAGAGTCCAGACGGAGGCCGGAGTCGACGAAACGTGTCCAGTCTATGCAGTCGCGTGTGCCGTAAGCACTCGGCGTTCCACAGGGATTTTAATTCTGCATTAGCGATTTTTCAGATTGTCATTGCAGCATCAGTCCTTGAAAATGGTATAGATTCTTCTTCACCATCTTCGTGTGCTGATGGAGCAGCTGCATTGGCATGTTCATTGCCCAATATGCCGCAGTGACTTAGAAGCCACTGAAACGTGATTCTGTGTCCTTCTTCGAAGAGGTGGTGAAGCAGCTCTTTAATTTCCAGCACTAGTTGTTCATGAGGCCCCCGACGTAAGGCGAATATCAAACACTGTAGTGCTGCCTTAGAGTCCATGAACATGCTTCATTTCATGGCTTCTTGCTGTTTAATGACTTGAATTGCGCTACGTAGAGCAGCAAGTTCTGCAGCTGTCGATGATGTCTGGTGGGATAACCGAAACTTCACCGTTGTCGCTGTTGCAGGAAAGATCACCGACCCTGCAGACCCATCCACATTAGTTGAAGCGTCAGTATATAGATGAGTATGAATAACCACTACCGCAAATAGGCTGCCTAAATAACACCAGAGCAGCCCGTCAACTCCTTCTATGTGTAAAGGCAGCAGTGACTGTATTTATGGGTAGTCGAAGAACCTTATCTTGACAAAAAAGTACGAGAAATGTTTTTGTCCTAACGTGCATGGCGTGAAGGAAGGGGAGTGGCTGACTATACATGCAATCAAGTATCCTCTAAATATTATAGATCAGAAAACGTCAACTGGCCAGCCCATTATTTAAGAAAAAGTGACATGAGGGAAGGGCGAGAATATATAGAGAAAGCTTGAATTTGTAGCATTCTGCGGAAACTCGTGGAAAGCAAAAGGAGTGGTAGAACTGGAGAAACTAAAGAATATGATTTATTGTTTAAAATATAAAAAGAACATAATTTCACAAAATATGAAGTTCTGCTGCTGCTAGTCCCTCGTATCTGTATATAGGTTTTAAATAAAGCATATTTATCATTTTTTTCTTCTCATCCTTCGACGTTCTTCTCGGTATTCCTGAATGCTCAGTAAACACTGCTAAGCAGAGGCAGAAACATTCGATGGGAAGATAAGTCTGAAACTTCGCGCCCATCAAAAAACGAGAGAAAGTAAAATTCAGAAAACAAAATAACAATCAACAGGTACGCTAAAAAATGCTAAAAACAGTTATATGGCCTACATTTAAAACGCATACCTGAAACGCATCTTGCATTGAGTATCAAAGCGTATTTCTCTGCCACAGACCCTCCTTTTTTAATAATGCATAATTCGTTGATGCCACTGTTTCTTTTGTTGTTGCTGTTGTTTTTGCTTTATAGCTGTTCTTGGCGCGACTGTGATTTTGCTCCTATGAAAAACTCTAACGTAGGGTTTGATAAATGCCTACATCCTAAACAAGACCTCGATTTTCATGCTTTTAATGATAACTAAAGAGTGTGGCAGGAGAAATATATGACAGATCAATATATATTGACTAGTGCGCTTTAGCCTAACGCGCAAAAGAGATCCACCCCCATCCTCTCACCGCCCTGCCTCAATTACATTGTTGTTTACATTTCGCAAGCTTAAACATCACAATAGGCTCGCACGAAGCTTAAACTACAATCGCTGCACTTCCTAAAACGGCAGCCTCCAATTCACTGTGACGATGGTTCTCTTTCTCAGTGACATGAGCCACGTTTTGTTCTTTGACCTTATCCTGTACAGAATGTTATTTGCATATGAATGCACCGGCGAGTTCTCCCCCAAGTCTCCAACGCCTCACTTCTAAACAGATTAAAAGTGATCTTGTTTGGCTGATTACGCTGCCCTCTTTTCGTGGGCACACAGTGACCCCTTCATCCAGGGCATTTGCGTAAAGAACGTTGCTACAGCTGAACGCGAAAGTCCGTGACTGGAACTTATGAAGCGAATACCGCAAAACACTCCCGTCCCCCGAACCCGGCTATTTCGTATTCAGGGAGGGATGTTTCCTACCAGACGCATCGCTTGCTGCTACTCAAGGCGTTAAATGTCAGTGAGATGCGTTCTTATTCTTCCGTATGCACGCCTTTGCAGTTTGTCATCGTTGCTAAAGGTAACTTAGTGAAAGAGAACGAGTAAGTAAAACATTGCACTAAAAACGGAAAATAAGATATAGTGTGCTTTTCTCGTTCATGAAAGCATGACCTGTGATAAGGGTAACGAGGTTTTTTGACACGGCCACTATAATTATCTGTTGCAAGAATATATTGCGGCCCCTGTTTCATACTTGGAGCACTCCAAGGAGCAGGCAGGGGGCTCAATGCAGAAGAGTCCGATCATTCAGTAGAAATGCCTGGTTTTACTAACAATAGCGAAGCACGTGTGATGTGTGTCGCAACGTATGTAAGCAGTACTGAGAATTGAATGTACTACACCTTGCTCCTTGCTTTGTCTTTGTTATTTGAAGTCGAGGACGATGATTTCTATCTGAATAGCTGTCAAAAAAAACGTCATAGTAAAACAAGATTGCAAACCGTCTTACTATGCATTTTTTGTGCCTGGTGGTGTTCAGCCATACTTGAGCACCTCTCTCCCCAAGAAGCCACCAAGGAACTTTGCTCTTTCTCAACTACGATGGCCACACCACATGTCTCGGGTTATTTCAGTACAAATAGCTGTTAGATGAACACCACAGTTAAGGTTACAAACCATCTAGCTATGCAGTTCTTGCGCTCGGTAGTGTTGAGCTATGCTTCAACACCTCGCACCCAACGCAACCACTAAGGAGCCATTCGCTCTCTCAACTACGAGGGCCACGCCACGTGTCTGTGGTTTCAGGCGTATTTTGACAGACATCAGCATAAGCTGCTGTCAAAGCGCCTATTAGCGCAGTTTTCAGCAACAACCGAACAGAGGAGCACGCTTGGCTCGCGTGGACACCTTTGCTGGAATGCTTGCGCCAGCGTTAAGCAGAACTATCACTGCATGTCCTCCTTGTCATCGGCGCTTGTAAACAAAGAGTAAGGAATTATTCAATGGGTAGTTAATAGGAGCGCAGTGGTGAAGGCCAAACATGTCAGTAATACCGAAGGGACTCAAATATCACATTAAGCTCCAGCCATTATTTCTGGGATTAGCGTATCGATAAAGGTCGCTCAAAAATGTCGCCGGGATATACGTCTGTGCGCCGTTTGAGCAGCCTTTTCTGCCTCTTCTTCAATCCTTGCTGGACCCTGTGAAAGAACCAACTATCAGAGATTACCTGTCTGGCTCATGCACTATCCCTATCAATCTCTTCAATGTGCGTTAACTGTTTATCGTCTTTCTCAGTTCGTGCTTGTCTGAGAAACCTGCGAAACATAGTTACTTGCCAAACATTGTGATCATGCCACCGCAAAGATTCATCAAGGCAACTTCTGGGATCTACCACTGGCTTTAAGAAAATTAAAATTTATGGCACACAGGAAGTTGAGAATTAACGCACTCGTCTTTTTGGGAACAAGAATTGACAGCTTGACCTGCTGCCTTGTTTATACTAACGCAGTATAAGACTTGTTGTGCTACGGGCTTGAAATATTGCTTGCTGGATGTGTGATCAATGATATTATCGGAGCGCACTGGGGAGATTACTGTGACTTTTTGATCAGTGAACTTGAACGCTGAATTTTCTACTTGTGCACAGGGAAACGTTTTTCGACTTGTCTCACGGCTGAAAACGAGAGCCATTTTCTGTGATGACACACACACAAGAAATCATGTCGCAATTAAACAAAACAAAAATCGGCTGGCATAAAAAATCTACATAAATTCGGAAATATTTCACACCGTTGAGTAACTTAGTTTTGCCTGTTTCGTCACATGTGCTTCACGCCTGTTCACGGAAAAATTGAAGTACTACGATGAATTGATTACGTCTAAAGCTGCTTGGTAAGTGAAACTCTCAAAAGTGTAGCTCACTCAGGTTATTATTCAACATTTTTCATCACTACTTGAATAATTGTTCACTTATTTCAAACAAAAATATCTTGCTCCAATGTTTAAGTCATAATACAGCAACTTATACAGTTCCGTCTATTAGTAAATATGCACTGTTCGGAACATCAGTGCGTGGTGGGCCCTCTAATTTACAACCGGCTTGCTTCGCATTCCTGCGTGTGTTCGGAAGTAATGATTGAAACAGAGAATGCCCTTAGTCTTAAGTCTTTCATCTCTAGATGAAAAAGGTTTAGTTCGTTGAGTCAATAAAGAGGTCCTCTAGTTTTCAGCCTAATCCTCTAACAAGCCGCTTATTTCCCCACATGGTACATAGCTACACCCAGCGGGGTTGCGACAGCGTTCATCGACTGTGTCTTGAAGACTTGTGATACAGCTGCAGATTCAATTACGTAAGCTACATTTCATCAAGAGGCTATTAATACTTCCTATCTGCTTCAAATATTTTTACCCGTGTCAAGCCCCTTTCTATGTCGTACAAACAAATTAGCACCTCATTAGCATCTGCAAGCTTAACACGAACGCTGCGACGCGTGCCCTAGATTACTTTGCTTCCTGCCGCGAATTCCTCAGCACTTTCACAAGATAATACTTTATTAAGCTTGGGTAGTGTAGAACACAAAGCTACGTGGCGTTATAGCGTCAATGAAACAGTTTCAGGACACGCTGCGGGGCGTTCGTGTTAAACTTGTTCATGACTGTATTTTGCTTGTAATTATAATTAAATCTATCAAGGTACGAGAGAAAAATCAATTTGTGGATTGAGATTTCAGTTTGCAGCGTATGTACGTCAAGTTCATCACCTACTCACAAAGTTTTTCGCTGTGGTAAAACCTTCAATTAAATACAAATATACATTTTGGCGCATCTTTTTTTTTCGCAGCAAAACTAACTAGCAACTTGATCCTTGTAAGTTGATCGCAGAAAATCATCATCTTCTTAACAGGTATGCGAATGTGTGGTTGACCAGAGAACTATCATTACCATTAATGAGTATGATTTAAAGAAATTGGCTTAACTACGCTACTCACCACTGATCCACAAAGAATTACTAAGGCAAAAGTTTGCCCAACAAATGGCTGCGAAGCCATGCCAGCCAGACTAAGACTCCGAGTACGTACTACGAGAGAATATAAGAAAGCTGTAAAGCTAATGGAATCTACAAAAAGACCTCAAAGCGATGGAAAGCCTACACCACCGACATCGTGCCCATAGGTTTGTGAGAGATGCGGACGCATAGTTTCAGCTCGCGTTTGCGTCTCTGGAGTTCGGACAATCATGTCGTGTCTGTGAAAGTTTGTGATATAACTCGAACCTCTCTGTGCCGAGAAAGCCTAGCATTCCTTGGCTAAAACCTATCAACGACCTAGAAGCAACGTTGAAGCTGCACCATACAGCTAAGGCTAAAGAATAACCTGAAAAAACTGAATTGTGCAGTTTCATCGTTTCAAGTGTTGGGTGACTTAGTTCACATTTTCCGATATATTTTTTTTATATTGCTCGCGTATAACTCTACGCCTTCTACGTAAACGTAGGAACGACGGGTACTGTTAACACTAAAAGGACAAAAAATTTTGTTTGAAGTGGCGATAATTCAATACATTTATCTTTAATTTTAGTAAAAATATTGTAAGCGATATTGTTTTTGCATACTTAGCCAAGTCTAAGCACACTATATCCGACTTACTTAAATAATGTTATTTTCGTTAACGGGAACTTCTATCTAACGAGCCTGTATTACATGATGAGTCAAATAAATAATACCGCAGGAAGATAAAACGCAGCTCTTCGTTGCCGCGATGCCCGGATAGTTTTTGTGTTATTCTTCCAATACTGGGGAACGACTTCTCTCCGGCAAAATGACACAATGGTTCAAATGAACTAATCCGTTGCTCACTGTCAGCTCATTTCTACGAGCGAAAAAAAAAGCCAGGTCTGCGCGGAAGGCGGAGCACAATCACAGCGAAAGCAAGAAGAGCGGCTTTTCAGGGCCTTTTCAAAACACTCATTAAGTAACTACTGCAAGCAAACTTGATTGATACCCATTAGGCCATCAGTAATGAACTTTTGGGTAGTAAGCCACCATTCGCTCTGCTATGTTTGGTCCTTCTTCTGAGAAGTTTCGTATCCGCTAAAAAATTGCAAATTATTCCGTGCCATTTGTTCATGAAGTGGCGGAGGATGATGAGGAGTCATGACTGAAGTGGGTATGAGCCAGAGTTAGTAGGGGAACAAGAACAAGCTTTTGTAATGGGTTAAAGCATTGGACGGCCCACTCGTTATGCTATTCACACTGTGCGACAACTGGTTGTTATTTCGCTGTTTTAAAATGCTTTATAAGTCGTATTAACGTGATTGTTTTCCCTACATCAACACCCAAGGCAAGTTTGCAATCAAACCGCAAGTACCAGCGTAGCTCAGTGGTAGAATACTGGGCTGGCACCCAGCGGACCCGGGCTCGAGCCACATTGTGTCCTTGGTGCTAGGTTTGCCAACAAGTCACACGTACCGGCGTTATTTAATAGTTAAATACTGGGCTGGCACACCGCATACCCGGGTTTCAAGCCCCACTGTGTCTCTGATGCAAACTTTTTTTTTCTAATTTCAAGCGATGTGGTTACGGACACCGATGGCAGCGGGCAACTGCGTGTGACCCGAGTTGTGATCTCATAACAGCTTGCGCTGTAAAAATAGGAAGAATTCTTTCTCAGCACTTAGTTCTCTTGGCCAGCCCCGTGGAATTCATGTCAATTCTTGATGAAGCCCCCTAACCTCACCGGTGTTTTCTGCTAGCTTCTAGGCACACAGAGAACACTGTTCATGTTTGCGCGTGCACCGCGTATCCTACCTAAAGGTTTTCTCACGCACATTCTTAAGCAGAGGTAAGTAGTTCAAATCATCATTGTGACTGTTCACACGCTGGTCACTGATTGCATGCCATTGACCGGGCTTTTACATCTAGAGATGCCCATTCAAGAAATGGCAGCAGCAAGGATTAAACGCAGAGCAATAATTTTGTCACGGTATTAGTAATAATTGGAAAATATTGAAAAAAAAACACAGCTGAACAGTAACGCAATTTCTCTGAGCCGCTTAATGAAGAAAGCGCGGGAGAAAACTATTTTTGTATAATGTGTGCTACACGCGCCAGCATTAAATGGGTTGGCTTTATATTCTCAGAAGCTAGCAGAGAACACCGCTGAGAGTCGGGAGCTTCGTCAAGTAATAACATGGATTCTGCGGGGCTGCCAAGGAGACGTTAGTGCAGAAAAATAGTGTTTCATATCTTTTTTTTTGCTCGTAGCGAAGAGGTGAGAGTGAGCAAAGAAATAATTTATTGGGACCACCGTTATGGCCAAATAGAAAACAAAGTGTCCTTGTCACATTCGTCCGCAAAATAAGCGGCTTATTACTATAGGTACTGTAAAAACAATAGACGTCTGCAGAATAAAATAGACATTGCTTTGATTAATATTTCGGGTACAAAAGCCCACTCTGGCGATTTTTTGACCATGTCAGGGTAAAGGTGGTTCTATATTCCTGAGACACTCTTGTTACGCGCCCGATAGCTGTAATGCTCAGCAAGTTTGAGATTATTTTAATTGGGCAAAAAGGCGCAATACCTGAACCGAAACCCAACCGATAACACACTCTACGTATGATGTAACGTTTGGTAGGAGCCTAGAACCGGATGTCGTACAAGGCATGCTTGCCCTGCCGGCGGGGTGTACGAAAGTGTGAATGCTGGGCCAAGCAGGCGCTCAGAGTTTAGCTCGGAGCAGAGGTGAACGCGCCGGGCGTCAACAAACATGTCCGAGATTGACGGTATCACAGCTGTCCGACAGCGGCGACTCTGCCACAAATTATGCTGTTACGTCGCCGTTTTAGGGGTGAAGCTCCTTATGCCGTGGATTGTGCGTCCGCGTTGCATGTAGTAGTTGTAGTAGTAGTAGTAGTAGTAGTAGTAGTAGTAGTAGTAGTAGTAGTAGTAGTAGTGGCCATCTCTCATTTAAATCTTGGAATGTCCACTGGATCACAGTGCTTGCATGTGATGAATACATGATAAAAAGATGTGAGATGGCGGTACCTGGAGTGTTCACTAAGAGGACCGACAGACAGACAGACAGACAGACAGACAGACAGACAGACAGACAGACAGACAGACAGACAGACAGACAGACAGACAGATGGACAGACAAACGAATGAACGGACGGACGGATGGACGGACAGATGGATAGATTGATAGACGTATGAACAGATAGATGGTGGCCAACGGTGTCCTAATAGTATTTCGGTGAAAAATGATCGGAAGTCACGCGCGCTGTTTCACTCGGTAACCAGTTATCTTGCCTGCTCGCACTGATACACGTCTCATAGAGGGCACTGTCACGTGAAAAGGCATGATGGCAAACACTCTGCGTCTTGTGTTAGTGGTTTATCAAGCCCACAAAGCAACACCAACTTCTCACTCACAGGAAACACTCAACCACAGGGAACAAAGAATTGCGTGCCAAACCAGCGCAATGCCGGCCAAACACCACGGAGGAAGGAAGAACGCCGCCTAACACCACCACCGTCGCTTTGTGGCCAGCTCAGTAAACGCTGCAGCGACCAAAGTTAGCAATGCCACCGGCTGCGTCACTTCCACTGACATGCGAAAAATGACAACATACAGACAGTGTTGCCAATAATCCTGGCAAGCCAGGTCAGCCGTTTCGAGGGAACTTTCAAAATTTTTTTGCGAAAAATCAAAGCATCTCTCAAGCCTGTATTTTGGCATAAATGACGGTAATGAGCAAATAAACGTCGCCAGCGAATTTCACTGAGTTCTACTGACCTCGAAAAATCACCAGAGTTGGCATTTAACGTCCCAAAACTACTATATATTATATAAGAGACGCCGTAGTGGAGGGCTCCGGAAATATCTACCAGCAGTGGTTCTTTAACGTGCATCCAAATCTGAGCACGCACGTGGGCCTACAGCATTTTTGCCTCCATCGAAAATTCAACGGCTGCAACCAGGATTCCATCACACTACCTGAGGGTCAACAAGGATGCAATAGACATCTGCCGGATACCATATCTTTACTGTAAAAGCGATGGCTTGAAATGAACTGTTAGAAAGAACATTAAAGGGCTGGCTGATATAAATGACTTGCAGACAACCTCAAACATTTTTCTTGAATTTGGGGTCATCTGTTATCTTGACATGAAAGCAAATATTTAAAACGATAAGAAAATAAGATGAAGAGAACAGCAGCACAAGAAATATTAGATTGAGTAGGTGGGTGTTTGACTTCTCACACAAGAAAAACAGCGCAAACAATAATCCGAATGGCTGGTACGCTAAAAAAAGGAACACGCTTTTTATAAATTCAAAATGAATTATGAGAAGCCAGTACTACGTTTCGCGGCGAGTACATTATATCATGGCGACGTGGCAGACAGGCAGGTTTACTACGGGGTTGCGATTCAGGTGTCGCGAAACACGGAAGCGCAATGGCGAAAAACGCCAGGGAGGTTCAGCAGTAGGAAGAAAGTCCTAGATTACACCAAACATTGCTTTCTTGAAAAAAAAGAAAGAAATGAATTCTTTATTACATTATTCTTCTAAAAAAGTATACCAAGGCGTCACTGACCTCCAGCCTAAAATTTATCACCACGATTTTCTATTTTCCTCTCAATATATTTTGATTATATATAGCGTTCACTTGTTAAACCTTTGTAAAAAATATGTCACGCTATTTCGTTTCTCGTTCTTTGTAAATGTGCATTTTCTTGACTTAGTGCGACTGCAGTGGTGGAAAAGGTCATGGCAGTCAGCTAGTGACAAACAGCTGTTGCACGGGGCGAATGTGCATGTCACAAACCTTGCAACCAGAACGCAGTGTAACGACGAAGGTGCAAAGGGGACCACTCGCACTCCCCACGTGAGTACGCCTACGAGCGTACAAACCACTTGTGTATACTGGGTTCTACGTTACTGTAGCCAGCGCACGAAGATGTTGGTGCTTCCCACAGTTGTAGTTTAATGCGCAGTACACATTTCTGCGAATATAACCTCCCAAAAAGCTTGCGTTACATGTTATTCAGGTAGATGCATTCATGATGGTCCCCATTTAGTTGCTATTGCTTTTCGACGACAGAATTGGCTGGGTTGTGCATTTTACTGCTGCTTTCCCGAGGAAATTACTGAAATTACTGAAGCTGTACCATCGAATATTGTGGAACTCATATTTCTAAGTTCTTAGTAAAATGAACCAAGCTTATTGCATCAATACCACATATTAATATCATTGCTAAAAGCCATTATAAAACACACGTCTTGTGTATCAGAGCGTACTGTTATTATTAGCGTTAATTTGCGCACAGCAGTATTTTGTTCTGTTTTTGCTTACAACTCATGGTACGCGTATATTTGGCTGCATGTTAGTCAAAATTGTTACATGATTCTTACGCTTAGATTATCATTTTTGTATTAGTGTAACATTTTGTTGCTTGTCTCTCCCTTTTGTTCTGAATAATATCAAAACGAAACGAATAAAACAGAAGCAGTGTTTTCAGAAATGATCAAGAACAAAATAAAACGGCAAAGTTCATCAAACATAGGAATCTAAAATAAGCATGAGAAAGATTGAGCTCCGACCACATTAACGACAATTCATCGTAAACAGTGAGAGAAGGGCATCGACTGCGTGGGTAAAGAAAGCGTAATTGCACCAGTGCACTGATGCACCTAAGTTTCGCGGTAAAAGAGAGAAAGTTCGTGGGAAGAAAATAGAATTGAAAGAGCTACTAATGTATGTGATCGAAGGAAAACATTTCATGCTGGTGATTCGGATGAATTGCAGTGCCGCAGGGTAAACAAGAGGTGGAACACAGTCGAAAACACGGCTCATAACGCCATCGCAGCTTGACGCAACTCTATCCATCAACGTCGCAAACGCGAGAACAAAAGCGACGACCAGCCGGCCTAGGAAGTTTCTGTCAGAGGAATGATAGGAGATCAAGAAAATACGACGACAAACAAAACGAAAGTGGGCATGAACCACGGTGGCACAGCACCCAGACACGCACGCAAATCATTCGTCTAACTTGTGAAAGGCGTTTTCCCACGGTGAGTCAGAAGGTCCGATCAATGAACATTAAGGACTCTTTGATATATGACACGAATCAATGAACTGGACATCGGTTCAGTTAAATCTTGCGTATTTTGACGAGATTAGCTGGTGATTTTTTGTTTTTTTTGTTCTTTAGGGCGTTTGTAACGCATATCTGACGTCCTTACGAAACACTTTCTTACAAGCGTATTCTCTCGTGTTTCGTGTTCTTTCTGGTAGTTCATGGAGGTAACTCTACATAGCAACAAGCCGTCGTGAATTTCATGGCGCACATAAAGGCACGGGGAATATCACGAAGCACATGCAACATCTACTCGCTTTACTTGGATGCAGCACTAAAGGTACGTGTAATATACCTGATGTTCAATATAGCCCTCCGGGGCGTAGAAATAACGTTCGAGCACTTACAGATAAAGTGCGGTCCTTGGCTCGCCACTGTTGAAAAATCGGCGGAGCTGTGCAAAGCGAATGGGAAAAATTTCCATGTTTAGTATAGTGTACCAAGGACATAGAAAAAATGATGGTGAAGAGGAAGAGAGAGGGGAGAGTAAGGAATAACTTAGCAACGTATACTGTACTACATTGTGGAATGGGAAGTGAAGCTAAGGAAAAGAAAAGGGTAGAGTGCAAGGTTTCACATGACTATGCATATTGTAGTATTGAAAGGGGTGGAAAGAGTAAGTGAGGTCGAGGAGGAGCTACGTGAGGGAGGAGAAGCAAAGCCCATTACCAGTACTGTTTTCTCGATGTTTGCGCCGTTAGTTTGTAGCTTCCTTAAATATATGGGTCCGATGCACTTAAAAGTCTGAGCGTGTCGGCATGCATGTGGCATCGTCTGCTGCCGTTGCTGTCATGACGGTTCATTCGCTTGAGCGCCTGAGAGGGAGTTCACTCTTTAACGCCACCGTCTCTCCGTGTGCGGCGGATGGCACGCGTTGACTATGGAAACGCTCTGTCACCCGGGAGAGACAACGCGTTGCAATGTATTGCTGGTGGGAGATTTCTTTGTGCGTGGTGAAGAATAAAAATTTGCAGCGTGCACTTTAACTAACAGCGGATTGCATGCTTCACGCGTTGCCATGTTTCACGTTAATTAAACTGAAATATACGTCCTTACGTTCTAAGCCACTCGCCAGTTCTCGGACTGTTTCTGTCTTTGAGCGCGGCTGATAAGCAATAGCGTGTGATAAGCCAGGCCCAGAGGTTTTTTTTTTTCGGCCGGCATATAGGCCTCATTCGCGCACACTAAGTCAACTAGATATCCGAATTGAAAAGTGCGACAAGTCGAAGCTACGAGTGAAGAACAAGAATAATGACGTCATTTTTTAAGAAATGTTCATGCTGCAACCAAATTAGCGAATGTGACAGAATAGCTTTCAACGCGTGCCAATAAACGCGCATCGCTGAAAGATACATTATGTGTCCCAGACGAATGTCGTTAAACACACAAGACGTTTTCTTATTGTCACGGGGTCGTGACGTGGCTGAAGACAGGAGACTTCGTGTTGGAATTTAACTGTTTATTTGGGCGAACCTGTGCCCGGTAAACTGAAAGTCCAATTACAGCAGCAGTCTCGCACAGATAGCAGTCTCGAACTGATAGCGGCGAACGGGGCGTCGGCCTTCGATCAACAACTGACAAGCGGCGAAGCGCGTCGGCATTTATACTCTTGCCGTCGAATGTTCTAGCGTTATCGCTGGCGGTGGCGTAGCTTCCAGAACAATCTGTACCGTTCGCACAGTGGGCGTGATCTTATCGAAATGATCTACTACAGTCCGGAACCTTTTAGAAAACTGCAGGCGCGGTTTGCGCTGAGAATCGTGTGGTGTTTTGGGACGATAACAAAAACTTGGAAAATGGAACGTGGCATTATTCTGGAAGTGGAAAACATGACACTGCCTTGTGCAAAGCAAGACATATATCATAAAAGTAAAAGAACAAGGTACAAAGAAGTTGGTGTATGGAATGAAAAAATGGTACTAACGTACAGCCGTCAGCATATTTAATGTTCACTTGGCTCACTTAGACTGAAGTTGCACCACCAAGCGTTTAAAACGATATGCTTGCTGCAGTTAACGATAGGTGTATTGCGTGTTGGTTTCACTAGTAAATTCCTCTTTCCAGTCTCTCTGACCGGCAGGTCAAATGCACTCACTTCGCAGCCCGTTTTCATCAAATTTTGTTCATGGCTACGTTATCGTGCGCACCCATGGCGTTCATTGTTTTATGTTTACTTCCACAATAAACTATTGTGTGCGGCCTTTCGTGTTTGAATTCGCAGGTGCTCAAAAGGTATCACATGTAAAAAGCAGAGCAAAAACTCGTTCAAGGCGTTTGTAAAAGTTGAGGAATAAATTGGAAATGCAATGGCTTTGTTCATGCTTTGATTCAATAATTTTCAGACAGCGTGAATTGAACTGTTGACGCTATTTGTGGTGTGCCTTCGTGCTCGGTTCACGTTCCACAGAAGATGTGGTCTTAGAACACAAAATTTATGCGGATAACATTATCTGGGGTGCCAGATTCACGACTTGATTATAAGTTAATATGGCAGCTTAAGCTTTCATGCGATCACTACATTGAAAAACTGCTTTGTTTGCGCTGCAGTGTATTCATGCGTCTTTCTTGCTGAGAACACGCATTAAGATTGCGCTCAATACCGCATCTTCCGTGCAGCGTAAAATTGAACAGAAAGTCACACTCTAAATTGCGAGAGAAGATCGATTGACACTGTGTAAAAGTTATGAAATTAGAACATAAACAACGCCACCGCATTTCAGATTTTTTTATTGTGCAAGTTTTACAAATGCCATGAACATGGGTTTGCACTGATATTTATTCATATGATTCCTTGCTGCGAATTCAAATTCGTAAGCTGCGTAGGCAGTCGCACGCAGCGGTTCAATGTTGAGATAAGCATACAACAACGAACCTCATGGGTGCACGCGAGAACATAGCCACGAGCGAAACGTGGCGAAAACGGGATGCGTCGTGAGTGCCTTCGGCCAGCCGGTCAGGCAGGCTAAGACAGAAATTTACTAGTGAAACCAACTACTAAAAAAAAGTGTCCTAATAAAGACACTTTTTTTCTTACCTGTTGTTTCTTACTCTGTGGTACATAAATTGTGTATGCATGTTCTCGCCTCATTTAATCAAGCATTTTTTATTGTCGAGAAAACGGAAATGTTCGCCATGTCATTGCAAGCTCGAGTACAAAAGGTGACTGTCACTATCGTACTCAGATTTGTGAAAAGTTATGTACACGTTTAAAGCATACATCATGTCACATTACCTCCTTTTACATGGCTATATTGTAAGAAATTGACATGAAAACAGCCAGAAAAACCACCTCAAGTATTGCAACATGAACACTAATCCTACTGCGTCGTTTTTTTTTTCGCGGAATCAAAAGGGAAGTGGCGCCTCGTCGAAATTCAAGTAAACAGAAAGCTACGAACCACCACGCCGTTTGATAGAGTACAGCTTAGTGCAGCCCTGCACAGGCAAACAAGAAGCTCCGGGCAGAGTCTTGAGGGCCGTTGATTTTCTTTGCGCAAATGGCACGTGATTGTGTTTAGAGAAAGTGGTGAACGATTTAGAGTACTCGGTACTCTACTATGGAAGAGTTGAATGCCGTCCTGTGGGCCTGCTTCCAAAAAGTCAGGATCTAACAGGCGACAACTAGTGTGTATTTACAGCTCGCCGCTGGCGTGCGCCAGCCTGGATCTGATGGTATTGAGCTGGTCGTCTTTCAGAGGCAAAGCTCCTTAAAGCCGCACCCATTCGTCCCTCGTAGTAGCGCGTAACATGTCATACGCTTTGACCTGCAAGGTGGTGCTGGTGGGAGATTTCTCTTGTGCGTTGTTGAAGAATTAAAAAAAAACTCGCAGCGTGTGCGTTAACTAAACACCAAATTCTCCTGTCTCTCATTCCCCAATAGCAGCCATTGGCATGTACATTGAGCACTATCTGACAATAAAGGTTGCTACGTTATACTCGTTGGGCGTAACCTCCTTGGTTTTTGGAAGGTTTAGCGAGCATTGGACCGCAGTGCCATGGATACAGTGAACTAGTATATACCATGAACTCAAGGTGGTTAAAGGTAAGAAGTAGACACGAAGCGCAAGCCGTAACAAAGTGTGCGTGTGCCAAAGCTGAATTCTCTTGTCTCTCATTCCCTATTAGCAGCCACTGGCATGTACATTGAGCACTACCTGACAAGAAAGGGTCGCTACTTTATACTCGCTGGGCGTAACCTCCTTTGTTTTAGAAAGGTTCAGCGAGCATTAGGCCACAGTGCCATGAATACAGTGAACTAGTATACACCATGAATTCGAGGGGGTTGAAGGTTGGAAGTAGACACGAAGTGCAAGCCGTAAGAAAGTGTGCATGTGCCACCTCTCGTTTAGTCCTTAGAATGCCCGCTGGATGGCGGTGCTTCTATATGCGGAATATAAGATGAAAAGTTGCGATATGGTGGTACTTGGAGTGTTGACTAGATGGACGAACAGACACAGATGCATGGATTGACGCACGGATGGCTGCACGGATGGATGGATGCATGTACGGATGCAGGGGCGGATGTATGGAGGAACGCAGGGTTGGACGCACGGATGGAGGTGTGCACGCACAAACAGACGCACGCACAGACAGGTGGTTGGACGCACGGATGTTCACACAGATGGACGCATGGATGGACGGATGCTCCGCCCCAGTCTCCATCTTTCACCTCGTGGATATGCTGCAATTTTTTCTTTTTTTTCTCAATCCCCACATTCACGTGATGTACGCTGAGCCGGCTGTGTGCCTAATTACTGTAAGGTAATGATGCCTGCCGAAGAACGTACGAGGTATATTTGCATTTTGTGGTGTTCCCTACAAACACGGAGAGCTCTTGCTGTCTGTAACACTTAGACGCACATGTTTAAAGTTGGTTGCTCGGTACGAAAAATGGGAAAAAGTCTACGTGACCTAGTTTTGGAAGTTATAATCATCTCACAGTTCTGAAAGCTACCACCCAAAAAAAGTGAGGGTGGTTCACTTTTTGAAGCTTCTTAGATATTTGAAAGCACGTTCTATACCTTGACTCTGCCCACTGTAGATATCAAGTAAGCCCCACAAGTAAATATGTCTTGTTTAATACATTAGCAGCTCTTCTTTTCGTAAGTTTCTCCTGCGGCATCTGCAGTGTTTATAACACAAACATCGCGTTGAAAAAAATACAGCATATCCACGGGGTGAATGATGGCGAGTGGAGTGAAGCTGGGTCCACACGCCGCTACCACAGCACTATGGCCTCCCGTTCTCGTACGCCAGGATCTTGTCGGCACCGCCATGCAGTTTCATAGCACGCTACTACCACGCGCGCACGCACATCGGGGTTTTATGTTCGAGCGCGAGCCGCCGCCGCCGCCACCACCACCTACGTGCACGCCACTCTGCAGCCTTGTCCACTAGCAGACCTTCTGACCACGCACGCGGGTGCTGGAACGGCTTTTATTTTGCTACATCGTGCCCCCTAGTGTACGGCGCCGCCCACGAACAAGCGATATCTAATGTCTTCGTGTCACGTCATTTCTATGTTCTCACACGCTCGCACATCGGGTCTTCGAGTGCGAGCCACCACCGCCTTGCGCGTAACATACTTTTTTCGGCAAACTATGAATCATCCGCTGGCCGCGTCCATCCGTCGTGTGTCTGTCTGTATGTTTGACCAACGGACGGAGGGACGAACGCGCGGACGAACGCACGGACGAACGCACGGACGAACGCACGGACGAACGCACGCATGGACGGATGGAAGCACGAATGCACGCACGAGGGTGGATGGACGGATAGACGAATGGGTGGACGCATGGACGGATACACGAATGGACAGACGCACGGATGAACAGATGAACGCTCAGACAGACGGGTGGACGCATAGAAGAATGCAAGGATGAACGCAAGGACGGACGCATGGACGAACGCAGGGATGGATGGACGCACGGATGGACGCACCAACGGACAATTGGACAGACGCATGGAAGAATGCACGTATGGACGGAACTACGGATGCATGGATGGACGCATGAATGAATGGATGCACTCACGAACGGATGGATGGACGCACGGATGAACAGAAGCAAGAACGAACGGACGGCCGGAAGCACGGATGCAATGATGGACGCTTCGCCCCACTCATCATCATTCACTCCATGAATATGCTGGGAATTTTATTATTTAACATACTACAAGTAACGTTTTCTTGTATTATAGCACTTGCTTTTATCAGAGTATTTGCATTTCGTCATATGTACAAGTACTGCCCTCTGCGGTCGGTTCAAAAACTAACGAGAAGTGGCTACATACGATTACGACGGGACGCTCAGCCCACGCCTTATGGAGCTTCGCTCTTAAAATGGCGGACTGCTTAGATCGCCGCTGAATTACGGACTTTTCCGCACTTTCGAGGGCAAGCAGTTTTACTCTAGTTGACGTCTGTCATAAGGAAAACCTCATCATCATCATCATCATCATCATCATCATCATCAGCCTGTCTACGTCCACTGCAGAACAAAGGCCTCTCCCATGTTCCGCCAGTTAACCCGGTCCTGTGCTTGCTGTTGCCAATTTATACCCGCAAACTTCTTAATCTCATCTGCCCACTTACCTTCTGTCTCCCCCTACCCCGCTTCCCTTCTCTGGGAATCCAGTTGGTGACCCTTAATGACCAGCGGTTATCCTGTCTACGTGCTACATGCCCGGCCCATGTCCATTTCCTCTTCTTTATTGCAGCTATGATATCCTTAACTCCCGTTTGTCCCCTAATCCACTCTGCTCTCTTCTTGTCTCTTAAGGTTACACCTACCATTTTTCTTTCCCTTGCTCGCTGCGTCGTCCTCAGTTCAAGTTGAACCCTCTTTGTGAGTCTCCAGGTTTCTGCTCCATAGCTAAGTACCGGCAAGATACAGCTGTTATATACCTTCCTCTTGAGGGACAGTGGCAATCTACTTGTCATAATTTGAGAGTGCCTGCCGAATGTGCTCCACCCCATTCTTATTCTTCTAGTTACTTCAATCTCGGGGTTAGGCTCTGCGGTTATTACCTGCCCTAAGTAGACATAGTCTTTTACAACTTCAAGTGCACTATTACCTATCGCAAAGCGCTGCTCCTTTCCGAGGTTGTTGTACATTACTTTCGTTTTCTGCAGATTAATTTTAAGACCCACCTTTCTGCTCTCCTTGTCTAACTCCGTAATCATGAGTTGCAATTCGTCCCCTAAGTTACTCAGCAAAGCAATGTCATCGGCGAAGTGCAGGTTACTGAGGTACTCTCCATTAACTCTTATCCCTAACTGTTCCCATTCTAGGCTTCTGAAAACGTCCTGTAAGCACGCAGTGAATAGCATTGGGGAGATTGTGTCCCCCTGCCTTACACCCTTCTTTATTGGTATTCTGTTGCTTTCTTTATGAAGCACTATGGTAGCAGTTGATCCCCTGTAGATTTCTTCCAGACTGTTTATATATAATTCATCTACACCCTGATTCGGCAGTGTCTGCATGATGGCTGATATTTCTACTGAATCAAACGCCTTCTCGTAATCTATGAAGGCTATGTATAGTGGTTGGTTATACTCCGAGCATTTCTCTATCACCTGATTGATAGTATGAATGTGGTCAATTGTTGAGTAGCCTGTTCTAAATCCTGCTTGTTCCTTTGGTTGATTGAATTCTAATGTTTTCTTTACTCTGCTAGCAATTACCTTTGTAAATAGCTAGTATATATAAAGAGAGCAAGCTGATCGGCCTGTAATTATTCAAGTCCTTGTCATCTCCTTTCTTATGTATTAAGATGACGTTAGCGTTCTTCCAAGACTCTGGTACTTTTCCCGTCAGGAGACACCTCGTAAATAGAGTGGCTAGTTTTTTTAACACAATCTGTCCTCCATCTTTCAACAGATTTGATGTTACCCGATCCTCACCAGCAGCTTTGCCTCTGTGCATGCTCTCCAAAGCTTTTCTGACTTCTTCTATCATTACCGGTGGGGTGTCGTCTGGGTTACTGCTAGTTCTTATAGTATTAAGGTCGTGGTTGTCTCGGCTACTGTACAGATCTCTATAAAACTCCTCCGCTATTTTAACTATCCTATACATATTGGTAGTTATTTTGCCTTCTTTGTCCCTTAGTGCATACATCCGCCTTTTGCCTATCCCAAGTTTACTCTTCACTGCTTTGACGCTTCCTCCGTTTTTCAGAGCGTGCTCAATTCTCTCCATGTTATACCTTCTTACATCGCATACTTTACGTCTATTAATCAACTTCGAAAGCTCTGCCAGTTCTATTTTGTCTGTTGTACTTGACACTTTCATGATTTGACGCTTCTTAATTAGGTTCTTCGTTTCCTGGGAAAGCTTGCCGGTGTCCTGTCTAGCTACCCTGCCTCCAACTTCCACTGCACACTCCGTGATGATACTCGTCAGATTATCATTCATTGTATCTACGCTAAAGTTGGTTTCCTCGCTAAGAGCAGCGTACCTGTTCTGCAGTGACACTCTGAATTCCTGTACTTTCCCTCTCAGTGCTAGCTCATTGATTGGCTTCTTGCGTATCAGTTTCTGTCGTTCCTTCTTCAAGTCTAGGCGGATTCGAGCCCGTACCATTCTATGGTCACTGCATCTTACCTTGCCAACCACTTCCACATCCTGCACGACTCCTGGGTGTGCAGTCATTATAAAGTCTATTTTGTTCTTATTTACGCCATTAGGGCTCCTCCATGTCCACATCGGTTTTGTCGTTTTCGGTAGAAGGTATTCAAAATACGCAGATTATTGCGTTCTGCGAATTCTACTAGTAGCTCTCCTCTGGCGTTTCTAGTGCCGATGCCATAATCTCCTACTGCCTGGTCTCCAGCCTGCTTCTTCCCTACCTTTGCATTATAGTCGCCCATTACTATAGTATACTGTGTTTTCACCTTACTCATTGCCGATTCCACGTCTTCATAGAAGCTTTCAACTGAAGCTTCATCATGGCTGGATGTAGGCGCGTAAGCCTGTACTACCTTCATTTTGTATCTTATATTCATTTTAATTACAATGCCTACCACCTTTTCATTAATGCTATAGTAATCCTCTATGTTGACAGCTATGTTGCTGTGAATTAGGAACCCTACTCCCAGTTCTCTTCTGTCTGCCAAGCCCCGATAGCAAATGACGTGCCCATTCTGTAGCACAGTATAGGCCTCATCTGTCCTCCTAACCTTGCTCAGCCCTATTATATCCCATTTAATGCCTTCTAGCTCCTCGAATAATACAGCTAGACTTCCGTCACTAAATAACGTTCTAACGTTAAACGTTACTAAGTTCAAGTTCCAATGGTGGCCTGTCCGTATCCAGAGATTCCTAGCACCCTCTGCTGCTTTGCAGATCTGACCGCCGCCGTGGTCAGTTGCTCCGCAGCTGGTGGGGACTGAGGGCCGTGAGTTATTTGACGTATGCTTGTGGGAGGTAGCGGCCAGATACTGCACCAGGGTGGCCAATCCTTCTCTGGTGAGGGAGTGCGTTCCCGGCGGTGGTTAACGGTGAGGCCGCACCCCAGGCCTCGTAATGCAGTTCCATCACCATGCGGATTTTAGATGCGGAAGCATCTTATACTCGCGCCTTGTAGTGCGCCGTCCGCGCCGTCCGCGCCGTCCGCACCGCCTTAGTTGAGCTAATTCATTACGTCTGATACAATAATCACTCGTTCTCTGCTACTGCAATATTCACGCGTTCATCAAGTATAAGGTTATTTGTTGCACTTCAAAAGCATACATGTGTCCGAGTTAAAACGGTCAAAGTTTCACAATAAATGCACCAGGAAGGTAAAGTATTGGTACGGAAACCAGTAACACAAACATGAGCTTGTACGGTAAAGTTAGCTATTTAAAACCTACGCGAGCGTCGGTGCACACTGAACCATGCCTGTGTATTCAGGCATGTGTCTAACTCTGTTACCAGCCACTAAACTGTTTTAGCGGGACGGCTCAGTGCTCTCCCATAGTTGAGTACGAAGTACTCAAAATCGTTCAACATATTAGATGCGGAAGCATCTTATACTCGCGCCTTGTAGTGCGCCGTCCGCGCCGTCCCCCACCATCTGACGCGCGCGCATGCGCCGTCGCGCCGTCGCCCACCATCTGTGCCGCGCGCGCTTCTCCTTCGAGAACATTCGACAGCTGACAGCGCATGCGCCGTCGCGCCGTCGCCATCTGTGCCGCGCGCGCGCTTCTCCTTCGAGAACATTCGACAGCTGACAGCGCATGCACCGTCGCGCTGTATATATACTCAAGGTCGGCGCTCGCTCGCTCAGTTGCCGCTCGTCCGTTGGTTCGTCGCAATAAATAAAACACCGCCCTTTCGCATACGTGCCGTACGTGTTCACTCATTTAACACCCCATTTCACAACCACGTTAACCAATTTAGCCATCGACCCAAGTAAGTCGCAATTTAACACCCGTTAACCAATTACATGCTTCCGCATCCTCCTCAGTGTTCCCCCGAGGGAAGCTGCGGGCAATTTTTTTATCCGGTTGGGAACTGCGCGGCACTGGGATTTGAACCATGGACCTTTTGCATGCGAGGCGGATGCTCTAATCCCTACGCCATCGGTGCTGATTTAGCACTATCCTTGCATAGTGCTAAGACAGGCAAGGTTTTTTTTTAATGTACACAGGTGCTTGTTACAATAGTTGTTTACAAAAATAATTAGCTAATAACCAAAAATAAGCAGCTCACTCATATTTATTACTACATTATACTGCACCAGGGTGGCCAATCCTTCTCTTGTGAGATCATCGGTGCGTACTGGCTTTAAGCCGGTACGATCAGACAGTAGTGGGAATGCTCCATGCATGTCTTCCTTATTGTTGTTCAGCAGCGTTGGCGGCCACCCACCACGAAGCCCAACGAGGGGACGCTACAAGTTTACAAATGCTGTAGACGCAACCGTACAACGCCACTATAACCTAATGCGCCTAGACCAAGGTAGGCTATTTGCACAGGGTTAAACCTAGCCGCCAGGAAGTTTGGAAGTAAACGGAAGAGAGTAGAAGACAGGACAGATAAATAGTAAGAGATAAAGACGAAGATGTAGGGAGAGAGAGATAGGAAAAGACGAATGCCGATTCCCCTGGGTGGGTCAGCTCAGGGGTGACGTCTACGTGAAGCCGGGGCCAAAGGGGTGTGTTGCCTCTGCCGGGGGGCCTTAACGGTCCAATCACCCAGCGTCGGCTCAACCCCCAGGATCCCCTTTTCCCCGAACACGGCAAAGCCACGCACGGCTAGGCGTGGGAGGGAGTCGAAACTCCCCCATTAGCTCGGGTCCGTGGTGTCGCTACACACCAAACGCCTACTTGCGCAGGCACCCCTGCGGTATGTTTAAACATGACTAAACTAAAGTTATTGACTGTTGAACATTGTGAGTGAACTTCCCGCATAAAATTAAAATTTGTTCATGGATGTTTATTACAACTTTACTTCAAGGGGATGTGATAACATCGGTGTTCAGTTGACTTTATAGTTATTAGTTCAAATTATTATGATAGGCTTATTTACTTGTAACTATCCAAGTTTAGAAAACTTCTTGCTCCCAAAAGCACATCAAAGTTTGATATTGCAACATGGAACCAATAAGGACCCTGCAATTGAAAGCTCGGCAGGCTACCATATGGATAACTATATTATTATCGCAGCAATTCCAAGCTCCAGTTTATCTTATTTAGCCCAAGTCCGCACTTTGTACGAGGATGACTGCAATGCAGGTGATGTGTCATAATCACATGTAACCCCCTGTAAAGGCAGCTTCACTGCAGTAAATGGCGTACCAAGTCTTAAAAACACCTTTTTAATGCATATTAACTTGCCTTTAACCTTTTTGTTAAAAAAACCCTGTATATCATTTCAAAATTTTGAATTAACAACAAGTGATTCCTCAATTAATTCAAGTGTAAAAATGGTTAGCTTAGCATCAAGCTTGATTTCACTAGCGGTACATGAGCTTGACTACCTTGCTAATGCAAACTATGCAGTGGCCTAAGACATTTCGGAATAAAGTAAATATGAAATATATTGCAGACCCAAGTTTTAATAATCAGAGACATTAAAAAAAAACTTTCCACAATTCAGAAACACATATCGCAGATGATATTACAAATTTACTTTTCCAGTGATTAGGTTTAATTTTGATTGAAAGATACCTCTAAAAAAAACCCGTGGTCCGAAGGTTGTTGTTTTCACAGATTCTCACTGTTTTGCGCTCCTAAAATTTGAAATTTTCGTTCGTAATAGGAATATTTGTACCGGTTGAACTCCTTGTATCTTCACGAACAAATAGACACCACTTTGACCCTCCTAGAACCAATATTGCTAAAGTTATACGTAGATATGTGTAGAGCTCACTTACCCGTGCTGCTGACGCGGCCGCCATTGGACGCGGCGTTCAATGAAGATCAAGGAACTCCTTATCGCAGTGGGGGATTGCACTCGTTCTCGTTCTCGGGTCTCGTAGGTCTTGGCCCTCACACTCCTCTTTGGGTGACTCCATCTTACCTCCCCCTAAATCTCTACTAATATCATCTTTCTCTGTCTCTGTGCGGAGTTGCTGCTTCGACTTATTGGCCATATATGGCCGAATCTCCGAGAATGGTTGTCTCAGATCTGTACTGACGTTCCAATAGTCGGGCTAGCTGGCCTCTTTTCTCTCAAATCAATCTCTTCTAGACTTCCTTACAATTGTCCTCACCATGTTTTGTTTTCTCACTATCTAGTGCGCTCTGCATTGGGGTGCTGCAAGTAGGTTCTTTCATTTTTTTCCCTTACTCCGTTCCTTTGTGACACTTTTCTTTGTTTTTGTCTCTCCAGTCATTGTTTGGGGCTCCCGGAACCCCAGCCCGTGACTATCTAACGTGTCCTACCTTGTTGTATTACCCGAGAAGTGCTTTTTTATATCAGATTCTGCCATGTTGCGTGCGGTATGAATACTCGACTACTTAGTTCCGTGCAGTATGTGTTTAAGTGGGGGAAATAGGGTCCGGTTTCTCTTCAATTAACAACGTAATTCGGAAAATACTACTGGGTAGTTGTTAAGCCCTTTATGTTCTTCCAAGCTACCAGAAAAGTTTTGTTCACTACCTGATTTCCAGCTCGATGAACGTGGATTTAATTGTGATGTCGTTCCCATTCAAAATGGTTGCCTACTTGACGCTCTGTATGCAGACTGTTCAAACGCTTGATCCCGCGTTACTACGGCAAAATACACACTGAGTTCCTAGTATTCTGTAAACTCAAGGATGTATAATCCAGCAATAAACTCGACTTTTGTCGGTGGCACTTAGATTTCTTTGATTATGTTATATTCGATTAGCTACCGTGCCCTGTGCTTCCTATGGAGGGAATACATGGGGTGACCACAACCCCTATAATTGGACTTCTGTTGATCCTAGAATTTTCAAACCTTTGGAGCAGAATCCGCTCTTATATCCGCGACCGAGGTGTCCATGGCTTGGTATTCTTCGTAGTTTTGGTCGTTTTCGTCGTTCCGAAGCCTGGCGAGCTCTGGGGAGGCCTTCAAGGCCGCCCCGAGTGCCGCGCCGACCGAGCACATGGTCGGAGCGAAGGTAGCCGTCGTTAGGCATAGCGGGGCCTCACCCGCTTCGCACATGAAATAGCTCTAAAACTCCCAAAATTGGGTGAAATGGCCCAAATTTGGTATTGACGTGGTCCACTCACCGAGTTGATCACTCACGTACCAAAATTAGTCCTGTAGGGGTCGATGGTCCGCCGAAAATTAGCATTTCTTACGGAGACGATGTGAAGCGTGACCACTAGCTCCGCGCGCTCGCAGCGCGCCGAGGAAAACCTGAATTTCTTCAAATGACCACTGCTTCATAGATATCTATCAGTGGAACCTTGAGTTGACATGAGCAATTTTATGTATGTTTAATGCAGGGCATTCAGCGGCAACTTCTTTCCGGCTAGTGGTGATAGGGGTACCTTTCTAAACATTCAAAGAAGCGTTATGCAGACATTGGAATAACGAAGACAGCCCAGTCCTGCTTCCAGGCGATTCACAGTGTCAAAGTAACACTATACTGCTGCTTAAACCTTGGTGCACATTGCGCAGGCAAGGTGTCGTCACCCGCCATAATTTAGTAGAGTGCTCAGATAATTTGATTTGTGATAGTGCTGATTAAATTCCCCTTTATGGCTTCATTTTACCAGCTTGTCACTATGAAACAGAGATACGCATGGAAAAAACTTACCGTACTATGACAGCAACTTCAGCAGAGTTAAAAGTCCCAAAAAAATGCAAAAATGTGTGGGCAGATCATTTCCAGAACTTCATCGCTATATGAACTACGTATAACACTGGTGTCACACTGGCACTATTAGTCACGATCAGGACGATCCTGATCAGTTCTCTTGATCGCGATCAACTTTATGACCACTGTTACACGACCCAAGCTAATCCAGTTCGAGCTCAGGTCAGATGAAATGCCCCAGATGGCATTTGCGTGTCGTAAAACATGTTACTGACAAAACTGAACGTGCGGTATATCTATAGAGTCCTTTATCAGCAATGTTATTCGTGCAAAAAACACTCGAACGTCAAAAACTTGACATGCCACTACGATAGTGATTCATTCGATAAAGTATTCCTAGCACTTACCCCTATTGCTGTGCGAGGCTCTTGACCTTCGCTTTTATTTCTGATGGCCCCCGCACGTAACCATGTAGTCGCAGCGAAGCGTTAATCTCGTTGTACGTGCCATTATTTCACTTCTGGCGTCTCAAGTCTGTTCCAGTCACTCCTGCTTTTGGTCAATTACTGTGAAGATCTTTTCATTCGACCCTGAAGTGCGGGTACTTTGCGACGTAGTCGATAGGCTTGCGACACTCATAATCAGTTTGCTTTTAGGTGCTCCAACAGCTCCAACGGAGTGAGAGTTGAGCTAAGCGCTGAAGGCAATGGTCTCTTCTTGTCGTCTGCTTCTCACGTAACTATACATGCGGCCGATTCAAATCCTAAAATATCCAATAGTTTATATATTGTACGTTTCATCTTAAAATTAGTTTTTTATAAACATCTAGCTGTTTTAAAGCGTTTTTATTGAACTATGCTCGATTTTCTTGCTTATTGTGTTTTGAACAAGTTCAGCTAGGGGATGCAAACGACAGCAAAATCGCGGCATCTCAGGGAGATCGCGATGCGCGAATCGCGATCGCCTTGATCCCGATAACACCTGATCGTGATTAAAAGTGACCGTGTAGCAGCACCTAATCCGGATCGTGCAAATGTGGATCGACACTGATCGCCAATAAAAGTGCCCGTGTGACAACGGTATAACTTACGAAAAAACAGACTGAAGGCACACCCTTGATGAAGCCGTAACAACCACCTCCATAGTAGCATTGCTTCGAAAACTGTTCTTGTATGTACAAAATTGTTTTGCGTCTTGCCAGAGTTTTTTCTGTAAAGGGTGCACCACCGCAGTACGATGAGTTCTGTAACAAAGAGAACCTTCAAACTAATGAAAATAAGACAGGAAGTGTACACCTTCCCTACTTACGAGATGTAATATACAGAAATTCACATATATCAAATGCCTGCAAATTTAAAAACATAGCAGGAAGCGTGCATGTTACTGAACTGAAATAAGAAAGCCAATCTTTCATCCGAGTGAGTAAAGAGCAGCAAATGCAGTGTTTTGAATGAAGGCAACGTCGGTCGTGGTACAACAGCAGGTTTGGGGTTGACCATAAAAAATGTAACCAAAACAAAATATGCCAATTATCATTGAATGCTTATTAGCTTCGTGTACAGGCCTGCTTGTCTCGCAAGCTGACAACGCTTTGTTATTCTAGTAAAACATATGCGCAGACTGCTTGATCTATGAGCAGTTACGAAAACGAAGCGCAAACGCAGAACACTGAGCGAATTCTGGTCACACATGAACAGTTTATTCTTAGAAACTGGGAAGGAGGGAAGCATGTGTTTTACTACTTTAGTATGAAACCTGGGCAGGGGCAAATCATGTAGTGTTTTGAGAGCGATTTCTTTGGTGAAACATCGGTGGTGCCTAGCCTGAAACATGGCGTGTAGGGAGTGTGTTTGCGCTCTACTAACGTTTTCGGAAAACTGCTTCGGTATGCATCTTGTCAAGCATTTCGTAGGATACCATACCTTACGATGCTTCGGTATGTAACTTCGGTATCTAACCATATTAACTTCACCGCATGCAGTGAATTGTGTTGCGGCAGCACTAATGTCGTTGGCTATCAGTTGAGCTAACTCTCAACTTCATCTTAGTGAACAGATAACAAGTAGGGGAATTTAACTGGTTTTAGTGGCACATATCCATTTCTATGAGAAACAATGAATACATGAAGCATCTTTTGTTACGCATACACTTCAGAACGCAACAATATGGCTCATCGTGTTGATATGAGACGCCGTAGCAAAGCTTTATCGCGCGAGCTTGTGACGAAACTCATAAAACGCATGATGTGGTGAAGCTCTCCACGGTGGTGAGGTTCTCCATGCCTCTATGACGCAGCACTCAGCGTTTATGATGGGCCGTGACGAGATGATATACACGACACGCCGCAAAGCTAGACTCTAAAAAACCATCCACATCTACGCGTTGCGGCATGTCATCACGTTGATTTTATACTTGACGCCTTGCCCACTTTCTATGGAAAGATGACGACGAGCTCTCTCCGTAGGGAGAGTGTGTGCAGCAGCGTCAAAAAGCTACGCACTTGACACACTGCAAAGCGTGAGTGTAGTAAGGCCCTGAGGCACTTCGCCCATAGAATGAATTGTGGCATAATATAACTATTTTGAAGCATTTAAACCCGCTTTTATATGGGTAATGAAACGAAACACGTTTATTTGCCAAAGCCGTATAGCGAATTCTAATAGTGTTATTAAGTTTAGGTGACTTTAAATACCCTGGCGAGGCGTTTTTTAAGTAAATTGTAGCACTCTTCACCTACCGCGATAAATACTGCAATTTATCGAAAACTATATTCATTCGGGAGACCTTACAAAGAAAAAACAAAGTTTCCGGAAATTGAAATGTCAGAAACACAAAGACGTGAAAAAAGAGTGGTCTTGCCATTCTTCGATTTGAACTAGCGTTTCCGCAGGTGAAAGGGAAACAAATATAAAAGGAGGACCAATAAAGAAAAAGACGAGGGAAAAACACCAAGCAAACATGCCGTGGACAAACACGTTTTTCTTCCTGGCTTCCACTGGAGGGCGGCTTCACAAAACCTGTGGCGGGTTTGATCCAAATACCTTTTGTCCCTGTTTTTATAGGCACTGTTGCTCAAAGGGCGAAACATAGTTTGGAACATAGCCCCGGGCTGAAGTGGGTTTCAATGAAAACAGCCTGCGGCAACGTTACCGTGGTCTCTATTTCTTTGCAGAAGGACAGCCCAGTACTCAGCACGACGTAACTTAGGTTTGTAGAAGCCAGAGTGAGGTCAGTCATTTGCACTGGCACGGCGAAGCTCCGTCCATCCGTCCGTGTGTCTGTCTGTCTGTCTGTCTGTCTGTCTGTCTGTCTGTCTGTCTGTCTGGTGTTGCTCCCGAGTGGTTTTTGAACCGGCTACCACCCGGAGCCTCACTAACTTTAAGAATAAATAAACATCGAATTAAGGTGGCTTGACCTTGGCAAGACATTTTTTTGTTTTTTTATTGTTATATATAGAACGAACAAGATGACAGCTTTTTCTCTTGCTGTAATGGCTGCAAACGCGTCACTGAATTTTCGTTTTGTTATTAATACTTCGATTCCTTTTCTCCAAGAATATGATAGATACGAGAGTGAAATCTAACAGAGATGGGAGAAGGCCGATGACGAAAATAAAAAAAGGAAATTTATTTAAGAGTAATATTTGCACGGGGAATAACGTTATGTCTCGTACAGATAAGCATAATGTCTTTTCTGCGACCGATTGTCGCCATACACGCATGCGTGTGTTTGCCTGATACACTACTACTTTTAGCCAATGCACTCGTATCGTCTACGAGCATTTGATACATTTTAGATGCGGAAGCATCTTATACTCGCGCCTTGTAGTGCGCCGTCCACGCCGTCCGCACCGCTTCTCGAACATTCGACAGCTGACGCGCGCGCATGCGCCGTCGCCCACCATCTGTGCCGCGCGCGCTTCTCCTTCGAGAACATCCGACAGCTGACAGTGCATGCGCCGTCGCGCTGTATATATACTCAAGGTCGGCGCTCGCTCGCTCAGTTGCTGCTCGTCGGTTGGTTTGTACGGCGCGTCGACGTCCAAGGTCGCGGTGAAATGAATTCCAACGAATCCACAAACACAATGATCGACGTCCCTTCGACCAGCGCCATCCTTTCGCATACGTGTGTACGTGTTCACTCATTTAACACCCCCTCCTACAACCACGTTAACCAATTTAGCCATCGACCCAAGTAAGTCGAAATTTAACACCCCATTTCACAACCACGTTAACCAATTTAGCCATCGACCCAAGTAAGTCGCACTTTAACACCCCGTTAACCAATTATATGCTCCGCATCCTCCTCAGTGTTCCCCCGAGGGAAGCTGCGGGCAATTTTTTTGCTTCACGCGCACCATTTTCGCATTGCACATGCTATCGAGACTATTGCGTCTGTTTGGCGCGGACGCCCGTTCTCGATGGTCGTTTCAGTAGCCTCCTTTTTATCGCAACATTCATTCCCGGAACCAGAAGTTTCGCCACCCTTCATTTCCTCTGTCGTAACTGTCTGTTTCCGTTGTTCAGATTAGTTTTTACATGAGGGCAGAGATGTCGAATGAGACCTATAAAAAATGCTATTTTTCTGCTCACGATGGAACGACCAGGATTTGACTTTCAATTTTGTTTCCGGTTATTGTTCAAAATTCGCTCTAACGGCACCAACGAACGTCGTTTGCCTGGCTGCTCTTTCACGAAACGGTCGTTACCAACAGCGATAGTCTTAATAGCAGTTTTCCGAATATGCATCGCTGCGCTCTTGGCGTCTATCGGAACCGGAATTGACACAAAAGTTGCAGACTCTCGAGCCGGCAAGGCACTTCTATATCGCGTGGTCATGTTTTTTTTTTAGTTTGCATAAAGGTAAGTAATAAATACAGGATGAAGTACATTGAAAGTCTAGACTGTTGCTCCTTTTCAATGAGTGGCATACAAATCTAACGAAGCACAGTTGTCTGAATGTATATGCGAATGCTATTTTTTATATTTGCATTTTTGTGATATTGCGATGAGGTTTGTGAAAAAATGCTCTTAAGAACAACGGCTTCTTTAAATGAGCCGCGCAATTTGGCTACACTTTATTGAAGTGGAAGAAAAACAAGCGCTGCTATGGTTCTTATCTATGTCATCGTATATTCGAAACAAAGTATTATATATACTTTTAGCGATGTATTTAGTAGAAAGAAAAGCCACAGTCACTGATAACCAGTTTAATGTTAGACAATTACCCGAAAATATCCCTTCCATGGCTTCAATCAACTCTTTAGACGAACAGTCGTTTAACACTCCACAGGCTCAAAAAATCCCTCAGCAATGGCCATTGTTTTTAATTTTCAGCGCTGCGAAATAATTTATGCTTTTGAAATCCGAATGGGAACCTTAATTTTTTAAGCAACCGTTGTTAACGTTGCAACGAACAGAGCACGTATGCGGATTCTATCACAGACGAACGAGCAACGTAAGGCAAAAACCATCTGGTTGCATGAGTGTATGAGCCACATTGCTGCAAACATGAATTTTTATGCGATATAGTTTGGCTTCTGTTGATTTCTTTAAACTTTGCTGCTTTACTAAGCGTTTGACACTCCTCTTAAAGAATAAAACTTGGTGTTTTAGTGTTCTTTTAATATTATAGTTTGTCATGCAGGATTTGCTTATCTGAAGTCGTCATTGCTAGAGGGGTGATGCCAACAAACAACTCCACGAAGGTGCACTAATTATCTTTAAGGTTGCATAATGTTTGCCGCATCGACTTCATACACGGCTTTACTTGTATCAAGTAAAGCTCTAACAAAGACAACCTGATGAAGCGACACTTGTAAGCACTAGCTTGCCAAATCTAAGTTATTCTTCTTTTTTATTCCAAACATATGTTTTCTCTAAGAAGATAGCCTAACACTTAGTCTCTATAGTGATAACAAAAGAGGGAGAGAGAGAATAAACATCCTTTTGTCAATATTCTTTAAGTGTCCTCTTGGGGGTGGTCTCTCCCTTCCAGAAAACCATAGGTTTTCGCCGCGTCGACAGCCCTCTCCCCCAGCTAACGCTGATTTTTGAGGGTGGGACTGGCTAAGGCTTGCTCCCAAAGCTCATGTGTGTGGTATGGGTTGGATGCAATAAGAGGTCAGTGTGTACAACCCCCTACCTTACGGTAAAGCGTGCCCTGTGCTCCACAAGAGTGGCACTGTGGGGAGGACATGTAGAGAGTAAAGTGACAATTTCTAGAAGGGTGGGGAAATCTGCCGGTTTGCAGTGCTCTTAGGATGCGTTCTTGAGCAATGGTAAGCATTCTGTGGGGATGGGAATATTCTTCTATGCATCCTGTAGTATGACGTTATGCTCTGATTTGAGACAAGAGGGTGATGATGCCAGGGTACTTCCGCACTGCCAGGAGCTCAGTTAGTGAATCCTCGAGCCATGAGATGCGCCATCTCGTTGCCTGAGATGTCTTGATACCCTAGTGCCCACGCAATCTTTAGTCGTCTCTTAGGTCACCCGTTTTGTAATATTTGCCAGGACGCTTGATTAATTACGCCAGTATAGCAATTTCGGCGCGCTTGTTGACAGTCGGTTATGATCGTGTATGTGGTAGTCTGTACGATCGCCAAGGTAATGGCAAGTTCTTCGGTGATGATAGGGTTGTCTTTTAGGGGCGAAGCTCCTTATGGCGTGGCTTGGGCGTCCCTCGTATGTAACCACCAGTGGCACATACCCGAAATAGGTATAACATTTGACCTCCAAGGTGGTGCCAGTGAGAGATTTCTTCTGTGCGTTGTTTAACAATAAAAAATAGTGCTCAATGTACATGCCAATGGCTGCTAATGGAGAATGAGAGACATGATCATTCGGCTTTTAGTCAACGCGCACGCTGCGATCCCCATTAGCAGCCATTGGCATGTACATTGAGCACTATCGGACAAGAAAGGGATGCTACATTATACTCCCTGGGTGTAACCTCCTTAGCTTTAGAAAGGTTTAGCGAGCGTTGAGCCGCAGTGCCATGAATACAATGAACTTGTATATACCATGAATGAACTCAAGGTGGTTAAAAATGAGAAGTAGATACGAAGCGCAAGCCGTAAGAAAGTAAAAGCCGAATTCTCCTGTCTCTCATTTCTCATTAGCAGCCATTGGCATGTAAATTGAGCCCTATCTGACAGGGAAAGGTTGCTACGTTATACTCGCTGGGCGTAACCTCTTTGGTTTTCGAAAGGTTTAGCGAGCGTTTGGTCGCAGTGCCATGAATACAGTGAACTAGAATATACCATGAACTCGAGGTGGTTAAAGGAGGGAAGTGGACCTAAAGCGCAGGCCATAAGAAAGTGTGCGTGTGCCACCTCTCGTTTAGTCCTTGGAATGTCCGCTGGATGGCGGTGCTTCTATATGGGGAATATATGATAAAAAGATGCGAGATGGTGGGACTTGGAGTGTTGAATAGATGAACGAACGGACACACAAACAGATGCATGGATGGACGCATGAACGGACGCAGGGGCGGATGCATGAAAGAACGCAGGGACGGGCGCACAAACAGACGCATGGACGGTCACACAGACGGACGCATGGACGGACGAATGCTTCGCCCCACTCTCCATCATTCACTCCGTGGATATGCTGCCATTTTTTTTTGGATAGAGACGCTTGTCGCTAGTTTTTTTTTTTACCTACAATGACGGTCAATATTGAGGTTCTTCTGCCAGGTTACACGGTGTAACGAAGGCGTCCGTGTAAGTGTCCCGTGGATCATTGCGGTACTTTTTCGTAATGGTTCAGACCTTGCAGCTCTTCTTTCTTCATTGTGAATCGGGTGCATGTTTCTTGGCAGTGGTTTGAACAGGACTTAACTTCTTACGCACTTCGGTACCATGGCCGTCGTTGTAGGTTGCGTGGTAAGAGAGGAGTAGTTTTCGTGCAAGTGGCGTACCTAATACAGCCACTCTGAACTTAGGGAAGGAGCCCAAAAGCCCTTAACAGTCCCACCGATCACTCCTTAAGTCTCGGGACTCTTATCGAATTTGCTGTAGTGCTTAAAGCATCAATGCAAGCTCGTGGAAGATCTAAATGCTGGCTAGCTTTGCTCCTCCTCTGCTTGCGAACGTACGTTTCATATTCAGTGCCTTAGGCAAGCCATGTTCTTCTTATAATTTTGTAATTGTGTATAGCTCAAAACAAGTTCATTCGTGGAGAGCATATCATTCAGCAATAGTTATACAACTGACAAACTTTTTATCACGGTTTGCAATGTTTATCTCACAGATATCGCTTGGGCATTTGTTTCAATTCGTCCATTATAGTTTCAATGATTTTCAGAACGTAGGTAGTACTGCGTATCTCGGCATTTCGGAAACACCTCCGCTGTTGTTATTGCAGCAATGACGACGTAGGACTTTCCACTTTTCTGCATAGTTCTTGCCCTTCCGTTGCGAGGCCATGCTTATATTCACGCTTGTCTTAACTCTGCGTACAAACTTCTAGTAAACAGTAATGAGAGACTATGCAGGTGTAAGTGGCATAACTAGAAGTACATTCGTTTTCTTTATTTTATGCTACCACTTCCGGAAGAAATGAGTGGATATTAAAACAAATCGTTCTGTGCTTGGCCTCGCATGCCTGTGGTTGGTGCGAACATTAGGCGGCAAGCTATACTCTTTTCTCTTTGCTTATTCTTATTTTAAACTCTAACACTCATTCCATTTCGTCTATCTTTGTTCTATCTCTCTCTCTCTATCTCTATTTGCTTTCTCGTTCTGTATATCTTTCCGTTGTTCATTCTCTATTCTCTCTATATTTATTTCTGGCTCTCTCTTTCTATCTTTTGTTTGTCTTGCTTTCTTCCTAATTCTTCTCTAAATATTTAATGGTCATTTTATCTTTTTTTGTATTACAGCGAAAAGCTGTTATGAGATCAGAACGCGAGTCACGTGTTGTGCCGTAGTTATCCGCCGCCGCTGACGCCAGTGTCCGTAATAGGTGAACAAGGTCAAGCTTTCCAGGAGGGTGAAAGTTGCAAAAAGTTCCTGGAAAGTTGCAAGAGTGGTCCCAATTCTCAAACCCGGAAAAACGCCTTTATCCATAGACTCTTTCCGTCCTGTCAGCCTGACTAGCTGTCTTTGTAAACTTATGGAAAATATGATAGACGCTAGACTTCAGTGGTGGGTGGAATGTACGAACGTGCTTCCAGAAAATATGGCAAGCTTTCGTAAACGCCACTGCACCATGGATGCCATTCTAGACATTGTAACTTATGTAGACCATGAGAGGAGCTGTGGAAGAATCGTCGTTGCACTATTTTTAGATATAAAGCGAGCATTTGACACAACCAGCCACGGTCATGTACTACATGGTTTAATTCAGTCGGGAATAGTAGGCAGGACACTAAGATGGATTGCAGAATTTCTAAGAGACAGGAAAATCATCACTGACACAGCTGACGGTAAAAGTAAAGAGCATGAAGTTAGTCAAGGAGTCCGAAAGGGTAGCGTACTAAGCCCATTTCAATTTAATTGCGTTATGGCTGAAATATCCCATATCTTACCTTCTAGTTTAAAATATTCCATATATGCAGATGATCTGTGCATTTGGGCATCAGACACGAGCATTCAAGCAGTTCAGCAAAAACTTCAGGATGAGCTAACTATAATCAATGACTTTTTTCAGAGCAGAGGCATAATTCTTTCCCATGAGAAAACATCTGTACCTCCGTTCACAAGGAAATGCCTTAAGAAATTCAAACTTCAGATAGACTTTCTGCGCTTAAAACTTGTGCGGCAGCGCAAATTTTTAGGGTTTTTTTTTACAGACGTCTGTCTTGGGCACCACAGATAAAATCATTAGAGGACAAAGTCAACTCCCTAACCAATATATTACGGCGACTGACCGGAGTGAGATGGGGTAGTTCATGTTCTTTATTGCGTGTACATTCAGCAATAATTCGACAAAGAATAGCTTACTCTGCCCCGGTTCTACATGGTAACTTAGAGGAGAGGATTCAAAGATTGTTGGCCAGAAGCTTTCGTATATGTCTTGGTGTACCGCGCGTGGCTGCCAGTGCTTTAGTAATTGCGGAGTCTCGTCAACCGACTTTCCATGCTATGAGATTTACGGAAACTTGCCGGCATTATCTTCGGTTGGCAACTCAACACGCTAATCATCCCCTATACCGAGCTATTCAGGAAAGATCAGCTGCAAGAATGCATAAAAATATACTAGAATTCAAGAGTTACTGCCTACGCATGGATACTGGCCTCCATGTGCATCCCACCCACCATGGCGACTCTCTATCACAGATATGACAACTTCGATTCCGGGAATAAATTGTAAGAACGATCTGCCCATAATAGTAATAAAGTAATTAACTTTAACACACCTTTATACCAACTATGAAGACTATATTCACGTGTACAGTGACGGATCATGTCTGAATCACAGCTCTACGTCGGCATTCTTTGTACCTGCATACCAAGCGAAAACAGCTTTTAAACTCAGTTATTTCACAACATCCACAACGGCAGAACTCTATGCAATACTCTGTGCTTTATGCTTCATATGTTTACAGCCAGGTCCACTTCGATGGATGACTCACAGTCCTCATTAGTTTCTTTAAAAGGAATCAGCTTGGGAAACAAAGCTAGTGAGCTCTCATATGAAATACAGAGGACGTACGCTATAGCAAAAGATTTAAACCACACTATAATGTTCCAGTGGGTGCCAAGCCACTGTGGAATCACAGGAAACGACATAGCTGATCACATTGCACGTGCAGCACATGAAGAAAATAATATAGCACTGCTACCTCTATCGATGAGCGATGCTCGTTGTCTTATAAATAAGATGAGCTGTCAACTGTCTAAGGAAACCTGGTTCGAAAATGGTGCGCAAAACTCTCTGTTGTATAACATTGATCCCGGTATAGAATTGAATATTCCGTTAAAGGTTAGCCAATCGGTAGAAACAGCCATCCATAGGCTTCGACTTAGTACAGCTTACACGAAGGCTTTCCTGTATAGAATAAGGAGACCTGGCAGTCCCACCTGCTCATGTGGAGAATCTCAAGAAGACGCGGAGCATATTCTTCTGCATTTTAAAAATCATGGCGTACCTCGAAAGAACCTTTTCAAAAACTCAATTCTTTGGATAAGCGACCTCCATCAATTGCAAAAATCTTGGGTTCATTTCCAAAAGGAAAGCTACAAGCCACTGCAGCATGTGCAGTCGTTCACTTTCTGGAGGAATCAGAAATAGCTCAAAAGTACTAAACAAAAAACAATTGTTAACCGCAGTATGTTTCACAACAGTATTTTCCTGCTTCACTACGATATTTTTGGGAAAACTTTTCTGAAAACATGTCAGTATTTAAGCGACAAGATCACCTTACACGTTTTATTGAACTTTCACGTTTTTGTGTGAACACCTAAATTGGCGTGATTACTTGTGTGGATTTTTTTATTTTGTTTTTTACAAACTCAGTGTGGTGCGGACACAGTTCTACGCAGTGTGGACTCATTTCAGTGTGGTGGGGACACTCAGTGTGGAAAAACGTGAACTCATTGTGTAAGTGTTGTGCTATATACATATGTATAGCCTTGTGTTTGCTACTGAATGTGCTATGTTGACTTTTGTGCAAGAGAGAAGGAGTAGCCGGCGCCACGCATTGGCACCAACCTGTCCTTACAAACATTTAATAAAAAAAAGATCAAGCTTTTGTAAATGATTCAAGCATTCGACGACCCACTCATTGCACAATTTGCAATGTGTGACATCTGGTTGTTTCTTTGTCGTTATAAAAGACCTAATTACTCATAACAATGTGATTCCTTTCCTGACACCAAGCCTACGTAAGGCGAGTTTGCAAAAAAGTTCCTAGTGTTTGCTAGGCTTGTGATGAAGTATTTTGTACGTAGTTCGGAATTACTGGTGATGATTTCATGCATTAGAGGAAAGAAAAACAAGAACCGGCGTTGCTCAGTGGTAGAATACAGAGCTGGCACGCAGGAGACTCGTGTTTGAATCCCACTGTGTCCTTTTTGTCTTTTTATAGTCAGTTTTTTTCTTTGTGCGATAGTGGTGACGGACACCAGCGGTGGCGGTGGCGGTAGAAAACTACGGCGTCACACGCGACCCATGTTTTGTTCGTATAACAGCTTTCGCTGTACTCGTTGCACATTTCGCATCAATTGACACCTGATTATTCCTTTGCCATTCCAAATCGCTTCATTATTCATATTATTGCGACTCCTTCACCTCTATCAAGCGTGCCTAAGCCGAGTTTGCAAAGGAGTTTGAAGTACCGGAATGGCTTAGTTCTATAATACTGGTCTGGCACGAAGGAGATTTGGGTTTGAATTCTATCGTGTCCTTGCTGTTTCCTAACTAACCTCAGTTTTCTTTTCTTATTTAGTGCGATAGTGGTTGTGGACACCTGTGGTGGCGGACAATTACTGCGTCGTACGTGACCCATGTTGCAATGTCATAACCGCTTTCGCTATAAAACGAGCCCTTGTATTTACGCTTTCTTTCAGCAGGATCTAATCACACGGTCTGGTCAGCTGTCAGTTCCTTTAACGTCGTGTTTAAGCAGCTCTTTTTAATCAGGCCAAAAATTGCTCGAAAACTTTCGTAAACAAGTAACCATAAAAATTACTGATGATGTTTTATCTGCAATGTTACATATAAAGAATGAGTCGTATCTGAACAAAACACTGTGGGCGTGCCTCAAGGAACACCGTTAGGTTAAATTGCCCCTGTCGTAAGGACGATCCACTAGCGGCATGAAGCTTGATCCTCTAGGTGATCAAACGAACCACCGACCAGTTTTTGCAAGACTCAGCAAAAAAGTCAAGTTGAAGCGAAGCTCAGTGCTAAAGCCTGTCGTATGTCAGAAGAGCCCGCGGAAAGTGCTGGCGCAGAGGCCATAAGCAAGGTAACAAAGAGCAGACATGCCTGGTAGCAGTTAGGTCTCCCATAGCTATCAGGGTTCTGGACACCATCTTGAATTCAGATACAAGGTGCTTATCTTCAGATAATACTGCTTGCGTAGCTTCAGCGACATTTCTAAAGCAAAAACGAATCAGACGTGTTAGAATAAAACGGGTCAGGAGATAAGATGCGCGTGATCCAGACGTGAAACTTCCTACAGGAAAAGAAGGAGTAATAACGATTATCGGCATTGAATAAGAATAAAAGCGAAGTTAAAGAAGTGAAGTTCCTGCGGTATAGTTCAGCCACGGTTTCCTTGAAGTACCCCAAGAAACCTTTCAGTGACGAGCCGCATCAGCAAACCGAGTTCAAACAGTAATGATCTATCCCGTTGTATCTGAAGTGGTGCTGTTTAACGTCACTTTGAACAGCTTATGCGCTCGTATAGTACGCACTTTATTTGATGGTTGAGTGCCAGAAAGCGCTGTGCAAGTTAAATCTTAACGATGCGTAGTAAAGCATAGCCAGAAAAGCAATGAATGCTGCTACAGAAGAATACTGAAACATCGTGAAATAAAATGAGGTGAAATACCATATCAGGTAAGGCTTCGTCTAATCAAAATGAAACATTCTTTCGAAGGCATTGTTGCGAAGAAGCTGTTTCTCCATTTGTGCTCTTGTTACTCATTCCAAGGCTTTTAGGATTGAAGCGGGATCGGACATAGAGTCGACAGTTGAGACGCAGAAGTGCAAAAAAAAAACCTAAATGAGCAGTTCGTAGGACTGTTGACTTAGGGTAAGCTTACGAAATTGTGAAATGCAGTAATTATTCAGGCACTTCGCTTACAAGCGAAAATGTCTGCTGTTCGTGAGTAATGCCACATGCATCTTGACATTTTCTGGGACGATGCGTGTATGTGCCTGGCGAAGAGGACGAAAGGTTGTGTCCGCTCGGTCCCTCATGCTGATTTAGAGAGCCGAATACAGCTTGCCCGAAAAAGAAGACACTACATGATTCTAATAACTCTTTATGTAGCTGAAGTAGAGTGTACTAGAACAAGGGGAGTGCCCGGACCGGCCGCAGCACCAATGCATTAAAAGTGAAGCCCAAACGGGGTCAAATCCGCTAGTGGCGCTGCGATCGGTAGTCTGTGACCTGTCGTCGTTTTAAGAGCCGTGCGCAGCTCCGCCGAAGTGGTCGAGGGGTAGAATGCTCGCATACCACTAAAAAGACCCAGGTTCGAATCACCGCTGTGACCATAGATTTTTTTTTTAATTTCACGTGTACAACTGTATTGTTTGGCTTTTTTTTTAAATATGCCTTCAGTTTCTACATATTGCTACAAAACATTACGCGAGATATGAAGTAAAGGAGAAAAAAACTTGACAGCAAGCGCATTTATTTGCAGCGCCACCGCACGGGATTCAACGAAAACTTAAAAGCATAGCTTGCGAGATTTTAGCGAATAAAAGAGAGACGGTGTGCTTTCACTCGCCTGCGGTCGCCGCCCACTGGCTCGCTTAAAAAAAGAAAAAGAAAAACTGAAAGTAAACGATTTTCAGTCGGCGGGAAGTCGCGAAGGTTTGAATACTGGTAAAGCAGCGATGTTCTGTCTGCTCGAGTAAAGCGATCACGAGGTGTGCGGAAAGAGGTGAACGTGTTGATATTTTGGATACATATGTAGTATTCCTGTACAACTGATATTGCGAACATATATCTTATAATTATGGCCGCCCTCAGCGAAAATAAATGATGCAAACCAATGCTTGTGTTTTGCGGGCGCATCTATATGTGATCGGCGCGCTTTTTGTTGTATTTAGCTTTTGCGTCATTGGCGCCTGCATCGTTTTCAACTCTCTCAGCGGCAGCTAAACGGCAAAACTAAAGCGCGCCGGTTGCCTGTGCTTTTGATGAAGTAGTATTGAAATACAAATGTACTTTTCTTGTACAACTATTTTTTGTCAACGTATACATTTTGTCTTTTGAAAGCATATTTAGTGGTGCACACTTTGTGCATACGGCCGATGGTCACTAGCGTTTATTGTAGGGATGGGGTGGCACGGAACAGTGCTTAAGACGCGTGACACAAGGTAAGAATGACAGATACGTCATGACCATTCCAGTAGTGTACCAACCAGGCCTGCCCATTACAGTTGTAAAGGAATCGGTTTTGATGTCAATGGCACAGTGGTGATTGATGTGCACGAGGCTGCTGACCCGCAGATAAGGATCGCATCCCGATCTCGACAGTTGCATTTCGATGGCGTGGAAATGATAGAGGCCTGCGTTCTTAGATGTAGGCGCTAAGAACCACAGGTGGTCGTAATTGGGAGAGTGCTACACTGAATACGGCGAGCCTCACGCGGTATATAGTTTTATCACGCAAAACCATTGTCGTCGTCGTCGTTGTTGTTTTGTTTTGTTGAAAGTGCGTTGGTTCTATTCAGACGTGATGCCAAAAATGTAGACATGAAATGATCCGCGGTTGCATGGTAGCTACGGGAGTTTTCGCAGTCAGGCTTAAATGTGAGGTCTCCTAATCCTAAGTATAGCGTGCTATGCCGAAGGCAAGCAAGTGGTCGTGGTTTGTTTTGTCTTGTTAGTGACGTACATAAAAAACACGCTAGCACATAGTACAAAATCATTCGTTGAACGCGTATCCGCATAAGTTGTGTTCAACTGGCGAAGAAGTCATAGGTGTACAGCAAACAATGAATGAAATTTCTCTGTATTTGCGTTGAGATTTCGAAAGGAGACGACTTGCATACGCAATTGCACGGTCGTTGCCCCGCTGAGTTTGCGCCAAAACTGCACCAATGCCGTGACTACACGTGTCTGTGCGCGCTTCTGTAGGAGCATCGGGGTCGAAATGCGCAAGAATAGGGTTGTCGTGAGAGTGGTAATTAGTTGAGAGAAGGCGTCAGTTTGAAGAGGGCCCCAATGAAATGGGGCATCTTGTTTGAGAAGGTCGGTAAGTGGCCGTGCGAGTGCCGCAAAGTTTTCACGAACCGCCGAAAGTAGGAGCAGAGGCCCACGAAACTGAGAACATCATGGACAGAGCGGAATATTATAGAATGGTAGAAAGGCGTTCAAGGTGTGTGGCGAAGGTGGGTGAGAAGTTATCACGTCATCCAAGTAGCACAAGCACGTCGCCCATTTAAATCCTTGAAGTAGCGTATCTGTCATTCTCTCGAAGGTTGCCGGGGCATTGCAGAGGCCAAACGGCATGACCTTGAATTGGTAAATGCCGTCAGGGGGTAACGAATGCAGTTGTCTCACGATCCATTTCGTCTACAGCAATTTGCCAGTAGCCAGATCGGAGGTCGGGAGATGAAAAGAAGGTGGCGCCATGCAGACAGTCAAGTGCGTCGTCAATACGGAGAAGAGGGTACACGTTTTTTTTTTCGTAATTTTTTTGAGGTGCCGATAACTAGCGCAGAAACGCCAGGAGCCGCTTTTCTTCTTTACCAAGACCACTGGGAAGGCCCAAGGGCTCGACGATGGCTCGATGGTGTCTTTCGTTGGCATTTTGGCCACTTCCTTTTGAATCACTGCTCGTTCTGATGCGGACACGCGGCAAGGCCGACAGTGGATAAGCGCAGAGTCACCATTGTTAATTAGGTGCTTGACAATATTAGTCTGGCCCAAGGGATGACCACGGATACCAAAAATGTCACCGTGATCGAGTCCGAAACCTGACAGAGAGCATCGGCCTGATCAGGCGAAAGGTCTGATCCAATCATACTTCGAAAATGGCTTCGTCAGAACTGGGTAACCGTGAGACGTCTACCGATTCGGTAGACGCCTATACCCGAGTAGCCGACTGATTTAGTGCAGTCGTCTGCCGTGCAGCAGTGTCGCCGAAAAGGTCACGGATCGTCTCCTTGAAAGTGTCCCAGCTGGCAATGTCGACTTCGTGCGTCTCGAACCACAACAAACGCAGTAAATGTCACACTATATATTCTACGTAGAGGAAATTTGGTTTAGCCTTGTGAGCTTGACATTTCAGTAACGTGTTCGAATAACCTACAGGAACCACATCTGCAGTGGGCCATCAAGGTAAAGAAACACGTTGGCGAGCATGAGTGTCGGGCCCACCTATAGCCGGCGCTGATCTGTTCGTACACGTTAAGGCACTTGTCAACGTCAAAGCGTGCCCCGCCATGGTGGTCCAGTAGCTAAAGTACTCGGCTGCTGACCCACAGGTCGCGAGATCGAATCCCGGCTGCTGCGGCTGCATTTCCCATGCGGTCTGAAATGATGTAGGCCCGTGTGCTAAGATTTGGGTGCACGTTAAAGGACCCCAGGTGGTCGAAATTTCCGGAGCCCTCCACTACGGCGTCTCTCATAATCATATCGTGGTTTTGGGACGTTAAACCCCCCATATATATCTAACGTCAAAGCGATCTATATATCCTGGAAATATGCCAGGATCACGAGCAGGAGGTATACGACAACGTAGGTAGGAGTCACAGAAGAGGCGGGTGGTGAAGACGATGTTCCTTGAACCTGTGACATGGTTGGACCCGTGATGATACGTCCGAAGTGGAGCTTCGTGATGGGTACAGGGAAGAGCCAGCAGCTCCACCACAAATATGTCACGTAAAATGACTATTCGCGAGTGTAATAACACCGAACCACACAGAGCACAGCAAGCACGGCGGGCAAGTCAGTCCATTCTTTCGTTGTCATCTTCTGATCGCTGATATGTCAGCTACGTAGCACTGCACGAGTACTCCCAATGCACATCGAAACCGAACTTTCAATGAATTTGTTTTGATGGCCACTTCTTCATTTATAAACAACCCTGGCTCCTTACGAGCACCTGCTCTGTTTTCTTTGTTGTGCAGACTTCCGCCTAGATGGCTGTGCACGATTCAAGGCTTTGACAAAGAATCTCAGTCTTGTCAGCACATAAAAACCTACCACTCGTGCCGTGACATGTTCACGGTGCTCCTCGCATCCAATTAGTTTTGCTTTTTTCACCTTCAGAAGCTCTATCACATCCATGATGCTGTCATGGTGCACGCGGCGAGTGCTAAAACATTCAGTGAAAGTGTCTTCGAGAAAACCAATAAAGTTGGACAAGGTCGAAGATGGGTACAAAAGGCCCCCGTAATCACACTGTTGTGTGAACTGTGCGATAGCACTTTCAGATTCTCGTGAAGTCAACAAGTCGTTTTCGCAAGCAGAACAGTGCAACGGCACGATGCATTTCCTTGCAACATACCCGCTTATGTAGTGGACCAGTCTGCGGTCACTTCTGACAGACACGTATGCCTCATGGTCACTCTCATGTGTCACCACATCATCCAACATGTCGTTTTCATTGCTTTCAAAGTGAATTTCATCTAGTGCATGAGTGAAGCCGGAGGTCTGCGGTGGCGGTGACGGAGGCGAGCACAGTATAGGGGACAAAAGAGAGTCAAGTGTGCCAGGAGTCACATTGCCCTTGTCCGGCGAGCGCACAAGGTTGCAAAAGCTGATGCATGCCATTGTGTCGAGGAACTGCTGCGGCGTAGGATGATCATTATTCCCGCTGCACTGCCGCACTATACCAAAAGTGTTCTCCAGGGGGTCTTGGTTGAGCCGGGCTGTCATCAGGTAGGCATAGCCTACTTCCGTCGTCAGGTATTCCAGCAATAGCAAGGTGCTTTTGATGGTTACTCGAAACCCTGCTGCTGTGGACTGACTAAGGAAGCCCCGCGTGCCTTTTACGTGCGACTCCCATTCAGTCAAGTACGCAAGAAAGGTGTAGAGGCAGTCGACCGCACTTGAGTTCAACCGCAGCGCTACTCTCGCGTACCGAGAGGACATGATGTTGATGATGCTGTTTATCATCCTGCATAAAATAAAAGAAAATAAGAAGAACGTTACTCTCTGCACGCCGTTTTATGTATTTGTACGTGTGCAAGATAATTTTACCAAGACCGCGCAATGCACATCACACTGCATGCCATCGTGGGGATTCGTGCCTCACTATTTCAGGTGCATGAAGGTGTCGCCAAATTAATAGTATGATATAATTATGCTGTTTGGTTTACGGACAGATGTACACTGAGTACAACTTAGCACAGGTAACGTTGCGAAATTTACTACTAAGTTTGAAAGAAACGCTGGGGGTTTGGGCGACAAGAAACGCAGTAAATGCCACATGTTATAATCTGCGTAGAGAAAATTTGTTTTATCCCTGTGAGCTTAACATTCTAGTAAGATGTTCGAATAACCTATAAGAGCGTTTTATGTGGTTTCGGAACATGCCACAGGCTTCCCTTGCAGCATGTTCGAAGTGTCCTGCAATATATCACAAGGAGAACAAAACGCCGTAGTAATGAGGTGTCCGTTGACGACAGTTCCTAGGCTTGCCGTTTCAGGTGACTCTGATATATACACACACTCAGCACGGTACACTCGCTCTAGTGTATATTGCATGCTCAAGTGCCCAGCTGTGCAAACATATATGTCCTTCTACTTCCCTCTTCAAACATATCGTAAGCTTTGCTGTTAATACCAACACAATTAGGATGTCGGACACACTTACTCAAAGAACCGCAAAGTCGCCTGTATGCAGCTGCGTCTCGACGGTTCGACATCTTGTTGGTAGAACCGCAGACCACGGGTCACTTGTGGACCGAACAATTGGTAGGCGTAGGGGACGCGCATCTTCTCAAAGTTGTTCGGATTGAGGTGGGCCTCCCGTATGCCATGCATCACGCGAAGTGTCACGATGCTCCCATCCATTGCGTAGACGTCTTTGACAGCGTCCAAGGAGACCTGAAACATAAATCATATGTAATTGAAACTAGTTCTAACAATTGATGGGGAAGTTCGAATTATGTTGTAAAACCCGGAAACTCTTCAACTAGAGGAAGTAATTTTATGGCTCTTCAAGGGCTCAAATATTTAACGAGGCAACGAATAAAAAATATCAGGTCATCGTTAATGCCACCAATCTAATCCTGCGTATGTGAAAATCTGCTAGGGGGTTCTGACATGAAGCCTCCTCTAATGTCACCCGGACAAAAATGGAACCGTTTCCGGGCGAGGTTTCCATAACAAGTGAATTCATGATATGTAAAGACGCGGTAAACGAAGGAAGTTACCGTGTGAGCACGGGCGGATCTAGCCACTTATTTGAGATGGGAGGTCACATTAAGTAACACAGGAGGGGGGGGGGGGGGGCGTGGTAATGAATTTTTCTTTTTACTAGCAGAAAAACCTCTTCGTTGTGCCAACACTGTTACTATGTGCTCACAGGGGTTCCACTCATTTGTCCTAATTGGTGATAGGAGGTGGACTGCGAGCATTGAATTGAGGGGGAGGAGCGCTGACAGAAATTTAGGGAAGGAAGGCGATCGCCCCTGTTCCCCCCCCCCCCTTCCCCTGGATCCGCCACTAAGGCCGATGCACAAGCTTGGAAGGAGACGGTTACTGCCATGAAATCATGAAACGAAACATCGCCGCACGCTTCATACGGTACGTAAAAGGTCGACTACCGAGTCCAATGCTCAATGCCGGTAGGTGGCGTGCGGCTTCGTCAAACGAAAGCTAACGTCGTAAGAAGTATAGACTTTTCCACTGAAGGCTGCCGGAGCGCCGCCATAGTCCTCTTTGTGGGCTGTTGTTACCATGAGTGACACTCCCCCCCCCCCCCTCCAAGAAAAAAAAGGAAAAAAAAAAATGTCTGCTGAACTTGAGATGTCGGATTTAGGGCTCCCATGCAACAGCCCAGAAGGGACGGGGTCCTCGATCCTCTCCATTCAAAAAACAATAAAAGAAAAGAAAAGGTTTGTAGACGTTTTAGTGCGACAACGTTAGAACTGTATCTACAAAATAAAAAAAGAATCCTGTGTTCGAGTGGGTTTGGCGGACAAATTCGTACAGTTTACGAATCTCGGATCATTCCCGACTCTTCCTCCTGCTGAGCAAAGGCCTTTCCTTAGCATATAGCAATAGTTTATTGTAAAGTGTCAAAATAATGTTATATATATATATATATATATATATATATATATTGTAATGACGAAAACCGAAACTGGAACTCTCTCTGGCACAGACTCGCATGCTAGAGAAGAAGACGAAGAGGAGAAGGCAGAATAAGAACAGCCGACCTGCAGCAAAGGCGTTGTCTCTTATTTCTCCGCGTTACAATGGCGCAGTCGACAGGATGAAGACGTCTTACGTCCCGGCTTCGTCACCCAGGATACCCGCCGACGTGTAGCCGCGGTAAGCGTCGCTTGAGGACGGCGTCAAGGCCTCCTCGGCGGCTCCAGCACCCGTTCCCGGTACCAGTTCACGATAAGGAACGCCGTCACGCTTCTTCGCTGATGGAACCCGCAAGGCGTCCGTCGCGGCCAGCATCGATCCCAGCACCGACGGATGGCGTCCAGGCCTCCGTGGTGGTTTCGGGGAACTTGCCCAAGGGCGCGACACGTCACGGCAACCATGCGCACGGGCCTCTCGCACCTAGGGATGGCGTACATGCCTCCTCCATACCTGGCAACCTGTCGGCGCTTCAAACACCCACCGTGTACGGCGTCGAGGCCTACCCGGCGGCGCAACACCGCTTCATCTACGCCACAGTACCAGGTCACAACTCATCACACGGGTTCCGCTTGTCTGGGAACGTCGTTGACGCTTCCAGCGCCCTGGAACCCATGTCCACGAATCCGACCACAGCTGGATTTCCAAGGGACGCCGTCCACGCGTCCTTGGTCAGGAATTGTACCACCTCGAGTACCGCAGTCACTGTATCCTCCGCAGAGGCGGGCCTTGGCTCTTCGTGCGGATCACACGACAGCGCAGCGGAGCTGCAGCATACCATCGCGCAACTCCGCGTCACGACCAACGCCCTCATAGCGTCGAGCTCCAAGCTATGTCCTGCCATCTTGCCAACATTGTGCGCACTCAATGCCATGTTGGCTGCGGCCGCCGCACAAAACTTCGAGGTAAGCTCGCCCGAGAACCGTCGCAATCTCCGGCGTTCTCTCGCGGAGGTATCGGAGCAAGTGAACTGCTTGGCGGGGGCACATTTCGGAGTTCTGCCCGCCGTCCCGCCATCGCCGATTTCCTTCGCGCTACCGGAATTTCGCGGCTTCCAGGACGACGCCGAGGAATGGGTGGCAACCGTCAACGCTCTCGGAACGACTGAAGAGCAGAAGTGGGACATGGCCATAGATCGCCTGCGGGATGCTGCCGCAGCATGGCACAGGTACGAAGGCGTCGGGCAGCAGTCCTGGGCAGAATGGAGTGCAGCCCTGATTGCCGCTTTCGGACGGATTTCCTGTGACTCCAGCAAGTCCAGCTCGATCTTCCCCGAGGCCGAGGATGGAGCCCAGGCAGCGCCCCGCCTCGAGGCTGCAATCGTTCGTTGCAGCTCGTCAACGGAATGCTGCCAGGAGTTCCCTGCTGCTAAACCTGACCGAAGTGGCTGGAATCCTACACTACAGGTCCCGGACTCTGCATCGGTATTCGACCTGAAAATACCGCCACCAGACCTTCGTCCGGAGATACGGCCCTCGCGCTCGTCGTCTGAGGACATCGAGGCACTCAATCCTATTGTATTAGACACAACTGAACCCTACCAGACCACGATCATGCTCAGCCACGCAGACACTCGGCTACCAAGGAACGTTTCCTTCGAGAAAGCCCAGATACCTAGCTACGATGAAGCCACCGGCTCGACTACGTCTGGGAGTTCTGCTGTGGTATTTATGCCCAACCATGAGCTGCGTCCCATCTCATTTCAAGAAATGGCCCAAACGTCATCATGGCTGCCTCGCAGAGCATCCCGCTGCAGTTCAGTCCACCAGCGACGGTGGGACAAGCACCAGCGTTTCCAGGTTACTCTGCGACCTTGCCGGAACAGTCAGGGCCGTCCACCTGAACTGCATTCTACGAGTTGTCAGGAAACGTTGCACCATGGTCGAGACCGACCACGACGATGTAGCCAACCTCGCCCACCTGAAGCACTGTCAACTGCTGCAGCTAGCCTTACCTACCAGAACATTGTCGTTTGGCCCAACGACAATGCTAGCAGTCATGGCCGAGTGTAATGACGAAAACCGAAACTGGAACTCTCTCTGGCACAGACTCGCATGCTAGAGAAGAAGACGAAGAGGAGAAGGCAGAATAAGAACAGCCGACCTGCAGCAAAGGCGTTGTCTCTTATTTCTCCGCGTTACAATATATATATATATATATATATAACCATATATAACCACCGTGCACCATATATATGGTGCACGGTGTGTCCAAAGTAGTGAGAAAGAGCCTCGAGTCGTTGATAGTGCTATCGGTCCGATTTCTGTGTGTTGCTCATTGTTCTCGTTAGCGAGTGAGCAGAGAGTGTTCCGATAGACCGTTTTAGGCAGATATTTTGTGCACGTGGCAAGGTTTTATTTGCGAGACACCATGGATCTCGAGAAGTTAGTAGGTCTCGGTGAAAAGATGGGTGGCCTCGTGGCAATATATATATATATATATATATATATATATATATATATATATATATATATATATATATATATATATATATATATATATATATATATATATATACGTGTGTGTGTGTGTGTGTGTGTGTATACTTGATTTGGCGATGTTCCAGAATTAGCGAACGAATTTGTCCGCCAAACCCACTCGAACACAGGATTCTTTTTTATTTTGTAGATACAGTTCTAACGTTGTCGCACTAAAACGTCTACAAACCTTTTCTTTTCTTTTATTGTTTTTTGAATGGAGAGGATCGAGGACCCCATCCCTTCTGGGCTGTTGCATGGGAGCCCTAAATCCGACATCTCAAGTTCAGCAGACATTTTTTTTTCTTTTTTTTCTTGGAGGGAGGGGAGGGGGAGTGTCACTCATGGTAACAACAGCCCACAAAGAGGACTATGGCGGCGCTCCGGCAGCCTTCCCAGTTTGTTTTCCTCAACTGTAGTGAGTGAGTGCTATCTTACATTGACATTTACCCAATGAACCAACTGGACGCGAAGCATACATTTCTCAAAGAAGTGTATCTCCATAACATAAACGCAAAAATTATCGGAAAGCATTCGTTCAAGTTCTATAACAAACACACAACAATAAAACAACAGAAGAAAAAGGAATAAATGGGAGCTTGAAAACCTACCAGCCCATCTGGAGTGTTGAAGTCGTGGAGGAGCAAGTTGTTGCGAAGACACTTTATGAGATGCGGAAAGTCCGAAAGGAAGTGGACGTAGCGACTGCTGTCTTTGGGATACCTCATTCTGCATTGAATGTTCTCAGACGTTGCTTCGATTCCAAGTACCTTCCACATCTTCCTGTTCCATGTCGCACCGTCGCAAGTGACAAAGTCCACGAAAAGACCGGCATCTTCTGCAAGCAATACAGCCTCCACTAGAATTTTCGCGAGGAGCTCTCCTTTAACGTTCCCGTGTGTTGCGAATACTGCTAATACTTGTGTCCACTTGCCGGTGAAAGGTGCAAACATAATCACCATGCCATGGTCGCATGGCTCACATTTATCTTTTTTTGATGTAAAATGGCCTAAATCAACCAAACCTTCAATAGTGGCGGCGGATGTGACTGACAAGTGTTCAGATAGTTTCATTTCATCAATTAGCAGCCCTCCGTGTCGCTTAAAGGCGTCCATAGATCTCGTCTTTTTTTTTAGAGCACTCAGGACCCTTGTGCAGAAACCGAACCCTGTCTTGTACGAGCTCAAATATTTCCTCAAGGTGTCTTCACTTGGTAGGACTAAGATCTTGTTGCTTCTCATGTATTTGTAAAGCTTTGGACTTTTCATCTTCATGAGCAGACACTCTAAGATCCAATTCTGAGTGAATTTTAATCCCCTGGTACTCGCTCGTTTGGAAGCGCGGAAAAAATGAAGTGCTGCTTCTCTTTGTTTTGGAGGCATGTCAGCAATACTTTCTTCAAAAGTGCCTTCCTTTATAGCTTTGTTCTGCTTCACCATTTCTCTCAGTTTTGATTTCAAGTTTGACACCCGTCCAAGCAGTCGGCGATTTTGCTGTCTCAAGGTTTTCGTTTGGCGACAAATGGCTCGCTTTGCAGAAGTGGCACCAGTAGCAGCAGTGGTACGCATCACCTTACATTTTTTCCTAATCAGGGACAGCCTTGCCTTGGCGCATGGACGGCATTTTACACCTGCACAGTTAAAAAAAAAAGGTCTGATTACATGTTTACGCCCCACAGACAGACACACACAGACGCCTACCCACAAACAGTCGCATTAACGCACACAAACATATGCACGCACGCACCGTCAACCATCAAGCTTTCTCGATTTGAGAGGAGTAATGGGAAGAACATTAACTCACAGTAGTGTTAAACAGTGATAAATTTCACTCGAGTTCTTTTTCTTTTATTTTCGTGATAATAATTGCACACATGAAATGTAAACTTGTGCGATCTTTTTTTTTTATACCTCTGTAAGAGAAACACCCCTGCCCGTTAGCAATTAAAACATGCAAATGGAAATAAGATGTGCATATTAATGTCGTTTCCTTGCATATATTTTGACAACTCGTTCAAAATCACCATAAATTTTATCAAAACGTCCCTCTCCTATACGCTTTAATTTAAGCTCTGTCCGTATCGGTGAAGTACATAGACCTACTTACCTCCGTTAGGTACAACACCTTCACAGCTTCTGCTGTAAAACGCTCCTCCATGGCATCTGAAGTTCCGTCCAGAGGCAAATGTCTCAAGTGGGCCATCATTAGGTTCATTTTTCCTTATGGAGCCAGGGCATACAGAAGCTGCGTCGATTTTTTGCATATGTTCCTCTGCCTGTGCGAAAGATAGAGCCCGTTTTTCGTCGTAAGGACTGCCGTTTATATGTGTTCGGCAGAGAAGTCCGTCTTCTTCTTCTTTCAGGAATATAACTTTGTCATGGGATATTTCTGAAGGCGGTATTAGTGTGGAGGTGACATAGAAGACACCATCAACATGCGGGAACTGAAGGGCTGTCCATCTGGAGGTTGACGGCATCGTCAGTGTAAGAAGGGAACGTCTTCCTTCATTCGTGGTACCGCCTTGTGTCTCCGAATTGCAGTCCATCACGGGATGCGCTGCCGACTTCACACACTTTGCATGCCTCTCTGTCAAGCTCGCAGCGCTAGAGGACCTTTTTTTCTCTTCGCACTTGGTCATTGATGGCCCGGGGGCATCTTGTTTGGCATGCTGACGACTTGTCGAATTATTAGTCACCTGGTCACCCCCGTCGGAACGTTGTTGTCCACTCAGTATAACAGGCACTGCTCCGACTGCAAGCTTTGGCCGGTCACGGGGCAACCTGACCTCTCTACCGCCTATAATGTGCACGAAGTCTCGAAGCAGATGATGCGGCTCGAAATGTGCCTCGCAGACCACACTTGAACTTTTCATGTGCCCTCTTGGCAAGCGTAAGCTGTACTCCCATTTCTCCCTCAGGGTCGGAGATGTTGGAACGGCGAATAGCGAACACTTACTGCCTTCAGTAGATCCTATGTAGGTAACCCCGCAGCCGGGCACACAGCAGTTGCCCTGCCGCTTTGGTTTCATTTGCGAAAGGTGTAACAGGACGTGAGACTCTCACTTGTACAGAGGGGTCCACATCTGAAGGGGAACACGCGTGTCGTCTGCTCGGCTACACCGCCAGCCCGCTGCGGCAACTATGAGGTTTCGCGCACGAGCACTGCGGACAGCGCTTTTTTATCGTCTGCCACAAAAATATGAACACGTTCACCTGTCTGTTTCCGCACACCTCGTGATAGCTTTATTAATGTTACACGCCAATATCTTACGCATTTAGTGTGAGGAGGAACACTGAAAACTCGAGCAGACAGAACATCGCTGCTTTACCAGTATTCAAACCTTCGCGACTTCCCGCCGACTGAAAATCGTTTACTTTCAGTTTTTCTTTTTCTTTTTTTAAGCGAGCCAGTGGGCGGCGACCGCAGGCGAGTGAAAGCACACCGTCTCTCTTTTATTCGCTAAAATCTCGCAAGCTATGCTTTTAAGTTTTCGTTGAATCCCGTGCGGTGGCGCTGCAAATAAATGCGCTTGCTGTCAAGTTTTTTTCTCCTTTACTTCATATCTCGCGTAATGTTTTGTAGCAATATGTAGAAACTGAAGGCATATTTAAAAAAAAAGCCAAACAATACAGTTGTACACGTGAAATTAAAAAAAAAATCTATGGTCACAGCGGTGATTCGAACCTGGGTCTTTTTAGTGGTATGCGAGCATTCTACCCCTCGACCACTTCGGCGGAGCTGCGCACGGCTCTTAAAACGACGACAGGTCACAGACTACCGATCGCAGCGCCACTAGCGGATTTGACCCCGTTTGGGCCTCACTTTTTGGATCTCGGTCCGGGCACTCCCCTTGTTCTAGTACACTCTAGCTGAAGCTCATGAGAGCGTCGAACAACCAATTTTACTGAATGCACTTCAGGACATAAGTTTTTCGCAATATAATAATAAAATGATGTCGAAAAGTTTAATATCAGCGAAATTATACTGTGTAAAATATGGATGACCTCAATTCAACAATAAACGTGGAGTTTCTCAGCGGGCGTTTCAATCTTCAAATATTCAATGTTCTGATGCACATCATTCCCACTGACCAAGACATAATACCACTGTCTACTTTTATGCAGATGATATATTTCGTTTTTAAATAAGACAGTGACTTTTATTTTTACATAAAAATTGCGAAGCTATAAGTATTTCCTAGAAATTGGGCTGTGGTCCATTTTGTTGTCTCGAAACATCAGTTAAAGTGCTCTCCCGATGTTTCCACGCGCAGATTCTATTTTGATGTCTGTAGCATATGAGCGGAAACCCATTCCACAAGTTCTGTCTATGAAATATTTATATCGAATTATTCTAATGAAAAACCTAACCGGAGCCTTCACCTAGAATATATAGCAGCAAGGGCTCAAACGGCTTCAGTCTTATTGCGCATCAGGGAATATGGGCTATGTAGACACAACTTATTATTGTTATACAAAATGTACATGTTCAATACTATGACTCAGGTGCATATGAATTTCAGGTGGCCCTGCTTACAAAGCAAAATCTTGAATTCTGTTGGAGTGAGAAGCGCTAATTTGTGTTAGAGTCTCTCCAGGTTGGTGGCTTCTAATGTATTGTATCACAAACCTCGAACGCCAACTATTCTTCGTTGGTTCCTTATGCTGACAGTATAAACTTTCTTAAATTTTACAGCATATTGGCTAGATGATCTGATTATGTCTTTATTAGTGGCTCCAATGATTTCTTTCTTGTGCATTGGCCACGATTTCGTACTCCCGAGAATATTTTTTTCCAAAGAAAAGTAGAAAAAATACAGGTAGACATTAGATCGGTAATTGAAACTATTGAATGAAATAACAATATTACAACAAATTATGATAGAATCCCCCCTCCCCTAATGTAAATTCAAATTCCTGAAATTTTTGAATAGCAGATTGAAAAATTACATAGTTCATGCAGAAACAAATACAATATTAGCTACAGACGTGCAGGAATGACTCTGATTACCTTGACTGTTCATTCTCAGTGAGGCTGCCCGACTTCATTAGCCCGAACTTCGCTTGATGGTCCTATGATTTCGGCACTGCCAGAAATATAATAGTTAGTATTGATCAGATAAAGAAAATTAAATATTTGTACAGATATTGCGGAAAGTATTAGTAAAGAACTGGTAATCAGCATCTCAGATATTGCTGCCAACATCAGTATATTCATTCTAGAAAGTTCAAAGTTATTTTGACCAAATTTTGGTGCCGTGTCTCCTCGTGAAACTTTGATTTACACAGAGTTGGTCCAACAATATCTCCTTTTTGCCTATTTTGTGAAAAAAAACAGAAACCATTGATAATTATTTTATATCATATCAAAACTATTCATAATAAGGAAAAGGTTTCTATTACTCCGTTTTTATAGTACATTTAAATTTAACTACTGATAGTGTTCTTAGTTTCAGTGCCTCCGGCTTCGGACATTCTCACATGAATGTATTTAATGAAGGATGTAATTTTTATCAAGAGTCTAAACGCATGCAGATATATTATCTGCTTTAATATTGCCACCCGCACACAGTGGGTCGAGGGCATGAGCCCCGAAGGAAAAAGATCGTGTGGTTCTTCTCTGCTCGAAAGCCAGCCGTGACGAACGGAGTGTTCAGGAGTCATCTACTCGGTGGATTAATAAAATCCCCGGTACACCTGAAGCCTCGTGTCAATATATACGTGATAAATACTAGTGATATAATCGGTAGTATGAATAAATCCACGATATTCTTTCAATTTTGATGTGGTGAGGTAAAGACAGCTGTCTGGTCAGCTCTAAGTTTTAGTCTACCAATGTAATATTAGCTGTCACTTTCTTTTATAGAGTCATTTCATTTTATTTATTTCTCAAAGAGATTTTCAATTTATTCTTATTTTTTACATTTCAGTAATAGGCTGACCATCATTGTCTAGAGGATACCACCAAATTTTCTGGGCCAATCATCCAGAGTGGGTATGCGCAAGTGCTCACAGACAACAACTACAACAACAACAACAACAACAACAACAACAACAACAAACAAACAAACAAAACTAGCTGGCTCGATCCCTGGTTAACTGGTCACGTTGCTACTGCTGGTTGTAATATATTTTGTATAGAGCCTTGTCAATCCAGCGTATCCTCTTTCAAGTAATATCTTTGGCGGAGGTGGAGCGTTCCCAGTTCTCGCCACGAAGCTTTGCGGTGCCCGCAGCGTTCAGACTCCAGCTATGGCTTCCAATGACAACATCCCATCATCGTCTGCACCTGGGGCGCCCACCCCTACGTACCTACTGATACCCAACCCCCCGTGATCCCGGTACATTTTCCACGCAATCGGGCCTTGAAGTCAACTACTGGCTGCACATGCACAACTGCGTTATCAAGACTCATTGATGGGACCCTATCAGGGTCCAGAGTAGCGTACTTGCGAGGATGTGTAGGAATGAAACGGTAGATTGAAGCTGTTTTCATTTGTGTACTCCCACGTGCCACTACGTAGTTGACAATTGTGTTATTAATATGATGTAGAAGTGCCAGTATTTGTATTCAGTGTTGAAATTTTGTATTCTTTCTCCCCCACTGTAATGCCCTTGGGCGCTGTGGGTACTATAATAAATGAATAAATAAATAAATAGATAAATAAATAAATAAATAAATAAATAAGTCATGCTCGCCAAGGTAATCTTAACTAACCTATATACATTATGTATACATATTATTGAAATTAGTGCTCATGTGTTTCATCATATGTTTGACTATTGACTGAGAAAAGGGAGGGATCAGGGGCGTGCTTTAAGGTTCGAATATTTTCAAAACACTAAGAAAACGTTCCAAAAGGGAATATTTCAAGAACAAAGATATATGTACGGTTAGAAAAATTACCATGTAGATGTGTGTCCTTTTTTTCTTATTTAACTTAATACGTGTACAGAAATATATTAAGCTGTTTTCTTCAAGGTTCCTTCCCCATCGTATTATATCGAATGCGGAGCGTAGCGGCTGGCCCAAACATTTCGGGCAGGATTATGGCTGCGGTGGTCGCAATTTGATGGAGGTGAAATGCTAAAGGCTTGAGTAATGTGCGTTGGCAGTGTATGTAAAAGAACACTTGGTGCTATAAATTACCAGAGCCATTCAATACATTTCGGTGCACTTCGAGAGTAATGTTACCAATGAACGTTGCAGTTGTTGATCGAAATTATGACGCAACTGATAGCGGGCTTGTATCCGTCAAAAGAGATACAGCAAGAGGGAGAGACAGACAAAGAGGAAAAAGGACGCAAAGATGTTCAAGGTAGACGTATTAGAGCCAGATATTGACATAGTGCTTACAATATTTTAATTTGGCACCAACAAGCCTGTTGCCACACTCATAGATATAAACAGTAAGATTGCTCCTTGGCGTCCAGGTGGAGGCTTGGTGCCTGCGAAAAGAACGTTGCGGAATGGTACCGATTCAAAGTGCCGCAAAGAAATGGCAGATGCATGCGTAAGCACACGACGGCGCTGAGATTGGGTGTCTCCAGCCATAGCGATTGGCTCTTCCCGTGCAGATCGATAGACTCTATTCACCTAGAGGGCGCGTCGAAAAGAGAAGGCGCTGCGCGCTCAACGCAAACCTTACGGCTTCATTAGGCGCGGCGGACGTTGTCGGGACGAGTCCTCGTGGCTCTGATCCTGTGTACAGGAGTAGCACACTCGTAAGCGGTTGTTCGTGAGTTCCTGGTATGTGTTCAGCAGGCTGATTCGGAAGTATGTTCCGCTAAAGCATAATGTTTACTATTACCTTCCTTTCAACTCTCAACTGTTTTTGCTAGAGGTATGATATAATGTCGATTTATTAGGCCATTACGCTTCCGATTCAGGGCGCGGGTGGCAGTGTAATCAGTATAAAGTGACGTTAAGTGATACAGAGATATCCCGGGACTCGGCAGAATTTGATTGCATTTCGGCGCTTCAGCTGCCGTGTAAAACGCACTTGGCGAATGTACACTGACGCGTTTCTAGTGCTCCGCTCAAATTGTACTTCTATACAAACATTGAGCTGTTTGTTGTAAAAAACGTAATATCTCAGTAACATTGTAGGTAGTAGTGTTAGGATAACCGGATAGGACATACCGCTATGCTTACGGGTTTCTATGCTGGCTTGTCCTGCTTCCCGCTCAGGTAACAGTTTTCATGTTTTGAATTTTAAAAAAGCCACATTAGAATGCGCTCAGTTAAAAGGCTGCTTATGGCGTGTGCTTCGTGAAACAATAATTATATATCTATAATGAACATAGGCAAGGTATTCACAATGTAATAGAGTTTCCATAATTGCGAGTGAGTTTAAGTAGGTATTTAGCCTGCACATTTGCTTCTTTTTTCCTCCTGTCATCGTGTTGCTTTAGGCGTTTACACCTTTTTTGAGACATAGATGACAAAAAAAATTTTTTTCTGCTCGTTTGCGGTGAACCATTGTCCTGTACCAACATAGAACTTCATCTCATTGTGCAGTGTGACAAATCACGCGTTAAGACATATTGGAAAGAGCTCTATCCCGTTACACTAAAGTACTTCACGCAGAACCACGGAAGCCATCACAAATGTTTCGATTAAATAACCATTTATTGAACCAATCGATCAGCTTACGTTCATGACACGAACGTCATCAAGACATTAGAAACGATGGTGGTTCAAATGCGATATAATTGACGATGTTTTGCTTTCATTTTCTAACGCGAATAATCTGTTTTTCTTGTTTTCACCTTGGTTTTGTGTCCACCACGAACGTTTAATTGGTCTCGATGCGCAGAGCGTAAGGCTGGCTTACCAGTCCAAACCTTATTAAAACCACATTTCATACATGCGTCCTTGTCTCTTCAAAGGTTTACAGCACAAACTCTCTCTCTCTCTCTCTCTCTCTATATATATATATATATATATATATATATATATATATATACTGTACCAATTAGTTAACCGGAAGCTCTTATTTGATCACAGCCCCTACATTAGTCGCCTGGAAACACGGCGCGCTCGTCATTCACACTCCCTTGCCTTAACTCCGTATTTCTCCAAAACTAATCTCTTCAAATTTTTGTTTTTCCCGCGCACAATCTGTGAGTGGAGCAATTTACCGTTTGCCGCGCTGCTGTCGACAGATTCTATTGACGCACATGTTTTCCTGAGGATGTAAAATTGTTTTGCAGTTTTTTTTATCCACTGATCCTTTTTGTTGATTGCTTACTTTCAGTGCCATGTTGTTTTCCTTTGCGATTCACGCAAATGCAATTCTCGCAATCCCACTTAATTCTTTGCTGTTATGATAAGCTTGGTTGCATTATTGTTGTATATGTGTGATGATTGGATTATTGTATGCTGTGTGATGCTTGGCTTGATTGCCTTACTGCCTGTACCATTCCCGCTTGGGCTCCATGCCTGCAGTATCTTGTAAATAAATAAATAAATAAATAAATAAATAAATATGTTGTTGAGATGTTTATTGGCGGACGCTTGTCGACGATCCTTGACAGTGACAGTCAATGCGGGTACCGACTCTCTGCACGAGCTGCTCTTCTTCTTGCTAAAAAGGGCGACCCACTAGAAGGCGCTGGAGAGGACGACCCACTGTTCGAAGGCTTCACCACAACTACCCCGGGTACGAAGAGGGAGCCGCCTGGCGACCTAGCAGCTGGTTACTATGAGCGGGTCGTGGTAGGCTTTGAGGCGCTCCACGTTGACAATGTCGCGCCCTCGACGGCGCATGTCCGAAGATGGTTCGATGGGTTCGATCAACTAATTTACAGGGGAAGTGCGTTCGACGACACGGTAGGGGCCTTCGTATTTGGGCAATAGTTTTGAAGATAGGCCAGTTAAAGTGGTAGGGATCGAGAGCCAGACGAGCGCTCCAGGGAGGAACATGGGCACAGTAGTGCTGGTGTCAGCGCAAATACCTTTTTTCCGCTCTTGATCATGCGCTGTAAAGGTCCTTGCAAGCTCTCGACACTCTTCAGCAAGCTTGGCTGTAGCAGAAATAGGCGCCCACTCTGACGGATCTGGCTTGTACGGAAGTATAGTGTCGATGGTGTGCGACGGGTGCCTTCCATATAATAAAAAGAAAGGTGAAAAGCCAGTAGTGCTCTAAGGGGCGGTGTTATATGCGTAGGTGACGAAGGGTAGAATGGAATCCCAATTTGTGTGATCGGCGGCGACGTACTTGAAGAGCATGTCGCCGAGCGTACGGTTGAAGCGTTCAGTGAGGCCATTCGTCTGCGGGTGGTAAGCAGCAGTTTTGCGGTGAACAACGTTGCACTCTTTGAGAATGGCTTCGACGACTTCAGACAGGAAGACGCGGCCTCGATCACTGAGCAGTTCCTGAGGTGGACCGTGTCGCAGCATGAATCGTTGGAGCAGGAAGGAGGCCACATCGCTCGCTGTAGCCGCGGGGAGAGCAGCAGTTTCGGCGTATCGCGTGAGGTGGTCCACAGCAACAATGGCCCAGAGGTTACGGGCCAACGTTAGTGGAAGTGGCCCATACAAATCGATGCCAACGCGCCCAAACGGCCTGGCAGGGCAAGGTAGAGGTTGCAGACCTACCGGCGACAGGTGCGTTGAAGTTTTGCGGCGCTGACATTCTATGCAGGAGCGAACGAATTTCTGCACATAGCGGTACATGCCGCGCCAAAAGTACCGTTGGCGAATGCGCTGGTAAGTCTTCGATACGCCGGAGTGCGCACATTGCGGATCAGTATGAAAGAATTCGTATATGTCAGAGCGCAGACTGCGGGATATGACTAGTAGCCACTGGCGGCCGTCACCGCTGTAATTGCGTCGGAGGAGAAGGTCGTCGCGAACGGCGAATTGGTGGGCTTGACGACGCAACGCGCGAGTGGATGGATTGGATGGATCAGTCAGCAAGTCTATCAGTGAGGCAATCCATTGATCCTTGCGCTGTTCAGTAGCAACGGCATGAATGCTAATGGAAGAAACGGCAAGGTGAGACGCTGAGTCGTGGGCATTGTCGTCAGGCAAGGGAGAGCGCGACAGGGCGTCGGCGTCAGCATGTTGCCTTCCGTTGCGGTACAGCACGCGGATATCGTAGTCTTGCAGGCGAAGTGCCCACCGGGCGAGACGGCCTGAGGGATCTTTCAATGATGACAACCAGCATAGTGCGTGATGGTCGGTGACTACATCAAATGGGCGACCATATAAATAAGGTCGGAACTTGGTAAGGGCCCAGACGATTGCCAGACATTCTTTCTCAGTGACGGTGTAATTAGTCTCGGCTATTGTAAGCGTACGGCTTGCATACGCCACGACATATTCCGGGAACCCTGGTTTGCGCTGCGCAAGGACAGCGCCGAGACCGACACCACTGGCGTCCGTGTGTACCTCTTTAGGGGCAGCAGGGTCGTAGTGGCGGAGTATGGGAGGCGACGTCAGTAAACGACGGAGCGTTGTGAATGCGTCGTCACACTGGGACGACTACGAATGGAGAGGCCCGTTACTACCGAGGAGCTTTGTCAGCGGCGATACGATAGACGCGCAGTTTCGGATGAAGCGCCGAAAGTAGGAACACAGTCCTATGAAACTGCGCAGTTTCTTGATGGATGTCGGCTTGGGGAACTCGGTCACGGCCCGAAGCATGGCTGGATCGGGGAGAATTCCGTCCTTGGACACGACGTAGCCGAGTATTGTCAACTGCCGAGCTGCAAATCGGCACTTGTTTAGGTTCAGTTGCAGACTGGCGTCACTCAGACGCGTTAAAACATGCCGCAGGCGTTGAAGGTGCGTGGAGAAGTCCGGAGCAAAAACGACGACGTCATCGAGGTAGCACAGGCACGTGTGCCATTTCAGGTCACGCAGAACGGTATCCATCATGCGCTCAAAGGTGGCAGGCGCATTGCACAGCCCAAACGGCATGACGTTGAATTCGTACAAGCCGTCGGGAGTGACGAAAGCGGTCTTCGGTCGAGCGTCCTCAGCCATAGGTACTTGCCAGTACCCTGAGCGCAAATCTAGAGATGAAAAGAATTCGGCTCCTTGCAGGCTGTCAATCGCGTCATCCACACGCGGTAGTGGGTACACGTCCTTACGAGTGATCTTGTTGAGACGTCGGTAGTCCACACAGAACCGCACAGAACCGTCCTTCTTCGTGACGAGAACGACAGGAGATGCCCAGGGGCTGTTAAAGGGTCGAATAACATCGCGGCGTAGCATGTCATCCACTTGCTCGTTGATTACACGGCGTTCTGTGGGAGATACGCGATATGGACGTTGCCGTAGTGGTGGTTGTGCGCCTGTGTCAATGCGATGCGTAAAAGTGGATGTGCGGCCGAGAGAAGGTTGAGAGACATCGAAAGAAGAGCGGAATTCTTCCAACAGGGCCAGAAGCTGGGAGCGCTGGACCGGCGTAAGGTTGTCGGCAATGGAAGGACCAAATACATCAGCGGATGATGAAACAGATGTAGAAACAGCACTAAGCGTATTGGAACTTCGGCAGTGCGTGTCATCAAGTTGATCCATGACTTGTGCGTCTTCGATGGGTTCCACGCTGCCGAGACATTCCCCTCGCACCAACGTAACACTGCACGGGGATGAGTTCAGAACAAAAATAGTGGTGCTGCCGCTAGTTACTTGCACGGTCGCGAAAGGAACCAGCAAACCTTTTCTGGTGAAAACACAATGAAATGGTGAGATGAGTGCAGCGGTGTCTGAAAGACTTGCACAGTAGACCGACACCACCGCGGACGAGTTTGCAGGCACTTGCGTGTCGTCCCTGACGAGTAATTTGCTTGCAGTAGATGGACTTTCGGCCGGCGTCAAAGAAGAGAATGGTGTCAGCTCTATTTATGCTGGTGCGCAATGAATGACGGCGTCGTGGCGGGAGAGAAAATCCCATCCTAGGATGACGTCGTGAGAGCATGAAGGAATTATGAATTCGATGGCATACATCACGTCCTGAATCATGAGGCGGGCTGTACACATCGTTGTAGGGTGAATGCTTTGGGCACTGGCTGTACGGAGGGAGAGCCCGGAATGTGGCGTGGTCACTTTGCGCAGTAATCGGCTAAGCTTTGCGTCCATCACGGATACGGTGGCTCCAGTATCTACAAGGGCAGATGCACGAACACCATCCACAAGCACGTCTATCACGTTCGATGGTCTTTCCTTATGGCTTCCGCAGTTCGACAGCGTCGCAGCCCCTGCCTCGTGGACTGCGACGACTAGTTTTCCTGGTCACCCTCTAGTGGACGTGGCCGCATCGGCGACAGTGAGCGACGTCGCGGAGAATGTGAGCGGCGGGTAGATGGAGCGGGGTGGGACGACGGTGACGTAGGTGGCGGTTGGTCATAAAATCGGCTCGATTGGCTGGGAAAATTGGAGGCGACCTGCGGTCGCTGCACACGATTGCAGTAGCGTGCTACGTGCCCGACGCAACCACAAGCAAAGCAGATGGGGCGATTGTCCGCAGTGCGCCATCGGTTCGCGGGTCCCATCCATGTCGGAGAACGCGATGGGCGAGCCGGCTGCTGATATAACTGCATAGTGGGCAGCACACGGGGCACGTGGATGACGTCGGTATATGTAGGCGGCACAGTTTCCCCGAAGGCCTGGGGTCTGGCGATGGTTTCGGTGTAACCAAGAGGGCCAGTCACAGGAATCGGTGGGGGTGGCCTGGCGACAACTTGGGCGTAACTGAGTGGTGTAGATACTGGAGGCGGCTGGTGATATTCTGGAACGACCTCCGCGATTTCCTGCTGAATGGCTCGGCGGAGGGGAGGCAGAAGTGTGCTTGACGACTGACGACTGTTCAGCACGTTGCGGGGAAGCAAAGGCTAGTAAAGAGACCTGGCGGGCAACTTCCTCACGCGCGAATGACTTGATTTCAGCAAGCAAGGCGGTGTGGTCAGGAAGTGTTGACAAGGCCGTGAGATCAGCGTCACGTGAGGGTGGTCGACGGGTCATCGAGCGCTGCCGTCGCAGCTCCTCGTAACTTTGGCAAAGTGTAATGATCTCTGCCACATTGCAAGGGTTCTTGGCCAGGAACATGGTGAAGGCATCGTCGGCGATGCCTTTTAGAATATGGGTAATTCTGTCGGCCTCTGACATGCTCGCGTCCACTTTCTTGCACAAGTCAATGATGTCCTCTATGTAGCTTGTGAAGGACTCACCGGTCTGCTGTGCTCGTTCACGTAACCGCTGTTCGGCTTGGAGCTTACGAACGGCAGGACGGCCGAACACGTCGACAACGGCGGTTTTAAAAGCGGACCAAGTGGGGAAATCGGATGCGTGGTTGTTGTACCACATGCCGGCCACACCCGCGAGGTAGAAAACCAAGTTGCCGAGTTTACCTGCCTCGTCCCAATGATTGGGGACGCTGACGCGTTCGTACATAGCAAGCCAGTCCTCGACGTCGGTGCCATCCGCGCCAGTGAAGACAGGAGGGTCGCGGATGCGGGGAACACCGGAACATGGCGTCGGCGCAAGAGGAAGCGTTTGCTGTGCGGCGTCTTGGTGCATGGTAGAAGGCACGGTGCGGGATCGAAGCTCCAGAGGCATCAAATGCTAACCGAAGGTGTTAGAAGGGCACAGCACTCTCCACCAAATTGTTGAGACGTTTATTGGCGGACGCTTGTCGACGATGCTTGACAGTGACAGTCAATGCGGGTACCGACTCTCTGCACGAGCTGCTCTTCTTCTTGCTAAAAAGGGCAACCCACTAGAAGGCGCTGGAGAGGACGACCCACTGTTCAAAGGCTTCACCACAATGTATATATATATATATATTGTGACCATTTGAAGGGCCCCTCACCTTATAACCTATAGTGAGGCGCTGGAAGCGCAGAATGATGTGTGCGTCGGGATCTGCAATGGGAGTCACGGAACGCTTCCGTTGTAACAGCTTACTGAAATAGACTGTACGAAATATGACACGCGGGAACAGAATGAAATGTTTAAATGTCTCAGTGTTGTCTATCATAGTCGCCTTGGTGGCGAAAGTAGTGATACACGCATTGGTAAATACTTTTTGCGTGGTCTTTTGCACAGCACTTGTTGCTGACCACGGTAAAAAAACACGAAATAAAGTATTAAGCCTCGCGGAAAGTAACCGTATAAAATCATCCCTGAAAATCAATGGATCACCTGAACAGGGGATAAAAAGATCATAACACAGGAGTACTTGAGCGGATTGACCATTCATGCGGCGATTGATTGATTTGATTGATTTATTTTAGGGTTTAACGTCCCAAAACCACCATATGATTATGAGAGACGCCGTAGTGGAGGGCTCCGGAAATTTAGACCACCTGGGGTTCTTTAACGTGCACCCAAATCTGAGCACACGGGATTCATCCGGCGAGGTGCAAGGGCTGGAGCTATTTATTTCCCGGTAAAGTGTAAATTGGAAGACTAAATTTAATTTACTGGTTTGATCTGTAGAAGATAACAGTCCGCGGCATAGGAACTAATGCTATACCCGGTTCCATCAGTCATTCAAGGAATTAATGGATAAAGCAGCCCGATTATAGACGAAAAAAAAACAAGTGAGAACTTTAACACCCTCTGTCGCCTCATCCCCCCTCCCCCGCGGTGATCTAGTGGCTAAGCCTGCAGACCCGTAGGTCGCGGAAGCAAATCCCGGCTACGGTGGCTGCTTTTCGGTGGAGGCCGAAATGTTATAGGCCGGTGTGCTCAGATTTGTGTGCATGTAGAAGAACCCCAGGTGGTCAAAATTTTCAGACTTCTCCACTACGGCGTCTCTCATAATCATATGGTGGTTTTCTGAGGTTAAGCCCCACATATCAATGTAGATCCCTTTTCCTTAGAGTGAACACCCTTCGCAACGCCGTGTGTCGTAGTTTACTCAAAATAAAGAAGGCATGAAAATGCGAGTGAGGGGTGTGTTAAAAAAAATTATGATCATACGTTTTAGCTGTGTTGCGGCCCAAAGGGCCCCAGTGGCTCTGCTACTGCACATGGATCGTTTACGATGGCTTGTGGTCATATATTATGCGCGTATTTATTATTGTTCCGATTTTTTGAACGCTATACGTGTGCGTTCACCGACATATTTCACAGCAAAAGCTGTTATGAGGCCAGAACACGGATAACGTGCGGTGCCGCCGTGCTGTGGCCGGTGTTCCTAACGAGTATCTCAAGAAATGAAAAACAAACTCAGTAAAAAAAGTTTACCACAGACACAGTGGGATTCGAACACAGGTACGCTGGGTGCTGACACAGTATTCTACCACTGAGCCAAGCCGCCGCCTAATTTCAAATAGCCCTCTTAGGCAGGCTTGGTATCGGGAGAAGAATCGCACTAATATGTCTTAGAACATATCAATATGAGTAATAAACAGCTTTACAAACCCGATGTCATAATACTATTGTTATAAAATCCCCCCAACGCATCGTACGTTATACCCGTGCGTAATGGCGCACTAACGAGGGCGACGAAAGCAGCTGAAGCAGAAACCAATCATGCCGACTGATCTCCATCGCGCCGAGGTGCATGCGAGAAGATCTCCTGCGTGCTCGTTAGGCTGGCCGTCGCATTTTCAAGCCAGAGAGAAATGCCCCACCCGTCTTTGACTAGCGTGAAAGATGCGTGGGAAGAAGGGAGAGGGGAGGGCGGGGCTTAGAAAAGCTACTGAGACTGTTGATTGGACGAGCGCGGTCTTCGGGGGCGCACGCGTAATCTCGCTATCTCGGCAGCATTCAGCAGGCATCTCCACATGCTATGCTCTGAACGCGAACAGATAGTGCGAAACACGTGTCTGGAGCGTCTGTATTCTATTACACCAGGATTTTGTCGACCGCTCTGTGAGATGACATTAAAAAAAAGTTGGCTGCTAGCCGCATTTCATATAACATTACAATTTTTCGCTATTGAATTTTCTGCTTCACCCTTGCAGTGAAACTGAGTTTTTCTTCTCTGAGCTCTCATTCATGTATTCAAGCACCACACTGAATATGTTATGCATGTTGTCTTGAATAATTCTCGCAATGCCACGGGATACTGTAAGGGACTTGAGATTACTGATTTACAAGTAGGGGAGCCACGTGGAGGCATGGGCCATTTCTTGTCGTACGTCAGTCTTTCCAAAGTAGGCTTGTGCACACGAGATGAAAGGCTAGCGGCTTTCATCTTGAAATGATGACCCATTTTTGCGGTCCGTACTTCTAATTATGGCAGACGTGAAGGTTCATGGCAAGCATTGCACTTGTCAGCTCAGGATGGTCAGACCTTGTGAAAGGCCTTTTGAGTTGAAAAGAACAAATAATTACAAAACACACTACCTTGCTTTCACCCTAAATGCAAAATATGTACCATTTTACTTGCTTCTTTACAGTTTGATTTATTTTTCTTGTTCCCACACAATCTTTGCATTTACAGAAAACTAGACGCCAGAGGAATTGAATTTTTCATCCCTTTTATCACCTATGAATACATACAACATTACTACCATGTACAGCTGCTCAGCAGCGAAGATTCACTCACTCTAACCTACGTCAGTGCTGAAGCATTGTAAGAACGTCTGAAAGCGCGCGAAATTTCGATTGAATAAAAGCCGAAGTCGCTGAAGCCAGTGATTTTGTGTCAAAAAGAAAAACCATACGGATAAGCCAGTGCCAGGGGAAATCAAAATGTTAATCAAGTAACAAAGGGAAAAGTAGGGAGCTCGCCCTCTGCAATCTTTTTCCAACCTTCATTGCAACAATGCGCTAAGTTGAGAGGATTTCAGCGGGCATTGTCACCGAAGAACTGTTGCAAGTCAGTTCAACAGAAATAAATGGGCAACTAAAAAAGTTGCTATGCGCTATTCGTAGCTCATGTTTTCATAATGGTATTTTTCTCTTTCAATCATTCTTTCAGATAAGCAGCGAAAGCATGGGCTCCATTTGGACCCATGGAGCCGAGAGACATAAATGCTATTTCCGGTCGGATCTCATTTCGCAAGTAGTCAGAACTTATGCATATCAAATATTTCGTAGAGCCTCTCGCAATCTGGAGTTCCCATAACTCGATAACTCAAACCGTGCCACCGGCTCAGTGCTTTAAAAAATACATGTAGAACCATAAGATCAGTTCTTTACTGAAATATTTCAGCGTAGATGAGGAACAGTAGGTTTTGTAATCTGCATGATTCACTGCAATGCCATGAAGTTTATTGTATACTTAGGCAATGTAGCCTGTTTCAATGCGATTACTTTGATACTCGTTCCGTATTTTATGGCATTGTAACGGTGAAAAGTTCGATCAATTTGTTCTTTCCAAGTCATTGTTTTTGTACGGAATCGCAGTTTTTTATAGTTAACTGTATGTATTGCACAAAAAAATTCTCCTAAAAGGTCACTCAAAACATATTGGTCACTTTGTAGATTGATTGATATGTGAGGTTTAACGTCCCAAAACCACCATATGATTATGAGAGACGCCGTAGTGGAGGGTACCGGATATTTCGACCACCTGGTGTTCTTTAACGTGCAGCCAAATCTGAGCACACGGGCCCACAACATTTCCGCCTCCATCGGAAATGCAGCCGCCGCAACCGGGATTCGAACCCGCGACCAGCGGGTCAGCAGCCGAGTACCTTAGCCACTAGACCACCACGCCGGGGCGTGGTCAGTTTGTAGAGTTGGACTGCAGCGATACTTGTTTATATTATATTGTAGAAAGGGTGAAGTAGTAAAACTGTCAAATATAATTTCCCGTGTCTTCACTGACAGTACACCCGTCATATTGACGTGTCCTGCGGTAGAGAGAAGAGCAACCTTGCATGACGAGACATCACAACACGTTTGGACGCTGGGTCATGTTATTAAACACGTGTTTAACTACTGTTAGCATGTGTCGGTTGACTTCGCGTTATCAAACCTCACTATTTGAAAATATATATCTACTAGCTAACTCCGAGACAGGTGAACGTAACTTCTGCCTCGACATTTCACCTTATAACACTCCTTTATATTGTGAATTTGCTTATTTTAATGCTGAAGTTTTAGGTTCCTCGCTGGGCAGCACCATGAGCAAAACAAAGAAGGCGAATGAAGCTTTAGACAAGCAGCATGATCTACGACCCTGAAGATGCTGTTTTGCTTCCCCATAACATTCATATGTGGCCTCATAGCAACGTAATTCTGATGTGAAATTTCGTCATTCAATTAATGTTGTTTTCTTGTCATAGATAGCTGATTTTAGCGTTCTGCGTCCTCTATTCTCTTCTATCCTGCCAATATCGCTCATTCACAATCGTAATTATGTACCACAACGCCCTGTCGTATACAGTCATTTAACAATTCTGGAGCTCGCACATCGCCACGCGCAATGCAGAAAGCTTCAAAGGGGGAAGAATTGCGCAGTGGAGGTTTGAAAATGTCAATGTAATTTATTGCGTCTCTCTCGCATCACGGTGCCGTGAATCTTGGGAAAAGTCTGTCTAGACATTCCGATTGTACAAAGATGCATTACTGCGATTGTAAAATGGTTTCACAATATTATTACGTGACAATATACAAGCAGCTTTAGCCCTAAAGGGGGACAGAGTGCTGCTTGCTGCCCCAATTTTTATTAAACTTTAGTTGCAGTTGTGAGCCAGCTGTGACAAGAGGGATTCTTTTTTTTTTTTCGAAGAAGAATTGCGCAAAAAAACACCAAACATGCACGCATAAAAGAGCAAAAACAAGCGCGCGCCTGCGCTTGTGTTCGCTTCTATTGTTCGCTTCTATAAAAAAAAAAAAAAAAAAAAATTGTGTATGCGTAGTAGGCATCAATTTCACATGGTTTCTTTGAAAATCATGGCTCGACAAATAGCCCAACAGTACATATCAGGAAACACTTCTGTTTTGCTAAATTGTAGCAACAGTGTTTAAACTGGGGTATTACGGAGCGCAACCAATGCCATTTACTACGAGTTGAGAAGAATTCAGTCTGGAAGGCTGCGTTCAAAGCACTACCCACGCGGGCAGTACTCGGAGTATTCACTCACATCTACTGTTGATTTCTACAGGGGTGAGAATGATTAAGTGAAGAGTGAGCTGTGTTGTTATGTGACAGCAAATTGCGGCAAATGTGACAAACAAGGGACATTTGCATGCGTAAGCTCAGCCTGCCGGATATGGAAAAAAAAATGCAGCAGGAATCATGGTTTCACTAGAGGAAATTTATGGAGACAGTGGCGTAACTCTGCACAGCTTTCTTTGACCGCTTCGTTCTGCAAACGCTAAACATTGCTGCGAAATCGTATTTTATGGGTTTGAAAATGGTTTCGTGACTGCCCAGTAATATCATCTTTGGGAACATAGTAGTCCTGAAAACATTCATGCTATTCACGGCCCATTCCGTTTTTGAAAATTAGAAAAGTTGTTTTTGAAAATTGAAAAGTTGTTTTGACATTTGAAAAGTTGTTTTGAAAATGTGAAAGGTTGTTTTTGAAAAGTATATGCGCATACTGACGCATGAATAAAATAAAAGTAGGTGGGCGCTAGAGTTGCACAATAGGTTTTACGTCATGATAAATACGTTCTTGGTACTAAAACACTGTTCCATGTTTTCACGCTATAATAACTTTAGTGCCGTATTTTATAACTAAAACAATCATACTTGTCACACAGTAGTCAGACGTTTCAAAACGCATCATTAATGTTTGATCGAACGAAGTATTTTTCATCTCTTTGTCAACATTGAGCGCTGGACTCTTGTACACAGTACAGTATATACATAAACAGAGCATATAAGTCTTCGTTTGTAGATTGACACCACTGAAACAATTAGCAGTCATATGATTCAACAAAACAAAAACGAAGTGGTACCTTCTAGAAAATACTTGAGCCAAACAATGAATTCCAAGATTTTCTTTATTGTGAACTACACAACTCATTCAAGCAAGCATGGTAATCTTTCGTTTAATATATAAAGAAATCAGCGCTCAGAAATGGTGTATAAAAAACAGGACGATCAGAATGACAGCAGTAAAAGCACCATGAGGTACTCGGACATCAAAAATGAACAGAACGTTTTATCTTCATTTTCTTGAAACAACAATATTGTACCGCACCTATATATATATATATATATATATATATATATATATATATATATATATATATATATATATATATATATGCAAGTAGTGTTGATAACCGTGGCCTAACTAGCCTGCTTGACTATGAAAAGCCACTTCACTCACTCGTATCAGGCCTTCGTTATTAAATGTGAAGCACTTCTTGGAGAACTTCTGCGACTTTGATGGTATATATTTATTTATCTATCTATCTATTTACCGCTTATGTTTGGGCACTCTCGTGCTCACCCTCTTAACTTGGCGTCAATCAAAATTAGCATGGGAGTGTAAGATGGTTTGACGAATATGACGCGCTGGTCAAGATAAATAATGTCACAATTCCGTTGCGTACCTCGTCAAACACTTTCCGCCAAAGAGTGGCACATATCTTCGGACAACTATGTGCCGCTGGTATGCGGGTATGTGCCACTAGTGATTGACACTTAGTATCTACCCAAGAACGATGAGAGCACACATGGACAATTGTAACGCACGAGCATTAAGAAATACCCGACATCGGTAGCATCGACCCGACGAATGCAAATAATAAATGTCAGGGTCCCAGCTGGAGGCGAACTCAAGCATTCTTCGTGGCAATGAACCATTTTACCAGAGCTACGCCACGATCTCGGAAGTACTTTTCAAATAGACCTTGTAAAACGTCAATAGTGGTTGCACGGCTGCCTACATAATTTTATAAACATTACATATGTACTTGTCTCATACAACCGTCCCATCGGGTTAATGTAAATTGTGGTGAGGTGACATGCGCTGACGTTTATATATGTAGCAGTGTCCAGGGCCAGCATCCTCGCGAGCATCAGCACTTCATATCAGCTTCTGCTATTGCTAATATGCATGTTCCAGTTGGCATCGTTGCGCAAGTGTAAACAACTGGTTATATAAACATCTGCAACTCTTTAACATAGGTCTGTGCGTGCAATATTTGTACGTGTATTTAGCGTCATTTCATGACGTGTCACTCAATAAAAAACTGCAACACGGTCACCTTCCTCCGCAGGCTTCGCATAACGTCACTACTCAGGTATGTGTGATCTGCCGAATTTTCCTCCATTAATACATATAAGTTATAATTTGCAAGATATACCACAAACCTGTGATTTGTCTCGTCTTGCCTTTTTACTTCTCCTCTCCCACTCACAGCCACCTAATCCCACTCTTTCTTCTAGTATTACCTCCACTAAATACTAAGAAGAGGCAAAGGATTTGCAATCTATTTTACGACCATTCAATCCCAATTTACGGCCTATCGCGGCGGATGTCTAATTTCTTGACTTCGACACGAACAGTGAAAATGTGGCACAACGCAGGCCATTATTGCTGCTTCTAGTGCATGCTGGTAAACACTTACACAAGCGAATGTAATAAAAAAGCTCCTAAAATGTGTGCCACAGAGATTGTCTACAGGCAAAAGAAGGCGCTGTGCGGCCTGAGCCGCAGCATGTTTTGGATTGACCAAATAATTTCCGTGTCCAGGCTTCATATCGAATGGGATAGCGATTCCAGGAATGCTTCATAGTTTTCCACGTAGCTAATAATGTCCGCGTAAAAATTCACCTAGGAAACGTCGGAAACACAAAACAAAACAGAAATAACTGCCTCAGGGTTGCCTAAATCACTATATAGAATACAAAGAACTGTGGGAAGTACAAGAAAAAAAAAGGTTGGAGACAAATCAAGTGCTGTCAGTTTGTGCTTCTCCTGTGCTTCGCGCTATTTTTCGCTTTAATGGGAACGTGTACCAAGTGACGCAAAGTAGCACTGCTGTTCGAAACGCAAAAAAGCAATAAAACGACGAAAGAAATGAATAGCAATAAATACAAATTTAATAGTGTCAGTAATGAAGCAGTATAGCTTGCTCTCACGAAGAGGAACAGAACGAAGTTCTCTACTTTTTGCATTTCTTGCACGCATTTACTTGATTTGTCACGTCGCATGCACGAACATTCCGCTTCTTTGGATATATACTATAAACTTCAATTTGGTGAGCGCAAGTACTACCTAGACACGACGTTTATTTCTCACGCTTTTTTTCTTTTTTTTTCACTAAGTAACTTCATAATGTGAACAGTGACTTCCGCGCACCTGTGCATCAGTACACTGGCAACAATGCTTCGTTGCAACCGGAAGGCTTGTAAGCGTGTCAGTTAACATTAAAAAGATCCGCGCTACACAGATTAGAGGACGACAAAACAACAGAGTGCAGCAGTCTAATAATTGTAGGCGTTTAACGTCCCAAAACCACCACAAGAATATGAGAACACGTGTAGTGCAGGACTCTAGATAGTTCCACCACATGGAGTTCTTTGACGTGCACCTGAATCTAAGCTCACAGGCTGCAGGCATTTCGGCCTCCATCGTAAGTGCAGCCGCCACAGCCAAGACTCGATCCTGCGAGCCGCGGGTCAGCAGCCGAGTACCTTTGTCACTAGTACATATAACCACCGCAACAGGGCATGATTTCTTCGATGTTACCTGGAATAATCCTATTACCTCTGGTGCATACACATTTCAAGCATCATTCCTCATCTGTGTGAACCACTGCATAAAAAATTGCTCTAAATTCCTCAAAAGTGTGTAGCGAATACAATGCTTCTCCGAAGAATGACTAAAGATGGCATAGTAAATGCTGGCCTACTATACAAAAATTATGATTATTTATGGCGTCGAGGGTGCTGGGTAGGTTAGCAGCGTAATTTAGCAGACGCTCGATGCGTCGGCATAGCGAGGCTGAAGAGGCTGAGCGCAGGGGAAGAAAAAGAGGTTAGAGGACACACACACGCAATAGGGGGAGCGAGTGCAAACAGATGTTAGAAGACAAGTGGAGAGTGACGCACACCTAATGGAGAGAGGGAAAGAGGAGAGTCGCGCATGCGTATTCTGAGTGCGCATGCCGGCTGACGGGTAACATACCCGCGAAGCGATATATGCTCTGCATCTATAGAACTGCTTCGTAGCCTACCATGGTTAAGTACTCAAGTGCAGTCGCGGAAGAGGCGGTTTGTTGCTGGCCGCGACGGTTAATTTTTGGGGAAGACGAGATCGTAGTGGTGCGCATGCTAAACGAAATTTGAGTGTCCACTAAGAAATGCAAGGTGACCAAAAGTTTTTACAGAAAATTCAGAACTATCGACTAGTGGTACTGAAGTGAAATCAGCCTGAAGTGGCAGCTTGCGTGCACTAAAACAAGCTATTTTAGGCATTTTTTGCACAAAAAGGCTGCCAGGTATTCCCTATTAGTGCCTGCGTGGAAGTGCTCTTTGCAGGACAAAAATCAAGTTTTTTTTTCTATTCCATTATTCTTTTGAACTCTAAGTGGTCCCATAATAGACCCTGCGATCCCCACTACGCTGAAGTCATTGACTATATTTCTTGACACGAGAAAATAGCACAAGTGTCAGATGAATGGCATGATGGCCGTCAATTCAGCACTATGAAGGCGAATATAGTCACTGTTAGAGTTTGCCTTATGAGTGGCTCTTTTACGTCGTCAGCTTGAAACATAAGTCCCAAGAAATTACGGAAAACATAAAATGTAGACGCTGAGGACACCAGTTCACAGTACCTTCTCTCACAACCGTTTTTCCCGCGTAAAAACAGGATACTCGTTTGTTTTCTTTACTTTTTGCTCATTTAATAGCGTTGAACCAGACAGCGACCGCCACTAATTTGTTTCCGGTGCTTTTAACTCATATCACGGCATTAGGTCAGACAGTGAACAATGTTTCAAAGAAAAAAAAATTGATAATAAAGATTGGTAGCTTACCTGCCACACAGCTGGGCTTGCTTCGTGAGGAACGAGGTGCATCTTGTCTTGCAGTCACATCTGGCGATGTCCCAATTGAAGCTGCGCTTAATTCCGTCGGCCAAGTTATAGCCACTCATGCAAGACGTTTGTTCATTGAGCAAAGCGTAAAGGTGCCATTCGCCCCGAAAGCAGCTATGATGATTTACTTCGGCCGTCCGGACCCCAGCGTGCGAGTGCTTGCTAGTTTCGCGCTGGGCTTGCCACCTTCGTCAAGCTATCGTTTTCGAGAAAACACGAACAAACAAAGGCCCGTAATTTAGGACGTCCCTTCACTCAACGCTTCACCTTGGCTTGAGGAAGTCGATGGGGGCGCCATCCCTTGGCAGAGCAAGGAACTGCGTGTCAGTGATAATCTGCACCGGTTCTTCAAAAGCGCACGGTTATTTTTATTGAAGCAGTGGCACAGTGCTCAGCTTCATGTAGTGAAGGGTGAAACTCAAGTCGAGGAACGTTTGAGAATATGGGAGTGAGAGAATCAAGTTTTCTGTCTTTTGAACAGACATATATCCCGGTCCGTGCTGAAATCACGTGATGCGTCACCTTATCAGGCGACAGGGACGGTCGTATGTGGTCGCGATAAAACCGGATTACGTGGACTGGCATGCTTCATGAAAATAGAAAGACACTGTCGCTTCTTGCTTTTCTGAAGCAAAACAGAGCGCATCATTAAAGCTGTTTTCTACGTAAGCGTATGCTGTGAAACTTTTTATGCAGAAAATATAATAAATAGAAGAGGTTAACGTGGGACGGCTATGAGTCGCGCCTTGGTTAAGGACTGTGGATTAACTTCACCAGATGGCGTTCTTTGGAATGCACAGAAATAAAAAAATGAATGTGCTAAAATAGAGGTGTTGTACGTCGAGAAAGGTTCAGACGTAGCTTGGCAAAATGTCCTTTATCAGGCAGGTCTGGCTAATGGCGAGCGGCGTGCGCGAGCTACTACTGCAGCCACCGATCATCATCGTCTTCATTGCCAGCAGAGCGTACGTTATTCAGATTCATTAATTCATTACAATTTCTCCCCTCGAAATAAGCAGCCATCCTGGCGACCTATGGACAAGTACACACGGGAGGGTCGTAGCAGGGCTTAAGTCTCGAGACGTGGACAATTTCCTGGCCACGACGACGTTGGTCAGAAGATGGTTCCAGTGGCTCGATGAGATAATTCACCGGTGACGTTTTTTTGTAGCACACGATATGGGCCGTGATACTTGGGGACCAACTTGGTAGAAAGGCCAGGTGTAGCAGAAGGGACATGCAGCTAGACGAGTGAACCTGGATGGTAGGAAGTAGTGTTATTTGATGCGTCATGGTGGTGCTTTTCGCGTCCTTGATCTTGGGTTGTGAATGATCTTGCCAGTTGGCGGCATTCTTCAGCGTATGTAGCGGCTTGAGACAAAGTCGTGGACTCTGAAGAGTCAGGTTTGTACGAAAGAATGGTGTCCATAGTGCAAGAAGGTTTGCGTCCGTAAAGGAGGAAAAAAGGAGAGAACCCAGTAGTGCTTTGAATGGCGGTATTATAAGCGAACGTGATAAACGGGAGCACTCGGTCCCAATTGGAGTGGTCTGACGAGATATACATAGACAGCATGTCACCAAGGGTGCGGTTGAAGCGCTCTGTCATTCCATTGGTCTGAGGATGATAGGCGCTTGTAGTGCGGTGAACGACGTGGCACTCACGCAGCAATGCTGTGAAGACGTCTGACAAGAATACGCGACCACGATCGCTCAGTAACTCCCGAGGTGCTCCATGACGTAATACCATGTTGTGAAAAACGAAAGTCGCAACGTCTTTTGCTGTAGACGAGGGAAGGGATGAAGTTTCGGCATACCGCGTGAGATGGTCGACGGCAACTATGATCCAGCGGTTACCGTCAGCAGTGTTGGGAAGGGGACCATAGATATCAATGCCGACGCGGTCGAATGGTCGGGATGGGCATGGTAAGGGTAGCAAGGTACCGCTGGCGTGACAAGGGGGAGTTTTTCATCTCTGGCACGTCGAGCAGGCCCGAACGTATTGTCGTATAAAACGGTACATGCCACGCCAGTAATATCGGAGACGTATGCGAGAATAAGCCTTCAGGAAACCTGCGTGGCCACATTGGGGGTCGTCATGAAACGTGGAACAAATTTCGGATCGCAGATGACGTAGATTCACGAGTAGCCACTGACGTCCACCGGGTGCGTAGTTGCGTCGGTACAGCAGGTCGTCGCGAGTGGCGAAGTGCTCGACTTGCCGACGCAACGTGCGAGAAGGGGGGGAAGCCGTCCGCCCAGCGAGGATGTCTAGAATCGAAGCAACCCAAGGGTCCTTGCGTTGCTCAGATGGCATGTCGGCGATGGTGACGGCAGTGGCATCAGGGGTTAGACTTTCGCAGCAGTCCGGGTCAGGAGGTAGAGGCGAACGGGATAGGGCGTCTGCGTCCGAATGTTTTCGGCCGGAGCGATAGACCACGCGAATATTATATTTTTGGAGGCGTAATGCCCATCGGGCGAGGCGACCGCTTGGATCCTTCAGTGACGACAACCAGCAGAGGGCGTGGTGGTCAGTCACAACGTCAAAAGGGTGCCCGTACACGTAAGGTCGAAATTTCTCTATCGCCCAAATAATGGCGAGGCATTCCTTTTCAGTGACAGAATAGTTGGTTTCGGCTTTGCTAAGAGTTCGGCTTGCGTAGGCAATCACGTACTCTTGGAAGCCGTCTTTCTTCTGTGCAAGAATAGCGCCTAGCCCGACACCACTAGCGTCGGTGTGGATCTCTGTGGGTGCTGATGGGTCGTAATGTCGCAGAATAGGCGGTGACGTGAGGAGGCGGCGCAGTTCATTGAAAGAGTCGTCACAGGTGGCAGACCAGGCTGAAAGGTCTCTAGAGCCGGCGAGGAGCTTGGTCAAAGGAGCGATGATCGTCGCGAAATTGCGGACGAAGCGCCGGAAGTAAGAGCAAAGGCCTATGAAGCTTCGGAGCTCTTTCATGGTGGTCGGTTTAGGAAACACTGAAACGGCTGTAAGTTTGGCAGGGTTTCCGATGGAGGCGGAAATGTTGTAGGCCCGTGTGCTACGATTTGGGTGCACGTTAAAGAACCCCAGGTGGTCTAAATTTCCGGAGCCTTCCACTACGGCGTCTCTCATAATCATAGAGTGGTTTTGGGACGTTAAACCCCACATATCACTCATTCAATCAATCAATCAAGTTTGGCAGGGTCAGGAAGAATGCCGTCTTTTGAAACCACGTGGCCAAGAATCGTAAGCTTTCGAGCGGCGAAATTGCACTTCTTCAGGTTCAGTTGCAGCCCCGCGGCAGAAATACACGCGAGGACTTTCTCGAGGCGGGTTAAATGGGTTGCGAAATCAGTTGAAAAGACGACAATATCATCTAAATAACAAAGGCAAACGTTCCATTTGAGGCCTCGAAGGATAGAGTCCATCACCCGCTCGAAAGTAGCTGGCGCGTTGCAGAGGCCGAAGGGCATGACTGTGAATTCGTAAAGCCCGTCAGGCGTGATGAAAGCAGTTTTTTCACGATCGGCCTCTGCCATGGGTACCTGCCAGTATCCAGAGCGCAGATCTAAAGAAGAGAAAAATTCGGCTCCCTGTAGGCAGTCCAAGGCATCGTCAATGCGTGGCAGCTTATAGGCATCCTTGCGCGTGATTCAGTTGAGACGCCGGTAGTCCACGCAAAACCGTATGGATCCATCCTTCTTCTTCACCAACACAACTGGAGAGGCCCAGGGACTGCTTGAAGGTTCGATTATGCCACGTGTCAGCATGTCGTCAACTTGTTCATTGATGGCACGGCGTTCGGTAGTTGACACACGATATGGACGCTGCCGTAATGGCGTCTCTTGACCGGTATCTATACGGTGAACAACAGATGACGCTCGACCTAAGGAAGGCTGATTGTGGTCAAACGAGACTCGAAAGCGCTGTTGGAGCTTGATCAGCTGTTCCTGCTGCCCAGGCGTGAGGTTACAATCAATGGACTTGCGGAATACATCCATAGGTTCATTAGCGTCAGTTGCGGGTGTAATGGCACAAGTCGGTAAAAATGGCTTGTCTGGATAGATCGGGTCTTCGAAAATACAATTTAAGGTCTCGAGGCTTCCCAGACACTCACCGCGTAGCAGGATGTACGGACAAGCAGAAACGTTGCACGCATAAAGTACCGCCAAACCATTGGAAAAGTTGATGACGGCAAATGGGAGGACGATGGTTCGGTGTTGCACACTAGCTATAGTTGGTTGGAACAGGAGCGTCGAGTTAGTGGCAGCAGGGGAAAACACAGGCACTAGGACGGCGGACAACGGCGCGATGCGGATGTCAGCTGCGGCAAACACTTTCGAGGGACTGTGGTGGTCGATATCAAGGCACGGATTCGTCAACGTGAGTTCAGCACGAGCGCAGTCGACGAGGGCCTGATGGGTAGAAAGGAAATCCCATTTTAGCATGACGTCGTAAGATGAACGTGGGAGAACAACAAAGTTGACGGCGTACCAAACATCTTGAATAAGAACGCGTGCTGTGCACTGAGCTGTCGGCGCGATGAAATGGGAGGTGGCTGTACGCAGAGCAAGATTCGTAAGCGGCGTTGTAACTTTTCTCAAATCGCGACACAGTTTTTCACTAATTACAGAAACGACGGCGCCTGTGTCGACAAGTGCACGCACAGCAACACCTTCTACTAGCACATCAATTTCGTTGGTCGGACAAAGAGGAGGTCTTAGAAAGTTCGACGACGACGCAGTTCTTGCTTGCCTCCGGAACTGCGGCTGTCAGTTTTCCTCTCGAGCGGGGCTCGTGCGCCGAAGCATCGGGGAGACAGATCGGCGACGGGGTGGTAATGACCGGCGAGAATCGATGGGGCGTCGTGGGGACAATTAGTCGGTGATAGGCGAAGATGGTCGCTCGGGATTCTGGGCAGTTTGGTAATTTGCAGAATTCCCATAGTCTGGAGGCTGGAAGTTGCGACGGCGACAGTAGCGTGCTATATGTCCCATGAAACCGCATTGGAAACAGATGGGTCGATTATCCAAGGTGCGCCATGGGTTAACGACAGAAGGTGCAGGGTGTGAAACGGGATGGGGTGCCGTGTATGTAGGCAGCGTCGTAGGGTAGGAGGACCCGGTGCCCCGGTATGCGGCAGAGACAGGTGGGGCTGGGGGTCTAGCAACGACGGCAGCGTAGGTCAGTGGCGTAGGAACAGATGGCGATGGAGGCAGTGCCTGCGTGATCTGTGTCTCAATGACCTGGCGTAGACGTGGGTCTAACGAGGTCACTGGCGCGGGTGCTTTGGCCACAAGAGAAAGCTGACGCGCAACTTCCTCACGAATGAATTGCTTGATTTGGGGCAGTAAGATGGTGTGATCAGCAGCGACGTCGTGTACGAGGGCGGAAACTTCAGCCGTATCTTCTGCGGCCCTGCGCGTCGAGACACGCTGCTTACGCAACTCGTCGTACTCCTGACAGAGCTGGATAACATCGGTGACGGTCTGTGGATTCCTAGCGACGAGCATCTGGAACGTGTCGTCGTCAACTCCTTTGATGATGTGCTTGATTTTGTCACGTTTGGTTAGAGATTCATCGACGCGCTTGCAAAGAGACAAGACATCTTCAATGTAACTCGTAAAGGTCTCGTCCCTGCGCTGGATTCGACTACGGAGACGCTGTTCCGCGCGAAGCCGGCGCACGGCGGGACGATCGAAGACCGCGGCGATGGTGGTCTTGAAGGCGGACCAGTTGGTAATTTCGCCTTCGTGGTTCTTGAACCAGAGGCTGGCCACATCAGCGAGGTAAAAGCGCACGTTTGTGAGCTGGTCGCAGGCGTTCCACTTGTTGGAAGCGCTTACGATTTCGTACTCGACGAGCCAGTCCTCGACGTCTTGTTCGTCGTTGCCGCGAAAAATTGGTGGGTCGCGTTGCCGAGGCGCGCCAGTACAGTAGACTGTCGTTGGTAAGGCAGCTTGAGAAGGGCCAGGAGCAGTCATGGTGAATGGTGAGGGTAGCGTTCGATTGCGAAGTTCCAGGTTGATGGGAACCCCGGCTCCTCCACCACTTAAAATAGAGGTGTTGTACGTCGAGAAAGGTTCAGACGTAGCTTGGCAAAATGTCCTTTATCAGGCAGGTCTGGCTAATGGCGAGTGGCGTGCGCGAGCTACTACTGCAGCCACTGATCATCATCGTCTTCTTCATTGCCAGCAGAGCGTCCGTTATTCAGATTCATTAATTCATTACAGTGCATTGAATTTTGCCTATCGAAGTACCTTCTTCATGGCCTGAAATTGAAGCCACGCCCAAACAACTGCTGGGGGTTCGCGTGCCAAAAGCACGATATATTCATGAGAAACACTTTAGTTGCACGATCTGAAAATTTCGAAGATCTGATGTCCCCGAAAATGCGCCTAAATCTAAATACACAAGCTAAAGCTTTTTGCCGCCACCGAAATTCGACGACCATGAAAGGGCTTTGATCAGGCGACCTGACCACTATATTACTGTGGTGAATTAAAGCCGAATCCTCGATCATAGGAGAGCAATACCAGCTTTCACAAATATACTTGGAAGGAGGAAAAGAGAAAAAAAAGGACATTGCTGTATTTTCTTTCCCTTTTGCTCCTTGCATCTATCTGTGTTTCTGATGTTGCCCTGTAACCAGGTTCACGTCTAATATTGTTCAGGCAGTATGTCGGGCATTTTTTTGTTTGTTTTCTGAGCTTGCTTCTTCAGTAACAATCAATTTTCGAGGAAACCCGAACAGCAGCAAGCACTCGCAATGGTATGGAAGACCATCAATAGATTGGCGCGCTGTTAAATGGTCTCTAACAGGGAGTCGCGACAAAACTCAGTCGCTCGTGAAAAGGACCGGCCGCAGTGTACCTCTGCGAACCCTCTCACGTGCGCCGCTCCCGGTCTTGATATTGGCTCGAACAACTCGGGCAGCCTTTACGCCCCCAAATACTGCACTGTGGTACACTTAATCATATGATGTCACTTTAGTTTCAGGCCACTTTGACAGGAAGGGCCTCAAAGACGGAAAGAAGCTTTGCAAAGCAGATGACGTAAGCGGGAGTGGCTGGAATAGGCGCGCTTTGACCGTCAAGGCAACCGCGGTAGCTCCAGTGCTGGTTCCCTATAGTGCGCGCTGTATACAGTCATCAGCACTGACATGCGCGCGCATCCTGTGTGGAAGCATTACGCATATGTGCACTTGTCCAAGCTGATAGCTGGACGGCGCACACTATACCACTACGAATGCTTTCCGTTGTTCTGTTTCGTTCGACACCGATAGTACATCGCAATATGATTTCATAGGTTTCAAATGTGCTGTTGAGTCGCTGCAATGCCAATTTTTTTTCAGCATCGTTTAATTTTGTTATTTTTTTCCTCACTCTCACTTATTTCAGTTCTATGTTGTCTTGTTTGAAACATCAATATAACCACGTCATATTGCCGCACTTCGCATTGACATAGCGTAGGCAGGCAAGCAAGCAGTGTTGAAACATTCCTTATCAAGCTATTCCGTAACTAAACTTGCTACATCAAATGAGAAAGCTTGATAACCTACATTTCAAAATATGAATGATTCATTCTTATAATATCGCCTAGTTCATTGGTGTCATCTCTCTCTCATCATCAATTACTATTTTTGGGTCATTTCCAACAAAACCTTTCATTATGTATTTGCCGAAAATATCGGCTCTGACTGCCAGCTATGTGAATTATTGAAACTGTCCAGCACAGCTGCAGTCAGATAATAAGCCCATACTTCAACCACTTCTAGGTAAATACATTTTGTAGGCTTTTAATAATAGCATCTTAGTTACACCTAACAGATTTTCAAATCTATCGCAGAAATCGAAACAGTCTGTCGCAATCCTCTAGCCGTTGGGCACGTCACTTCATGATATAAACTACGGCTACAGAACTCTCTTCGTGAGGGATGTTTGTAAACTCTCTGCACTCTTTTTTCCTCCTTTTATAGGCTAGGCTGAATGTCTCACGGCAAAGTTTTCAAAGTTGCGGCTGTTAATTAAGGAAGTGCGCAAATGAAAATGTGCGGGCGTGAGCTGTTGACACACGAGGCTCCTCGTTGCTGCAGGAAACAGATAGCGCTGTTTCGCCTTCATCACACTCTTTGGTAATCAGCTGAATTTCCATGCTGTTGAGATGACTTCCATACTGCGGGAAGAAACACGCTTCACGGCACCACTGTTTCCATCTACGCGTCTTTGCTCCGACCATTAGGCATGCTCGCACGCTGTCCAAACAAGGAATGTGTGTTTCGTGTGCACAGCGCATGCGTTTGTGCTATATGTAAAGAGAAATTCGATTTGAGGCTGGTAAAAAACTTGCGGAAAGATTTCGCTCTAATGCGAACGTATAGCGCTTGCATCTGTGAGCCTCCTAATGCCTTCAGGGAGCGTTGTAGTCACCGTACCTCTCTCCCCCAATTTCTTTCGCATAATGTAGCTGAGGTGGCCTGCCCTCTACATTTAGAGTCGTCGCACAAATGTTTGCGTATGCACTGTGAGCCTAATGCTGAATAATGTCAGTATCATTTGCAAGCTGCTCTGAGAGTTGTACACGAACCAGTTATCCACGCGTGCCACAGCTGGCCCTGACAGGATTGCCGAGCATTAAACAAGTGGAGGTGCAGTTGGACGTACCCTTCGCTGTTGCCTAATGCAGGTGTTAGTAAGTGTTTAGAAAAAAGTGGTTAACGATTCAGAGCACTCGGTACTATACTATTGGAGAGCTGAACGCCTTACCGTGATAACAATGGAAATCACCTGTATGATTATAATTTATTATGTAGTGGTATTTAAAAGAGCTTCGCGCTAGTGTTTCCAAGCCCGAATAAACCATAGAGTTCTGCAGGATTAAATATTTCACGTGCACTCCTTCACGGCGTCAACACTTTGCGTCATATGGCTTAAATGCGACTGAAACTTGTATGGTCTCTTCAAGGTTACATTTGTAGCAATGTGGCACGTTTATCTCGACCAAAAGCACTTTTTGTTACCGCATCTTTAAAACTGACTATATTCTTCCAATACACTTCTGAATTTCTTGATGGCTCACTTCTGAAACGTTTCGTTGTCTATACATACCTCCTCGATGAAATTTTTTAGTATTGCTTTGCGATTATGTTTTTGTAAGCACTGAATGCTTGCTTTCATAGATTTTCAGTTGCAAATACAACTGTATCCCTGCTTTGAAACCATCATTCTATTCAAATACTAACTGATAAAATAGAAACAGAATCATCATTCAGGTCATATTTTTTGTGTTGGCCTGATTCGTTTGGTGAGCCTATACAACATGTTTATGAAGACTTCAGGTGAGGCTCAATCATACCCAAGCTGCTTAACAATCAAGTCGGGGCTCTTGGAGTACGGTGACTAGAACGCGGTAAATCATGGTATGGTAGACGCTTTCCCAGTAACTCGTAGAAACAGACAGATAATCAGGCCGAATCGGGCTATCGGATGGTAAAAAGGGATTCGCTCGCGTGATAATGTTTGGCCGTGCATCCTGCTGCAGCATTTAAGAGCTATCATCTGCACTAGTCTTCTCAATTTCATGGGAAAGGTTGCACGTAACAATTGGTAGCATGCAGCACGTAGTATAGAGTTATCTACAGAGTGTAAGCGTCAACCACCACTGAATCTTGCACCCTGACTGTATGTATTCAAGAGATCCTGGTGAAGCACGCTTGGATAGTAAAGGATCTAAACTACCAAACAAAGAGAGTCACTATATGCTTGTTGACAAAAGGAGAACAATTAGTTCTTCGTGCAGAGCTTTGTATTTAGTCGCTGCAAGAGGCAATCAAATTGCTTTGGAGGCCACACAGAAACGACGTCAAGAGAACAAAGAGTGCGCGAAGATGAAGCTGTTGCGGTGACCAACTTTGTAAATGACCGGTGCTTATTTTGTGCACCCCTCTCTTGTTCCCTTACGAGAAGTTTCTTGTTGTGCCCATTACGAACTCTCCTGAAGTGCGCGTTGAGCAGCAGAAACCCACACAGCTTGGTTGAGCATGGAATTGCCACTTACCTCTAACGAGGCGTACCTTAATTTAGACCGAGAGTCTTGAACATGCCCAGCATAGCTTTGTGCGGGCCGCTCTGCTAAATCTTCCCTTTCTGTGCTGCTGTTGTGTAATACTTAGTTTGCACAGTTGGCGCTCTTTTGTACAACTTCGCGTTCTATCAGAGCTCTTCAGCGCTATGATGTTGCACCCTAAACGAGTAATCTGCGAGAGAAAAACCTGCTTCCTACGACATTAGTAAGTTACACAGAGGCACCATTGCATCTTAAAACTGCTTGCTTTAAAGGAACACCTCGTCTAAAGATCTCAAGTAAGTTGTAGTTGTACAGAGTAAAGTGGCCGCCCTTTTTTTTCACTGTTAAGACTTAGCTACAAGGGTTCATTGAGTGAAATTTGTTTTTTTCCCAGAACCTTTCCTTTTTAGACAATAAAAAAGTTCTTGGGCTGTAAAATTTTAACGGCAGTCACACAAGAGCCCGGTGTGGGGATGTAACCAGGGTACTAAGGTAACAGCGGTCTCGTGTAATTGCACGTTGCCACTGAAATGTTCATAAATGGAGGAGCTGAGGACCTGCAGATTAGATGTCGCAGTTTCTAGATGTCAGGGCACCGCAATCTTCACGGTGCGAAAAATCTTCAAATACAAGAAAATACAAATATTCAAATACAAAAAATCACTTTATTGTCAGGATATAGCCATGGCAGCAATGACAAAACTTAACGCTGCATTTCAAACACGCAACTTATGCTTGTCAACATTCAATATTATGATTTGTCAAGTCAATATCATGAATTGTCGCTCCCAAATGAGACAACGTATTGCATACTCTACGACAAGAACCAAGTAAAATATTGTTTAGATTCTGGAGAATAAGGATTAGAAACAGCGCTTGAGTAAACGACATGTGTTAATTTTGTCAGGTAGTCTTGGTGGCAGTTCAAGTAACTGTGCTCATGACTGCTCGAGCTGTTTGGGCTAATGTCATAGCAGAAATAGACACATCTGACAATCAGGTCACAGATAAGTCAAAGTTGCACACCCCTACAAGGCATTCGCTGGCGGCAAATTAAAAAAGAGAATGCTCTAACTGCGCTTTCAGTTTATTAAGAAAGTTATTTCATACAGAAATCAGTCAGTCTTCGCATGGTTAATTCAGGGCTCCCGAGCACGTACAATTTTCATTAGATCTTCAAACTAGGTTCTCAAAGAGAATGGTTTCTATAGCGTCCAGAAACGTGGAAGAAAGTTTCTTCCTTTGCCCAAAAGACCCACACTCTCATTTGGTAAACCCATGGCATTGTTCAAACAAAGGATTATAACGGGGAAAGAAAACGAGAACCGTGAGGAGAATTATTGAGCACAGATTCTCACTAGACCGCTCGCTTCCACCTTTTTTATTGTGTGTGCGTGTGGTTGGAAGCTGAAGAACCAGAAGCAGGATGAACGTAGAAGCTTCCTTTCTTTCATTACGTGCGCACCAGAAGCGGAAGTCCAATTTCTGCCGACCCATCGAGGTTTCGGCCAATCAAAGACGTGAGATGCGCGCGTACGGAACAGATTGCCTCTGATTCAACCCAATTAATCTTCGAGTTTCAAGCTTTCTCTTCGTACTTGAACAGAATGTGATAGAAAAAAGACTGCACCTACACCACGTGTCATGGGAAACAAAGAATGCAGACCGAAAACGCCCTCGCATTCAAACTGAGGCACGTACTCTGAAGAAAGCTAATGAAATCAATGGGAGCACAATGTGCATGATAGTATTCGGTGTGCCTCTGGAGAAGATAACCTAGGCAGGGGTTGTTACAACGACCGCAGAGGATAACCTGAGGTTATTCCTCAAATGAAGTTTCTGCTTTAGAGTAATGATCTGGAGCCACCTGAGCATACGAATGCAGACAAACTTCCTCGTCACAAGAAAAATAACAGATTATGTTTAGTCCCTTCGATTTGTTGATGCTGATCACACTGTCGAATAACCATGTTTTTTTTGTTTTTGATATGTCGCACGTCACATCAGGCTTGGGGCTTTAGTACGTTTTGAATTAATCTATTATAACAGAAAGAGGTTTTTGTACATACGTACAGTGTTAGTGAAGTTTTGTCGGGAGGACACTATCACAACGACCTCTGTAAAATGCGTTTGAGCTTAACATTATAAATTGTAAAAAGCATGGCATCTAAAAAATAAAACATACAAAGCTGTATACAAATATAGAAAACGAAGAGAAAAGAAACAACGAAGTATGTCGCTACTTGGTTGATGCGTTATTAAATACGTAATTGTTTGGTTAAACTGAGGTGTTAGTCACCAGATTGCGGCAATAGCTTACAGTAATGCGATGATTCTTATATTGCGCACACTTTCTGAAAATGACCCAATCTGTATAGTTGAGTATCTGCAATATACAATAAGTACTACAGCTCATTGCTTTTCAATAAAGAAATACATCTTTCTCTAAATCATCGAACATTTGTCCTTAACACATAATCACGCCAGCCAATTAGAGATGCTGGTTATTTTTTTTAATGTGTAATGTATGCTAAGTGTTTCACCATAATAATCAGCAAAAAAGCAAACAGCAATGCTTCTTTCAAGCGCTGTCTTCTTTTCGGGAGTTAACAGGTTTCTATCTTTCTCTCAATGTAAAACATGTGCGAACGTAAATCACCATATGTGGCGCTACGAAGCAGGGGAATATAAGCATTATTATACCAGGCAATTAGGGAGAATGGTCTGAAACATCAATGAATACCTAGCGCATTCAACGCAGTGTATTTTCACGCGATACATTTAGGCTTGGAGAAAATGATACAAGAGACTGCTATGCTTCAAACCTTGCGCTACTGCTACCCTATTTACGCGGCAAACCACTGTCCTGAAGATGGAAGCAAGGGGCACATGAAATCACCGTAGCTCACCACTGGCGCTATTTGTCATCATTTGACAAAAAAAGGCCCCAATGGTGTGAATGGTTCAAAGTATACCATTCCTTTCGAGTACGTCAAAAAGGATGAAGGGGTTAGTTCTCGGATGTTTCAATGAGCACACTTGTGTGGTGCCTTTATTTGTGCGAAATCGTTCGCCGTGGCGCAGGACTTTGCCCGTGTTTGCCAGCAATTGTGGTCGGCGTGTTGATCTATGCCAAACACCGATCACTTGTCTTGCTGTTGGGCATGTACTGAATGTATAAATGTGTGCCGCAGGGAAGCTCGCTCAGCTGTTTGGCCAGTGAAAAGAGAGACCTAGCACCACTCTGCCTCCAGTTTCTTGGTGATGTAAACCTCGAGAACTGTTCCATCTGCAGGTATCCTGTCTCCTCCTACTTTTTCGGCTGCTGACATGAAGGTCGTGGGTTCGATTCCGGCAGCGGCGGTCGCATTTCGATAGAGGCTAAATGTTAGAGGGCCATGCACTGTTCGTTGTCAGCACACAATAAAGAACACCAAATGGCCGAAATTTCTGGAGTCTTCCACTACGGCGCCTCATAACCATATTTCGGCTTTGGGACGTTAAACCTTTCTGCTTCGGATTTCTCGTCACTAAGCTGGTAGCCTGGCGCTATCACTTGTCCCATTGACGACATTTTACGACAGGCCTCCACTTTATGCAACTTGTACTGCCCGTGGTTATCACCTACGCAGACAGTGGGTCCGAAATGCCGCAGCACATACTATTATTCACTCCCCAAATTCCTAGTTTTTTAAAAGTTGATTTCGTGATGATTCATCCTACTGTTGACTTATGCTGAGTTAAAAAAGCTGAAGGGAAATATAATACATAACTTGAATACTTAGCGTGGGAAACCTTTAGCAGCTTAGAAATAATTTCACACAGCATTTTCTATACTACCTGATCAGGCTGCGGTTCCACTTGAATGTAAAAAAAAACCTACTAGATATATTACGTGCGTGGTTGAGAGTGTATTGTTATTGTGTCAATGTGTACGCCCTTTTCGTAAGCAGAAACTTAAACACTGAAACGCATATTAAAGCACAATATCCGTTATAAAACGCATAAGTAATTTTGGACCCATTAACTTTGCAATTGATGACATTCATGGACGCGAGTTGAGAACCATATAACGAGAACCATACAACATAAGTGCAAAAGCATTGTTGCCACTCAAGCATACACACGAGAAAAATATACGTGCAGAGTAAATCTGTGCCAGGCGAGAAGGGCTACGTGATAGAAGCTCCCGTCTCGTTACTCCATCATCGGACAAAACGCCCTGAAGATGGATGAGGGGATTCGAGTGAGGAATGAGTCCATCTGAAAGTTGAGGGCCTTAGATGAGTATTTTTATTCAATAAAAAGGTATGGGTAGGTAAATACGAATCTTGAGACATTTAGTCCAAAGGGGAGATGCTACTCAGACACTTTTTTAAATATTCACCCTAGAATATTGAAACTTGAGCTGTTTGTGAAACTTTTTATGCTAATTTCAAATATATGATTAGTTTTCTTGCAAGTTGCAAACTTTTAGCTCTACAACTTGACAACGTGAAAACCTTAAACCTCTTGCCCCATCCCCTCTTTTCACACCTGAACTTCCATAATTTTTTACAATTCCTAGTAGATAATGTTTAAAATAAAGTGTAGAATGCGAACGCTTAGTTAGGAAGCACATAGAAAATATGTAATAGGCGTGAAAAATAACAGACGTGAAAATTCTATATTTCACCTACCCTAGTAAAAGTTTACATACAATACTTTTATTATACATTAAAATATTGAAAATTAAACTATTTCATTGCATTTTTCATTTTTCATACATTACAAAAAAATTGGGCAAAATTTCATGCAGATTCGAGCAATAGAAGTGCCCGAAAAAGGAGAGGCACATTAAAGAAAAGGCAAAATTTGTGTTTTCAGAAGTTTTAAAGTTAAAAGTGAGTTTTTATTTATGAAATATATCATTAAATCAGATGAAATTTGACAACCAAAAAGAACAATCCTTCTTGTAGTGGCCACTGCCACTAAATTACGACAGCACCATAAGTTTGTCCCTCTCGGCTTTTTTGAGCCGAATCCTCACAGACATTTTGCTCACAGACAGTGCAATGAAATGCTTGCTAAACTTCCTCTCCATCTGGCAGAGCCATGTGCCAACTGCAAGCTAGGAAGAAGTTGAACAGGACTGCCAAATCTAAACTAAGTCCAGTGTCATGCAATTTTGCGGCCATGTTTGTGCCACATACCATCGTACATAATGGCAATGTCGTCCCTGCTAAGTTCCTTCACTGCGAGCTCTTTCGACCTCGCAAGATTGGCGCTGACGTCATCCATTGCCGCATCACGAACTTTTCGGCTGACGGGAGTGAACGACTTTTGATGCATTGGCTTTTGCAAGCCAACAACTGCCGGAAATCGGACCAGCTGCTCTTAGCCTATTCCGACAGAGCGCACCGCACAACGGCTTTCACTTGCGAGCAATGTTTTTTTTTCATTCATAATGGAGATAATTACACGAGAAGAGCATTGTTCAGCTGCGCTGCTCGACAAGACTTGGCATGGACCCCACAATAGGCTTCACAGCACATACAAGCGCGCAGCGCCCAGTGGCAGTCCCGTTTACGTTTGCGTGCTCCGCCGATTCGTACCACGTGATAAGCTAGTCGCGGCGCTCGAAAAACGCGCAGAAGCGTGCTTCTTTTTATTATTTCTTACGCTACATCAGTGAGCGAAACTGTTGTTATTTGAAGAGTGAGGCTCGACTCTTTAGCTCATGCGATCAACAATGGCGAGTGGCGGCGCATTATTGGCGGCAAGGTGCTCGAAGACTGCATACTTTGGACCTTTTAATAGGCACCTTGTGCTCTTTAGATGCCATTTAAAAGCATTTCCAGTTAAGTCTCGACCTAATTTTTTTCATAACAGTAGACGTACTAATGTTATCAAAACAGGCGAAAATTAAAAATGGGTAATTGAAAATAAAAGAACTTGCGTTTTTTACCCGCATCTCCGCTTAGTCTATTCAGTGAAATTTGTACTGCAGACCAGGTTCCAGCAGTGTCAGAGTGTATCATTGTGATTTAATAATTACGAAGGACAGCGTAGAAAGCAAATGCGTGTTCTCGCTACCGCTAAACTCCTTCTTCTTATGCCAATTTAGCTGCGTCAGAAACCTCATAATTTACAGGAAGCGCAATAACACAAGTTGCTAGAGCTTTTTCGAGCTACTTGTGTTATCACGAGGGGTTATATAAGGTATGTGACTTCTCATTATAATAATGTCCGGGGTTTTACGTCTCAAAAGTAATATCAACTTATGAAAAACGCCATAGTGGAGGGCTCCGGAAATTTTGACCATCTGGTTTTCTTTAACGCGTGCATTGACGTCGTACAGTACACGAGCCTCTACCATCTCCTTAACTGAAATGTGACCACCACAGCCTGGCTGAAACCCTCGACCTTCTCGTCAGAAGTCGAGGGAAGGTAGTAGCGCGTAGCCGAAAGACGAGATTAAAGTAACTAGAAGAATAAAGAAAGACCATCTCCCTGAAGGTAACCCTGACGGAATGCAAAGCATCAGTGGTGCGCACCGCGTTTACTCGGTTGAAACTGGCGTCGACGCGGGTGCTGGAAGAAGAATTTTTCGGCATGTGGAGCATATACGTCTGCGCTTAAAGCAATTTTATTATCTTTGTTTTCATTTCGCAGCGTTCAAGTCGCAACACGTTCACCTATTCACTGTGCATGTATACCATAACATCGATTCCTTTGGTACTTGGTATTTCCTGATTTTGTGTACAATTTTCTTATTTATACTGAATGCTTCGCATTTTTGAGTTAAATTCTACTCTGCGCTGAATGTTTTCTATATGTTTTATCTCGGGTTTACAAAAAAAGCAATGTCTTACCTAATGTAACAACGAAAAAAAAGGCGCTTCAGACTCAGATTTTCTCACTTATAACTAAATATTCAAACATGACAAGACTTTTCATAGTCCAAGCTATTGAACAGGTATCTCTAATAAATTATTTGTTTTTCTATACTGTTACCAGCCAATGGCATTTTTGCTAATGAGAGATAATATCACACCTGGCGTTCACGCTCGCAATCTTATACTAAATCTGCAGGTGTGTTTGCATTCTACTTGTTTATAATGTGGATGCCCATGCCACAAGACAACAAATAATCTATGCGCCCAATAACAAAAGACCACATGCTTTCCAGTTTTCTTAAGGGAGCATTTCAGCCAATCATAGTAAGAAACATGCCACCAGCAAACTCGGCTGCCCAATGGGAAACGCGCATATGTGAGAGCTGTGGCTCTCGTGTTTCATGATGCATCCTGATAAATAGAGAGAGAAGTTGATTACTTTAAAAGTGAGTGTTTTTACAAGAAATAAACTTGGACGCATGACCTTAATGGTGATGGAGTCATGCGAAGTACGAACAGACAAGGAGAAGAGCACAAAATGTGGCAGCAATTTCTTTAGACACGAATACATCTTGCGTGGTGAAGCAAGTAAAATGACAATCTTTCACCGAAACGCACTAATGAACATGGAGTAAGTTAAGGCGTGGATCTTCAATGCATGCAGCAATTTTTTTCTGCTTGCATTTCTTTGTCGCAGCTGAGTACAGGGTACGATATATTGGTGGCCGAAAGATAATGATGCAAAACAACGCGCACAAACAAAGTTCAGTCTTGTGTGCTAATTGTACCATGTCCCGTAAACATGCAAATTTTTGTCCAGCCAGTATTTCTTGAGTATGCAGGATGAGGCATGTCATTTGCGATGTTTTATATGGAGTGCTCCGAGAACTCGGGAAAACCTAGGCACGAACACCGGCAATTTAGGTTCGCAGTTGCTGCAGTAGAAAGTGGGACAACAATTTTTGCGTTCTACACGGAACCTTGTGGTACACGACACTACTTATGCAAGAGTGTGCAAACTGGAGAAAGTTTCAAAGTTTGTTTCACTATAGAAAAGGAAGCCTTCATCATCATAATCACCCTGACTATGTTCACTGCAAGACAAAGGCATATCCCGTGTTCTGCCATGCAACCTAGTCCAGTGCTTGCTGCTGCTACTTTATACTCGCCAACTTCCTAATCTCATCTGCCCACCTAAGTTTCTGCTGCCCCCCCCTTCACCCACTCGCTTTCGCTTGGAATCCAGTCAGTTGCCCTTAATGATCAACAGTCATCTTTTCTTCTTCATACGTGCCTTGGCCTTCACCAGTTCTTCTTGTTTTCAACTTTCAGTTTTTTTAACACGCGTTTGTTCCCTGGCCTATTCTGCTCTTTTTTGGCTCTTAAGGTTACACCTGCCGTTTGCTTTTCCATCGCTCGCTGTGTCATGCTAAATTGAGCTTAACCCTCTTTGTAAGCCTGCAGGTTTTTGCTGCGTAGGTAGGTAAGTACTGGCAAGATGCATCTGTTCTATACTTTTTTTTTGAGGTAGAGTAGTAATCCACCAGTAATGATCTTAGAATGCTTGCCGAATGTGTTCTATCCTGTTCTTACTTTTCTAGTTACTTTATTTTCCTCTTTCAGTTACGCGGTTACTACCTGTCCTAAATAGACGTACTCTCTTACTGCTGTTTAGTGTTACCGCTACCTCTCTCGAAGCGCTGTTCTCTCCCGACGTTGCTGTGGAGTACTTTCGTTTTTCTGCGGTATAATTTTAAAACCTTCATCCCGTCTTTTTTTCTATATTTCTGTGGTCATGAACTGCAAATCATCCCTTGACTTACTCAGCAATGCAATGTCATCGGCGAAGTGCAGGTTACTAAGATCATCATCATCATCATCCTCATAATCATCATCATCAACCTAATCAGACTGACTACGCCCACTGCAGGGCCAAGCCCTCTCCCATGTCCTGCAATCAACTTGGTTTTGCGCTTTCTGTTGCCAAGTTATACTAGCAAACTTTTTAATCTCCTCGGCCCAGCTAACTTTTTGCCTCGTCTCCGTGCGTCTGCGTTCTCTGGGTATCCAGCCAGTTACGCTTAGTGACCAGCGGTTATCACGCCTAGGTGCTACGTGACAGTGGAAGTAAAAAGAAAAGCCTTAGATGGAATGCAAATAGGCAAAGGCACTGGTAAAAATAAAATAAGAATGGACCTCCTGAAAGATGGTGGAGAAATTGTGTTAGAAATCTGGGTCACCTTATATACGAAAGTGTCTTTTGACGGGAAGGGTACCAGAATCTCGGAAGAACGCCAACATCATCTTATTATATAAGAAAGGAGAAGTCAAGCACTTAAAAATTACAGGCTAATCAGCTTACTGCCGGTTCTCTACAAACTTTTTTACAAAAATAATAGCTAATAAATATAATTCGACATTAAAGCTCTATCAACCAAAAGAACAAGCAGGATTTTGTTTGTACAAGCTACTACACAAAAGACCGTATTTATATATCAATCAGGTAATAGAGAAATCCGTCGAATACAACCAGCCCTGATACATAGCCTTCATAAATTATGAGAAAGCGTTAGACTCAGTTGAGGTATCAGCACTAATTCAGACACAATGGAATCAGGGTATCGAAGCAGGCTACACAAATATACTGGAAGAAATCTAGAGTGAATCCATGGCCACCATAGCTCTCTATAAAGAAAGCGACAGAGTTCCAATAAAGAAGGGTGTAATGCAGAGAGACACCATCTCTCCAATGCTATTCACCACGTGTTTACAGGACGTTTTCAGGACTCTAGATAGGGAGGAGTTAGAGATCAGAATTAGGGAGAGTATCTGAGTAACCAGCGATTCGTTGATGACATTGGTTCATGAGCACTTCAGGGGACCGATTGCGGCTCATGATTACAAAACTGGACACAAAAAGTAGAAAAGAAGGTCTGAAAATTGATATGCACAAAACAACTAAAGTAATGTGCAACAGTCTCGGCAGAAAACAGCTCATTGCAATAGGTGGAAAGGCTGAAAAATGCAGAGAATTATGTCTGCTTAGGACAGGTAGAAACCGGCAACCAGAACCATGAGAGTGAAATAACTAGAAGAACTAAGATTGTGTGGATCACATTCGGCAAGCATTTTCCAATATGAATGGCAATGTGCCACTAGCCCTCGAGAGAAAGGTATACAACAGCTGCATGTTGCCAGTACGTAGCTACAAAGCAGAAACCTGAACGCTTACAAAGAGTGTTCAGCTTAAATTTAGGATGACACAGTGAGCGATGGAAAGGAAAATTATATGTGTAACCTTAAAAGACGAGAAGAGAGCATAGTGGATCAGGGAACGAACCGGGGTTAAGGATATCATTGTTGAAATCAAGAAGTGTGGGCATAGGCCGGGCAGGTAGCACGTTACTAAGGCACTCTCCATTAACTCGGCCGGTTAAGCAACCTCTTCTCTCCCCTTCATCCCTTCCCCAGTGCAGGGTATCAAACCGGATGTGCGTCTGGTTAACCTCCCTGCCTTTCCTTGCATCTTTATCTCTCTCTCTTTCTCCATTAACTCGTATTCATATTTCTTCCGATTCAATGCTTCTGAAGATATCCTGTAATCACACGGTAAATTGCAATGGTGAGATTATATTTCTTGTTTTTACACCCTTTTTTGATTTTGTATGCTGCCGCTTTCTTATGGAGCATCATGGTCGCAGTTCAAGTTCGCCGTATAGAGGATGCGCCAAACCTTTGGAGAGAAAACTTGGGATAGGCGAAAACCCAATGTATGCACAAAGGGAGAAGGAAGACAAAGTAACTACCATATTAAATAGGATAGGTAAAGGAGCTGAGGAATTTTACCGAGATCTGTAAGTAGCCGGGAAAACCAATACCATCATGTAAGAACTGCCAGTGCCCCAAATAAAATCCTACCAATAATGAGAGAAGAAAAGACAGGAAATGATTGAAGGGAAGGAAAGAGGTAAAGCCGCAGGTAAGGATCAGGTAACATCAGATCTGCTGAGAGACGGAAGACAGATTGTGTTAAAAAAACTGGCCACTCTGGTTTAAGCGTCTCTTGATGGAGTTGGTACCTGAATCTTGGAAGAAAAGTAACATCGTCTTAATTCATAAGAAAGGGGACAACATGTACTTGAAGAATTACAGGCTGATCAGTTTGCTCTTCGTTGTACACAAGCTATGTACAAAAGTGATTGCTAACAGAATTAAGACAACATTCGAAATACATGAACCAAATGATCAAACAGAACTTCATACAGTGTAGTGAACAATTGAACACGCTCATACTATTAATCAGATAATATAGAAATGTTCTGAATACACCCAGACACTCTAGGTAGCCTTCATCGATTACGAGATGGTATTTGATTCAGTAGATATATAAGCATTCATACAGACATTGCAGAAACAGGGCGTCGACGAAGCATATATAAATATACTGAAAAAACCTACAACGAATCAACTGCCACCATAGTGCTCCACAATAAAGAAAGGAAGTCAGAATATAAAAATAGGGATAGGTCCTTCTATCCTCAGATAGCATGTTCGTGTCACTGCATCATTGGTGTGCGTGCATACGGGCAGCATCTTTATTAAGCGACAACTTAGAGCTGTATACACCCGTACACATGTTGTTGCGATAAAAAAGAACTTGACGTCGATCCTGTGAACCGCTCGCAAACAAGGAAAATAAATAGATTAGAAGGCTTTGGGGCCCCAAGAAAAGTAGGCAGCCTTGGAGTTCTATTAGCATCCAGGTAGCGCAATCGAGTATGGATGACGGAGTTGCAATGACTAATGTTTGGTGTTAGCAGAGCGTCAGAACTACGTGACATGCCAAGGTCGTCAACACATTTGAGAAAGCAGTTATCTCGCTTTTTACCGAGAAATGTCGTCTCCGCACTTATACTATTTGTGAGGACTACCTGCAGCAGCACACTTCTTTTGTGTCGGTGGGCGCATGTATCGAATTAATTTTTTTACTTTGAGTGCTTTATATGCTGCAGCGTTCCACACAGTTTCCTGCACAATAAAAAAAATTCCGCCATATTCACGAAGTGAATGATGATGAGTGGGCGAAGCTCCGGAGGTAAACCTGGTAAACCATGAATCCTCTGTACATTTTGCCCACTCGATTTTATTACATCGCTCCCCCTAGCGTACGTCGCCGCACTAAATCGAACGATTGCCTTCAACCAATGACACGCGCCATATGTGACATCATTCCTATTTTATAAGATCTCGCGTCTTTCATCAACTACAAGTACCGCTTTCTAGTTTATAACATCTTGCATCTTTTCATCATCAGCTACAAGTACCACCATCTAGTAAACACTACAAGAACTAAACGAGAGGTGGCTACATACAGGAGACGGTACCGCCATCTAGTGAACACTGCAAGAACTAAACTAGAGGTGGCTACATACAGGGGACGGTACCGCCATCTAGTGAACACTGCAAGAACTAAACTAGAGGTGGCTACATACAGGCTACAGGGGACGCACAGCCCACGCCCTAAGGAGATTCGCCCCTAAAACTTTGTAAGTAAAAAGTTCACTCACCCTTTAAGCTTAGTAAGGAATGTTTGAGAAGGTGGCAGTTTCAACTTGAATGCAGACTCTAAATAGCAAACTTCACCGCCGACACTTCAGTTCACGCTTACAGTACTACAGTCGTTGTCTGTTGAAGAATAGATGAAGGCTGCATATGTGCACTGTTTATCAGTGCATAGATTTAGTTCTTAGTATTTGCTATTTTTAACATAACTGCTGTCCTGCTGTAGCATGTCAATGGGCTGAAAAAAGTGTTGTCTTTATTGAAACTTGACGATTGTGTTCTCCGAGAATATTGTCATTTAAAGTATGCCCCTGATTATGTACGATGTTACTCTAGCTATTGTTTGTTGAAAAATAGAAGCTTAATGTGCAATCAATTTGTACATACACACACGAAACATCTAAAACAAGTAAAGACAGTGCATACATCTTACAAATGAGCACCAAAACACTTGGTGTTCAAATGTTACAAGTAAAAAAAATGAATCAAGGTATTCACATTTTACAGAATACCACACGTACATGCGTACTAGAGAGGGCGCATGGCTAGTACGGAACAACTGCAAGCTTGAACTGTTCCTTCCTTACTCTGAAAAGCGTTTGTATCATCGTCGAAGGAAAGCCTCGTGTCAAGGAGGCTTTCCTTGTGTTAAGGAATGTCAAAAATTGTTAAGGAATGTACTATAGCTAAACAAGTTGCGAAAAAATACCAGAATATCATCGGCGTATGTGATAATTTTGAAGAATTTACTGCCTGGCATAAGGAAACCCACTATGCGCTCGCAGTTTGCCACCTTAATAATGAAAGGCTATAGAGACAAAAAGATTAATACCGGGGACAACGAACAGCCTAGTCTCACCCCTTTTTGAATCGCAAAGCTTCTGGTCCCTTCTTAGTTGAAATAAACACAGCTTGATAGATCCTGATAAAGTATTTCGACCAGTCGAACATACTGCTCTGGGAAGCGAAAGATGTACAAAATAGCGAAAAGATACCCGTGTTCCGCTCTATCAAATGCTTCGGCCTGATTGGGTTTGATGAATATGACTGTCTGGTCACGACGTCTTAAACAATATCCTGCAGACACGTGCGGCACACACCCGGGTACCCCGGGCCGCGGTAATACCTCTGCCACACGGCGACAAAGAACTTTCTAGAACTCCTTCAACGTGAATCTCCCCTCTTTTGGGAGAAATAGAGTTTTGATCACCATCATCTTCATCATCCCCAAGGAATTTCGATGGAGATGGAATTGTGGCAGTATGACAAGGTTGCAATCGCTGCCGCGAAGAAGTCAGCCAACATAAATTGGTTGTCGCAACAGTATCCTAATTTCATCTCTAGTTGCCTTTATGTTAATCTTTGTTATGCGGTTTTTACAAAACCACAGTATGAAGTAGGTCTGTAGGGAACAAAGCACAAAAATCATTTCAAATGAAAATCAATTTGCTAAATGCAGTGGTGCTGGCAGTGACGCTGGCCACCTCGCGCCTAAGGCTATGTTTGTATACAATGGCGCCGTGCTCAATGACTAGCTGTTTTGTAGCTTCTGCAGGAGAGTTGGAGCACTGTCAGTCATTTATCTCACGGAAAAACGCAAACACGGTGATGATAACAACCGCACACACGGACGAAATATCTCTAAATGACGGCCGCCCGGCCCGACGTGCGAGTCACGGTGTGGAGTTAATCGGTGTGTAAAGTAGCGGCACTCCGGCGGGTGTATACATATCTAAATAAACACACGTTATGAATGATTACTGAAATATAAAAACATTCAATATCGCCAAAGTCTCTAATTATTTTCACTGCGGCAATTTAGTGCTCGAAAGTTTTGTCGACCTTCAGACTACACGGGGCGAGAGCAATTTGTTCCGCTGCAAAAGGAGATCATCGAACTTCTTTTGCGAAGTGCTCTGTCTACGTTTTGTTAGCGTCACGTATATCAAATTCGGTATTACAGCACGTGAATGAATGATGATGGTATGTGACTTGTGCAAACTTGATAATCATGAGATGCGTGTTAAAAATAATATCGCGACATGCCACGCTCATGATGCGCTGGAGCCCGCTTCGCTAGCATCACTTATACCAAATTTGGCATTACGGGACGTGTATGGATGACGAAGGTATGATACTGGTTCAAGCATGATAAACATGAGATGCGGGCCATGTAACAACATGACTACATGCTACGCTCATCATGCGATCACGGCCGTTTCGCTAGCTTCACATGTACCAAACTCGGTATTACGTGACGCGAGCGGACGACATAGGCAAATGACGCAACCAAACATCATAATCACAACATGCGTGTCATGCAACAACATGACTACATGCCACACTGATGATGCGCTCGCGGCCATTTCGCTAGCTTCACATATGTCAAGTCTGGTATTACATGACGCCAATAGATGACGAAGGTATGTGACTAGTGCAAGCATGACAATCATGAGATGCGTGTCATGTGAGAGCATGACTACATGCTACAGTGAAGGCGCCAATATATTTCGACGTGACGAGGTGCGCATGCTCGCCAGCGTTCATTTTGTCGCGTCACGCCGACGTTGCCACGCCAGGCGCCAGTCCTGCCATATACTCGCCGGCGCGCGCTGCACTGTGTTGCTTTGACGCATGCGCGTTTCACCGCGTCCCTCCATCACAAAAAAAGGGAGACGCAGGCTTGTCTGGGTAACGCATCGGCATAGAGTAATGTTACTCTAAGGCATCGCCGCGAAATGCAGCATGTCGCATCACACCGGTTGCCGTTGGGCCACGCCGACGGACGCTGGTCACGACTGGTGTCAGACTAGAGTGCTCGCGTTTTGCTAACCTAGCGTGGCTATGCGCAGCGTGCGCGCACGTTAACGCTGCATTAGAGTATACTCGCCCCTTCAAGATGCGCTCGCGGCTGTTTCGCTAGCTTCACATATACCAAACTTGGTGTTATGTGACGTCAATGAATGACGAAATATATGACTGCTGGAAACATGATAATCCTTACAAGCGTGTTAGGTAAGAACATGACAACGTACCACGCTCATAACATGCTCGCGGTCGTTTCGCTATCTCCGCATATACTAAATTTGGTATCACGTTGCGTGAATAGATGACGAACGTATATGTCACATATAAATAATAATCATGACGCGGAAGTCATGTACGGCATCATTTACCTCCACCTCGTAACGTTATGCTGATTTTAAAGTGACATGTCAACATTTCTTATTTATGCTTCGCATATCATCAATTTCCACTGACCGTGAGTTCTGCACATTTTTTTTTTGCGCAAGGGTAGTCGTGTTACACGGACAGCATCTTTCTTGTGTGACGACGAAGGAGTTAAACGGTGTTCGTGGGTACCCGTGTGACAGAGGTCTCAGTGGGTATGTCGGACAAGTGATTGACAGTTTATATCTGCCCAGAAACAGCGAGAACATAATTGGTAAATCAAATGTGACAGCATTAGGATAAACCTAAATGTGAAGCGTTAGCCTAAAGACCTTAACAAATAAGTATGGTGGTCTCAGCAGGAATACAACCAAACACTCGTGTCTGATAATTAGGTATTCTACTACAGAGACGTACCAGGTGTCGAAACTGTTTTGCAAAAACACCACAGCTGTGTTTATTGTAGGTGAAACGTCAGCTGCAATTGCACTGCTGGCTAGTTTCAATAACATTTCCAGTGCTCTTTCCTGCTATGCTGTGCTGAAGTATCATAAACGCGTTGTTTTAAGGCGAAAATCGTTATGATAACGCAACAAAGGTCGCGTAAGTCGTAGTTCTCCGACGCTGCTACCGGTGCTCATAGCCACTACCACTAAAATAAGAAAAAAAAATTAAGACAATGAAAAACACCATGAAAACAATGTAATTTCAATCCGGGTCTAGAGCACGCGAGCCCAAATATTCTACTACAGAGCCATGCTGCTCCTTGAAAAGCCTTTGTAAACTGGCCTTAGGCAGGCTTGATGTTGGCAAAGGAATCGCAGTAATATGAGTGATGAAGATTTTTCGAACGGCAAAAGAACAAACAAGTGTCACACAATGCGGATTGCGTGAGGAGTAGGCCGTCGGATCTTCCAACCCATTACAAAAGCTTCAAACCTGATTCTGCATCAATATCGGCCACAGCATCGAAAATGGCACAATATTCTTTGGAAATTCAGTGTGTAGTGAATATCACGTTTCTCTAAAAGATGGCAAAAGACGGCATTGTGAAGGTCATAGGTTTCCCAAAAATTAGCCAGAGTGTACTCTGGCGCTGTGATTGTTCAGTGACCGTGAGAATGATGGGTAGCACATGGATTTGTCTAGTATTCGTACTTTCGGAAGGCGAATGGCACTTGGGGCTTCTTTTACTGATAGGTTTCGATTTTGTTTCGAAGGAATTAACAAACCCTTTTGAACACCTTGATTCAATTTGTAGTTATGAGCCTAAATGTTAAGGTGGTGAAGAGAAAACGCTGGACAATCACTGATTTTGCTAAATGACAGAAGAGTTTCAAGCCACACGAACACCCACAGAGTCAAAAGTACGAAGATTAGACAAATTCATGTACTTTCCATCATTCCCATGCTCACTGAAGCACCATGCATTGCAACTCACATAGACACTAGTGTCATAGTTCTCTCTTGTGTACATATAGAAAACTCTATAGTTAATTAATTAAGGCCTCTCTGCAACACATAAATTATGATGACTGTGACTAGTGAGCGCCCTTCAAGTGTGCTTGTAGACTTACCCAAACAAAGGGTTTGAAAGGCCGCTCTTCTAGTTTTCACTGTGACTGTGCTGCACGTTCCTCGCAGGCCTGGCGGTTTTCTTTAACGGTTCTTTTTAGGGGCAAAGCTCATTAGGGTGTGGGTCTGTCCTTCTTCCTTTGGTGTTGGTAGCCACCGTTGGCATGTGCCCGCTCTTGAGCGGGTATGTGCCACAGAGGATGGCAAGATAGAAAATGGCGGTACTTGAATTGTTCACTAGATGGACGCACGGACGGACGCATGGACGGACGGACAGACAGACTAGCAGACGGACGGACAGATGGATGGACGAGCGGAGCGGGTATGTGCCACAGGGGTTGCGAGATGCGAGATGGCGGTACTTGGAGTGTTCACTAGATGGACGCATACACGTACGGACGGATGGATGGCCACGCGGACGTACGGACAGATGGACGTACGAATGGACGGACAGACGGATGGATGGACTCATGGAGGGAAGCACGGACGGGCTTACGGACGCTTCGCCACACTCGTCATCACTCACTCCATGGTTATGCTTAGTTTTTTTTTTTCCCGTGTGCGAACAAAAATGTTCAAGCTTGTGGAATAGCTGCCTATTCTGCAAAATTTCAGTCTGAGGAATTTCGTTTTATTTGCAGAGATTGTAGTGGGTTTTTCTTGCTTCTTAATTCAAAACCTGAATTTTCCCGACCAAATGCAAGCTAGGTGCCCAGGGTTTCTGTATAGCTTATTGCAGTGCTATATTTGACTTTTTTATGGGCTGCCACTAGACTTGAGTTTTCAAGTTTCAGCGTTACTGTTTTTTTCAACATTTCTTTTTCATTATTGCCAAAGACTTATAATTTGCATATATCTGTGACAGATACGTAGGAACACTGCAACAACAACAAAAAAATGCTACAGTTGCAAGTGTGTGACATGCATATGATCGTGTTAGACGTAACTATTAACACCATGTGTTTGTGCCAACTTTTCAGAAAGTTGTGTACAGCCAATGTCTGCTTTTTGCAATGAATTACTAGGGAACAATATCTTTAATTAATTCTGTTGATTAAAAAAATGTATGCGCACCAATATTTTCTGCACCAGTGCTTCAGCAAAAATGATAGCATTTTAACAGTTTTTGTAGATATGCGCGAATAAGTTGTGTTTTCTTTTTGTTCTGGCATGCAAGACGTAATGTGCTGTGCCGTCTTTTGAGAACACTGGCAATAAACAAATTCGCAAGCAGACAATATGAAAATATGGTCCCGAATGCTTTTGCTCTGCTTGTTCTTTCATCTTTTACGTCATATTGTACATGTTCCTACCTCTTTTCATCTCGCCTGTAAAACAATACATTCTGTATATGTGAAAGCACGTAAAACCTACACGTTCTGCCGTTTAAGAAATCTCTAAGAGAGCTCTTCTTACTATTCCATTAATTTCTCAGTTCCCAACTTCCTATTCTATGAAAAAATGTTGGTACATTGCACAAAACAGAACACCTCGAAGTGTTTGACATCACTGATTAACTCTCACCAGTAAACCTGTTTCTGTTCCAAGACAGATGAAATGAGGTGGGTGGAAGTGGGGGGAAAAATCAAAGTGAAATGCGTCCTCTGCACCATAGAGTTTTTTAATATACACTAGAAAGAACTCCGGCACTAGTGTCTATGGGAGCTGCAACGCACGGCGCTTCAGTGAGCATGGGAATGACGGGTAGTGGACGTATTTGTCTCATTATCGTACTTATGGTCTGCTTCTGGCTTCGTCTGTGTTCATGTGGCTTAAAGCTGTGTTCTCACTAAACAAAAATCAGCAACCGTTCAGCGGTTGCGCTTCACCACCTTATTATTTTAGGCTTAGCATTTCGAATTTGGTCACAAAGTTCAAAAGGGTTTGTTCTTTCCTTCAATACAAAACCGTGATCGGCAATAAACAAACCTGCAAGTGCGAAGATTAGGCAAATTTTTGTACTATCCATCATTTTCATGGTCGCTGAACAATGACAGCGCCAGAGTCCCCTGTAGTTCATTTTAGAAAACTCTACGCTCTGCGCCCTATGTATCTCATTCCAGTCAGTCACAGGCGTGCTTATTCATTTATTTTTGTTCCCTGGGTCGATGAAATTGAGAAGTGTGGTCGATGAGATTGAGAAGTGTGTTATTCAATTCCTTTTTGCTATTCGTCGTTGTCTTGGATCTCATTTGTTTCTTCATAACACGTACTCTTGGTAAACCTGGTACGTTTTCAGTCGGGGAGTTGCAATCTTCGATTACGCCTTTGCAGCATCATCTTCGCTGAGCTCTGATCACATGCTATCCTGCACGCCCCATTCGCTTGTCTGCAGCCCAGTGGCCACAAAGTGAACCTAACGTGTATCATTGTGCAACCTATTTCAATCAGACCAAATGACGGGCAGGGACGAACGAGGTCCCCTTATCAAGAAAACTAATGGGTCGGAGGTTTCTGTGGTTCAAGCCTTGACGTACGATGAGAGAAGCTTCAAGAACGCTTTCATTACGGTATCAATTCATGTTGTTTTACAAGTCACTGTGATTGCTAGAGAACCAAAAAGACAAAAACACTTTAGAAAGTCTTGGACGATAAAGAGAAATAGATGAAAGGGACAGCTGTTGTAATTATTGTTCAGTGCATTGTTAAATGAAGCGTAGCAAGTCGATTTGCAAAACAAAATGCTAGAGAGGCTTACGACTACAAAATTGAGAACACCTTCGGTAACTTCTTACAGTTTGGTTTCGAATGAATCCCATTCTGTGAAATACGATTTGAGTAGAACGTCCTTCTAAAAGAAATATTGACAGTGTTCTCCCATGTCGAAAGAAATCACGAAACTTAAAGCCATTTTTTTCGGGAGGTTACTCGTGTACATCTTATAGTACATAAAAGTGGCTTCAGCTTGTAAGATCTCATTAAACTAGACGTCCATAGAAATATTCTTTTGTCTTGCATTAACACAAACTACACGAATTTCAGGAGATGCTTTTTTACAAAGAATGGTTGCATGCTGCCCTTATAGCGAGGAGCTTGTATGAAAACTCTAAGTTGCTTTAGAAAAAAAAGGAGCCTTGCAAGATCAGTGAATTCAAAATAAATCCTGTATTTTCATGTATTTAATGATTTTTTCGCTGTAAAATATAAATACGGCCATGCACACGGTATTCATAGATAACTAAGGAGTCGGCACAAAGCAAAGTATCTTTGGATAGAATGTTGTTTATAGAAAACTGTTTTACTCGTTAAAATAACCAAAACTTCTGCACCAACATGGAAGAATCGTACGCGAACATACACGTACATAAAATTGCAGGAATGATTGCGCTGTCAATACACGTATGTCACCAAATGCTGTTACCATTGCAGCGTCTAATCTATAGACCAAAGCTTTGCACTGCATGGCGGTTCTGCCAAAACCGTTTGTGAGTAGGCCCGGCGAAGGATTATATTCAAAACAGACAACTTGTAAGGCTATTAGACCACGCTCTAGCGATGGTTTATCCTACATGCCACAATACATTTTTCACTGCGTTTAATTGCGACATGGGTGCCTATTCCCCGCTTTTCCAACAGCAGATGACAGACATGAAATGACAGCACTGTAATCTACAAAGCTTGCACCCCATCAAACTCTAATAGCAAGCAGTGTCCCTGACAAAGAGTTATTGAACTTGACAGCTAAGCCCTAGTTTACCGTACGGCACCCTACTATGATATGCACGTTCCTTTATTTTTCTTTATCGCAGTGTACCTTTCCTTGTTGCTTGTTCTGCCGCGCTTGTTTCGAGTTCCATTGTTTTCGCTTAGTTTAGTCTGGATACGATGGTTTTCCGGGAGCAGCACAGCCACCTGTATTCTCAACTAGATCGAGAAACCATCTTTCATACTCGTTATTAGCTTGTTGGCTCTGACAAAACATGAAATGAATTCGGTAGCTGATCGAAATTATTATACTGCTGAAAGATTTCACACAGAGTGAATATAGCAGCATAACTTGTTGATATCAGATGAGTCACTATTTAAACAGTACGGAAAGGGCCAACGAAGTTTTATTTGTATGTGTTGTAATTACTTCGTAATAGTAATTACGTTTGTGATTGTTTTTCATGTCAATACACTACTTTTTTGTCATTATTCTTTCTATGTCATGGATTTGTTTTCTTTTAGCTAAACAGTCCTCATAGCAGCTGTGGAGCTTATTCTCTCGTGCATTCCTAGTTCCGCATGTGTCAATTATACATTAAGCAATCAATGAAGCATCTGTTTCTGTTTACTACTACTACTACTACTACTACTATCACTACATTATAATACCATTTCAATACTATATTATTATAATTATTACAATGACTTAATACTATAGTAGTAAGAGCGATATACATCATAACTCTGTTCTTATCATTACAATTCTATTGTATAGCATTTGCACAAATTTTTGTTTAGTTGATTTGCCACACTTTCAATGATCAGCAGATAATAAAACTTGTTTTCAAAATTCTTTCTCTGTGCCCTGATAAAAACATTGCAAATTATTCATTCCATTCTTGTGCGTAGGTACCTTCAACATTTGTACTACAATAAACAACACTTAACAAGCATCTATTTTTGAAGCACTTACCCAATAACAAGAACAAGCACAAAAAATTATAGTGAATGAGAAAGAGTGCCAGTTTAGAAGAGACGGCCTGAAGTGAAGTCTGTGCCGCTGTCTGTGAGAGCAGGCCCCTTTCGCCCAGAAAACCACAGTTATTGATGTAGCTGGAGCAGCTGCCAGGCCCTGTCCGAGACCTGTAAGCTCTCAAAATGCGGAAGTACCAATCCAGACATCGTGTTCTTGGGAGTGGACGTGACTCCTGTAATGAGTTTTGCTCAGGTCGGGGGGAGAGACCCCAGTAAGTCATGACACATAAACCGTGCTCTGCAATTGGCATCCGCCCATGTTCCGGTGTATATTTTTTCTAATGTTATGAAAAATAGGCTCAGTCAGCGGCCTACCATTCTCCCTTTCATTATATTTTATGACTGATCTTTTACTAGCTGCGATGTAGAATGTCTACAAACATTCACTCAGCAGGTATATTTTAAACCAGATAGAAAGAAAGAAAGGAGAACACATGGTTGATCGCTCCGTCATATGAAGTGGTATAATGCAAAAATAAAACGGGCTCAAGTAGTTTAATGTTTACTGTAAACTGATAGAAGAGCTTCCACAATTCCTGCTTGTGTTGGACAACTATACAGCACCGGATGAATCCACGTTAGCGCTTAATAATACAACTCCACCCGACGACTAACGTCCATCATGAATGAATAAACAGATCATTGTCGTCACAGATATTTGTGGTGATCTTAGTAGTTAGTTGTGAGAGCAGAACAAGATAAACCGATGCGACAGGCAGAAGAGCGGGACTGGTTGGACGCCAAGCTTGGGCTAAATTCGTCTACTCGCGGCATGGAGTTATTTAACGCAACTTAAGAGTTTTTGACCACCACAGCTATTATAAGCATCTACGGACACAATGGGTATTTACTGTAAATGATGGACGCTACGTCATCTTTGACTGGGCGTATAAAAGTGCTCTAGAGCGCTCTCCTCAGAAAGAGAGATTGTGTCTCTTCCTTACTTAAACCCCTCTCTCTCTCAGGAGAGCGCTATAGAGCCCTCCGAAACGACCAGTTAAAAATAGCATTAGTCGTGGAGAAGGATGTGTATCACCATTGCCCGACCAGAGCAAAACTCCGCGCGCATCGTGAACTTCCTGTTCACAGGCTGCGAATTCTCGTAGGGTGAGCGTAGGTGGTCTAGGCGAAGCCAGTGGGCTTCGCACAGAAACATGAAAAAGAAGCCGTTCTAGGGTGTCGTTGAGTTTACAAATGGCTTTTAAACGAAGTAACACGAAAATACCATGCTATTCACCCACTTGTTCGACCATGTTATAATGTCCCAATAACAGCTACCATTATGATAGCTACAGGCACTGAGCCGACCAACGAGCTGCCAGCCACGCGTAGGTCAGGTTCATTAAAAAGCTTAAAAAAGCAGGCATGGCTGACTGAGCTTGTTTCATTCAGCTCTGCGGTGTCCTATGAGCGAATCTGGTTTTGACAGCCGCTTCGCTCATATACAGAACGCGGCTTCTAAAGCTACCACTCGAGGCACAAATTTAATTTTGGCAGTGACTTTCAGAGTGTGCAAACATGAACTTTGCACGCACATATGAGTGTTCCGCCTATTTATCTATACTGGCTTCGACATCACAAAGAGTGGTGTGGGCATCTACCACATGACACTTTATTCAAAAACGACCCACTATTTGCTTAATGGGGGTGACCGTTAACTCTTTTTGTTTGATTTATTTACTGTTATATAGAAAATAAGGGAACTGCCTGGGTTGGGATATTCTTTTCATAGAATGCATATACATATATAAAATGTTGAAGGCTGCTCCCCCTCGTGAAACATTCATAAAGCTACAGTTTCGGAGTTCTGTATTATGCCTGGTATCAAATTACGAGCATGGCAGCAACACCACCATTTTCGCAAAGTGAGCTCTCCTGGCAATATTATGATTTTTGAAGAAAGAAAAAAGGTGTCAACATCGCGCGGCTTGTTTGATAGTTACGCAATATAAAACCTATGCCATTTGTTTAAAGTTGACTGAAATTCACTAGAGATTTCAAAGTATACACAATTACCACGTGCTGCCATGAAACGTCGATAAGAATACAAGTTTCTCTTCCGGGAAACCAGAACAGAACGACAGCGGTGGGTTTGGATGGCTGTGTATGTGTATTGCATCATTGTATTAGATCAGTGACGTTAGTGTGGTTCTGTGACACTTAGTAACGTTAGTGACGTTAGTAGGGAGGTTTTAAATTGCGTTTGAAGGCGCTGCGGGCGTTGCGGCCATAGCGGGCATCATAGGAGTTTTAGAATAACGTTGGCTCTTCCTAGAGAATAATCTAGAGACTTTAGCTGCCCCGCAAACTAAAATTTACGGGAACAACACATAGCCTCGACACCAGCATTCGTGGGCCGCATGCGGGCCACACACACGGCCCACCATTTCAAAATTTATGCGGGTGGGTGACGAACGTAAACGGCAGCTCGCGTTACGACGCATGCGCAGTGGCAGCGACCGCTCCGCTAGCGCTTGCGGTGTGCCATTCTAAATCTCCCTAGTATTATCTCAGCGTCGTAAGTGGCATAAAGCAATGACAATGTGGATCTTTTAGGTGAAGCATTAGCTGACGCAGAAGCCCAAAAATGAGAAACAAAATAGCAAAAAATATAGCAATTAGGAATAGAAAGTCATGGCGCTGTGCATTGGATTAGCTTGCAAAGAAGGAGCTAGGGGTTTGGCCACAGTGCTATACCGTGCTTCTTCCGGTTTTATTTAAATATTGGGATAGCAGTCAAGCACCGATTTTGAGCCTCCAGTAAACGCATTCAAGGTTACGTCAAATGACCTTCAAAAGTATTGCCTTTTTGAGTGTAGCTTCTGCATTGCGTCGCGTTTACTGAGACCTTCATCTTGCTAAAAGTTCTTTCATTTTCACCTTTTTTTGTTAATTCATATGTTTGGTGGCACCAATTTCTCACTAAAATCCTGCACTCTTCTATTCTATCTTTGTGCATCGCGAGACACAGCCGCACAGTTTCCATTGCAATCTGTGGTCTATAGTGCAACAGAGCAAACCATTGCGAAGGGGAAAGGCATGTTGTTGTAACAGAAGCGCAAGCAAATATGGTTGCTGGTTCATGCTCAGGAGTGTGACAATTTCGCTGCTCTTTCTAGAATAACAGTATGTGTAATCAATGCTAAGATTTACAAGAAAAGACTGACTGGTACGTGTCATTCCTACGGGAGCACGAAGATTACTACTGAATAAGTAATAAATGCAGTAACACAACGTGGTATAACATGCTGTTCTGAACGTTAACGAGGTCACTGAACGTTAACGAGGTTAACGTCAATGTTCACATACTAAGCACGTGAGCTGGTGCATCTAATAGCCTTAAGGCGACGAAAAAGGGCAAGGCTAATCCATGACCACTTTTTTATGATTCGTGTCTTCCCAACGCTCTTACGAAATCTCCGCATAACAGTGATCACGTCCGGAGGCTATTTAACGATCTAGTAAAATAAATTCTTTACCGTTTCAGTATCATAAAGTTCATTCATAGATATACAGCGATTTAAAAAAAGAAGCAACGTTACTGCTGCATGTAACCCCATTACATCTACACGTGTATTGGCCGTGCGAGGCAATTCCCACGCAGGGAACATACCTATTCGGTGACGCGTCACCCAGTGTCTTCGTCCTAGTTACCTTCTGTAAGTACGTATTGATGACTGAGATATATGTGCAGGTGTAACTGTTCTTGAACGCTTGCTACTGCCAACAAAATTTTTAGGAGTGAAGCTCCTTAAGTTGGTCTGTCCAAACCTTGTATGTATGTAGTAGTACGTAACCACCAGTGGCACATACCCGCTCTAGAGCGGGTATGTGCCACCGGTGGTTACGTACTACATACATACATACGTACGTACTACTACATACATACATACTGCATACATACTACATACATACATACACATACCCGCTCTAGAGCGGCGATGTGCCACAATGGATGCGAGATGGGAGATGGCGGTACTTGGACTGTTCACTAGATGGACGCATGGACGGACGGACAGAGAAACTAGCGGACGGACGGACATATGGATAGACACGTGGACGTACGGACGGACGGGCGCAAAAACGTACAGACAGACAGATAGATGAACGGACTCGCGGACAGATGCATGGACAGACGGACGCACGCATGGATGGACGCACGGATGGTCACGCGGATGGATGGAAGCAAAAACAAACAGACAGACAGAAGCACGGATGGACTCATGGACGCTACGCCCCAGTCATCATCATTCGCTCCGTAGATATGCTGTGATGTTTCTACAGGGGATACACTTTCCTTCTTTTATTTCTTTTTGAAATGGATGTGTACACATAACAATATACCCAGACTTCATTTTTTCTCTTCTACAAATTTTACTAACGCTATCTTTTTTTTCTTTAGTTAACAGTGCGCATCTGTGAAGGGAACTCAACAAGGACAGGCATTCGTGCGCAACGGCAGTCATGTGCAGTGGGCGTGAAGCCCGGTGCTACGGGCGCTTCCGAGGAATCATTCAGGCAGCACCTGAGCAGAAAGCGTGCTGTGCTGCCTGACAAACCAGGCGAGGATCGGACAGTGTGGCCTTTTTACAACGACAACGCTGTAACATCAGCCATTGCAACGGGTTTTGGCATGCGGCTTACTTTATTGAGCGTCCCTTGCGACATTCCCTGTTTCTTTCTCAATATTACCAGTGTGCTGCAGCCTGTAATAACGCACCTAGTCACGCTTGAACCGCCTAGCTTAACGCACGGAGAACGGGAGATGCACGCAGGGCGATTTTCCCGAGTGTTTCCATCAATCGAGCGTCTGCTCTCTTAGACCCCTTAGCACTTACTGCTATCTGCACTGCTCGTGTCTATAGCTTCACATTCCTAGAGGTCTCTCTACTCTATACTGTCTCTGCAAGCGCCTTGCTTACAGGGCCGTAGGTCCGGCAGAGCTCAGTCTGAATGGCTTTCGCAACGAGCAAGGCTACGTTGATGGGTTTATGTGTTGGGTCGTTTTGTCATTGGACACCGTAACATATCTCTTGTTTCTCTCGTTGGTAACATCTGTGCCCTGCTTTGTTTAGTGGCTTGGTGGCGCAGGAGAAATCTATTTATAGCCGGTGAGGCTCAGGTGTCGTAAGGTGCAGCAGAGGTACGCGTCCCACAGTATTAGGCATAAAATATATTAGTGTAATTTTCGTCCATTTTTGTACTTTTTCGTCAAGTGACACCCCGGCACTGGTCAGCAACAAAGAAGACGCATGAGCTACGCATGTCTAATAAATTACTTCTTGCTTTTCATCATGTTCTGGTGTCAACAAAATTATGTTAGAGTAATCGTGTATATACTGCCGTGAAGCTGTGTATTATGTATTTTTCCTGTAGCTCAGTATAACGTGAGCTCCTCATCAACTGAAAAGGAAAGCTTTATCATTACTCAGGTGTAAATAATATTGAAGGAGGCGACATACGGTCGACAGACAAACAGCAAAATGATGCCCAGAGCGCAAAGCATAGTGGACAGCCAAACAAAACGATGCATGTTGTGAAAGAAAGAATGCTGCAAAAAGACTCGATTACCCCGATACGCCTGTGGTAAAATAAAAAAACATAACATTCATTCCAGAAGAACGTTTTCAAAAATCTCTTCGAATTCAGTAGTAGGATGTGCGATTGGCTAAAGTCTGAAAATTTGTTATGAGTGAGTCGAATGCTAAACCGCTTCTCTATCAATCAAGCTACACAGCGGAATAGCTGAACATTTTTGCTATTGTCGCCGCAGTTCATCTTATTGTTTATTCAAACAACGTCCGCGATTTATTTTCAAACAACGCTATATAAATTGCAACGAAAAAGCCAGACGAAGTAAACTGCATACAGACAGACATGCGTAAGCTTGCGACTAGTCGGAGAGCCGGTGGCCGTTACATTTCACAGTGATTTTTCTACGCCCTGTACAATAATGACCATTAACGCAGCATTGATGCCGTACTAAAGCGCGATTTCGTCCTGCTGCTGTTCTTTTATGCGTGTAGAGGCAAAGCTGACTGGGTGGCTGACGAACAAAGCGGAGATTGGGAGCACGTATGTTCACCTCATGATAGCATCTTGAGCATGAGCGGAAACAGCAGGGCCTGTGCTAGGCCAAATGCATAAAACCCTCCGGGTCGTTTTAACCCTTTTTTTTCATGTTGCTGCTAGAATAGACCATATATGTCGTTTCGTCTATCGACTTTATTAGTGTTTTGCGCTTCACCTAGCCCTGTGCGTCTATAGCCCTTGAGTAGCCCTTTTTTGCTCCTATTTTTCCTGTGGTCATTGTTCAACAGACACTGTGAAACCGAAGTACGAAAGCGGCCGTTTCGAAGCTGTCTACTTTCTTGAAGATGAAGGATTTTAAAACAAGCTTTAAAATAGTCGACCCAACGAGCTCTGAAGTTCATGGCGGCGTTCTTTTCTTATTAGAACATTGTCTTGTATATCTTACCTCGATCACTAGAGCTTTTGTTACCGTGCTTTTAGACACAGTGCTTTAGTTTGTTCTCCATAGGATAACACAGGGAAAATACAGACATTTCTCTGTATCCCTTCTACACGCGAAGATACAGCGGGAAGCGCATATGCTTTAGTATTTCTAACTAAAAAGACAATGTTCGGCATCACGTGGTACATATTAACAAAGTCGCCCAATATTCAGTTCAGTGGCAAAGTGCCGCTGAATGGTCTAAATTGTTGACCACTTTTCCTATCATAGTTTTGCGAGTTTGAAGGAATACATTATCAATAGTACCCGACTCGGGTACACTGCATATTCGGCGCACGTGATTTTTAATCATCCTTAGGGTGGAGCGAATTCTAACTTTTATGATTGAAACTAGCGTTACAGAGGCGACAGTCGTAATCTGGCGTCTGTTCGTTAGAAATCATATTTTCACAATTGTGAATGTACTTTAATTTGTCTACCACCAATCCACATTCTACCTACTTTTCCACCCACCGAAGGATATCGATAACAATAGAATTCGTGCCATCAAGCTTAGATCAGACGGTAGTATCCAGCATCGCGCAAAACTAGCTTGCTTTCGTTTCTGCTTGGTTTAGCCTGGTGTAGCGTTTGCGGACGCTTTCAGTAAACAGTTATTGAGGCAATGTTGCATTAGTCGACCGCTTGTCGTTGACGTACAAAGCGCAAAGTCGTGTGACCCCAGTGGTGAGAGTGGAGCGAGGTGAGAAGGATGAAAAGGCTGCACTGCGCTTAGAGTACCTGGCGCAAAAGTGGAAAGTTCTACAATGTACAATGACGGTCAAGAGGGCGGTTCCGTGGACAGGTCGGGAAGCAGTATGGCGTGAACAGAAGGTTGGCGAAGGACTTCAACACCAACAAAATACGGTACACTAGCATAAAAATTGGTGTGAACCTTTTGCTATGATGTCTGCTTCGCGTAGCTGGTGTGGGGGAATTCAAAAATAATGGATAATTATTTCAAGAGGAGTAAAATGTACACTCTTAATGGTTCGCAAGCAATATCAAAAACATAAATAAAAAAGATGGCAGCATATCCACGGAGTGAATGATGGAGAGTGGGGCGAAGCATTCGTCCGTCCATGCGTCCGTCTGTGTGACCGTCCATGCGTCTGTTTGTGCGCCCGTCCCTGCGTTCTTTCGTGCATCCGCCCCTGCGTCCGTTCATGCGTCCATCCATGCATCTGTTTGTGTGTCCGTTCGTTCATCTATTCAACACTCCAAGTCCCACCATCTCGCATCTTTTTATCATATATTCCCCATGTAGAAGCACCGCCATCCAGCGGACATTCCAAGGACTAAACGAGAGGTGGCACACGCACACTTTCTTACGGCCTGCGCTTTGGGTTCACTTCCCACCTTTAACCACCTCGAGTTCATGGTATATTCTAGTTCACTGTATTCATGGCACTGCGACCAAACGCTCGCTAAACCTTTCGAAAACCAAGGAGGTTACGCCCAGCGAGTATAACGTAGCAACCTTTCCCTGTCAGATAGGGCTCAATTTACATGCCAATGGCTGCTAATGAGAAATGAGAGACAGGAGAATTCGGCTTTTACTTTCTTACGGCTTGCGCTTCGTATCTACTTCTCATTTTTAACCACCTTGAGTTCATTCATGGTATATACAAGTTCATTGTAATCATGGCACTGCGGCTCAACGCTCGCTAAACCTTTCTAAAGCTAAGGAGGTTACACCCAGCGAGTATAATGTAGCATCCCTTTCTTGTCCGATAGTGCTCAATGTACATGCCAATGGCTGCTATTGGGGATCGCAGCGTGCGCGTTGACTAAAAGCCGAATGCTCATGTCTCTCATTCCCCATTAGCAGCCATTGGCATGTACATTGAGCACTATTTTTCATTGTTAAACAACGCACAGAAGAAATCTCTCACTGGCACCACCTTGGAGGTCAAGTGTTATACCTATTTCGGGTATGTGCCACTGGTGGTTACATACGAGGGACGCCCAAGCCACGCCATGAGGAGCTTCGCTCCTAAAAGGATTTCAATAAAGGAGGTACTTCAAGTCATAGAGCTCGTGGCGCCTTTTTTGTATTTACTATAAAAATATTTCTAAAAGAAGTGTCTCATGTTTCTTATTAAAGTGCTTGCATAAGTTTGAAAGGCTGAGCTCAGACTTAAACATAAATTCTAAGGACACCATAGAGCGACAACACGGCGACACAGCACGTTTCATCGCTACAGTCCACTCCAATATAGCTTATGGCGCTATGACACACACACACACACAAACGCGCGAGCGCATGCGTATGTTGTGTGTGGCGTTTCTTTTCATAGTTGTTTATTACCGTGGTTATTTCAATGAACGCGTGATAATTCAGAGGTGTTAAAACATAGTTTTAAATAAGGGAAGCTCCGTCAGCAACACACCGGCAGTACAAAACGCAGCTTTACTTTTGCCTGTAAAGGGTGCACCGCCACACGCATACCCTTTCTGTAAGAAAGAGTAACTAACGTTAGAAGATTTTAACTGCGTAAGCACTTGTATGGTGACTAAATTAGGAAACTGCCCGTCTGCCCTTCGTCCCATGTGACAATTCAATCTGAAATGATAAAAATAAAATGTATAAAAGAAAAAATTCTTTGACCACTTGGTGCGTGAACCTGCGCCCTGAGCGCGTAGTGGGAGGGCTGCAACTGCTGGACAGCAGGGTTTTCCTACTTTTGCATTGCTCATTTTTGTTCTCCTTACCCTCTCCCAGTGTAGAGTAGCAGGGTAGAGCCTGCTGTGGCTCAGACTGACCTCTCTGCCTTTCTTTAAATAAACCTGTTTCACTCTTTTTCTCAATACAATCAGAGCATGTGAATGTGTTACATGAAACCATATGGAAAGTAAAAGCAGGGAATTTGCCATGAAGCAACTGCTAAAATTTTTTCGTCATGGTACAATAAAAATATTTGTACTATGAAGTGAAAAGCCGACTTTGTGGATCGCACATATCAGGAAAGTTTTGATTTTCGAAAATTTTATGCCAAACACCCCTTCGATTGGTGAAGATACGAGTCTTCCATTAGGCTGTTATAGGTGCTGAATAACACGAGAAAAAAATAAATAAGTTATTATAATATGCTCCCAAAACAGTTTTAGACCTGCACACTTTGATTCGGTTAATTTTAATGCTTACAAATACTTTATAAACTCAAAAAAGAATTTCTGTATGACTTTTTCTTGGCAAAACAGTTACTGTACAGAAAGAACAAGAAAGCACAAACTCTGACATCTGGAAATTCATATAATGGGTACCATATTCCAAACAACTGAGAATGCCATATCGACTCTCCGCCCCCACTGTCTACAGTATTTGTATGTCTGGTGCATACAGCAATGTGCATACAGCTTCGGAATGCATTATCAGAACACATACAGGAAACGTCCAGCCAGAACAGAACTGTACTTGCCGTATGGTTTGACTACATACGGAGTAAGTTGCTACTTATAGTTATTTCTGAAAGGGGAGCAAGTTGCTTTTACTAGAATACAGTTTACCGGAAACACAAAAAATTGGGGAATAAAAAAATGTCTTTTGTTCAAAGGAAACTTCACTTTGGAATTGAGTTTGTGCCATGCGTGCATTTTTCAATGTCCCCGTATTGCCCTCCGTGCTAAAATATCTTCTAGACTACTAATAAAAACGCATTTCCAAAGGCAAGTGCCGTGCGCATTCACACATGAACGTTTCCTTAGGCGTGTGAAAACATAGGCTTCGGTAGACTTCTTAGGCAGTACTTGCAGCCCACCTTTGGAATGTCAGCGTTGATGGTTGTATTGCATATTGTATTGTATCGCACCTCACTCGTGCGCTACGCACGATAAGCTCAAGGGGCTTCGCCCGATCTTGAAGCTATCGCGTGTTGATCAAAGGGGCGTTGCCCAGAGTGTATTATAAATGTGACGAACTGAGTAAACGGGGCAGCACTAGCTGCCTGACGCACCTGCTGTCACGCTGATCCTTGGTTCCATACACATATTAGAGAAGTTCACGCATCTGAAACTTTTATTCCTGTGAAAAGCTCACATGACGGAACAGCTCAACTGAATAAATTTTGTAAAAATCAGCGATAGCATGAAGTATACATGACAGGCGATTTATTTGAAAAAGGCGCTTCGCATTTTGAAATAAATTTCAATATGTCATACAATTTCGGCAAGGATCAAAGTGCACACGAACCTATTTTAGGAATCTAAGGAAGAAAGCACTTGGACAAGAAATCAAGCTTGAATGACAGCCGCTGAATTTTTCTGAAAGCACGAGATCTTGTAAAGACACAACACTTGATATATCATACGGACAGCGTGGTTTTCTTAGATGCGTAGGAGCTTTTGCTCGAGGCTGTGTTTGTCTTCTCACGCGTCCGCTACAACACTGCGCATCTCCCTCGACCTCTCTCTATCTCTCTCCTCTCCTACACTCCTCTCCTCTCTCTACCGCGTTGGCAGCAAAGCCGACCAAATGCCCCCTCAGTAGTGCGGCCACCACACCCTCCACAGTGCACGTGCATGCCCCTCCTTCCCTCTTTATCCTATCCTATGCTCCTCCTCTATTTCGAGTCGGTGGCTAGGGCAATGAGACGCTGCCTCAGTAAACATGCTTACTTGGTACCTGTTGATCATCGGTCTTGCAGCGTTGAAAGCACGTCGGCTTTGGTTAGCACCGGATCACGTTCTCTCTGTATCTCTGGCTTGTGCATTTATACACCAGCTGGTTAGAAATGCTGTAGTCATAGTCACCGGCAACTATCACGGAAACAATCCCCGCCATTGAGTGATGGGCACCATCAGCGTTAGCAACGTAGAGATTCTGAATGTTAGTGCACCTGCTTAAGGCAACGTAGACGAGCTTCTGTTATTGCCATTCACCATTTACACACTGCTTAGCATCCACAAATGGTTGCCTTTAGCGGGAGATGTTGTGACTTTTGTACTGTATGCGTCAGTCGCATGTTTAGGATGGTAAGTTGCTGAAGAACGACAATGTAACAAATGCGATTCCACTTAGAAGAGAAATAATTTTGATGCTTAAGTGCAGAGCCTGCGAAAGAGACCTTCATGATAAAACATGAAAAATTGAAAGACAAAAACAGAAAGGGGGGGGGGGTAAGAAACTGAATTGCGCAAAACCAGACATCGTATCTTATCGGCGGCAACTGCTATGAATGGATATTACCAGAAGCCTTTGTGCTGGGTAACGATTCTGTATACTCTTGCTTCTGAAGATTGCTTCTTATATTGTTTATGTACATAAATTATATAGTAACATAAATATATATATATATATATATATATAAATATATATATATATATATATATATATATATTTATATATATATATATACCATATGTAAATATGTTACAATATATTGACACATTCATATGTAACATATTTACATAAGTTATTCTGTTTATTTACATACATTACTGATTGTCAGTAACTACACCACGGTCTCTTGTCACGCCCAAATGAATCTATGCAGCATTTGAGCTTTGTGTTACTCATGGGCTTTTAGGCTGCTTTACTGGTGTGTTCACCAGAGCGCGATCTTAGCCAGTTCTTTACAGAATCAAGTAGCACCGGCTTAGAAACACTAAAAAATGTCACCCAAACATGAATCATAATTGAGGTTATAAAGCTTTTCTTCTGGTAAGGTCTCTGTCACTATTGTGCTTCACAATTAGCAGATGGTTGCGTGGAGTATACTCTAAAAGAGAGGGTATACCAGACTCTTTTTCGATGGTTCTGACTTGCCACGTAAACGACTTTCTTTAGAGAAATAGTGTGACTCTCTTGGTGGGTCAGACTCAGTGAATTCTAGAAGTGTACTCTCACTCTTTTAGGAAAAGTGACAGCACTCTTTTGCAAAAGATCACACTATCACTTCTTAGGAAGCCAGGCGACTCTATATGGTGACACTGCTACGTGAGTGAAGCGACCGATTCAGCTATTTTAAGCTAATCAACTGACCCATGTTCTACTTCTCGCGACTACTGCTGAAAATAGTGAAGTGTTCTTTTGAACAACAACAGAACTAGGTGGGAGTTGGTTTGATCTACCTGCACACCACTTCTATACCTTTCTTGTCATTGCCAACGGCGTATCATTCGGTCTCCCATATTCAATCGCGCTGATAAAACAATAACAATGCTGATGACAGACTTTATATACAAACTTTAAATAGCTATACATTGTTGACCTGCATTTGATTACGCAAGGACGTGTATGAGCTATACGGTTACGTGCTCGTATAGCATACTTATTTTGGTATTTCTTGTTAAATGCTGAAAAGACGATGGAAAGGAATGATCGATAACACTGAACTATTTAAACATATTAGCCGTTTATGCTAAAAGAATGAGAAGTTCATTAGCCTGCTGAAGAGAAAAAAACACGAAAAACGATTCCCCTGATCGCACGTAACTTGGGAATTATTGTTATGTGAAGCATGCGGATGAAAGGTCACTGCGTTGTAATTTTTCTATTGAGCGAAACGTTGAGGTATCGCTCTGAATATATGTAGAAATGCTCTACACACAGACACATGTTGCATAGTAGCCTGTTTACTGTTGTGTAACAATGCCAACTGCAACATGGGTATTAGCAACACCAGAAGAAATAAGCTGATATTAAGCGCTTGTACAAGAGAGGATGGTGGCCCTGGACACTGCTACACAAATGAGCTTCATTGATTGGCACTGTACAACAATTGTGTTTAACCCAACGTAACGGCTGTATGATAGAATTAAGCATGTACTTTTTATAAGAGTAAATAGCCAGCACAGCAACCGCAAATATTTTTCGCGAACGTTATGGTCTACTTTAAAAACTGTTCCGAGACCTGGCTTGGCGCTTTGGTAGAATACTTGACTGCCACGCAGAATTGTTAGGCTCGACTCCAGCTTGGACCATGACATTTACTCTGTGCGTTCGTTATTTCAACTCTGTCGAAGCCAGCATTTAGGGGTGAAATGTCTTAGGGCCGTTCTAGCTCGCGACCATCACGCCCCATTAAGCTGAAACTGAAACTGAAAACCTGTACAGCAAAAAGCGAAAAGCATTTGCGTAAAAAACCGCTTTATGTGTACATCAATCGTGTGACAACACAATACCTGAACACTGGTGCCCTCTGTCAGTCCGTGCATCTCTCAGTCCATCCATCCATTCATCTGTTCATCCGTTCATTGATGTGCTCGTCCGTTCTACATGCGTCCGCGCATACCTCAACCTGTCCGGCAATTCATACGTCCATGCGTCCATCTGCCCGTATTTTATACCAGTCGGCTACTTAAACGTAGATAATAGTGACATTAGGATCTATATATTTTTGCGTTACTGTGTAGATACAAGCTCTTCATCATCTGTGGCACATGGCCACATACCAATGGCACATACTCGCCCACGAGTCTGTTCCACACGTCTCACATGATATTAGGTTTCACGTAGTTTTTTTATTTAGGTGATGTAAACTTAAGCAATCCTTGATGCATTTAGCCTTGACCAAGCAGCAAATTCATAGCTTGACGATATATAAAGGTTTGTAAAAGTGCAGCATACCTATTATTTTGATCAATTAGGTGAAAATAAGCTTGTAACGAAATATCTAAAAAGGTATAAAGTGGGATATCTTTCATTCCGTGAAAAAACTGAGAAAGCGCGACTACTGCTAGTGACACCACAACGCATACTACAGGTACTTTAGGTGCTGGTAGAGCAAAAAAAACGCGTTAAAGCATTCAGCAAAGATAAAAACGTGATCTGTTTACAGGAGCTTAACAAGTTTTAGTGATTCTCGGTTTTCTTGATATTCATAGTGTCAACGCCAGTAGTACGAAAAATAGCCAAATCCGAAAACGGAGCCACTTCACATCACGCAACGTAGGTTACTGTTCCCTGCTGTAGCTTGCAAGCGAACACTTTGTGTCCACTAAAACACAAACAGCTAATTCAGTGCTTAGTAGGCTTGTTACGTTGGGTAGCCCCTCTTTCCTCTCTACCAAACATTTTTTTATGTTTAAATATACCGCTTTTTAAGTGCTGCTGTATCTGAGCCTGCTAAAGAAGCAAGTTTCTTTCCCCCTCGTGCTCTCTGCACTCCATTATAAATTTAGTCCAAACGTAGTATCCTGTGCCGCACAAATTAGTATTTTTTTTCTTTTTTCCGTTCACGCTCCAGAAATCAAGAGACACCCCCTAAAAATTCGCTTTCTTTTTTTTTCTTCGATTTTAAATTGCTTTTAGCGAAAAAACGGTGGTTGTTTTTTGAAGAAACTAAATTGGGTTAGGCGAGTTGCGCACGTTATTGAAAGCTTAACGTGATTGTTAGAAGATAGTTTTCGGGACTTCGACCCGGGTTCCCTCTCCTAGCATGCTGCAGTTGACGTCTTAGAAAATTTTTAATTTGTTTTTCTTTTCAGACAGAAGAGATCAATTATTTTTCTTTCTCTTACATGCACACTCATTTGAATTCTCACTTAGAAAAGAAACATGAGCTTACATTGAAGGCAGCAGCAGACTTCAGCATGTTAAACAAAGTGGTGAGCCAACTAAAAGGTGCTGCGGTGCTTTCTTCGATAAGTTATATAGTTTATATGGTTGCCTAAAATTAACTGTTGAGCTATTGTCAAGTAGCCAATAATATTAAACAGAGAAGGAACAAGGAAAACGTGGTTCATAGAAACAAGATTCGAAAGCCTTGTAGATTATATATATATGAAGTTTTCTTTATTGTACGACAAACTTTACAGTGATAGCTTTTAAGAGATAACAACACGGCTCACGTGCGGTGCCATAGTGTTTCGTAACCACTATCTCATCATTTAAGAAAAAAATATCCAGCAAATAAATAAACACAAGGACACTATGTGATTCAAACATGGTTCCCTTGCGTGCAAGTGCCTTGATCTACCACTGAGCCCCACAGGTGCTTCACACGCCTTTCCAACCTGGCCCTAGGCAGGCATAATTTCGGGACAGGATTCGCGTTATGAATAATAAAGCGTTTTGGAACACCACAGGAACAACCTGGCGTCCATATGAGAATTTTGTAACAAGTGGGTCGTCCAATTTTCCAACCCCTTACTGAAGCTTGTTCTTGATCACTTATTACCGGTGGCGCATACCAACTTCAAGCATAAATCTTAACACATAATAAGTGTGTAGCGGATACCATGCTTCTCTGACGAATGAAGAAGGATAACATAGTGAATGCCGGCCAATTACACAGATATTATGATTCGCGTTGCGCAGGACCAAAATAAAGACATCTTACCTCCTTCCTTATATACGGCATAGTGGGTACCCAGTAAGTGTACTTGTAACAGTTAGCTAATTGATTATTTCGTGGGGTTTAACGTCCCAAAACCACCATATGATTATGGGAGACGCCATAGTGGAGGGCTCCAGAAATTTCGACCACCTGGGGTTCTTTACCGTGCACCCAAATACGAGTACACGGGCCTACAACATTTCCGCCTCCATCAGAAATGCAGCCACCACAGCCGGGACTTGATCCCCGGACCTGCGGGTCAGCACCCGAGTACCTCAGCCACTAGACCACCGTGGCGGGGCTGTAACAATTAGCTAAAGAGTGTAGAAAACGCTGTGAAAGGCCATTTTTTCAAGTTTAGCTGAAACTTCGCAAACAAGTGTTTGCGAAGTTTTTTGTTACATGGATGTGAAAGTTACAATTAAAAAAAATCTTACCGCTCGTCCCACGCAGGCCTGATATTTTTTTGCCCACAATATGATTGTAACATTTGTAAGTGATAAAATTTTGCTTCGAGGGCCTGTCTGTAAAGTTTTTATACTCTTTGATTGACACAACATTTTTTATATTAGAACTTCAGTAAACACTTTTTTTCAATCAGCACACATCGCACATTTTCTGGACGCCTAGCATTCTCGTTGAGCTACGTGCCCATTTCGTATAGCATGCGTGCGCGTGCCAAAGCTCGAGAAAAAAAAAACAAAAAACGTGCATTTGAAAAGCAAGGCAAGAAAATTATTGACCGTGTCCCTGAAGAGAACCATAATTGGATGTGAAGCACCAGCGGTGCGCGCCGCGTTGACCCGGCTGATACGGGCACGGACGCGGGTGCAGGAAGATTGGTTTGAAGCAAAACTTTGTGTAGTCTTTACTCGTGTAAAAGTTTTTTGAAACGCAAAGAAACGGGAGGTGGGTTGAGTTTTGTGTAGGTTTCATCGCTGACAAACGAGCCAAAAGCGTTTCCACTCGACGTGCGGTCGAAAGTTGCGGCCGATGGAGAGGATGAAATGAGAGAGAAGTGTGTTGGGAGTGGGCGGAGGAGCAACACCACCTAGGTGTGTTGGGAAGAGCCGGCAGCAACTGCGGGTTAGGGTGAGAGGGACGTCAGGGCACCGGTATGAATTGACCTATTGGAATCGTTGGAACAACTACGGCGGGGGCAATGCAGTGCGGTGCGTTGTCATGGAGACATGGACGAACAGTGTTACGCAGGCTAGTCAAAAACTGCTTCGCATCTAAAACAACTTGCAAATTTGACACAAGGTTCAATCTACAGCGTTCCGACACGACACTGGAGAACACATATCTCAATCTACGGCAGTGCAACGTTCGCATTTCTTGATCACAATCCATCCCTTGCTTTCTGCCACCTGAATTTTGTGCACCCACCAGGTTTCTCGCGTCCAAACCCTCTCAGACAAGAAAATTAGCCCAGCCTTACAGCATCGTTCTGAAGGCACGTGATCTTGTCGAAGAGTACTGGCACATCACGTAGTTTGCTACGAACGTAACACGCAGTACTTCCACAAATATAAAATTACGCAATGGCGGACGGAACAACGCAGCAGTCCTCTTTTCTCATGCCGTGTTTTCTTACATATATTTCCCAGCCATCCTTCTCTTTTTTTTTCTTTGCAGCCTTTTTTCTGTGCAGGCATTTCTCAAATGATTAACATCGTTGATGCTCCTCTCTCATGCTTTACTTCCTTCTTTGCCACTACCATTATAATGTTTCTAGCTGTTTTATAAAAATGCGTCACTTTTTTGCACTGGCTGATGCATTCAAGACGCTCCAACTCATTTGTTATTAAGAAAACACTTCAGGTTTGCCTTCTTTTCTTACGAACAGCGCGTTACTACGTTCATCATGATACACCTCGCTTACGTGGCGCTTGGGTCACTACACGTGGTATAGTTCAACGGGCTACGTAAGTTTCAGGAGCGCGTTAAACTACCAATTATCAGCTCTTTTTAGGGGCGAAGCTCCTTAGGGCGTGGGCTGTGCGTCCCCTGTAGCCTGTATGTAGCCACCTCTAGTTTAGTTCTTGCAGTGTTCACTAGATGGCGGTACCGTCCCCTGTATCTAGCCACCTCTAGTTTAGTTCTTGCAGTGTTCACTAGATGGCGGTGCCGTCTCCTGTATGTAGCCACCTCTCGTTTAGTTCTTGTAGTGTTTACTAGATGGTGGTACTTGTAGCTGATGATGAAAAGATGCAAGATGTTATAAACTAGAAAGTGGTACTTGTAGTTGATGAAAGACGCGAGATCTTATAAAATAGGAATGATGTCACATATGGCGCGTGTCATTGGTTGAAGGCAATCATTCGATTTAGTGCGGCGACGTACGCTAGGGGGAGCGATGTAATAAAATCGAGTGGGCAAAATGTACAGAGGATTCATGGTTTACCAGGTTTACCTCCGGAGCTTCGCCCACTCATCATCATTCACTTCGTGGATATGGCGGAATTTTTTTTCTATACTTTTGTTCTACCTCCATCTTGATTCTTCCATTTCTGCTTGATTGCACTGTCGCGATAAGCTCTTATGACCGGTTTCGCATCAAGAAAATGGGTTTTAGTGTTCTGAAAATGACTCGAGTGATCGAGAGCATCACTCCGAAGGTTTTCAAGCGCAAAGATAAAAGTCACGATAGGTTATGTGTTCCGTAAGAATGTCAGGGCATTTTGCGATATGCAGCTGCGTGTCTAACTTGTTCAATCTCCTCGTTACCTCGGCACTGCTGTTTACTTTGACGATACAGAACAGTGGTTAGCAATTGCTCAAATGACGTGGTACAAAAGGAAAGTAGAAAAAACTCACATCTAAAGGCGTAAGCACGTTCATTTATTATTGCGATTTGGTTAGTAATGCCAAAGTTAGTCCAAAAAAACATTTACTATTCAGAGTTCATGTAGAATATATGAAGTACCTACCGGACAAGGATACACGCTTACACATTGGGTTGTTGAGGACCATTGCTGATACAGCTGGCTTATAGGAAGGCCTGCTCATACTCTTGTAGGCTTTTGAAGCTTTACTGTTGTTGGTGAGGCAGCCTTGGCCTTATTATAAAAACACTGTCCGCCACGTTACAATGAGGGCGACATGGGAGGATAAAGGCTAACAAGTACCAGTGAATAATTACTGTCTGTAATGGAGGCTTCTAACAGTTTAATGTAGGAGGAGAGGCACACCGAGTAGTAATAATCATCCAGTCATTCATTCCATCATTTATCATATCGCAAGGTACATGAGCATGTTTCATACAAGATTTTGAGGTGTTAGCAATGAAGTAGAGGCAAATACGGCGAAGTTGAATAAAGATATATTGCATAAAATGACAATAAAAACATGGTTGATCCCTCCGTCGTGAGAATCGGTGTCTTCGCTTTAACGAGTGGGTCGCAATAGTGTCATCTAACTTTGTGCGCATCGCCTTCTGAAGTTATAACTTCCATCCGTTCTTGGTACCTGCCTGAACTTAGCCGTAAGGCAACTGACGATTGTAAAGCGTAACACTGGCTGTTTCAAAGTATGCTGTTGCTAATGGAAAAAAAGAGCTACGTAAACGTCACTTCAGGAGTCGCAGAGAGCTCTGTGTTTCGACGTAGAATAGTTTTGATATATATAACTTTATATACTTCGTTATTACGCCCATCTTACGACTGTTACCAGATGATTGCGTGGTGTACCGAAATATATCTAGTGATCAGGGCGCGACAGCACTTGAGCGAGACATGTAGAACTCATGAGTGATGTGAAGAGTGGAACATGCGTTTAAATATTAAGAAAATGCATTCATACGTGTTTTCCTAAAGAAAAAAAAACCACTGATAAATAACTACAGTGTAAAGAAAGAGTTAGTTACCACATTTGATGTTTCTGAAAACTTAGGTGTCATGTTTTCAGCTGATTGTTCATGGAATGCGCATATAAGTGCGATAGTTAGTAAGGATGGACGGGTGCATCTTTGTTCAAGGAAAGCTGATATCTCGAGAGAGAATTAAACAAAATGCGTTTACTGCACGTGTAAGATAAATATTAGAGTATGCCTGCTCACTATGGGATCCATCGTAATCCACTGTGAGTTCTCAGATGGAAGGTATTGAAAACAGAGTGGCCAGGTTCGTCTTAAGCAACTATTGTATAACAAGCAGTGTTACAGTGATGGGGCAAGAGTAGAGTTTGGCGTTCTTGTGTTCGCGCCGACGAAAGTTAAGGCTGAATCTGTTTTCAAATATGTAAGAACAACATACGCATAAAAAAGAATACACACCTAAAGACAACCTTTTATATTCGATTATAACGATCACAATCTCAAAATTTGTGAATGCTCACCCGGGACCTGCATGTTCGCTTTTTTAGATGCGGAAGCATCTTATACTCGCGCCTTGTAGTGCGCCGTCCGCGCCGTCCACACCGCTTCTCGAACATTCGACAGCTGATGCGCGCGCATGCGCCGTCGCGCCGTCGCCCACCATCTGTGCCGCGCGCGCTTCTCCTTCGAGAACATTCGACAGCTGACAGCGCATGCGCCGTCGCGCCGTCGCCATCTGTGCCGCGCGCGCGCTTCTCCTTCGAGAACATTCGACAGCTGACAGCGCATGCGCCGTCGCGCTGTATATATACTCAAGGTCGGCGCTCGCTCGCTCAGTTGCCGCTCGTCTGTTGGTTTGTACGGCGCGTCGACGTCCGAAGTCGCCGTGAAATGAATGCCAACGAATCCACAAACAGAATGATCGATGTCCCTTCGACCAGCGCCGGCCAAACTGTTGGCGGAACCGCAAGCGTGTTCACTCATTTAACACCCCATTTCACAACCACGTTAACCAATTTAGCCATCGACCCAAGTAAGTCGCAATTTAACACCCGTTAACCAATTACATGCTTCCGCATCCTCCTCAGTGTTCCCCCGAGGGAAGCTGCGGGCAATTTTTTGGGTGGGGGAGTGTAGGAAACGAAATAAGCTTTTTGAAAGAACATGGATTTTGTGGAAATGAAGACCTATTTATATCTCTGTGGTAAGCACCCCCCCCCCGCCCCTGCTTTAACGCCTAAGGACAATGCGGGATTATTCTTGAATAAAAAATATGTTAAATGCCTATCGCAAGAACAGTTATGTGCCCAGTGCGCTATTATTATTTATTCTGCCAATCACCGAAATGGCAACACGGGAACGTAAGCAGCTGTTCAGTTTGTTGATGGCACTGCGGTTGATGCTGATCAAACATATACGAACGCTCTAGAATAGGTGGGACTTTAAAACAGCCGCTCATTGATATATTCATATATTTTGACGCCAGGTGTGATTTTATCCTTATTTCATGGAATAATACATGGGTTAAAAAACACGTCTTCCTATGTACGAGTTAGAGTTTTTTTTTTCAATGCAGTTTCAACAAACCTCTTGGCTCAGAATAGAATTATTCGCTCCTTGAAGATGCTTTTAGTTGATCGCAGAGGTCTAGCCTGTCTGGCAGTAAGTATTGCTTTCCAGAGAATATGCAAACCAATAAGAAAGATGAGGCCACATATTAAAGTATGAACATTAGAGTGCTGCATTAGACTAGTTGCAAATGTTTGAATTGGGTCAAGGTATGCCTTAATACTAAATTTTAATGTGATTCTGAGTGCAATAGCTGCCTTTCTAGTAATAAAGAGAAGTATATTTATTCACTCTGTGGCAGAGTACTTGCTCGCCACGCAGGCAGCCTTGCTTTGAACCTCGTTTAGCCCTGGAAACTTTTATAATTTATTTTGTCTCACCTTTCTCAATTTTTTGTTATGAGCAAAAGGGTATTTTTTGCTCACAACCAATGACGCCAACACCGACACCAGCGCCACTGCTGAAACTTCTGCAGAAGGCACTCCATGCTGTTCCGTTAAAACGCGCCCTTGCAGAAGTTCATCAATGTTTACTTGGTGTGTTCATATAAGATCTAACAATAGTTTCTGGTCACCATTCCCGATTTTGATAAAAATTTCTGTGGGCCTAAGCAATAAAGACAGAGCAATGGATTCTAAGTTCATTTTATGAAAAAAAAAACAAAGGATATACTCGACTCCTTGCAACGCTACGGCCACTCTATTACCATGCCTGCCTATATTTATATACTTATATGTCTATAATGTTGGTCGCGCACGTAAGTAAAAAAAAAACACTGTCCTTTCTAATTGCAGTATTTAGTTTTCTCAAAGAACAAGTGACATAGAGTCTTTTGAAGTGATCATTTTTCTTTTTTGTTGAAAATCTTTCAGGGAAGACGTCAGAGACATGGAAAACCAAACAAAGTATCTGTAATAGAAAAACCTATAGCTGCTAACATCTTCATTTGAGGATAACGATGTTCAGTACAAATTAGTTTTCATAATTTGACCTTTTCGGTAAATGGCGTTGGTGGTTTCATCGTTATTCTTAATTCATAATTGTGACAAAACGTAAGTGGCTTACTAAGAGCATCTAATTTTGACAATGTTTTTCTCAAAAAAAGGCATTTTTATTTTGATTATTCTTCATCAATAAGTTCATGACCCCACCTATCATTCTGCGTAAAAAAATGTTGCATTGTTTTTGTTGCTAACAATTTGTGACGCGTCATATGTGACCAAGTCAGCCTTGTAGCTGCACCGTTTATTAGTATTTAGGCTGTTTAAAATATATGTACGCAATATCATCACCAATCATCAACTCGAAAACAACAAATGCGCTGCCAGACTGTATGGTGCAGCAAGATTTGTCATGTGATTATCCACTTGACAAATATGCAGCAGCCGTCGCTCGATGCCGCAGGCAGGCACACACGCTACATGAGTGCCACTCCGGCACGCACAAGATCCGCTTGCTCGTGAGAACAGCGCTTAGAGCACGAATGAGACATGAAATACACCACTGTGAAACGTAAGTGCTCCTAAAGTGCACTTAAACAAATTTTAGAAATACAAAGAACAAGTGTGCTTTCTCCTAGCGTTTCCCGTATTTGCAGCACCATTCGTGAAGCTAGCTGTTAGGGAAACGCTAGGGTGAAATAAAACATCGACTGTAAGCGAGGAGAGTGGCAAAAAGCAGGCTTTACAATGCGCTACCAGAGAGATATCTATCAAAACTGCACTTTTGATTTCTACTTGCCTCAAATCATATCACTGGGAAACTTAGCGTTTGAGAAATTAATGATTTATTCTTCCAATCTGTTTTTGAATTTTTTTCTTTTGCTTTTTCGAACTTTTGTGCCTGCTGGTCATAAAACATACTGTCATGATGTAGACACCGCAGAAGTCGAGTACAGGGCAGCTCAGTTTCATTTTACACAGCACTGTAAAGCTGGTGGGGTGAGAACCTTCTTTTTCGTTGTTGCTGCGTGCTCTTCGTTATTTTTTTAGCACGGCATTAGAGATGGGGCGTTTACCTCCCTCCAGGGAGAGCATCGTTCCGATGTTCTACTACAGAAGACGCTGCAGTATATATGTGGTAGAAAAAAAATTTGAGCAATAAGGCTTCATTCGCACAACACGTGCATTTTCCGGTTTGTGTTGAAGAGTTTGCAAAAGACTGTCACGAACGACCTCGTAGTTAACACCACTTAGGCGTCGTACAACTGTACGGGGGCCGAAATTTTCTTCAGTTATTTTGAAGATCCAAAATCACAATTCTCGTCTCGTTGATAGATGAAGTGTCGGTGTCACAGATTATAACGCTGTCCGTAGTGATTTTTCTGACAGGTTTTTTTTTTAAATGCATGCAACCTGCCTGTTCTTCAGCTTGCTCCTCCAACTCTCAGAGAAATGGCTCCAGCGTCCGAGTCTGCATCATTGCAATCATGTAATAACGTGGTCTCAAATATTATCCTCACTTCACGCTTACGAAAACGACAAAACGGCGTTCTTCTAGTAGCATCTTGCTTCGCTGTATTATACGTTAAAGTGACATATGGTAGAATGTCATCACAATTTGTATGATCCACGTCTGTGTACATATTGAAAATGTAAGCAATAGCCATGTTGAGGCGTTCTGTTAAACCGTTGGCTTGCGGGTGGCAAGATGTGGTTTTTCACTAGGCTACTTCGCTGAGCTCAAGGACTGTCTTTAAGAACCTGGCCTCATAACAGTTAGGGACGGTGGCCAGTAGCTTTTTTGTTTAATTCTGACAAGTGTGATCATGCAGTCAACGTGACCGGACGTATAGGCAGGCCCATTGGGGCAAGCACCTTGTACATTTTCACGAAGGAACGTCGGGACTACAAGTAGCTGGTTGCTTCCTCTGGTAGAAAAGCTCTTTTTGAGTTTGAGTTGAGTTTGAGTTTATTAAGAAAATTTTACTGAACTAGCAGAATCATGGCACGCTTTTTGATTATGTTCTAGAAATGCTTGTAGTCCGGCCAATAAAGAAATGAATAAAGAGAAGAAACTCGCTTCCTTCCCTCTGATCCTACGAAATTCCTGTGGTGTCGACGACTTCTACTAACGTCAAATAATCAAATATGATGCGTGCTTCTGTATCTCTTGAAGCTATACCGAGTAAAGAAAAAATAAGAGTGGTATACAGCATAAGTGGTCCAAAGAAGTCCTCCGCCCTTCCCCCTCTCCCAGATGACTGAAGCACGGTAGCCATCGCTTCCACCACTAATCAAATAGTCTCGCGGATACGTTCGGCGATTGACTACGAAGACCGGATCTCCAGACGTCTGGCTCATGACTGACGTCATGAGGCAGGCGTCTGGAGACGTCATCAGGTGCACATTAGAGCCCGCCTATGTTCATCAGACTTCAAGGGGGAATTCGGGCCACTTCTAAAGTTGTACTTGACTGTAGGTTACGGTCAGCCTGTTATTGCAACACTTTATACTCGTATTTCCTTCCTTTTCAATAGGCTCGACATGTCACACCTCGGGCAACGTTCAATACCATAAGGACATATAAATAAATGTATATTTACAAAGCACACTGGGGAAAAAGCGGTTCTAAAGGCTTTTCTTCTCCCATACACTCGGTATACAGAGCTGCAGGATGTGTGCTTACGAATAAATCGATTGAATAAATGTAGGCAGGATGTAAGAATTGAGTGAACTATTTGTAATGCACTGAATTTGTGAATGTATTGTTTCTGAAAAAAAACAAATGTGGAGAAGAGAATCTAAGCAAATAGAAAAAGGAATGAATCACAGACATGATGAGGTAGCACAAATTAGCAGCAAAAGCAGATTACGGTCCCTTAGAAGTCGTGATAACTGAGGTGCACTAAAGGGGCTTGGTATTAAAAGCCTTGCGCAAATAGTAGATGATGTCTTTGTGCTAAGGAAAAAAAAAGTTCTCCTGGAAAGGAGACTTAGAAACGGCGGGAAGTAGAGGAGAAAGGCTGAGAGGTAGAGAGTGAGAAGGAAAACATATTGGTCGTTTGAAAAAACGGGTCAAACTTCTTATTGCACCTCTAACAGCGTCCATGTTTTTTCCTATGTGAAGTTCTCGCAGATAAGGTTGAGGATACGTGGATGGTTCGCACATATAAGAATAAAAGTTTTGGGAACAGTTCCCTTATTGCAAGGTACCTTACTTCATGTGGAAGCCTCGCGCACTAAAGTCTTCTTCTTTACGTCCGAAATGCATCCATCGCGTTTTCTTGTGTTCTTTGTTGCGTTATATAATTTTTATTTTCTTTTATCATAAATTCTGCCTGAGTATTCTGCAGCGTATGTAATGGCACATTTACGGGAATGCGCTGAGGAACTATGCCAGGCTCAGCTGAAAACAAACTTTGTAATGCTTATTGCGTTTTTTTTTGCCATCGCTACCATCGCATTTTTGCCAGTACTATAAATCTATAGAAAGTATTTAGGTTTTCAGAATGTGTTCCTGTTACCCAAAAAATCAACCCGATGTTTAAAGACTGAACGCTCCCAACACTGGGGTTTGATGTTTATGTACATAGTTTGTGCCATTAAAGAAGACAAGCATTTGAACAAGGCAACACAAAAAGCAAAAGAGAGTACAACGACCACACAACGTTGTTGAATGTCACCGAAGAGTGATGAATGTGGGAAACCTAATGCCATACATACGTGCATAATAAAGTAACACATAAGAGCCACCAATGTACTCTTATGATGCAAAGACAATCAGACAACTATGAGAAAAAGTGACTGTAAGGATGCTGACGGGGGTGTGATTTCAAGCGCAAACTTTATGCTCATTTGCATCTGTGTGTTTTTGCAACGTTTTTACGTGGCGTCACGCACAAACCCTATTAAAGAGCCTACCGGGAAAAATTGTTAAAGATTTATACAGTCAATATGATTGATTAGGCGAGTTGGCGATACTTGACTGTTTAAAATAAGAGCGCACTACTTGGACGCGGACAAGACGAACAGGGACAAAAGAACACACGAAGTGTTGTTTTGTCTGCGTTAAGGCGAATGGTTATTCTATAAAATATGCCACCAAATGTGCTCATGAAAAAATATTTGCACCACACCTCTGTGATATATTTTGCCTTCAACATTCTTGGTTTCGTTCATGTGAGCCAGGAAAGGAGTTGAATCAAACAATGCAGTCACATAAATGAGTGATTGTAATACTTTCAGCGTATATAGCATATTCAAAGTCACATCAGGACTATGTCCACAGAGCGTGAAGCAAGTGTTCACAAGAGAGCGTCGCTAAAATTAAGCAAATAAGCCCCATTATTAGGATTGTAAGACGTGAAACCACCCAAGCCACTAAGCAGCCCAAGAAATCCTAAGCCTGAGAATTATTCGAGAGAGGCCGTGCTGACCATCTCATTTCCCGCTGATATATTTGTTTTCATGTTGTGCTTGAAGCACCAATATTGTTCTCAATTACTCTAACCTTCAGCAGGTGATGACTAACTTGGAATGGTACAAGATAGAAAGTGCACATTGGGAAGTAAGATATACTGTATATGACACAGTCATAAGCAGTAGAATTTTAAAGAAAAGTTCCAGTGCAGCATATACAAAAATTGGACTGTGTTACCAATAAAGAGCTTGTTTCATCGAAATGCCGGCATCAGCATCGTTGTTTGTAAGCAAAAATCCACGAATTCTGTAAATGAAACTGCGAGATTGGTGGAAATAAACCATTAAATCTATCTCTCCGACTTAGAAGCGAATGCAGCACTTTTTGCGTGGCAAGCATGTGATCTACCACAGTCACTGCTTGAAACTTTCCGGAAAAAACCTATACGAATGTCATGCCATGCCAGCAGTCTCCTGAACGCACTAATGTTGAGCGGAAGAATCGTTGAATTGGGCCAGACGTCAACACACGGAAATAGCCCAAGCTGTCGGGGGTCTTTCAAGCGTACCTCTTAGGAAGGGCTCAGGGAAGTTTAATTCTCATCATCAACAGCAACGAAAGCGTCAACCATTTTAGCAATTGGAAAGTTTCACCTGCTGCCATAGAGGGTCGTAATGGGTACTTCGAATATTCGGAAAAAGAAGGATTATGGAGCAGCGGGCACTTCGTAACTGTACTTGCAGTAAGTGTCCTAAGATAGTTTCGAACTGCCAATGCTACTCGCATTGATGCTTATTTCCTTGCGACATCGTTCAAGTCTCCACGGAGAAGTGAGGCGACGTTGTGGAGTGAAAAGGCGACGCGAGCCGGGCCCGATACTAATATCACGCTTTTTCCATGAGGTGAAACTCAAGTGTCTTGAAACAATGGTTCGTTAGTTGGACTCGCTTTTGTTCTGCTCTAAAGATCTATGGCTTAGAATAAAATATTGCATTAAAAAGGCATGGAAATCTGTCTGCAGAACAGGTTTGACAAGCTGAAGGATATTCTAGTGAATATTGAATCTAATTTTTGTAATCGAGTTAGTCGTGTTGGGTCACAATAGTTTGTGTTCAAAATTACTTATGCAAGTAGCAGTATTTTGGTTTAAACTTCATTGTTTGCAGTAGAATAGCTATAAGGTAAAACAAATAGAATTTCCATACTTCCTCAGTGCTGAAATCTGCTGATTCCGTGAAATTAGGCATCCCAGTTTAGTCATGAATGTAGCCAGGTTGGGGCATTCACGTCGTGTACAAAATGAATGACAAAGTTTTAAAAAAAAGTGACAAGACATTCGTCTTTCACCACAGACCTACCCAGCAAAAAGGAAAACTAAAGCTTCCCTTTTTAGTGTAGCTATAATCTCTAAAAATTGACCTAATATTAGGTAATCTAATTTTTTTTGCAGAGGACACGAAAATGCAGAAACAACCTATACTCAACGTGCGAACTTTCTAGATATTGTTGTCCGCGGCGGTGCATGAGTGGCTATGGGGCTTGGCTGCTGCGCCGAAGGACGTGGGTTCGAACCCGGCCGTGGAGGTCACGTTTCGATGGAGGTGAAATGGTAGAGGCCCGTGAACTGTGCGATGTCACTGCACGTTCAAGAACACAACCTGGTCAACAGTTTAAGAGCCCTCCACCACCGCGTCTTTCATAATATTATCGTGATTTTGGCACGTAAAACTGCAGACAATGTTATTCTCATTACTCTAATTCTTGGTTGTGTTTTTTTACTGTAGCTGCAGTATTGTATGTTTTATTTCTATAGCTTCGGGATAATTGAAGATGCGGCAGATATAGAAGTCTAACGAAGCCAGCAGACAGCACAGCCGGTAAATCACGGGGGGATATCAATTGAAGTATCTAACTGCTATGTTTTGTTTACAGCATAAATAGATAATGAGTAGTCTCGATGCGAAATCTTGACGTCTGTCAGCATGATGCCCCACTGCATTTGAAGGTTGTATAGATAATTAACACTTTGTTCTTATTGCCTCCATTGTCTGGTGGCTTCATTAGGTATTTCTAAAACGAAGAAATCACCGATGCATATCCTTCCTCTCGTTCTTTTATAGGAAACTGTGGCACACATGATACGTGTATATAAAAACATAAATTAAAGAAAGAGCTAGGATATAAATTGTGACGCTGGCCTTCTTGTGGCAGTTTTCTTGTTTTTCTGCTCTTCTTAGAGTTCTCTCTAGAGTATGTATATTCATAGAGGTTATGATGTAGTCAGTATTCCAGAATTCAGTTAGATTGAGTGCTCCCAAGGGTGATATAACGCATTAAGCGTAGTGATCACACCTGAGCTGAGCCTCGTTCAAATAGGTCTCCCTAGGTAAAACAATAACATGAAACGAAATCAGCGCAGTAAAGAATTAGCGCTAACTGCAGTGTTCTGTACCACTCCCGCACAACTAAGCCGATGAATATTCATGATTATGCACCCAGAGGCACTGAAAAGAGTGTTGCGGCAAAAAGGCAATGAACGCATCAATCAAGAAGTTTAGGAATGAAGGAAACATGAAAGCGCGAGGCAGGGTGTTGAAGCAGGAACGCGCCCACCCTACGCTGGTGGATTTAAATGTGGGTGGATTTAAATTGTGCGAGATGATGAATAGAAAGGAGGAAATAAGCCATCGATCCACTAATGAGTGCAGGGGTGCATAAATGGTCAAAGCCTCAGCTCAAACCCGTCGTGCTGAAGGGGTAAAATGGGCCTTCTTTGTCGTGTGGGCTGACAGGCGATGGGGCTGCGTTGTTGCAGTATCTGCACAGAAAGTTGAGCACAGTCAGTCATCGCAGCGAGGTAGTTGCAGTAATTAAGCGTATATACGTACCTCCTCAATAAAGTACAGACAGCGGCTGTGACTAATAACACAACCTGCGTCTGCTTTTTTTACGCCCCTAAACTACGACATGATTATAATAAACTTTACAGTAGAGGGCTCAGGAAATTTTATACATCCGGTGTTCTTTACCGTTCACTAATATCACACAGTACAGAGGCCTCTACCACTCTGCCTCTACTGAAATCCTTCCGTCGCCGCTGGGCTAGAACCAATGACCTCCGAGAAAGCAGCCGAGCACCCTAGCCACTGTTGCACCACGGCGCACAGCTGCTTTCATTCACAAACACAAATACTGCATGTTTATCCCCCCCCCTCGAATTTGAAAGGTTTTGGAAACATTTCACTAAATAGAACTCTCGTAGAGGCCATATTGCCTGTCTTCATTGCATCACTGCTACTTTCGCAGTGGTGCGATGCTACGAAACGTCGCTGCCTTGCTATAACATGGACATGCTTTCCTATAACGTCAATATGCTTGTTTTTTTCTCGTTATCTGTTTATACTCAAACAGTCTGGCTCACAAATAGCATGGAAAAAGATAAACGAAATGGGGATCATGAGAGCTAGCACTTTGATCGTGCTTAATATAAATTCAACTTCAAAAAAGAACAGTCGCAAACAAAAGAAAATAACGCAGCCCTTGCAAATATTTCGCTATCCTGCACGTGTTTTTTTTTCTAGCATAATTTCTAATTTTGTAGCCACGCTATTTAGTTTCGATTGAGCTGCTCGAAAAGAATGGGCTGAATTTTTGGAGGAGCACGCTTTCGTTCATAATTTGCAAACGCACGCGTGTTGTTGTTTTTTTCTAATTGTGCTCGCTCTCGTTGTAGCAAGGGAGGTGCATGGCTACCGAATGAGCGGCTGAAAAACTGTCTCTCGCATAGTGAAAAAAAAAAGTAGTATCGTCGACATTATAAGAAACGTTCACCAAAGGAGCGTTTTTTAACGTTGAACAAGAGAATGCTCAATATCCTGAAAGGCGCACACAAGCAATCATATACGTAAAAAAAAAGCTTACGGCTACACCTGGCTCTAAGGTAGTACATCAGTATATATATATATATATATATATATATAACAATGGAAGCGTCGGAAATGCTTGGGGTACATGGGCTTACTTGATATGAATGCATGTTACAAAACCCTAGGTCATAGAAATTTCTAAAATTCTGCACTACGACGTCTGTCACTATCATATCATGGTGTTGAGGTGTTGCGTTATTATTATTATTATTATTATTATTATTATTATTATTATTATTATTATTATTATTATTATTATTATTATTAATAATAATATTATTATTATTATTATTATTATTATTATTATTATTATTATTATTATTATTATTATTATTATTATTATTATGAACATTTCTAGACAAATGTGTATATTTTCACCCTCATTCCATGCTTCTCTTGTATTTTTATTCTTTCCTTTTTAGGCTGGTTTTTTAGCCTATGCGTTTTTCCACTTTTTCATTTATTTCGCTTTATGAAGAGTGTCTCTATTGAACTGTTAATTGTTATTGCGGTAGCACTTATATGAACACTCTCGGCTGAATTTCGCTGTGCACCCTATATGTAAACGCATATATATATATATGAAAATGCAAGAAATAAAAAAATTAAAAAAGGCTCCAGCGCGCGAATCCAACGTGGAACCTCTGTGGGGTGAATGCGTGGAATTAACCACTGAGCCATTGATGGGTACCTTCGTTACCATCTAAACAGCAAGCTATATATATTTACCACTTGCCGCTGCTGGCGGCAATCTCGGAGGGGGGGGGGCAATCGTGTTTTCAGCATTATCAGAAATGGCGCAATGAGCGTGCGGCGGCTATCATCTCTCATGCGTACTGTGGCCTGCGAAGAGGAGGGGAGTGGACAATCTTCCACACGCCCTTATCAGCTGGTACGGAGGATCATACGCCTTGATTTGCGTTAGCCTTTCACTGGAAATTTTCTGTGGTAGTTACGGGGCGCACAAAGGTCACTAAAATTGTTGTACAGCCTCCGTTTGCGATAAGGGCACGCTTTTCAGATCCAGCGAAGTAACAACTGAGACGCTTATTCGCATTCATATGTACCTGTTAGTACGTTGCGTGCGTCACTTGTGCGTCACAAACGTGGGGCACGTTTTGATCTTCTTGCCATTCTGCGCGTGACCTTGCAATTTGTTGCTATCACTTTCATTGCTTTGTCTTTGTGGCAAAGCTGTAACGTTTTATTGTTTTATTTTTGCGGTTTAAAATTGATTGGTTGATTGATTGGTATATTGGGCTTTGCGTCAAGGAAGCAAGATGCACAAGCAAGACTGTCACTCGAAAGTGCCTTCAGTCATTTCCGTGTGAAGCGCACATACAGCGACAAACGTAATGCACGTCACTTCTGGGCTGCTATCCTGCATTATAGGCCGCACTCTTTCTGTGTCCTTCACTGCCTGCCATTCTCTTTGTTGTGTGCGTGTTCAACAATTTCTTCTCCGAACGTCACCAACCTTCTTCACTCAAACGCCTAGCAATGTAATGGTGTTCTCAGGACCAAAATAGAAGTAGGAGGGATTAGAGGCACTGATACCATTGCACTCAAAATACAAATAATTGTGACAAAATATGTTGTGGTGGATTGCACTGTTACGGCTGAAGAGGTTTACGCAGGCTCTCCATCTCCCTTCTCACAGGAAGCAAAATGGTGGCAGAGATTCATCGACAGATTCTTTCAATAAACAGAACCCCGTATCACTTATTCAACTGCAACCGCAACGACAACTATGCTCAATAGCTTGAGTGTGCAGAACGGTCTTTTCTTTGACTTCGTTGCCTAGGCGCCTGAGAGGTTACGGCACTCAGCTGCTGACTCAAAAGGCTGGTTTCAAACTTAGCCGTGGTAGTTACTTTTTCATAGAAAAGAATTATAGAAGCTGGTGTAATGTGAAGAATTAGTGGACGCCTAAATAACTCCAGGTGGTCGTACTATTCCTAAGCTCCTCACTGTGGCGTCCGCCAAAGTTTGATCTACTTTGGAACACTGATCGACAGGAAGCGAACCTTTACCTTCCAAGATCTCTTGCGTTGTTGAACTCCAAACCCAGCACTGCATTACCCTGCATTTTATCAACGTGTTTGATAACCTGTGCTTTTCGAGATTGTCTCCGCGGAGAGTGGTTGGCGTATGCCGAAATTCATAGCCGTGCTCAAGCCGTTAGGACCACGAAGGAGTGACTAATGCACTAAATAAACGTGTTTACATCCTCATTAGTGCAGCTCACGTTTTCTGGTTAGATAACACTCTAAATTTTGGCTCCATATAGTTTGTACACAGCTGACACAACACACAGTGAAAGTTTCTCTCAGTCTACGGGAAGCGAGTTGTTCCGGTGTGTTCCTTTTAGAGCCGTTACGCAACATCATTCCGAGCTATAAAATCGGCCGACAACAAGTTTACACATCAGAAGATAAGAGTTATAGACTTGATGTACCTCTATTCATACGCCACAAACAGCTTACCTTCCTACTGATGACTCCTCTTGTCTAATGAAGGGGCACCAGTTTAGACGTGTTCTTATGACTGTCGTTGTACTGAAGCTGGTGAGAAAATATAGAGGAAACAAGAAAGGAATGTTCTCATATTGTCAAAATCCTTTCCACAAAAGTTGCAGTAGAGGGTCATTGCCAATCCTACTCAAAACAAATGGCAGCGCTATAAATTTTCTCATCCTGGCCCCCAGCATTACAATCAATCGAAGAGTAAGTTCCATTTCATGAAATCTGGTACGCTTTCAGAAGGACTTCTCACAGCTGTGTTTTGCGGTGTTTGAGAACAAATGGCCCAGCTCCGTTTAGACACCTGGTCATTTAGCTCACACACTACAATGAATCCATTCGCCTCCACGCACAACCAAATGAATGTGTGTCCTCTCATTTCTCTTCCTCTCAGGACAAAATAAAATCTAAGCGTACTGACTCAAGTTGCATTTAAAGAGAAAAACAATGCATAAGTAGACTTTTATTTATTCAAGCAACCTCAAAGTATGTATACAAACATCTGCATTTGTTGGACGTTCGGTATTTATAGGAAGTATGACCATAATTCCTAAAGTAAGCCGTAAAGGCGTGAACTGTTTTCTTGATGGAAATCTTTCGTCCGCAAAGACAACTACTAAAGCAGAAATTGCTTTGAAGCAAACTACATTTAACTATAAAAGGACAATTTTACAAACTTAGTTTCACGGAAATACTGGTGTCGGTGTTGGCATCGTTGAATGTGAGCTAAAAACCAGCGTTGTGCGTGACCGAAATAGATGCAAGTAAATATAAATGTTTGATACTGGTGAGAAGCGAACCCAGGCCTTTCGTGTAGCAAGCCGCTGCTCTGCCATGGAGCTGCGAAAATGTTTGAGACCGATGCGTAATATTTAATGCATTGAGAAATCATGCAATAGAAGGAGTCGTCCAGTGCTTTCAGTCTTGCGTGACAGAATCATTAAATCGCACCAGACGTCGAAAATGTGAATTGCACGAAGAGTGAGTGGTTTAAAACTTCCATTCCACAACAAAGTAAGCAGCTGCGCAACTGCACAAAGGACGCGTCATGGTAGTTCCGCAATTTCAAAAAGTGAAAATAATGACGCAGTGGGTAATTTGCAAAGTAATTTGCATAGGATGTTCTGGAAGAGTTCCAAATGACCAATTTTACACGCTAGGAAGTCTTTTCGGGTGAAGCGCGATCGATAGTAATGAGAACGGGGCCTGATTCCGCTATAGCGTTTTCATCTTTAGGAAGAAGTCCGAGTGTCCTCGAAAGTGCTTTGAAAGGAACAAAGCTGCGCAGAGTGCGTAAGCGCATGGATATTATTATCAGCGTTTAGCACGCAGAACTGTCTACGTGTGAAGAATAAGCGGATAGATATCAAAAGCACCTGCCTGCCTGTATGTCTGTACAATGTCTGTCTGTCTGTCTTTCTGTCTGTGTGTCTGTCTGTCTGTCTGTCTGTCTGTCTGTCTGTCTGTCTGTCTGCTCATTTGTCTGTCTGTCTGTCTGTCTGTCTGTCTGTCTGTCTGTCTGTCTGTCTGTCTGTCTGTCTGTCTGTACAATGTCTGCTTGTCTGCCCTTAACGGTACCCTAAACGGCACCAAAGTGGCCAAATGATACTCCAAACGGCCGACCCAATCCACAGCGCCCACCAATATTGCTCGAGATTCAGCTTGTGCGATTGTCAATTGAAAAGCAATTATTGCGCATATCTGAGGCACCATGAGAACACGTCAATATTCTGTATGTATGTCTCTTACTAGAAAGAGCATACATAAGTAATTATAAGGACCGTATCATTTCTCACGTTGCTCTGACGAGGAAACGCTTGCACGAAAAAGCAAGTGTTTCCAACGCTTTGCTAAGACGACAGGGTGGTGGCACCTACCCGTCGCCTTGTGTTCTACACCTTATCACCTCCGAGACCGTGCATGCTTTGTTTTCCAAGAGTACTGCCAGATAGCGCTCATGTCTCACATGTGACGTGACTTGATGCGCTTTTTCACCTCCGCTGCATGGTCGAGGCACTCTAACGCAGGGCCTCTGGAATACGATTCACCAAATTTCTTGCGCAGAACATCAAATAAACGTTTTATTCACTCTCTCCAGACGCAACACTATCGTCTTTTGACGACATTTGCAATGTAACATGCAGATACGTGGTCATTTCTTTTGTTTCCCGGCAGTATTCTTAATTATGCGTTTCCTATATGAGCTGGCATACCTTTATTCACTGTCGGTTGTCGAACACCGCGTGTGCAAAACTGCTCAACCTAGCTGTGGAATTCGTACAAGAGCAGCTTCTTGGTCTTGTAGGGTTCTTGAGAAGCTCTTGGTGGCCTCTCAAAAAGCTCAACGAGAACTATTCTCGCAATTAATGCTCTAGGATGGTGCATTCATTTCTCACTGCTGTGTAGCTTCTTTAAAGCCACGAAATTTGGCTGCCCACCCTTTTTTGCCTGGCTGTAAGCTGACAGTCACAGCTTCCGTCAAGCTACAGCACATCTTGACTTAGATATGTCGTTACCACGCACACGAACGACCACGCAACGTACAGCCATGCTTACACAGGGAGCAAAAAAATGACAAAAGGTTTTGTAAACTCACGTATTGCGCAATATGCAGCCTACATACAGGCAAGCTTCTTTTAAACGAAGGTTTGTCTAAATAGAGGTGTTGAAATACGAGTGCTTTGGCTGCACATACAGAGTAGCGGTTGCGAAAATACTGCGATAATCTCGGAGCCTCGGGTGGCAAGCCAATAAACCTGTTTATTTGAAGCACATCTCCATTTATTCTGCCAGTTTTTTTTTTGGTGCACCAAATGATTTTTCGCTTTGTCAACTTTCACAATCAACATGAACGAAACGTCTCTTATTTCATACTTTGATGTGATGTAGGGCTGGTGATATGCACTTATGGCCTTTTGCAAAAAGAGCATGAATAATATTCTATATTCCAAAAAATTATAATTACAAACAATGTGATAACGAGGACGCAGGCGAAACCACTATTTTCATTTCGGTTATATTCGAACAGCTAAAAAGAGTTTTTGTTTCTAAACACGGCCTTTTTAACCCATAGTGTTGACTTAGGAACTAGAGGCCTTTATATGTATACATTTTTATGCCTTTTTTTGACAGGAGAACTAACTTTTGTATTAATTGTACACTTCTTTATGATTTCAAACACCCACATGTGGACTTACTCGCTCGTATTTTCGTTTACGTAAGCAATAAATTTTCAGCAGCACCCAGCTACTGCCTGAACTGTATATGTAAGACCACCAGCTTCAGAAGGACGGATTCTGAGATAAAAACGCACTCCTCTTAAACCTGATAGTATAGTCGATATCGAATGGAACTCTAGCCGCAAGGAGGTGGTAGTCACTTAGAAGCGTGGCGGTTTGGGCCAGTTGGTATGACATGACGATTGGTATAGCGCGAGATCAGAACGACGACAAAAGTAATAATTACATAAACCACAATGCTGGATGAGCTAACGAGGTGAAGATTCCTTACTGAGGCATGTTGTTAAATGACAAAACTGTTATTATTCTCAGAGAGCTTGGATGACCAGTGCTTCATTTTTTGGGGGGCGTAGGCGGTGGGAGGAAGGGATGAGAGGTGGTGTAGCAGTTTCATGATCAAGGGGACATTCCTTCATCACTGGAGGAAGAATAACTTTTCTGAATTTTTCAATTGTGCATGTTGTATGCATACTGTTGTAAACATCAATGCACGAACCCATAAAACAGGTACATGCGCACATGTTTTATACGCGAACGCACAAACACCTATAACGGGTGGTTGACCCATCTTTCTCCCCCCAAAAATTGTCTACCCTCTTTCACGACTCGTCGAGCTCACGCGCTGTGCGGCATAAAACTATCAATCCATCTCTGAAGCCAGTCAATAAATCAAAGAGGTTGGCATCTATACTACTCGATCCTCACTTGTAACGGCCATAAGTCAGCCGTCAAATGTGATACAACTGGCAGAAACTCGCCAAAAGTATAAGAAAAGGCCAAAAAGACGCGAAAGCAAATACGAACTATCGGAGATGGTGGGTTGAAACTTCTTCTGCGTTGTTTTAGAACACGGTTCTAAAAACACATAACCTGAAAGTCCACCAACCAGCGCAGACTAAGTAAAACAAGGGATAGCGCCAGGCAAGTTGGCAATATCGGTGGAAATATAAAATATAAAACAATATGGGAAAAAGAGCAATTTTGCTGAGAAATAAAAGGCATGAGAACTACAGGAACAAAGAACACTGAAGTCCGTAGGGCCCACAGAATCACCACGTCGTCGGTGGAGATTCAACTTTGACAAGCGGTGGCATAGCACTTTGTCTTAAAAAAGTCTCTCCCCGGCATACTTCATCCTAAGAGTGCACGTGTTGTGTGCTTGGCAAATTGCTTTTTCTCAGTCTGCTTCGGCAACTTCTTTTCTCTATGCGTAAAAGAACAGCAATGCTTTTCTGTATGCGTGAACGCGCATACTTATGTCCATACATGCATTCGCTGTGCGTACATTGACTGTTTGCGACACCATTCATCATGGATGCCCTGCTGAGTTTCTTCAACCCCTGTTCGCTGTAGGAGAGAGGTCAGAGTAATTTTAACGTTTGGAGACGCAAACCTACACAGGGCATAGCGTAGTGCTTGTTCAAGGCAAGTTAGTTTGTGACATTTTCGAACATCGGTATACGGAAAGCAGTGCCTGTTACACGCTATTTTTCAGACTATGTGGTAGCCATGAAGATTCATCGCTTGCTGCGAGACGTACGGTTTGGTTTGAAAAAGAAAAAAAAACAAGAAAAAAAGGAAGATGTCAGTTATATAGGATTTTCCGGCATCGCTGAGCATGCAGAAAAATTGAGATAATGTAATGCATGAAAGGATGATGAAAATGAGAACAGCTAACGACCGGTTTTGGCGATCTCAAGATTATTGATAAATGAAAGGACTACTTGCAGTGTGCATCAATCAGTTGGGCCCTAAGTTAAAACAATCTGTTTACGAATTTTCTCAAGATTCGATTTACTGAAAGATAAACTCATTTTTCTTGACTTGTACGAGAAATGACGCCATTACTTTGGGTTAAGAAGGCAAGTGTCAATATCGGGAATAATTCGATGTTTGCTATAGTACTTTCGGATTTACTAATAAGTGAGCAAAGGCTTCACCAAATGAAATGGAAGATATTCATATGTGGCTATGAGAAGACATGTGGTACTCTGAGAATTTTAATAAAAAAGAATCAGTGTATCAGAATTACATCCTAGTTCATTTACGCACACTTCAAACCTTGTTGTTGTCGCGCATCCATTTAAGCTCGTAATTACCGCAATTACCGCACCATGGAAAGAAAGCGTGTGGCTGAAGGGTGTTACCTAATGGAAGGATACAAATGGTGTCACGTAGCCTGAAAATTTGTTTTCAAAGCTGCGTTGCTGAACTGGCAAACGGAAGTGTGCTTTCTAATTAGCCATTCACATAATTCACATTTCCATCTTCTACTTGTCCTAAACCAACTAGCGAGCGTTAGTTGCTAGTTGTTTACGATTTCAATAAATAACGACCGCTTGTTATATGAACAGTGCCTCACCGAGATAGCACAACCACTTGCTTCTTTGGGAATAAAAGGCACCCGGTCAAATGCGCTAAAATAGATCAACAAAGCTCTTCAGGAATACACCAAGTGCACTAAACTGTTTGTGGACAACTCAAAATAAACGTGGATGTCTTCTGACACAGAATAAGCCTCTCGCCTAAAAGACAGATTGACGTCACAAAAACACGCAGCTGCATTGGGTATACCTCATCTATGGATGCTAAATCACTTAGACAATTTTGAATTAGTCGAGGACCTCTAAAACATACTCTTTAGAAAACCTGAATGGTAATCGCAGGGGAAGAGTACCTGACTGCAGCGAGTTGTGCTGAGAATGTGCCGGCGACTTACACCAGCACAGGCGTTCTTTTCAAGCCGAAAACAGAGAGAGATAGAGAGAAGGAAAGAATGTGGCTCCAATTTTTTCGTCGAAGCCACCAGGTTTACTGCTCAGTTTTAATGGATACTACCCTACGTGATAAATAAATAGCGATGCCCCAAAAGAATTTCGCTTAACGTGCGTGCGCTGAATTTAATTCTCTCTGCGCACCTAAGCGAAGCCCCGTACAGGGTGCACGGTGAATAGTAAAAGGTGGGATTTTACATGAAAGCACTGTGGAGTGGTCTGGATTCGCCAGCTGTAAGACTGCATAAACGAAAGCACTGCTTGCTCCACTCGTTTCTCGATGATGACGTCAAAAATTTTGCAATACCTGCTTTTACGACTTCTCTTAACCTCTCTCGTGAGCGTCATTGCCATAACGAGATTGCTGGATGACTAGAACACACACTCGGCACAATTCACCCTAATGAAGAAAAGTGTGTAAAAAAAGCAGAGCACAGAGTCCCGTAATACCGCAACACGTCAAGAAGTTGCACAACGCCGAAAAGGAATTGTAGCAAGGTGTTCTTATAGTGAGGTTTCGACAATTATTTCCAGGCTGTTTTGCTAGTGCTATCATTCCTGAAGTGCGTGTGCTGCTTTATTTTTTTGTGAGTCGTTTGAATATCGTACGACACGTGTTTCAGAATACTTGCTGGGAGTAATCGCTCGTCATTTGTTGCAAGTTTCAGACAGTAAATTTTCCACGAGCATAAAAATAGCACTAAAAAGGCCAACCCTTCTCTTAAATAGACGCATTAGCGCGTAATAGCTCATGCAGTCGAATATTTGGTACCAGAAATCTTCTATTTGTTCAGTGGTTGAAATCGTAAGGAGAAATAGTGTACTGGCTTTATTTTTGCTTGCAAGGCAAACGAATTACCTTGCAGAAGCGTTGTCATTCGGACAAGCCACTGATAAAGAGGAGCACCATACTGCGGTAAAGGAATTTCCCATTCAGGTAAGCGTAGCGTAGTAGTTATAATAATCACATGCACGTTGTTTTAATTACACTGCTCTAAAATCTGTAAATACATAAGCACTTGGTATTGAAGTCTACGTAACAAAGCTGTCAATAAAAGTATGCGGATTGAGATAGCCTCTCTTGGAGACAAGAATCTACAGGAAAGCAGATACAAGCTATCACGTTCGTTTCTAATCCTCTGTTTGTTTCGTTCGTGTTCCCAGGTCACACACCGATGCTTTCCTTTATTGTGCGGTGTGTTGTCTCTGTTATCTTTGGTTTTTCTCGCTGCTTGCGTGGTTAGTGATATATTTCACAGATAAAACGCGTATAATCACTTGACTGCACTTAATAAGAAAAATTAAACGAACCACGAAGAGCTCTTGAAATAAGCCGCAAGGCCCCGTCCTACATCTAAGACGAGAAATATGTCCAAGTCACCGCGCCTCCCCTCCTATTTGGCAGTATAGACTTCTCATCAAGGCATAACAAATTCTCTATATTTGAGCAAACGCTTGACTCAAAAAGTTGACATCTGGTACTAGTCAAATTAACTTTCAGTGCTAACTCAGAAGCAACACTGTCTAGTACCATCGTTGTCGCTTTACTAGAGTTGTTTTAGGAACATCTCCCATGTAATCAAACCAGGTTTCTAAAATTTATCCCATTCCCTAATACCACCCCCTCAAAGGCCACTGATCTATTGTACGACTGAGCCATTGTCTTGTTTGCAGATATTGTTGAAATGTAGGCTTGCCCTTTTATGGCTCTGTTAAATTTTGGCCCCAAATTGCTCTGCTGCAAGCATTCATGGTTTCTCTATTAACACACTCCCTTTATCATGTTAGACTCATAATATTCAAGATTATTTTCTTGCTTGCGCTGCTGCTTCAAGAAAAGAATATCTCTTTTTATTGTGAATAGGTCCCTGGTAAAGAGGTATATTATCGTTGTCAATAGCCTAAACTAAAACCTGCTTCCACCCTTCAGGGTACTTTGCGTATCTATGACTAGCACCCACAATAAAGGTGTTTTGACAAACCAAAACACCCATTGCATGGGTGTTTTTGTGTTCCAAACACAAATGACATTGGTGTTTGGTTTGTCAAAACACCCTTATCGAAGGTGTTAGGTATAGACGCGGCAAGCACCCTGCAGGGCGCAAACTGGTTTACAGTTTATTTAACCCATTCTCCTTTGGGGTGTCGTATCTCGGTCGGAACTATAGTAATAGTTCATCAGTTACAAAACTAAAGCTGGAAGCTGATGAATGAAAACTGAAATTGTGGATAGCTTGAACTAGCAGGAAATTGTGCCTTAGTCAGGCTGTTAAGGACGCCTTCTCCTGCTCATCAAACCTATCAACACCAGCTGTAAAGGGCTATTTCATTTCTGTTGGAAATATTTTCAAAGCACCCTTGCTTTTACGCACAATAAGCAAGTGTTGTCGCAGCAACTAGTATACTTCTCGTGCTCCTAAAAGTGTAACAACGCTTCTGTTGTGTATTATCATGCCGAGTTGGAGCTAGCTAGAGGTGCATAACAGTAAAACATCTATCAGTGCCGTTTTATGGCTCCTCATTGATAGCTCCACCAGTAATGCTCTCCTAGAAGGCACTGTCTCTTCTAACTCCTAAATATTGCTGACTTGCTTTACCTTTACCTGCGCAGGCTTATCCAGACGTAGTACAATTTACCGTGAGTAAAGCCGTCAACTTAGCACTTCTCTCTCTTTTTTGTTTCTTTTTTTCTACGAAATGCTCCACCTACGGAATTCACCCATATTTTTGCCAAGATAGTTTATAGTTCCTGTTCTCAGTTTACGTGAGTTCAGTTTCAAACAGTATCTAAGAACCGAAGGTATGCTTTTTGGCACCAATACTGTAAAATTACTGTTATTGTGTGTGCATGGGGCAAGCGCACTTCTATTGTATCAAATGAAATTTTGTGGCTGCCGGGTCGGTATAGTGCTTTCGGTTCTCTGCCGCTGATGCGGAGGTTGTTGATGTAGTGCAGCCCGGGATGATCGAATATTTATTTTCAATCCAGGCAAAAAAGCTTGATGGCCGTAGCCCGTGTACTTGGGCGCTACTGCAAACTTAAAAAAATCATTTAGTTTGAAACTGGCGAAGCCTACCCCTATGGAGACCTCATATTCATATTTTGCTTTTAGCATGTAAAACACCACCAATTATTAAGATTATTATTAGGTATTTATCCACCCTTCACGTACAAAAGAGCTTGTATCATCTTGGTTCTAAGAATGCTGCGGAAGTTTGGCTGCCAGAAATCAGAGTTTTATGGATATCGAAACAAATCTAGTGATATGAAACCATCAGCAGAATGAAAAGTTGGATGAATAGGTAGTGACACATCACGAAAAAGGGCGAGAAAAGGAAGAAGACATAAAATAAAATATTGCGTCGTCCTTGTTCCTTTTTTGTGTCAACGTAGAGTTATTTTGTTGTTGTTTTTCGCAGACTTGACCTTAGTTTAGGCAGTTCCGTAAACATAAAAAGCAGAACAATGAAAAACTTTTGTTGGAGTTTATAAGCGCTAAAGCGACTTGTGCTATGCTGCACCAAGAAGGAGTAAAAAATTTGAAGACACTATCTGAATTTCTTGTAAGCAAGAAATTCAGATTCGCATGGAGGATGGTTTCGCGGAGAAAGTTCTGCCTTGACAATGACGACGCAGCTTGTTGAACAGCCAGGCATGCGAAACGCTTGAGACCACCTGTGCAGTGCAAACGAGATCAAGACCTACTTAACAAAGCAGCAGCCTCTGACAAATGACGCACCGCTTTCTTCTTTTCAAACCACCGAAGGCTCTCGTTTGCTGCTACTTGTTATTTGCTTAACGCACACGTTCCCGGGTCTGACGCGAACATAAGCCAGACATATACGACAACGGTGGCCTCTTTGGAAATCGCTGATGAGCAAGTCTTCCAGAGACACGCTAAATCTTTCCTTCCTTCTCTAGTGTCCCTCTTTCTCTTCCCCTGAAACTTTGGTTTCGCAATTCTTTCTCGTTATCCAAAATTTGTGTTGACTCAGCTGGTCTGGAATTCCTTGCAGGGATGAAAGATGACAGTCACAGTTCTTCTTAATCCTTGATGGTCGATTGGTTGGTTATTATTATGCTTCTAAAAAAGATTTCTTTATACATTACATAAATAACTTTATTGTCACCAGTGGTTTGCATTTGCTCACTACAGCTGCGTTAAAAACTCTCAATGAACAATATTTAAATCAAAACTGTCAGAAATATGTGGTCTTGCTGTGAAGCTTAAAGTGAAAAACAATATATATATATATATATATATATATATATATATATATATATATAAAGAAAAAAAAGTATCAACTTCGACAGTTGACCCCCTTTCAAAATTTAGGAAGAAATGAAACGGATTCTACTTTTATTTAATACGAACACTTTTACCATAAGGAAACGTCAAAAATAGAGAAGTTGTATACAGTGTGGCTGATTGTATTGCTCCCTATTAAGTAGTTATTGTACTGGTATGTGTTTTCATGTTGCTTAGTATGCTTTACTTGGCGCATTTCTTATCTCTATTATAATTTATTTCCGCAACACGAGGTGTGCCATATAGGTAGGAGTTTCAGAGCCTATTCATGTGGACTTACCCAATACGTGAATGGTTAGTTCTAACAACAGAGAGATCCTGCTTTTGAAAACAACCAGTGATTTTATATGAATAGTCCTATGTTTCGTCGGACAGCCCTGCTGGACACTTGAAAATTTCAAAAGACATTTCGCATTTCTGGATCATTATAGTTTGCCTTTCTTACTTACCGCTTTGCCAATTACTTGGATTGACGGAATATCTTGATTCTGCGATAAATTATTTTCGCCCTAATATACTCTAGAGAGTAGAGCAATTGCAGCACCGAAAGTATTGTGCAACAAAGCCTTATTTTAGCTTACATTTTATGAGATGTTTGCTCGATGCCACCAGTCATGTGCTGGTTCCAAGAAAGTCAAAGTGAAGGAATGATTTGAATGAAATTGAACCAACATTCAAATAATGCGCCGCATCACAAGAGTTCCACATTCCGGCAGTCCAAATGCAGTGATTGGTAATCAATACCTATCGCAGCGAAGGGCCTCTGAGCTCGTATGCTGGCAGGCACCTCGGCTTCGTCGGGCTCGCGTAAAAAGAGCCATGGCCGCTCGAGGCTTTACTCACAACAGCGGCGTGAAGTAGTGCCTACCCGCTCAGAAATGACCTGAGTGGGCTCAAGACTACAAGACAGGCTTCTATTTGGAGGCGGAAGTGTGCCATAGAAAGTTACAGAGAGGTGAAGGCATACCTTTAAACGAGGTCTTGTTAAATAAATTGGAATTCTGCAAAAAAAGTGATCCCACAAAAATCAAAGCAAGTGGATTTGAAATAGCACCCACATGAGTAGACAAATTTGCTCGAGACATTAGGATAACAATATGGCACACTGTATGGCGCCTCCCTGTTATTTAACTGTTTCTACAGTACCAGGCAGTCTAAGTCCAAATGTACCCGTGTGCTTGAAGCGATAAAGAAGGCAATTGTTAGACCGTTACGTAACGAGAGTCGTAAATAAGTAGAAAATTTCATCACGTAATGATAACGAGCCCGAACTTAGGTTATCTTCAGGCTCTCACTTTAAGCCAACTTCTTGTACCAGATAAACATTTTCAGCTTTTTTGTTATTTCTTCATAAAGGGTCATTTCATTTATTATTATTACCTATTTCACAGAGTGAATTATCTTTCAGTACTTGTTCTACATATCCTTATTTGAAACACATTTTTTTTGTAAAACATGACATCAAGTATATGTCTATCGTAACGAATATAAGATCTTGGTATATTTGGCTTTGCTGAAATAGACAAAATAATATCGATGTATTTCTCTTGCAAACCAAACACGCAGATAAAGATCCGGACAAGCGTAACAAACCAGGCAACTTTCCGATAATACTAAGATCGGAATTTCCCTTATATATGTGGTCTAATTTCAGAAGAAATACGTCGTGCTGAGGAAAAAAAATAACTTCGTATTTCATGACCCAGTCTTTGAATGGGAAGGTGCAGATTTATTCTCTCATTTCCAGTTTGCTTTGTCAACACACCATACACATTCAACGGATTTTAAAGGCATAATTTGTTTTCGGGAAACCTCCGTTTCAAGCTTACATATTTAGTGCTGTACCAAACTCCTGGGCAAGGGTGTTTAGGCCTCTGATATGATGATACGTTGCTTTGTCCCACAAGGTGCCTCTCTGGACATTTTGCGATACGATAAACCATTGATTTGTTTACTTAGGTAACCCGAAAGGCTTTAGAGTTTTGCTAGACTGTGCTCACCTCGAATAATTATAGGGTCATTTCTATTTTGACGTAGTTTTGTTTGCTTCACTATCACCTAGACAGGTAAGTGGTACAGGGAGAAACAAAGGAGCTGATCTTTTAGTGGTATGCCAGTAATGATTTCACTTTGTGTTCACGACAACTGAGTGGTTTGTTTCATTTGCAATTCAACGAAGACGCGAAGAATAGATGGTCCGTTGTGTAGACATGTAGTTATTCATATATAAAAAAAGAGATCACATAGTATAGAGTGCTACAACTTCAGGGGAAGGTGTCCCTTTCACATAGTTCGAAAACATGACCAGTTCTTAAAGAGTTTTATACCAGGCAGCAAGTTACGTAAAATCATCCCTCTACACCCCCCCCAAAAAAAACCAAAAACAGCGCTCAAGCTAATATCTATAATTCAGATGTCACATTTTTGTTGGAGGTGAAAGTGCTGTAGGCCCGTGTGCTCAGATTTTGATGCACGTTAAATAACCACAAGTGGTCGAAATTTTGAGAGACTTCTACTACGGCGTCTGTCTTATTGATATGGTAGTTTAGGGACGTTAAACAAATAAATGGATAAATTGAATGCGTATTTACAGGTCGTAGAGCTGACTGGTTGAATTTTACTTTTACTGTTTACGGGAGCCGAATTGAAAAGATATGTGTTTTAGTTGTTTAACGCGCGCTTGTAAAAAAAAAACGAACGCATTCACTATTGTCATGATAACATCGACCACCAAATAAAAAAATGTTTTGCTTTTAATACCTTCGACGACACTTTTTGCACACTAGTGAGAAAATATAGTATAAATATAAATATAGTATAATATAAATCGGCCAAGAGCCGTGGTTTCAAGCCCTGTACGTGCGCCCCGCCGGCTGCGTGCGCATGAAATATTTTTATGGCATAACGAAAATACAACAAAACATCGCCATACACAGGCACTCGATGCTTCGTCGAAATTATGATAGATGGAATACCGTGCTTCGCAACTCTTGCTTTCGCACATGGAGTACCTGGGAGCCGCTGTTGCTCATGAGTATTCATGAGCGACTTTGGCAGAACTCTATAGCGGTATATAACTTCCAAGTGGGGTGAGCAAGTGTGGTCAAAACATTGGTGTTTCATCGTGGCTTTTATTCACGCTAAAATGTTATGCAGTCGTATTTGGATGGCTGCCTATTTATTTATATGCCATTCCTATATAATGTGACTTCGAATCGACAGTTTTTCTGCAGAGCTGTGCTTGCTTAGTTTTCTGAACAATCAGTAACTATACACTAATAGGAATGATGTTCAATCATGCTTACATAAACCAGTCTAAACGCCGCCCACCTTTCGAAAATATTGTTCATTTCTTTGCTTCTTTGAAAAAGCGGGAGCTAAGATTGGCTAGAATATGAAACATCCGCACATGTAAAATAATTGATGTTTGATTGATATGTGAGCTTTAACGTGCAAAAAGCACCATATGATTACGAGAGACGTCGTATTGGAACGCTCCGGAAATTTTTACCACCTGGTTTTCTTTAACGTGCACCAAAACCTGACCACACGCGCCTACAGCATTTTCGCCTGCATCGAAAATTCACCCATTGCCGAGATTCAATCCCACGACCTAGAGGTCAGCTGTTGAATATATTAGCCACTAGACAACCACGGCGGGGGCACATATAAAGTCAGCATAAATAGTGGAGCACTCGCGGATCCTGTGGGAGGCAGAGAATCACTGCTGCCAGGTTAATAGGTACAAGCACACTTCTGGCTTAGTGCTGGGCAGAACGAACTTTCTTCACTTGGGAGGGCACCCACGCCGTGGAAAAGTGGCGGCATGGGACCACCAGATCGAAAATAAGGTCGTCCTCTTTTTTGTACTTCTTCAACATCAGGGCCGTAAGTAAGGTTCTTAAATTTGAAGTAAATCTGTTGCGGTTTGCCGATGAGGCTAAATGTTTGTGCGGGAAGCTCTTATATTTCCGCTCTTTAAAGAGTAAAACCATTTATGCCGATCAGAAATAGTTTATCCGCGGCCATCTACCTTTCGTCTTCGACGAAGCAACGCACTTCGAACCCACTACGTGAACATTACCGACAATTCTGTAAACTATGCAGCCGTTAGCGATAACGCTGAAATATTCAAATGCACATTCATAAATGCCGACACGATCCACCGCTTGTCAGTTGGTCGATGGCCGATGCACTGTTCGCCGCTTTCCGTGCCATCTCTGTATTCTGACTTCGTGTTAAACGACCAGTGACAACTTAACTGTTTCGACTTCAACTTTCAGTCTGTTTCCTTCGTCGACGTCATGACCCCATGACAAGATCATGTCCGTGCATTCATAGCGTGCATAATGTGCCTACATATAGCTACTTTGAATATCAACTACTGCTAACACGAACAATCGAGTCTTCCGAAGCACATGATGTTAATCATCAGAAATTTCATTACACGGTCGCCAACAAAAAGAAAGAAGGCTTGTAATACAATCAAAACTACGATTTTATTCATCTCAAAATACACTAGCCCAGACATAGCTCTGTTCTGTGATCTAATGAATGGCATGCGTATTTAGATTTCGATGAGACAACGGAACTCAATGGAATAAATGCAGTGGGCAGCACGATTCGCCACGCAGTTATCTCAAGAAATGTGTCCAGCCGCACTGGCAGGTGCAGTGGCTAAGGTACTCGGCTGCTGACCCGCAGATCGTGGGATTGAATCTCAGCTGTGGCGGCGGCATTTTTGATGGAGGCAAAAATGCTATAGGCGCGTGTGCTCAAATTTGACTACATGTTAAGAGCCCCAGGTTGTCAAATTTTCGGGAGACCTCTCCACTTAGGCGTCTCTCATAACCATATGGTGCTTTTGGCACGTTATATTACACATATCAACCAATCCCTCGAGAACTGTTCAGGCCTCGCCTGTAGAAGTACACCAACACAGCGCAAAAATGCTAGCAACTTTTGGAGAGGTACACTACACACGAGCAGTTCCCTTCTTCAACCTCAGGCTCGCAAGACAAGTTCTTAAACTTGAAGTAAATCCGATGCGGCTTGCCATTAAGTCTCGATAACTGCGCACACAGCGCCACTATTTCCACTGTTTGCGGAGTAAAATGCTTTATGCCGATGAGAATGAGGTGGTTCGCGGCCAGCTACTTCTCGCCTTTGATGAAGCAAGTGAAAGTGGCGCCAAGCGAAAGTGCCGCGTTGACCCTGTTAAGCGCAGCCACCTCTGTTTTTTCGACCAGTCTTACCAGCCCTCAGAGGGTTTTCGTGAGTTGCGAATTCCTTGCGAATTTCTATCTATCTATCTATCTATCTATCTATCTATCTATCTATCTATCTATCTATCTATCTATCTATCTATCTATCTATCTATCTATCTATCTATCTATCTATCTATCTATCTATCTATCTATCTAACTATCTATCTATCTATCTATCTATCTATCTATCTATCTATCCATCTATCTATCTATCTATCCGTCTATCTATCTAGCAACCTACGTCTTGATGCTCTGGTGATAATCTCGTTTACGTGGGGTAGATAAAAATTAGTATGGGAGGGTAAGAGGGTTTTACGATTATGACTACAGCGTCAAATGAATAACGTTAAAATACCGTCGCGTACGATATCGAATACTTTCCTCAAGACACGTGTGGTGGCACATGCCCGTTGAAGGCGGGCCGCAATGCGGGTACGTGCCTTCGGTTTTGGCACTTTATTTTTACCAAGAAATGGGGAGAATTGATGGGCTATTTATGAGATAGAGCAGTTAAAATAAATTGACGTTGGCAGTGCCGACCCCATAAATAAATGTTACTTTACCAGCTGGAATCTTACACAAGCAGTCTGTGTGGCATTCAGTCGTTCTACCACGTGAGTCACGCCAGGTTTCGGCACTGTTTTAAAAAAAGGCCCTATAAATGCAGGCGTTATGTTTTTGAAACGTCAGGTGAAGTTCCAGTGCTGCAAATCTCATTTTATATGCAGTACACATGTATTCCAATAATACGGGGGTCACATCAGGTTAGCGTCCATTGTAGTTAAGCGCCATTCACTGAAGTTGATTTGCGTAGCACTATCTAGGGATGCTATGCTCGCAAGCACAAGCGTTACATGCGAACTCAGCGCTTCTTGTGTTATTGATACTCATATTGCTATCGGTATAATTAGGCAACTAAGCACAGCTGCATATGTAGAACATACGTGATTGTTCAACAGGCATAGTCGTGCGCATAACATTTGTACGTTTTACATTATTTCGTGAGGTTTTGCTAAACAAAAAATACAACAGTCACCTTCCTTTGCATGTTTCGCATTTCGTGAATTGTTGTGAAGCAGTGGCAGCTGCTGCGCTTTTTAAAAGAGTAATGGCTGGAAAGAAGCCAAAACAGGTATCACATGAGCACAAGCAACAAAAATTGACACATTTTCAGGTCACCTAAATATGAAATATACAGTGCCCTAGCGAATATGCGTTTGTGAATATAACCCCTAAAAACAGCCAATGTGCACTGTTGACATATTTTCATTATTGTTTTGTGTATTTATTTATTTTTTGTAGCTTTATATTGTGACGAAAGTAGCAAAATAATTACTGCTTTGCGTAACAAACCAGTAGCAAAGCTGGAATATTTTTTTACGCTAGAATGATTTTATACAGTAGTGATTTGACGTTTTGACCCTAATAAAGGAGAGTCGCCATGGCTACAAAGCAAATCCATGAACTCGAGTGCGAGGTGCGAGTAGCCTGACCTTTCTCCATGTAGGAAATACTTTCAAGCTCATAAAAATACGTTGTTTTTTTCTTCATTCAGTAATGCTTGCGCATTTATCCTGGTTCCGCTTACTAGAGGATGGTGCTACTCGAAGTGGCATACAGATTCACGAGCCCTTGCCGTTTTTAATGTTTGACTGAATTTCTTTTTTTTATTTTCCAGTGACTTGCCGTGAGGGCTGCTTCGAAACAAGCCTATGCAATATCAAGGAATGGTACTGCCCGTGAACGGCGAAAGTAATACCACCTCATGTATCTGAATAAAGAAAGTTTTCTAGAGCACTAGTAGCAATCATCTGATTTTGTCAACACCTACAATAGAAGTGGTATAGGTTGTAGAGATAAAAGTGAGCTGTCACCTGCGAACAACACTGAATAACTGTTTGAAGTGTTATATTTTGCGAGAGCTCAAAAAATTTATTTTATACACTTTCTCGGGAATAAAAAAAAATTTGAATATACCAGGATCTGACCAAAGGTTACCAATGTGCTTCGCAGAGAAAAGCGGGCAGCCATGATTGCGTTGTGCAACACCACTCTTCATGTTGCCGATAGTTGCACATGCAGCTCAATGCTCCCGCTGATCCGTCGTTGTTAGCCCTATCGCACAGCAAAAAACTCAGGGCTATTCGTATCTTGATATTGCAAAACATTCGGTAATGGTCCTTGTTTATTCACATTTCCATTATATCTAGACTGTTTGGCTGTTTGGATTCACCAATAAAAGCTACCGGCTAATAAGCAAATATAAAACTAACTTTACTATTTGCGTGTTTTGTGAGTGGAACGATGAAACCAGATAAGTGAACTGATATAAACCTGAACGGTGCTCCGTATTTGGGTCAACATGTGAGCCGCTGTCAGACAGCCATGACGTGTGTTGCAAGCTGTAGCTTCGTAACTCACGTGGCACACCCTCTCATCGCGTAACTTATGGCTGGAGGACCAAATATAATGTCGCAGTGATGGAACACGGAGGTGATTAGCGCACTCTTGAAACACGAGCAAATATATACGTTTAGGATATATTTGCTAGGTTGCGATGGTCTCTAGGCGCAGATTTGAAAGATGGCGTTGGCCATGTAGATTACCTTTAACGCAAAAGCGTTAAATAGCTCATTTTCCGAAAATTTTGGCGTCGGTGTGATTGGCTGTGCGCGAAAAACTATTATCTAGAGCCTTGCCGTAAAATTGAGACTGATGCAAATAAAATAAAAAATTGCCCGCAGCTTCCCTCGGGGGAACACTGAGGAGGATGCGGAGCATATAATTGGTTAACGGGGTGTTAAAGTGCGACTTACTTGGGTCGATGGCTAAATTGGTTAACGTGGTTGTGAAATGGGGTGTTAAATTGCGACTTACTTGGGTCGATGGCTAAATTGGTTAACGTGGTTGTAGGAGGGGGTGTTAAATGAGTGAACACATACACACGTATGCGAAAGGGCGGCGCTGGTCGAAGGGACGTCGATCATTGTGTTTGTAGATTCGTTGGAATTCATTTCACCGCGACCTTGGACGTCGACGCGCCGTACAAACCAACCGACGAGCGGCAACTGAGCGAGCAAGCGCCGACCTTGAGTATATATACAGCACGACGGCGCATGCACTGTCAGCTGTTGAATGTTCTCGAAGCTCGACGCCACATGCGCGTCCACTGGAGAATCAGGAGAATTGTTGATGTCGAACGCGGTGTGTAGAGGAGGAAGGGTGCACAGATGGTGGAGGAGTGAAGCGCGCGCGGTGTGTAGAGGAGGAAGGGATGCACAGATGGTGGAAGAGTGGGCGACGGCGCGACGGCGCATGCGCGCGCGTCAGCTGTCGAATGTTTGAGAAGCGGTGTGGACGGCGCGGACGGCGTGGACGGCGCACTACAAGGCGCGAGTATAAGATGCTCCGCATCTAATAGAAAATAAAATAAATGATAGAAAAACCTTCGGACAGAATGGAGACCGCTACGGAGTCATTTAAGTGCGAGTGGGGATCCAACACGAGTCGTTTGCATAGCAAGCAGATCTTCTAACACTCGGCCGAGCATCTGCTCGTGAATTCAGTGAAAATGGCTTTCATTCTTTACAAACACACGCGTCCTGTATACATTCTTCGCAATGCAAAATGAAATATTGTCGCATTAAGGCATGGTACAAGCGCCCAGGGCCAGGGGGCGTCAGAATATCTGATCATCGTAATGGCTTCGTAGTTTAAAGCCCGTCACCAAGTACAGAAAACACACATGCTGCTGCGCCTATTCCGTTATGACCACGTAGGGGGGGCATAGCGATTTCGAGAAGGTTTCATGCACAAAGCGTTTGAAGTATGCACTAGTAACAGGACATCGCAATAACGTTCAACCTGTAACGGTGAAGTTTCAGGGCTCAGTAATTTTTCTTGCAGAATTTTCACAAAAAAGTTTACAGAGTTACATCCAAAAATACTTTAGCGTCCTTGCCTTTGGAAGAAATGAATGGTGGAAAATTAGGTTAATAGTAACGCCTATATTCATTTTTGTTTTTGGTCTGTGACATTGATTGATACGTGGGCTTTATTTAACTTCCCAGAACACCACCATATGTTTAGGAGAGACGATGTAATGGAGGGCTGCGGAATTTTCGACCCCCTGAGGTTTATTACCGCGCACTCAAATCTGAACACACGGGCTTACAGCAATTTTGGCCTACATCAAAAGTGCAGCCACCGCAGCCGGGATTCGATCCCGCGACCTGCGGGTCAGTATCCGAGTACCTTAGCCACTAGACCGCCGCGGCGGGGCCCGGTACATTGTTTACTCAGCTACATCAAATATCGATCTCTCTTAGCAATCAGTCGAATGAGAGAGAGCTTAGTTTGCAGGTATTCAAGTTAAAGTGACAAGGCCTACAAATATACACACTTAAGAGTTAAGGGAACAAAAAAGAAACTACTGCCAGGCTAGTTATGGTGCACCTATAATTTGTGTCCGTGTTTTCAAGCCCTATTTCTATAACACGAATGGAATCAATTGAAATAACGAAAAGGTACATTGCGTCCAGGATACATTCATTTACAAAACGCTATCCTAGTCTCTTTTTTTCACTCCGAAATAATTCAACTGTTTCGCAAGAAAGAACAGACCACGAACGAAAACTAAATGTAGTGGCGCAATATAAATAGAGGGGTGTCAAAGGAAGCTTTTTTTTTTACCTACGTACTCTACGGGCATGAAAATACTCAATGCCATGAAAAATGTCATGTCGCGTTTAGTATACACTTGCGGCACTCTACGCATAAGAAGCCTCACCAGTCAGCCAAAGTGCGGAACAATAATTTGTTACCATATTTTCTGCCTACTATTCTTCTGTTCAATATCATGACTGCCCTTTTTTATCGCTTTTTTCGTTTGAAGATTTTTTTCCCGGCTGTCCACCCCGTCTTACTAAGCTCTAGGACCACTTTTCAACAGAGCACAAAGCGCACCACCTCGTATAGCGCTGCTTTTCCCGGGTGAACTTTGCTCTGCAGACAGCCAGCATTTGCTTTAACTTAGCCGTGCTCAAATGCTTAGTTTATATTCTTACAAGTACACGCCGTTAAACTACCATCTATTTCTTGATTTCGACTGGAGGCTACCTTGTTGCCGAAGAAAATGTGATGAATTATTTACAGTGTTTCAAAAGAAGATCGTCACGGCGACCTTTATTCATGCCCATTCTTTGACATCAACTGCTTTTCAGCTTTCAAGCTCATAGCACTGAAAGAAAGAAGGTCCTCGATTTTTGAATTTTTACTTTTTCGAAGAATCTCCCTGCATTTATTTATTTTTTTGCATCTTTCTATCTTTCTCTGTACTCTATGAAAGATGTTATAGTATAGAAAACCAAAATGTTAGGGATGCTCAGAAAGTTAGAGCGTTGCTTAGAAAAAACAGTTTTAAAATGAGTGGGGTCATTGTAAAATAGAGGCGATAAGCATTTCCAGATAGCTGAATAGCCTGTAGAATGCATATCAGTGACTCTGGTGATTTCAAGGGCATCTTTTTATTAAATAAACAAACAGTAGCGTACAACAAACTTTTTGTTTCGTTCCTAAAGGTGGCAAAAAACTTTTCGGCGGCCATTCTATAGGGGTAAAGCAACCGGCATGTCGCAAATTATCTGTAGCATTAAGTAATTCCAGTAGTTTGTGCAGCAAACAACGAATATCGCGCACAATATAAATTATGTTATAATAAAGTAACATGAGGAAAATCATTTTAGTTAAATGTATATTACAAAATGCCTGTACATGTATGAGTGTAGGAGAAGGGGGTCGTTATTTTGAGGCGGGAAAAATAATGAACAGCTTCCACTAAGCCAATATCTTCTCAGGAAAAAACTTGCGGTCATTCCTTCCGACAACTCGCTCAACAAGCTTAAGCACTGCGCAGGAATGACTGCAAGAATGCTGGTCCTACCATTTCCCGTGAAGCGCGCAAGTGGTAAACTATCTATTCTGAAGCTTGAAGGTAAGCCACAAACTGGGGTCATACAATGTCAGGGCAGCGACCTCGAGTATGTCTACCTCCCTTCTGGTCACTTTTATTTACCTATCTAGTATTTCCTTTGTTATGCTTGGTTCTTTGTATTGTGTGAAATGCGCAATGCACGGAAATATACTGGCGTGCACTTTTGTTTTTTTTTTGCTGCTGTCGACTATAAAATGTGAGCACTTGGTAAATCTCACAATAAACAAGGCTCTACAGCTTACTGCGTAATCGAGATGGATCGTTGGTAAACAGGTAATAACGCAAACTGTGCTGGCTTCGCAACTGTGGTCAAAGCTTACTACCAGTCACTTCTTTTTTGGGGGTGAAGGTAAGTGACGATACTCAAAGAAGCTGCCAGTTTTGCTCCATAAGAGCATTTCTACTGTAGGTACCTACGTTGCATAATTGATGTTTTACTCCGTCAATGTCCTTGGAACGCTTCGCCAATTTTTTTGAACTTGCAAAATTTGAAAATCTCGTCTACATTGTCTAGCGTAGGAGGACGATTTGTGCTGCGTAGATAAGGAGAAACATTCATGAACGCGCAACAAAATGACACCTGATGGTGTTTCACAGCATCGGTGCAGTGCTTAGCAAGCTGTGGATGAGTCATAGGCGTCTGTTGTGACTGTGCTACCACTGTCCGAGATTTGAGAGATTTCAGAACATCCTCATTATTTGTCATTGCTATTGCTTTTGCGCGACGTGCCAAAGAGGCGTACTCATTACTTATCCTAATAAATGAGCCTCCACATTCGAAAATGGTCACTTGTTATGAATATATTTAAAAAAATAGTTCAAAATGCTCTAACCCTTCTCCGAAAAGAACAACGTCGAACAGTCAAGTAATGCGCAAAGATTTATAGGTGATTGCTGACTTACATAGGCTTTCGCAGCTTGTTATAGTTTCAACGGTTCAGCAGTCTGAGGCAAAATTAATCAAACCTTCATAGCGAAAAGCCGCCTTCAGCAATCGCAATAGTGTAAAAAACAAACTCAGCATAAATATATTTATACAAACGCACCAAAATGGGAGCAGTAATACGCTCTTTTGGACGTGTGCCGCACGTAATTACCAAAGGTTCTTTTTTATTTTTTCTGATGTAGAAGCTATATTTATTGGTCGGTTGAAAAAAAATGAAGTATATACGACAACACAGGCTCTCATTTGAGTGACAGAACCTACTGTGAATTTTGTGTTGGATTACAGAGTGATTGAAAAGGGGGTGAAAAAAAAAGTTGCAGATTCAAAGGCAAGAAACACAAGGGAGAGTGGATGGCGAACTGTTGAATTAGTCACAGAGTGCGGAAGTACGGCTTTACATTTTGAGGGCTAAGCGACGGCTGCGGCTTATTTCGTTTAAACGCCTGAGTCAACGTTGGCTTTCGGGGATTACGAAGGAGCATTGGAGCCTGTCACGGCGGGTATTGAAGCCCGCTCTAATCGAAAGAAGGGGCATGAGGAATTTATTCCAGCAGAAGCCCATCCAGGCTGGCTCCAGACCCTCACTCCCCGAGAGAAGTTCGCAGGAGACAATGAAAAAGAAATGTCGCGGCAATCATTTGTCAAAATGAGGGGTGCCAATACAGGCTGCCTTGAATTGTGCGTCGCAATAATATTTTCGGTTTTTCGTCTCTCTATGTTACAGCACAATCGTACGATCACAAAATTGCTACAATTTGAAATGGTAAGGTCCAGCCAGAATACTGAGTTGCAAAGCTTTGTTTTTACACTTTTCCGCGCGTCTGAGCTTTGTGTTTTGTTTCCGTCGTATATACCAACATTTTTACTCTCTTATAAATATAGTGTGTTACCATATATTTAGGAGTTGTGATGAATCGTTCTAAATCGGCTGATATAGGACGACGTAGGAGCAGCTTAGAGGAATATAACTCTCATGAACACCTGCACAAATGCTTGGGAAGTAAAAGCAGTACAAAAAAAGACAATATAGAAAGTAGAGATGACATAGGCAGTGAAGCGCCATCACCTATCTCGACTTTCTCTTCTTGTCACTCTTCCCAAAATTTTCATAAAAGATTGTCTTGGTTGAATAGAAAGTGTTGTATTGAAATATGAATACACTGATAACAGCTGCTAGTGGCTGCAGTATAAATATACTGCCGGTTCACAGGCATTCTCTACATTTAAAGAGTGCAACACACGACAGACCCGGCAGCATAGTGGATGAGTGCAGGCAGTCTTGCAATTCCTCACGCACCCGCATTATCTACCATGAATCAGGAATATATGGGCATGCATGCACCCCTGTGTGCCCATAAATGGAGGAATGGATTGATCGAGGGCAATATAGTGGTAAACACCAGATGAACTCGTGGGTAATTGTTGATTTAGGGAAAAGGAGTCTTTCATCATTGCGATCTCTGCACTTTCTCACTCACTACTACCCTATAAACAGGAATGACCAAGCGATAGCTTCTGCTTGATAAAGTACTGCTTACCGGGCCAAATATACCCTGGAAACTCGATAATGTAGTAATGGTTTCTCAGAGTTGAAATTATAAAATAGTCAAAACGGGGTTTCTAAATATTATGACTTTATTGTGCTTCCAAATACGTCCACACGTCCTTGCCTCTGACCTAACAGAAGTTTTTCACACTACACATAGCCTCTAAGCAACCGTCGGCTGCAATGTCATGGAGTGCCACATTGGAGCAATTTGTCCTTATTGCGAAGGCAGGCTCACACTGAAGTTCGATTTTGCGGTAGGCAACTTGGTGAGTTTAAAAAGAGTATCACTATTTAGAATATGTACCCTTCTCAATTTCTGTGCGGAGCTGTCTTTGGATGCGTTTCGCAAAGGTTTGATTTCTGGGGTGGTATAATCGTGCAGAAGCTCAACTCTATCCTTCAAAAAAAGTAAAAAACGTAATGACCAACTTGTTCTGCAGGACATTGTCCCTGAAAACTTATATATGACGTGCGTATATTTTTTGCCGTACATGCTCCGAAAAAACTTAAATCAACCCGATACAAGTTGTCCTGTTGCCATTGATAGCTTTAAGTGAACGATGTGCCAATACTGTTTCATTGTCGCATGTATTACATATCATATGTACTACGACATATGTATTCTTCAGTCAATAGTCAGTCACTATTAGCCAGAAGCCCGGTACTCTTAGTGCTTCAATTTCCGAAAATGCCTCAAATGCCTCACACTACATCAATGAAGAAAAGAATTACTTTCTTGCGGCGACATTTGTTAAGTAGGAGGAACTAATATTCAACTCCTCCTCCAGATCACAATAAGCCCCCAGTTTCTGAAAGGCAATCGAAACCTCTCACTTTTGATCATCGTAGATTGGTCCCTAGTCCAAAATATCCCAAGAGATCCATTTCATATATGTTCGATTCGTGCCAAGTCTTGAACTTTTTGTTTAGAAAGAAGAACGATGTTTCTCTTTTTTATATTTTCGCATTAACAGTAGCGCTTTTGAGCACCCAAAGTTTGCATTTAGCCAACCAAAGCTCCTTCGGGGTACATATATTTATGTCATATTCGGTCGCAGGTGGTCACACAGTTGTACGGCCATAGGTCGGCGAGCTGACTCAGAAGTCAACTAAGTGAGACTCAGTCAAATTCACATGAAGCCATGAGTCTTAGTCTGAGTGAGTCCAGGGGAATTGTATATCGGTTACTTTGATTTTAAGTGAGCCCAGTTGGAGAAAATATTCGTGAGTATAAGTCTGAGTGAGTTCAGCGCTGAAGAATATTGGGGAGTCTGAATTCGAGAGATTCCAAAGCACAAGATATACTTCTGGAGTGAGTGTGAGGGAGCTTCAGTTTTTCTTTCTTTTTGCTAGCGAAACGGCCGCGAGCGCATTATGAGCGTGGCATGTAGTCATGATGTTCAATGACATGCATGTCAAGATTTTATAGTTAGGGCCCTTCGCTTGGGTTCACCATGCAATCATGCAATACCAAACCAGTATTGCAACATGCCATGTGAACGATATCACCGCAGGAGTTGCAGAAACTTAAATTGTAAATCTTGACATTCATGACATACATGTCATGATTTTCATGTTATGATTGCCCACATATGTTCTTCATACAGTCGAGTTATGACATACCAACTTTGGTATTCATATCAATATTGAAACGGCCAGGAGAGCTAAAAGTCGTAGGCGGCTAGATAGATAGAGAGATAGATAGATAGATAGATAGATAGATAGATAGATAGATAGATAGATAGATAGATAGATAGATAGATAGATAGATAGATACATTAAAAGTCGTAGTAGTTCGCTAAGAAATGCTTCACATTTAATATGGTAAAAAGTGGTCAGTATTGAATGACATTTCAATCTGCGTACTCTGCGTGGTAGCAGAGTACTTTATTACAGAGCCACACTGATGTTCGAAACGCGTTCGCAAGAAAAAAGTTTTACTGATGTCCTAACGAGCAAGCATTCGTGTTAACAACTGTAGCATTGTGTATGTGTAAAACAACAAGCTGTCATCACACAATGCTAATTGCAGACGAGTGTGGAGTATAATGATAGGCACCCACGGTTGTGTGTTCAGCCATAACAATCATTGTTAGCCCATGGTCACATCAATATATGGCACCTAATAGATTACAGGTCTTTAAAGGGTAACTAGCTTATCCGCAGAAAAAATAATAATGGCGTTCGGGGGATATCTTACTTTACAAAAAATAAATATTAAGTGCGTAGTCAACACCTTTGGGAAGGCCCAAACTAGAAACAAAGTTCACCCCGCCCCAACGCGAAGCTTAGTTTAGAATTCGCTCTAGGCATGATAATAATCGTCGGTGAACTAGCGCCACTTGTTGCTTTTAGCAGCAAGAAACACGACTAAAGTGGACAAAGGTACTGTATTGTATCTTTAGTACAGTTCCGTGAATATAATGTCTTTAAGGGTGCTTTAAACGGGACAGCTCAGTGCTCTCTTTCTCCCATAGTCGAGTACGAAGTACTCGAAATCGTTGAAAACTAGCGAAATATCCTATGCAACTATTGATTTTGCAACAGTCGATACATTTTTTTTTGACTACGCATTGGATCAATAGCGATTACATAATGCGGAAGCTGTCATGCCGAGCTATGAGCCACTGCCTTTTTTCACCAGGCTTCTGCTCTGCTCTCTCCATTTTATGATGTGGCAAGTTGTGTTTCAGCCATTCTCTTGCTGTACTGTGAGTAGGGCCTTTACATTACTAGTAAACGACGACGACAAAAGCCTAGTAAGGCTGGCTCATCCACAATAATCGAATTTATTCACAAAAACACCTAAATCAATAAGCCATAAATTGCCTGTCAGGTAGCATAAAGAGATTCCAATAGAAGTAGATAGAAAAGTATCGATGGTATACGGGAGCGAATATATTAGTACATTTAGGATGAAGAAAAGAATTCAATAAGGAACATTTGAGGGTACAATTATGGAGATGGTGTACGAATAATGATAACAGCCAAGGTTAATTAAGCATCTGAGCATTCTGGTCGCTTATTTTTAGGGACGGTGGTCGCAGTGTTTGAAGCCATTGCCGACTTTCGTTTTTATGTCTTCTTCAGGTTGGAGCTTGTGCTAGCGTCATAATGACTCAGTCCTTGTTGACGCCATGTGTATGCTTAAGTAATTTATTAGGCGTGGTGTACTATGATGCACCGCTGCACCGCTGCAGTTCGGCAGCGGTGCACATTGCACACGTAACTGAAAGATATCTGTCTTTCCAGACTTTGAAAGTTTCAAGCTGCGAGACGTGGACCAAGGGATAATTTTTCCAAGATACTTCCAGCCGGCGGACCCTCTATCTTCGGGCGGGTTTGATCGGCTACACCCCCGGTGATAACAAGGCGATCGGCATCGTCCGCTTGGTGGCGGTGGACGCTACGGCTGGCTTCAAAAAGCGCCCCCGGACCTACCGGCGTTTGCAGTTCGGCAGCGGTGCACATTGCACACGTAACTAAAAGATATCTGTCTTTCCAGACTTTGAAAGTTTCAAGCTGCGAGACGTGGACCAAGGGATAATTTTTCCAAGATACTTCCAGCCGGCGGACCCTCTATCTTCGGGCGGGTTTGATCGGCTACACCCCCGGTGATAACAAGGCGATCGGCATCGTCCGCTTGGTGGCGGTGGACGCTACGGCTGGCTTCAAAAAGCGCCCCCGGACCTACCGGCGTTTGCAGTTCGGCAGCGGTGCACATTGCACACGTAACTAAAAGATATCTGTCTTTCCAGGTGAGGCTTGCTGTTTTTCTGTTTGTGTTGCCAAACGTGAAACGTGTGCACTGCTGCCGAGCGAAAACTGCCCTGCCCAGACTTTGGATCTGTTGTTTGTTGTGAATAGTGTACGTTTTTTTAGATATTATGACTAAAAAGCAGGTTGACGATCTGCGGAGTGAATTAGCCGCTGAGTTGCATGAAATTAAGGATACATTGAATGAACTTAAAGGACTGAGGCCTGATATTCAGGAACTCAAGCTTATAAGAGAGGATTTGCAAAAAATTCTGCTTGAAAACAAGGAACTGAAGTCACAAAATGCAAAGCTGACGCGCAGGCTGGAGGAGCTAGAGCAATACCAGCGATCTAACAATCTAGAAATCAAGGGCATACCTCTTGACAGTGAACCAATATCAGTGGTAACAAAAATTGGCGAACTGATAAAAGAGGACATTGAAAAGCATGACATAGACGTCTGCCACAGAGTTCCTACTGCTAGGCATGACCAGTCCAACATTATTGTTCGTTTTGTCCGCCGAGACAAAAGGAATGCAATTCTTGCTAAATCAAAGAAGACGAGACTAGACACAAAAATGCTTGGATTCGACAAGCAGAATCCAGTGTTCATCAATGAGGATTTGACGAAAGAAGCTAAGCAGCTGCTCGGAGCTGCCATCAGAAAGAAAAGAGCTGTTAACTGGAAATTTGTGTGGACAGCTGGCGGAAAGATTTTCGCACGGCGAAATGAAACCGCACCTGTGCTTCGCCTAATCTGTTTGGATGATGTTGATAAAATGGTCGAGTGAATGCCACAGTCTAGCTGAACACAATTTTGTGCACTAATTACTGACATACATGGCTAATTCCGGTCTCAACTGCTGTACTTATCACGATTATGACTCGTTTAATATTTCTGTTTCTAAGTTAAATCCAAATAAGTTCATGGCAGCCTTGCATTTAAACCTACGAAGTATTAGAGACAAAGGAGATGACCTGCGAGAATTTCTTGAAAATATGGACATTAGCTTCAATGTGTTGATGTTTACTGAGACATGGCTAACGCAAAGTGAAAAGCCGCCTCAATTAGAAGGGTACACATACCAAGGCATCACACGTACTAATGGGCGTGGTGGCGGCGTGGCTATGTATCTTAGAGAACATCTGCAATACGAAGTGATTTCAAGTTTCACCACTACTAACGAACATATAGAATGTCTTACGGTATGTTTGAAATCTTTTTATGTATGTGTCATATATCGGCCCCCAAACGGAAATAAGACGCCATTCTTTGAATTCACTGATGAACTATTAAACTATCTAACTAACACTGGTTCAAAGTTTCTGATAATGGGTGACTTGAATATCAACATGCTGGGAAATGACACTAATGCGCGTGAACTTAAGCGAACTCTATATGCTTATGGCTGTGAAAATTTTATCAATCTAGCCACTCGTATTACAGCGGATAGCGCGACGTTGCTAGATGTCGCCATTACAAATGCACCTGGCACAAGTAGCTATGCTGGCCTCTTATCAGTGGACATAAGTGATCATTTACCGATATTTTGTTTCTTGCCAATGACAAATGATAAAAGCATAAAAATGGGCGTGTGCACATATCGGAATATAAACCCAAATTCTTTAGCTCATTTCCGCTCTCTGATCCAAAAGACAAACTGGGAACCGATTTTCCAGCAATGTGATGTAAATAAAGCATATAACAATTTCTATGCCAGTTTCATGTCATGCTACGAGCTAGCCTTTCCTATTAAGACAACTAAGCGTACCCGGAAGAAAAAGATTAGAAAGCCATGGATTACGCGGGCACTTTTAAATAAGATTGCCGCTAAAAATAACATGTATCATTCTTTCGTTAAGACGCGTGACCCACAAAAGTTTGCTGAGTTCAAAAAATATCGAAATAAGCTCAATGCAGAACTTAGATATGCTAAAATCTGTTATTATGAGAATTTGTTCTCCCAAGTAGCAAATGACAAAAAGAAGTTCTGGCAGGCGGTTAACAATCTTGCTCAAAGAAAGAATGACGCAGCGCCAATAGTTGTAACTACAAATCAAGGCATCCTAAATGATGACGAAGCCGCTAATATGTTAAACCACCAATTCATTCGTAGTGGAGAGTACAGTTCGACTGTGCGCTATGAACATCCAAGTGTAGATGCGTATAAAAAAACCAGTTCAAGTAATTCTATTGTACTGGCACCAGCTACGGAGCACGAACTGTCAAACATCATGCGTAACCTAAAAAACAATGCAGCTGCAGGCTACGACGATATCAAACCAGCTGCCGTGAAATATGTAATGGATATAATTTGCAGTCCTTTAACCCACGTCATTAACTGCATGCTCGAACAGGGTGTGTTCCCAGAAGCACTCAAGCTGGCTAGAGTGTGCCCGGTGCACAAAGGTGGCACAGACTACACTTTTAATAATTACCGCCCTATATCGGTATTACCAGTCATGTCAAAGATTTTTGAGACAGTCATAAACGTTCGCGTTGATGGTTTTGTTCAAAAGTACTCTATTATGTCTGACGTGCAATATGGGTTTCGAAAAAAAAGATCCTGTGAAGAAGCATTACTTTCTATAAAACATGAAATAATAAATAACATTGAACAAAGATTATACACCATTGGTCTTTTTCTAGATTTAAGAAAAGCTTTTGATTCTGTGAGCCACGCCATTTTGTTGACTAAGATATATGATTGTGGGATAAGAGGGACAGCACATGACTTGATTCGAAGTTATCTACAAAACAGGTATCAGTATGTATCTATTAACAATTCCAAATCTACGAAATTAAAGATACTACAAGGCGTCCCGCAGGGATCTATACTTGGACCCTTGTTGTTTAACTTGTACATAAACGATCTTGCTTATATACCATATTCCCAAAGTGTAATTATGTATGCTGATGACACAAATGTATTTTTTGCTGGAAAGTCGCTGCAAATGCTACAAATTTCAATAAATAATTACTTAAAACTACTTATGTCGTGGTTGCACAGCAACCAATTGCAACTCAATGTTAATAAAACTAAATACATTATTTTTGCCCCTATTAACAAGCCGATCAATTTTAAGCTAGCAATACTGTTTCAAAATGTGCAAATAGAACAAGTAGAGGCTCATAAATTCCTGGGCATATGGTTTAGAGGCGATATGTCCTGGACGACACATGTGGAAAAATTGTCCGCTGAACTGAGTAAAATCACGGGATGCTTTAATAAAATCCGGGATCTGATACCGCTTTGGCTTAAAAAAGTATTATATTACTCCATGTTCTACTCTCGCCTTACATATTGCATGCTAGTCTGGGGTACAACATACTCAAAAAATTATCAGAAATTGATAATATTGCAAAAGAGAGTCCTTAGATGCTTTGAAAACTACACAGGTAGGCTTCGAGATTTGCGAACGCATGATTTGTTTATTAAACACAATTTGCTAAAAGCTAACCAAATGTACTATTATAGAATATTTCAGCATATAAAAAAGAACAAGCTCTACACAGCTAAATCACCCCAATCAAAATGTCGTTATTCTCTACGCAATGAAACTAGGGTAATACCGAAGTTCCGAACAGCCTATGGCCGGCAGCATATAGGCTACCAGGTTCCGCATTTAATAAATCACCTAAGCCCCCTTGATTTTAATACTATGTCGAAAAAATCTATGAAACTGTATATTATAAATCATCAATTGGAATATGTATGATGCGTATCTTTTTCGTGTCATACTGTTATGTTTTTTGTTTTTTTTTTCTTTTTTTCACAAATGAATAATGCCATTCACACTCGTTGCCTATGTTATATTTTACTGAAGTCAGTATATTTTATTCTGTATAATAATAATCTTATGTATTTTGCGACTGTTTATTGTGCATATTTCTTTGGTATTCCGGGCTGCTTATCCGGATTGATTTGATTTAACCTACATGTTATCCTTTTATCATGTATTATTCATCAGATGGTCTGTATACTGCTTATATGATCTTTAATTTGATATGAATTTCTGTGATGAATTTTGTATTGCCATATGTACCGCTGATGCTGAGTGCCAACAGGAGTGGGAGCCCTTTGTCAGGCCTTTGTAGCCTTTTGCTCCTGCTCCTTGTTTCTGTAATGGAAGCAAATAAACTTCAAACTTCAAACTTCAAACTTCAAACTTCAAACTATCATTATATGATATTTTTAGGAGAACAGTTGGACAAGTTGATCACAGAATGTGCCTGTCAGCGCTTTCATCCGTTTTTTTAGCACTTCCTCCGCAACGCAGTCTAATGAATTGCAGATAGACAAAATAAAGTATCATGTGCAAACGAATGCAGCAAAATTGAGAGGTCCCAAATATTATAGGGCCAAGTTTCATAGATCTAAGCCAAAGATGGCTGCAAGAACACTTCTAAATAATGACTACGTGCCCGTAGATCTTTATTAAAATCAAATGCTTGGGTGCATTGCCATTTGCTATAGGTAAATTTGGGACAAGCGTGTCGTGTCTGTGACCCTAAGGTTTTATTCGCACATCTAGGCGCTGATAATCTCCATAGAAGTAATTTAGCTTTCTTTAGTGTAGCAAAGACCTTGAATAAATCTAGAAACAACCTCTATAATGTAGCTAAGGCCCAGAAGCAGCATAGAAACAACCAGAATATACCTTCAGAGTAGTCAAGCAGTGCTCTCTGAAGGCTTGCACGGCTTGGTTAAGGATTCGCGTGTTTTTTATGATTTCACTGTACCAATCCTTTCAAGCCTGTCATCATCCTCATCGTGACGACACACACACTGCAGGGCAATAGCCTTCCCCGCGTTTCGCCGACCAACCCATTCTGCACTTGTTGATCCCACGCTGTGCTCGCGAGTTTAGTGGCTAAGGTACTCGGCTGCTGACCCGCAGATCGCGGGTTCGAATCCCGGCTGTGGCGGCTGCATTTCCGATGGAGGCGGAAATGTTGTAGGCCCATGTGCTCAGATTTGGGTGCATGTTAAAGAACCTAAGGTGGTCGACATTTCCGGAGCTCTCTACTACGGCGTCTCTCATAATCATATGGTGGTTTTGGGACGTTAATCCCCACATATCAATCAATCATTGTGCGCGCGAACTCCTTAATCTCATCAGCCCACCTGATTTTATCTCTCCCGCTCACATGAATGACTTATCTTGGAATACAGTCAGATACCCTTAATTACCAGTGGTTGTCTTGCCTAGCCGCTACGTGCTCAGCCCGTATTCATTCATTCTTGATTATCCCTACGATATCTTCCGCAACGATTTGTTTCCTGGCGCACTCTGTTTTCTTGTTTTGTCTTCAGCTTCAACTTACACCTAACTTTTTACGTCAGTGGCTGTGTCAACCTCAATATAAGCGGTTATGGTACTTGCAAAATACGTGTCCCTAATCTCAAATCGTTGTCAAAAGTTTTTACGCTGATTTCACATACGCAAGTCATTTAATAGTAAGCTGCGTAATTTTATTTGTACCATGGCAATGCTTGAAATAGAACTTTTTATGGACGCACTTTTTTGTCAATGAAGTTTTATGGCTATAAGGCATTATTGGTTCATTATTCTCAAAAAGAACTGTTAATACAAATAACTAACGAGAAAGCATGTAAAAACTATTTAGGGAACAAAAAATTGTAATGTGAGAAGTCTCAAAATGTTGGGCTCATAATAATTTTTTTTCAGGTCATGATAAATGTATAGGTGATAATTAGTTTTAGAGAAAATTGCACTGTTCACAAGTTAAGGGGTGAGTGCCATCAGAAGAACTGAAAATAAAATGTGTAAGTTTAAGAAGGTACTAAAAACTGCACCACAAGAAAAACACATATTAATTTTAAACATAAATCTTCATCTACGTGGCAAAAAAAAAGATTTTAAAATGACTTTTGCCTTCAAGAGAGCTTTTACCTTCAAGAGAGCTTCAAAAGAGACAAGTGCTTGGACACTCTATAGAATGAGCTTTTTTGTTTTTATGAGCTACTTTGTTCTATTTAAGGGCGATTTCAACTACTTCCAGCCTAATTACTACCTTACCTTTTCTCATAAATGTAGATGAAATAAACTTGTGAAAGCAAGTGAAAACAAAAAAAACATGTTGACAAAAAAAAACTTCCGCTTTTCGACTAGCATCCTCTCTTAAGTTTAACTCTCTTTCAAGGTGTCGAAATTTCTTTTCATACCCCGCCGCGGTGGTCTAGCGACTCAGGTACTCGGCTGCTGACCCGCAGGCCATGGGGTCGAATGCCAGCTTCGGCGGCTGCCTTTTCGATGGAGGCGAAAATGCTGTAAGCCCATGTGCTTAGATTTGGGCACACGTTAAAGAATCTCGGGTGGTCAAATTTTCGGAGCGCTTAACTACGGTGTTCCTCATAATCATATGGTGGTTTTGGGGCGATAAATCTTACATATCAATCAGCACTTTTCGCACATTAAGCACCATTGAGACGCAGCCGTAGAACACCGTCCTCTTGAGAGGTACAGGTAAACTTCCTTTCATGAATTGAGAATATTTGTCGAATGTAATCTTTATCATACTGTAAAACAAGATATGCCACATATTTTGTATCAAGAGAGATGTGTGCCATCACAAACTGAGATTTTTTCTCGAACACCAAATTTGCGACTGCATGTAGCACCGATTCAACAGACGCATTAAAAAAGCCAAAACACAGACAAAACTGCAGCACCTAGCATTCAGTTTTCTCGCTGTTTTGCTTCGTTGAAAAATAGCCACGCAATTGTGGTCTCAGTTATTCCTGCAGGTGGAATGATTGCTCGCCACGTTAATTGACAGAAAACGCAAGTGATGCGTCACAGTGATAAGCTACGAGCCGATACTTGTTTTATTCTAACGTTGACGTTTTCACTGAAAAACATTATTCATGGCTGCAAAGAAGCTAGCCACCGATAAAATAAACAACTATCAAATAAATTTTTGCTTGAGCTATTGTAGTGCTGTTTAAATGACTCCACAAATACAGTCAAGCCCATGACTGTCTGTCACGAATTAAGTGTGCACAAATAACGTTGAATAGAGCGGGGGGGGGACTATATTAGTGCACAATGGAGGATAACAGAAATACTAGACATCTTTGAGAGAAACGTTTGTTATGATTAGGAAAGGAAAACATTGATGAGATGAGTTTATGCATACTTGATAAGTGCGTTTCTCAGTTACAGCTGAGCGGGAATTGGCTGCCACTCTAAATGAAGTCTCGAGAAATGCTGAATAGATTATGAAGGTACATTTTTTCTCAACTTTGCTGTCGTTGGAAGCGTGTGCCAAATAAAGAGTTGTTTAGCTTTTGAAAAAAAAAACAGGAGCGTAAAGCAACACCAGCACAGACAAAGAACACAGGATGGGCACTTTTTGTTTGTCGTTGTGTAGCTTTGCACAAGAAAATTTTCTTGAGAAGTCATCAACTAAATTACCAAAAAAAAAAACATTTCGCTTAACTTAGCTCTTCGCTGGAAACACGTCGTCATTTTTCAGAAGCCGCTGAGTTATTCTCTAGGCCTGGACTTGACTTGGTGTGTGGCTTCCCTAGGTTTTTTGACAAAAAAACAGCGTTTTTTGTGTCTTGCTATTTAGTTGTTTATGCACAGAAATGGTTGTACTAACTTCTGGTGGTCAGTTACCGCAGAGGGCTTTCTATATAGGTCATTATGTCTTATTTAAAAGCAACTATGATTCATTGCACTCCTAACCGGCACGGTCATCCATATCGTACCACTTTTACTACTGGGAAGTTTTCTACCTAGTATTACTGAAAACGGAAGCAAGCACTTGAGTGGAAGTGCTATAAAGAAAGACAAGAATACCACTCGGTACATGGGTCACTTAAAAATTTAAAAAACATGATTCCTTGCCTAAGACATTGCTTTAGCGCCGTGCTGTTATTCCTGGCACTGGCGGGTTTTATAAATTGCCATATGCAGTAACCATCTTCTCAATTGCTATAAATGGACGTTTTGGAGGGCTTTGCGTCTGGTTTAAACACCAGAGGTTCCAGGAATTGTAGCTTGAAATGTTCCATGCATCGTGAATTAATCTTCAAGGTTATAGCGCCTCCCAGCCGGCCCCTCAGCATCGTTCATTTTCTCCCGGAAACCTTCGCACTGAGAGGATAGCAGCGTGCGCCTGTTTAGTGCGCACGTCGATTGAGGCGGCTTTGTATAAGTGCCTCGTTGCACCTCAGCCTATACTTTGCAGCGCATTAACTCCAAATGCGAGCGTACTTCACAGGAGTATAGGTCCACAAAAGAAAGTGAAACACACTCAGATTGATCCGAAAAATCTATCTCGCACTCAGGACTCACTTTGACTCAGACTGACCGAAGCATTATGGGGCCGAATTGATTCGGACTCATTCTCAAGGCTTGATGTGAGTCTGAGGAAGGTATGAGTGAGTTCATTCATGAGTGATTTCACCGAGCTACGCAGAGGATGCTGTAGGAGCTTACCAGACAGCCTGTTCAGCGGGAAGTTCTATGTGCGTATGTACAAGAGAATGCGTGCGTGCGTTTTGAAATCTACGCATTTTCAAGAGTAACTAAAACTGAATGAATAATATAAAAAATTGTCAATTAGTTTGCGTAAGGCTCGAGGTGCTCTTTCATTGTACTTGGGGCTCTAAGGTACGACTGCCCCCCAGCTGTGTTATGTTTTCATTTTAGGGGCGAAGATCCTAATAGCGGCACCCGTTCGTCTATCGTAGCCGTTGTAGTGTGTAACAAGTATAACATTTTGACCTCCTAGGTGATGCCGGTGAGAAATTTCTTGTGTGCGTTGTTGAACAATAAAAGATAGGGCTCAATGTACATGCCAATGGCTGCTAAGAGGGAACGACAGACAGGAGCACTCGGCTTTTAGTTCACGCGCACGCTGCAATCCTCATCAGCAGCCATTGGCATGCACATTGAGCACTATCTGAAAAGAAAGAATTGCTACGTTATACTTGCTGAGGTAACCTGCTTTGTTTTAGAAAGGTTTAGTGAGCGTTGAGCTGCAGTGCCATGAATACAATGAACTAGTATATACAATGAATGAATTCGAGGTGGTTAAAGGTGGGAAGTGAATACGAAGCGCAAGCCGTAAGAAAGTCAAAGCCGAATTCTCCTGTCTCTCAATTTCCATTAGCAGCCATTGGCATTTACCTTGAGCACAATCTGACAGGAGAAGGTTGCTACGTTATACTCGCTGGGCATAACCTCCTTGGTTTTAGAAACATTTAGCGAGCGTTGGGCCGCAGTGCCGTGAATACAGTGAACTAGTATATACCATGAACTCGAGGTTGTCAAAGGTGGGAAGTAGACCCGAAGCGCAAGCCGTAAGAAAGTGTGCGTGTGCCACCCTCGTTACTTGGAATGTCCCCTGGAATGTCCACTGGATGGCAGTGCTTCTATATGGGGAATAAATGATGAAAAAATGCCAGATGGTGGTACTTGGAGTGTTCAATAGATGGACGAACGGACACTGTTATGCCTGCGAGTCCACAGCGAACGTCCATGCCTCTGAAAAAAAATGGCAACATATCCACGGAGTGAATGATGGAGAGTGGGGCGAAGAATTCGTCCATCCATTCGTTCTTGCTTCCGTTCGTCCATGCGTCCGTCAGTGTGACCGTCCATGCGTCCATTAGCCCGTCCGTGCGTGCGTCTGTTCATGCGTCCGTCCCTGCGTTCATCCATGCAGCCGCCCCTGCGTCCGTTCATGCATCCATCCTTGCATCTGTCTATGTGTCCGTTCGTCCATCTATTCAACACTACAAGTACCACCATCTCGCATCTTTTCATCATATATTCCCCATATAGAAGCACCGCCATCCAGCGGACATTCCAAGGACTAAACGAGAGGTGGCACATGCACAATTTCTTACGGCTTGCGCTTCGGGTCCACTTCCCACCTTTAACCACCTCGAGTTCATGGTAAATACTAGTTCACTGTATTCATGGCACTGCGGCCGAACGCTCGCTAAACCTTTCCAAAACCAAGGAGGTTACGCCCAGCGAGTATGACGTAGCAAACTTTTACAGTCAGATAGTGCTCAATGTACATGCCAATGACTGCTAATGGGAAATGAGAGGCGGAGAATTCGGCTTTTACTTTCTTACGGCTTGCGCTTCGTATCTACTTCCCATTTTTAACCACCTCGAGTTCATTCATGGTATATACAAGTTGATTGTATTCATGACACTGCAGCTCAACGCTCGCTAAACCTTTCTAAAGCTAAGAAGGTTACGCCCAGCGAGTATGACGTAGCAACCCTTTCTTGTCAGATAGTGCTCAATGTACATGCCATTGGCTGGTAATGGTGATCGCAGCCTGCGCATTAACTAAAAGCCAAATGCCCCTGTCTCTCATTCCCCATTAGCAGCCATTGGCTTGTACATTGAGCACTATTTTTTATTGTTCAACAAGGCACAGAATAAGTCTCTCAGCGGCACCACCTTGAAGGTCAAAATGTTATACTTGTTACATAATACAAGGGACGAACGGGTGCCGCTATAAGGAGCTTCGCCCCTAAAAGACAATCTGTGCCAAGGCCAGCACGCGAGCCCGCCTGACGCGATGAACAACTCAACGGCGTCATCACGCGACGGTGCCTTTCAGCCGCGCACGTGCACGTACCGCACCTCAGCAAGCGAGCCGGTGCCTTCCTATCTGGCGAGTCTGACGCAATGCGTGGCGACGTCACTCGTCCTTGGGTGCAGCCACGTGCAGCACAGCGGCTCCAGATTCGATGAGAAGGACGCGGCCCAGCGGCGACCCCATTGGAGGATTCTGACCTCACGACCAGTGGCGCTTCTAGTTGAACATTTGGTTACTCAAAGAATCCACCCGGTGCATATAAAAAAAGCCCTGCGGCGCGTCGCGAGCAGTAGACCTATGTGTTAGAGAGGAGAGCTCGGCTCTTCGGGTCTCTAAGCTGTCGGCCCCAGTGCCGAATTTGTAACGCCTCTGTATATATGCTGTACATAAACCTTGTTTAACTCACCGTCGTCTCGTCCGCTCGTCTATTAGCTCTGCGCAGAAGCAGTCGCGAGCTGAGAAACCTACGCTACCAAACGGCTGGTGACCCTCCCGGCGGAGTTCGAAGCAGTGGCGCCTTCGGGACCATGTTGGTGTTGCTGTCTTTCATAAACAGTGGTTGCAGCGGTGGGATTCGTGGCGCCCTTCGTAACGTCGTCAGAGGCGCACTTCGTAACAAGACATAGACAGATGCAAGGATGGACGCATGAACGGACGCAGGGGCGGATGCATGGACGAACGCAGGGACGGACGCACGAACAGATGCACGCATGGATGGGCGGATGGACGCATGAACGGTCACACAGACGGATGCATGGACGGACAGAAGCGAGGACGAATGGGCGGACGAATGCTTCGCCCCACTCTCCGTCATTCACTCCGTGGATATGCTGCCATTTTTATCACTGAATAACGCGTCGCACTATGAATAAACAGGGATTAGCCCTCCTGGCATGGCGTGGGTCGTCTGCTCCTTGAACCAGCGGACGTCCAGCCCCTCCTAATACGTAACGCTTGTTATTTTCTCATCACAATTGAAATGCCTGGGGCACTAACACAAATGACGGCAACGAGACTACAGGAGGGTATATTATCATTTCAAGACTAGTACCAGAATTTAAAATATGGGAACCTTCAAAACCACCTTGGACGCTGCCACTTCTCAACGTTATCCGTAAAAAAGACGGCATAGAGAAGAAAGCAGACATGGCACCTCTAGTAGCGGCACAGAGTGTACTCCATCAGCTTCATGTATAGCATAAAGAAAAAACGAAGATAATATACAGGCGGATCATACACTGAAGAAGCGTCAGCCTGTGCGGTCTTTACACCCCAAATTCAGAAAAAGATGTACAAATTATCGCACAAATTTTCATCGACGACAGCAGAATTGGTGGCTATCTTTGAAGCAGTTAAGGTTATCTGCCAGAATCCTTAGCCAGGAAAATGGGTGATATGCACTGATAGCAAACCTGCTCTTCAGCTAATCAGAAATGTGAGATCACCTTACAAAAATGGTGAAATAGCACAATGTATTGCAGAAACTGTGGAATATGCCTCATCGCAGGGTCACAACATCGTATTCATATGGATACCCAGCCACATTGGAATAAAGGGATGGCGAAGAAAGAATTGAAGGAAGGACGGGATTGCGTAATCCTAATGTCTGGGGCGAATATTCGACATTTTATAACGCAAGGAGCTAACCATTGTTCTATGGAGAAGTGGTTTGAGAGCCCCATATCAAAGGAAACGGTACTTTATGAAGTTGATCCACACGGAGCATTTTCCATGGCTACATACCTCCCACGACACCTACAGACACTAATCCACTGACTTCGATTGGAAGTAGCATACACAAACAGCTTCCTGCACAAGATACATCGATCCAACTCACCAGAATGCTATTGTGGTCATGCAGAAGAAAATGTTCGCCATATTCTTTTGGAGTGCGTTAAATATACGCGAATGAAAAATAAAAATTAAAGAACAAAGTAGCAAGTTTGGACGGACAGATGGCCCCTCACAATAAAGAAACTACTTGGATCATGGCCTGAGATGCATCTTCAGAAAAAGGCAATTATCTTCCTGACATACTTCTTAGTGGAGACCGGACTGGACAAGCGCCTATGGCAGACAGCCAGGGATGGGTATATATGAAATGTGGTCATATATATATTGACAGTGGAATAGTAAGGTGTGTGTGTAAATAGTTTATGACTGTGTGAACTGCGCTAAGAAAACTGTGTATTGGCATAATATTTGCACTGGTTTCAGTGTGCTATTATGTTTTTTTTCGTATTGTTAATTTTTGGGTACCGTTCTGTATTGATATTTTATTTTTCGCTGCAGAACTTTGTGATATGGAGTAGCCGAGGCAATAGGCACCTCAACCTCTCCTCAGAAAAACAGTTAAAACAGAACAAAACAGAACATAAATGCCAAAATTATACTTGGAAGTATAAAAGGCCTCCTTTTTTCGGACAGGACCAGCTAAAATCAAGACTACCCCCATTTTTCTCTCTGATTTTAACAGTGACGCAGTTTAAGCTGGGCGTAATTTTGATGTTTGGCCTGTCAGAAAACTGTCGTCACCATAAATGAGTATGTGCCACAGACAATGGGTAAATCTTTCTACTCCACACTTGCAGAGTAAAAACTAATGAGGCAATAGTCAACCCGACAACTATAGCTGCATAGTGGCGGCGTTGAGCCAAAGTAGGAGAAGGCCTCGGTGCCTTGGCTGAAGAAGTGCACCAAGGCACTGTGCATGCCGTCTTCCCGAAGCACTCTGCCATGTCTCGCATTCCTCTACACACTCCATTGTTGTTTTATTCTATTTCACTTTCTCAATGAACTTGTAAAAAAGAAAAAATAGGAAACGTGAACTGATACTAGTTATCATACTCTAGAGGCGGAAAAAAGTGACTGCTGCCGAACTTTTGTTCTATCGAAACTCCCGAATTAATAGCGAAAGTGTCGGCATCACCTTTCGAGCTCAGCGAGCTACTAACCTTTAATTTTTATATTAAGCGTTCTACACCAACTGCCTGTATGGCCGCAAGCGAACCTTCTTGGTAATTGTGTCTTTGGTGTTCTTGGCACGAACAGCAAAAAAAAAACGCACCACAACGTTACGCCGTTCTAAGCAAATAAATATAAAACTGGTCATTCGATAAATCATAGTGGGCAGCACTTAGGCGATCCATGCATTTCCTCTACAACGGGCCAGCATATAACTAGCTTTTCTGGTTGATGATGTCGAATTCAGTTTTTTTAAATAAAAATAAATGGCAAAAAAACGTGCCCACGGGTTGTGCGCACGATGTGTGAAATAAGACGTAAAATATAGGTTCCTTGATGTTGAACATTTGTGTCGGACATTTAGTAAGCTCTGTTGAAATAAACAAACACACTTGTCAAACGCACTTCAAGCAGGGCAGATGCTGCGTCACACAGGTGCTGCCATGGTTAGTTTCACTGTATACACACCGTTTGGACCCGCTGAAGACGTCGTTTGCACGGCGTTTACGTACGCACAACTCCAGAGAAAACTGCATATAACTATTCATGTTTATAAAAAAAGTAGACGCTTAATACTGGGCAGTCGGGTGCACATGTTTTTTAACTTATACTAAATTTCGGGAGTTAATCAAATCTTACCTTGTGAAAGCTTGTGCGTTAGCTAACTTGTGCTTACACGTCGGCACATGCTTGTCGGCATCGTTCTTCAGGTACCTGCGAGAACATAAAAGGTGTGGTCATTGCCGCTAATACTAAGTTATATGAGATCGGCTACTGCCTATTATGTGACGACTACTCATATCGCTAGTACGACTATTCTACAAGTTTAATACATTTAGCCATGCCAATATGAGGTAGTAATGAATTTCTCGTGTACTCAAGAATAGATCGCGTGTGTTGAAATAGGCATGCATGCCAACCAGTTTCTCGTTATGTATTCATAACTGAATAAGTTATGAATACATGGGCATCGACCTATAACTTCTTTTGCACAGCGCAATCAAGCTACACAGACGTATTGGTGATTTGTTACTCAAAAAGATCAAGAACGTTTAGAGCTACAAGGTACAGTGAGTCCATTTACTAGATCATAGTATCTTGAAGAGCAATTTGGTCGATCCCACCATCTACAGCTCCCCCTTAATGCTTTCTGCCGTTTGAGGCGTGGATATAAAAGCAGTCAGCAAGGTTTTGTGAACTTACTACGAGCACGCTTTTAGAACACACTCTGGGGGCTGTTATCGACGTTGACTCAACGACTGTGGCCGCAAAATTATCTTTGGATGACAGAGCACTGATTTGTAGAGATAAGCCGTATTTCGCGCATTCGCATTTGCAAGATTATTGCTGCAGCTCAGGGCATGAAGAGCGCTTTGCCAAACGCCAGTCCCGTACGCTCATCAACTCATAACGATCGCCATTGGCGCCCGGATGGGCACCATTGAGCATGAGGGGCTTGATGGTGGCTTGGAGATGAGGCATGGTTGGGATATGAATGTGCTCGTAGCAATGAATAAAAGCAAGCTTTTCATCAAGTGTCCACCATTGATTTTGTGATCAGAGCACAGGCACAGGTAATTCAGAAGCGTTGCCCGAAAATTCTGGTTGAAGTCATTTGTGCCGCCATTACAAACATTCCGTACTCCCTCGCTCAAACCTCTGCATCAACAGCGTTACCGGGAACGAATTTTTGCGCTAGCCATTACTCATTTTTCGTCTTTATGGTCTCAAACCTCGTGCGGTAGGCTTTTTTATGTGTAATATATCCTTATTTTTTGCAGCACACTATTTTTGTGCGAGATATGATCCCAGAAATATATACAAGTAGAAATTAGAGGGACGTCATTGCACTTAAATAACTGGTAAGCATTTGAAGTTTGAATGAGAAGACAGAAAAATGGTGGAAAGAACGTAGATGTCCACTTTTGTTACTATATGGCATGCATTTGACTGCTTGTCCGAAAGCATTGTTTTGGCATGCTGGGCATTCCATGTTATAGGCACTCACTGATATCTGGCTGCTTGATGTTCAACATAGGGGTCGGAAATGATTATTGCGCTCACTAAACTTATCACCTAACTTATTCGTAGAAGCGGAATGTATTTCCTATTATTGTTGTAAAAAGATTCGAAAGGCACCTCTTCGAGAACTGCCATTTATTTATTAGGAAATTGAAAAACAAGCCACCAGAACAGCCGGAACAAGCTCTCTACTACCTATGTACATAATGTTATGATAAAACAAGCACACATCCTTTGGGCGTCTCCAGTGGGCTTTGTATCACACAAGCAACGAGCATGCCTTAACGCAGCTCTTTTCTTTTCGTGCAGGGAACCAATTGGTACTGCCTATTTGCTAAGCGCACTCCTTTGCTGCTTTCCTTGTGCTACCGGGCCCGCGCACTATGCTTGCTATTGTACATGATTACAGTTCTCTCATGTCAAAACTGTTGTTATAGTCGTGAGCGAAGAGGCGAAGGAATGAGCAAAGACAAGATCGTTAATCATGCGAGCGTCTGGTTTTCTTTCCTACATTGAGAAGAGGATTAAGGGATGAAGAAAGAAAGATAGAAAGAACATAAAATAACAGCATATCGATGGAGTGAATAATAATGACAGGGGTGAAGCGTACGTCTGTCCATTCGTCAGTGTGTCCGTCCCTCCGTGCATGCGTTCATGCGTCTGATCGCGCTCGAGAATGCAGACGTGGCTCGGGTAACACCGACGAGACGTGAGCCAAGGAAGCCGATCACAAGCATCTTCAACGCGCCCGCCGCCCTGCTTCGTCCAAGCCCCACCAACAATCCACCATGTACGGTGACTATTCAGGAGACTGAGACAGGTATTCGTTCTCCGCGCACGCAGGTAAAGCACGCGTAGCAGCCAGTCTTTTAAAACCATTCTCTGATTGTCATGCTGTGAACTGCAAACATATCACTTACTAACCGCAGACGTGTGATCCTCTGAACGATTTAACCCCATGATCGGAGGCACACCCTCCTTGTAAGTCGGCAGGAATCACACATATTGGCGTTCCATTCTCCGATCACATAAACTGGGGTTTCAAGACGTGAGCATTACAATTTCAGATTTCAGATTTTTTATTGGTACGAATACAAGAATGTGACATGTGTTTAGTATGCAAAAGGCGGTTAAAAGTCAAAGACTGTATCGGCACCTCCTGTCAAGGGCAATGCATGAACAAGAGCAGCAGACGAGAGCTCATGGTGAAAACACCAGATCTGCGCATACGTTTCATCGTGCCAAGCTCGTATGTCTCTCGGTCACTACCACTGCAACCTAACGACGTTGTAAACTATGCTCAAATATGAAGGTTTTCCTAGTATCCTCGAAGGCACCTTCCCGGTACATTAGTCAACTACCTGATCAAACTCACAGAACCACATTGAGATATACGCTATCGTTGGTTCAACATTGTCAACGTGGAATGCATCGAGACATACCCTCCCTGAGTAATACTTACAAGCTGTTGTGTCACCGGGCAGCTCTGTCTAAGTATCCTAGGTAATTTTAGTGAAGCCTTGGAGTTCACCCCAGCACCTTCTCAGGGGTCGTTCTGTTTGGCCCCTTTTGGACCGAACGCGGCCTTCCGAGCTGGGAGGCCATGCAATGCTTTAACCTTAACTGTAACCATTACCCAAATGAGTGAAAGAAACACACCTTTGCAATGGCCACACACACACACACAAACGATATATATATATATATATATATATATATATATATATATATATATATATATATATATATATATATATATATATATATATATATACCATAATGTTTACAACGCCAGTGGGTTGCGGGCATTCACTACAGGCTAGACCACAAGGCAGAGGAGAATGAAGTCATAAATAGAACAGCCGGCCCGTATCCAGGGTGCTGTCTTTGTGCCTGCTTCAATTACAAAGGCACAGTCGTCAATAACGAAACCACCCTTGATTCAGCACCTTCGGCGTTGCGGACCAGGAACGCCATCCCCGAATTCTAGGCCATGACATCCACAAGCTTACCGCCGAAGGAAGCACAGTCCGCGGCTCCTCGGTACACGCTGACCTGTGGGCGCTACAAGCACCATCCAGGGATGGTGTACAGACCTCCTTGGTGGCTCGACAGTATTATATGAACGCTTCTAATGAACGGGTTCACCACGTTTTCATAATTTCGGACATCACCGTGATCATTGCTGCGATAAGATCATATTTTTTAACGCCGCCAGTGGTTCTCCAGGCGGCTCGTCCGACAATGCTGCATAGATCATCCGCAAAGCCATACCCTTGTCCCAGCGACTGAATGGCTTGGTGCCTTTGAACTACGAGAACTGAAGCACCACCGCGGGTACCGTGGATTCCATATCATTTGCGGCTATCACTCGTGGCTCCTCGAACTCCTCGTCCCGGATGTCATGATCTTGAACTGACATGTCATGCGAGCGACGTCCTTGCTTGCTCAGGTGCTGAATCGTTCACCTTTGCGAACTACCGCAAGTGTATTATGTGTATTTTGCATATTTTGCTAACACATTTTTAGCATACCATCGCTCACCTGTATTGTCGCAAACCCTCTCATGACGTTGCAAGGAAGAGCCGTAATTTTGCGGGTGATATTTCACGCCAAAAATTATAGCGTGTCGGCAATTTTTTCTTAGTGGCAAATTGGCGAAACCTTATGCATCCCGTAACCACCAAAAAACAATGCAGGTGAACAACACGACAGCGCCACGACAAAATGGTCGCCCGCGAGTATACTCATGAATAAAATAGTTGTTGCAAATCTAATGCGCACAATCAACGCACCACGAGATTTCAGCTACTCAGTTGCGAATCATTATTCTCGCAAAGCTGCAGTTACCGTGAAGAAAAATGAGATGACGACGAGCAGTTTGGATTCACGGAAGACTGTTTCAGAAAGCAATGTATGGACAAATAATTGTCCAACTAGACTACTGAGTAGTGATACCACAGAGCCATCATACAATTTTTAAATGAAGAAAAAATCTAAATGCAAAGCTATCAAATAAAGGACAAATGAATCGTGAGTGAAAGTAATGATATTCTTCTGCCCTGAAAAAAAAATAAAACTTCAAGAAATGTGACATGAAATCCTATTATCCCTCCTAGTGCCTCCAGAGAAAAAAATAAATAAGTAAGTATGTATCCTGTGGCTGCCAAACAAATGATAAACGAAAAGTTTCAGAAAGAGAAAGTGCTGGCACGCGCCAGTGCTCCGAGTTATATTTCAGTTCTCTCTGAAAGAACCGTCATCACCTGTCGTGAACGACAAGATTTGCCACGATGAAACACCACAACGTATCTCGTCACTTTTTATTTTCAACATTGTATGCTCCCGTACGCGTCATTGTTGCTTGTTTAGCTCCTTTCGATTCTGTTAGGTGTTGTGGCAGTTTTCTTAGTTTGATGAACATGGCAACAACGAGTTCTATAAGAAGACGGCCTAGTACGAAGGATACAGTGGTCTAGTTTTTCGGTTAACACGCACAGAGCGTACCTACCCAAAACAACAAGAACACCAAGAAAATACGCATGCTGGGGTACATATGTACACACAGGCAACCGTTTTATGCTCATAAATAGAAAACACTTCGCTTTTGATACCTCTCAAAGTACATTTATATTCTCAGTACAAGCATACTTGTTATCTGTTTATCACAAAGACTTGCAGATTGCCGCGTTGTAATTACTGGCAGTGTGAATAAACGAGAATGCTTGTGCTATTGGATTTAACATCGGTACCAGCCCCGCCTATAATTAGCATTTTATCGGCACATAAGTCAATTGCGCACAGTGCAAACTTTCATACACCAAATACTTGAAATCGCAGATTGGAGAAAGTCTCTAGAACGAAAGGAACTCCGTGATTAGGATTTCGCAGCGAAGCAACTAGTAGGAGAGTCTCATAGTAATGTGCGTAGTCATTGCTGCACGCATAGTAGTACGCGGCGCCTGTAAGTGGCTACTGTTATGTGCCTTGGCACTGGTACCACAAAGAAGAAAAAAAATGGGCAGATCCCACGTACAGTGGGAATCGATGATATGCGAAGCACGAATGAGAAATGTTGATATGTCACTTTAAAATCAGCACAACGTTACGAGGTGGAGGTAAATGATGCCGTACATGACTTCCTTGTCATGATTAACATGTCTGTATGTGTCATTACCTTTGTCATATATTCAGGTCGCGTGATACAAAATTTGGTGTATGTGGAGCTAGCGAAACGGCCGCGAGCATTCTGTAAGAGTGGTATGTTGTCATGTTCTTACATGAAACGCGTGTCAGGATTATCCTGTTTGCAGCAGTCATATTATTCGTCATCCAACAACTTCTCGTAACACCAAATTTGGTATATGTGGAGCTAGCAAAATGGCCACGAGCGCATCATGAAGGGCCAAATATACTCCTATGTAGCGTTGATGCGCGCGTACGCTGGGCACAGCGACGCTACGTTAGCAAAACGCAAGCACTCTATGGTCTGACGCCAGGCGCGAGCAGCGCCCGTCAGCACGGCCCGACGGCAATTGGCGCGAAATGCGACATGCTGCATTTTGCGCCGATGCGTTACCCAGACAACACTGCGACTCCCTCTATTCTTGACAGAGGGACGCCGGACGCACTGAAATGCGCATGCGTCTAAGCAACGCAGAGGGGCGCGCCCCTGCGAATATATGGCAGGACCCACGAGATGAAATGAACGCCGGCGGGCTCGCGCACCGCGTCACGTTGAAATGTATTGATGCCTTGACTGTGGCATGTAGTCATGTTCTCACATGACACGCATCTCATGAATATAGTTTTTGCACTAGTCACATACCTTTGTCATTCATTGGCGTCTCGTATTACCAAATTCGGCATATGTGAAGCTAGCGAAACGGCCGCGAGCGCATCATGAGCGTATCATGTAGTCATGTTGGTACATTACACGCATCTCATGATTACCATGTTTGCACCAGTCACATACCTTCGTCATCTATTCACGTACCGTAATACCAAACTTGGTATTTGTGATGCTAGTGAAACGGCCGCGAGCACATCATGAGCATGGCATGTAGTCATGTTGTTACGTGACACGCATGTCATGATTTTTGTGTCAGGGTCTGCCACTTGCGTTTGCCATGCAATCATGCTATACCATTTGAGTTTTGCAACATGCCGCGTGAACGAAATCACCACAAAAGCTGCAGAACCATGGAATGTAAAACATGCCATTCATGACACACATTTCATGATTTTCAGGTTATGACTAGTCAAATATGTTCCTCATACAGTCATGTTATGGCATACCAAGCTTAGTATTGATATCATTCTCGAAACGGCCAGGAGAGCCAAAAGTCCTGGGTGGCTAGATAGATAGATAGATAGATAGATAGATAGATAGATAGATAGATAGATAGATAGATAGATAGATAGATAGATAGATAGATAGATAGATAGATAGATAGATATATAGATAGATACTCGCAAATTCACCGAAGTTCTATAAGAAATGCTTCGCTTTGAAAATAGAGGAAACTTTAGGGGCATGTGGGCAAGTGCACAAAGATGTATACATTCGCGCGCTCGTTTCGGCCGATACTGCGCAAGCACTGCGATGTAGATCTGCCTTACCTAAAGGGACGCGTGAAACTACTCTCACTGGTGGACTCTGGCGGAAAGAAAAATTTGTCACTACCTTTAATTTTATTGAGGTGGCTTTGTGCCAGTATGGTCGGCTTCACAAGAGGAATTCCGTAAGAGACAGTGGTTTCGCACAGTGGCGTTGCAATTGCAGCATTTCGTATCTGGGGTTTTCCGTCGCAAAGACAAGATACGGTTATTTGAGATGATATGGTAATGGTAGAGGGTGCGGGAAATTTTTACCTTTTGGTGCTCTTGAGCCTGCACTAATATTTCACAGTGCACGGGCCTATACCATACCACCTCCATTGATATGCGACTGCCGCGGCCGGGATTGACCCCGTGACCTTCGGATCAGCAACCGTGCACCTTAGCCACTGCTCCACCGCAGCGAACAGTATTTTGTATCTTAAAATACATGATACAATATTCAGTGTATCGGAAATACAGAGACACATACTAGTCTTGCGAGCCGTATTACTATACAGTAGAAGATAATCAAGAAGTATCTAAGATAGTATCTCATATACATGTAGATTTGATACTGCCCAGCCCTAGCCTAAAGCGTAGAATTGCGCCTGATGGTAGAAGATCTGAAGTGGGCAACGAGGGGGTGTTTTAAAGGCCAACTCATCACAAAGCACTCATACATATTTACTCCTCATCAGCTACGCAAGCATTAACAAAGTGAACAACTGCGTAGTTTTCCATGTTGTCCTACGGACGCACAGTGTGATTTCCACTGATCCGCGAAAGGAATAATTGTGGTATAGTGGGCACTAAATGACTAGGCTTGTAAGAGGTAATCCAATATAGTTGGAAACAGCGGATGTTATGCACGCAGTCCTTTGTTTTCTATTAGCTTGAGGCATTCACCGAGAGCTGAAGCAGGTTAGCAGTTCCGAAGGCGGTGCTTACAAGGTCCAGCTATGCTATCGCGATCCGCTCTTGAAGGCGAAGATCAAGCGTCTTCATATTTTTTTTCATCTTTAGTGAAAGCACCAGCAGAAAGTACGTGAATTGACATATGCGAAATAGCGCTACTAGCACTCAATAGAATGACGCGTTTTCGGGGAGTCAGCCAGTAACAAAGAGCAATATTTTGTCACCTTAGCGGAAGAGCTCGTTTCGCAGAAATTGCGGCATCGGTTGTGGCATTGCTATAACTGTCGGCGTCGTTGTTTGTGAGCGAAAAATCATTTTGGGCCTGACCGAAAAAAGCAAGCCAGAATAAAGTACAAAAAATAATAAAAATTCTGGGTCCGAATGGCATCGGACCCAGTTAATTTGCGTGGCAACCGAGTGTTCTACCACTCAGTCTCTCACCTGCCTATGAATACAGTAAAAATAACTTTCTCTGCTTGGTAATCATTAGAAGTAACTTCCATGCTCTAAAAACACCTGCGTCCTTTATAAATTTTCGCCATAAAACATGAAATATTGCAGTTCTAAAGTGGGGCACTAGCGTACATTCTCATAGGGTTTAAGAATATTTTATTATTATAATAACTTAATGATTTGAAGACGGTTACCTACTACAAAAGGCTCGCACGTTGCTGCGCCTATTTTCTTACGCTCACCTATAATGTGTGCATAGCAGGTTCGAAAAGATCTCATGATCTGAGCGTTTTAAGTAAGCATTGAGCACAAAATATCTCAATTGCGTTAAACCTTTAGAGGCGAAGCTTGTGGGTCCCCAATATTTCTAAGCAACATTTAGACTACTTCCTTATATAAAACATCTAGATTTTCGCACCACGTCATGTCTCAAGACGGCTTCAATATGGAGAAAAAATTTCATAAATGGTTGTGAAAAGAACAGCGCTCTTTTTTCTCAAATGAAACACTTACTTTATTGTGATTGCGATTAAGACAACTTATATCCACTGAAAAAATAAAGACGAGAAAAATGATATGTAATTTACGAGCGAAAGCTTTCGTGGTGTGCGGCCTGAACGGCGCTAGAAACGAACAAAAAGAATATTTTTATGCTTTTTGAAATTGAACTTTCTGGCACTGGGTGATGTCTTGGGGAATTGCCGTCAGCTAGCCCTCCTGTGCCATGTCATCTCATCGTTGATATGATGGGGGAGCTGTGAATTATGAACGAAAAAATACGCCACTCTACGGAGCACGAACTTGAGCCACACGCATAAATCTTTCTTTTGCTCCACACGGAGCCGCTTTAGGTCAGAATAAAAAGCGACATAAAACAACGCTCTCAGGAAAGAAAGGAACAGGGAGTTCCTATTACGGCAAACTGAGACATTGACTTGAAATCAGCTTACAAGGCTCACGAGAGAACAATTTATGTCTGTTACACCTGCGGTTTCGTAGTACGCTTTTAACTGGCAGCAGCAATGGGGGAAAGTGTGCTTTTTTCCTGTTACTGGACGTTTCAGAAAAAAAATTTATTATTCTGTTTATGTCCAAAACTTACGTAGAGAAAATAGTTTGAGGATATTTTTTGTTACATTTAGCTCAATTGGCCATGATCATCGCTCATCTTATAGTTCCATATTTTATGCACACAGGCTGAAAAATTTATGGTGCTCGTGTTTGCGAATAACAACGCTTCACTCTGCCATTTCCTGCTCGTGTTCTACTAGGCCGCAGTGACGTATACGCTGCAATATCAAAACTTTGGGGTACGTCCAAAACATATGGGAACAGGACTGAATGGTGGCTGATTTGCAAACTTTTCATTGCTACCAAAAAGACAGACACGCCCATAGGAAATGCAGCCGCCACAGCCGGGGTTCAATCCCACGATCTGCGGGTCAGCAGCCGAGTACCTTAGCCACAACACCACTGCGGCAGGGCCGGAAGGAAGTAAGAAGAGGCCCCGGAGTTCTGCCAAGCGTTCTGAACCGGGCTTGAGGTGTTAGGCACCGTCGGCTCGGCTGAATTCCGTAGGGTCGCCCTACAGAAGACGGTTCATTTCTAGAGTGTTCTCTTTTCTTTCTTTTTGTGACTTTGATGTCCGTTCTTATGTATTTTTGTACAGTCTGTGAATACAAGTTTTTTCAGGCTACTAGAACTTCTCCAGCGTTTCTGCTTCATCTTCAAGCGACCAGCAAGTTAATCCCCGCTATATGCATAGCGGATGCACGTTTTCTAGTTCCACTTTGCTATGCCACCTCGGGTGGTGTGTCTCAGGTGCCGAGTGATGAGAATTGGTTTTTACAGCATTGAAAAGAACATAGATTCTACTCTTTCTCTGTGGCATAATTGGCTTGAAACTACAGCAATAGTACAATTACGTTACATCGCATTGCGAACCGAACAATTCTAACTTTAGCCGAAATGATCGAGCACTAATGACCACAGGCGAATCGGAACAAACACATCGGGGGCGTTAAGTTCATGGCTAAAGCAAGAAAATTAAAGATCACCGTTATGCACCTACGAACACTCGCAATTAGCTTCGGGAAAGGAAGGATGGAGGTAGATTCTTCGAAATAAGGGGGCCCTGAAACAATTTTTCAAGTAACCATGGAGTGAATTAAGGGAAAGAGTTTATCGCCTTACGAATTTCAAGCCGCAGACATATAAAGAATTTGTCCAGTACGAATGGAGTTGCAAAGATTTATCACACGCTGATATTACATGATCTCTTCTCTCGTCCCGACGAAAGTGCTGTAAGCTAAACAGTCAGGGATGGCATGGTTAAAGAAGGTACGTCGCGCGTGCCTCGTGACTTTGATCACATTTATTTATTGTTTTCTTCTAATACCTGGCTTTTTCAGTGTGCTCGTGCACACACGCGTGCACAAGTCACGGCCTCCCGTGGCTAGCCCTGTAACGACCAAGCATTCCATGTTCAAATCAGCCAATGGCTGATAGGAGGGCTTTTACGGGTGATATTTCAGCGCCTTTCGTCATTTGTTGAGAAAAAAGAAAGCAACATTAAGCTGACTTTGATATCCTATTGTGAATTTCAGATCATGTGCGACGCTGTATTGTTTGGCTCACGTGTACTCGGGAGCCACTACAACTAATGGGCAGCATTTTTTTACCATGCTGAAAAAGTGTTGTTGGACCCCTTTCATATAATCGCGCATGTGATCTGTTGTTGTGCTCTCAACGAATGACAAGTGCAAAACTGTTTAACCGAAAGAGAAGCTTCATGTCAAATTCGCTCTCTGCCGTCCTCTTTCTTTTCACGACCCAAATTGGGTCTGCTAATACAGAGACCATGTTCCTACTCTATATCATAAAGCGGAGAGTTGGAAAGTGCTCCATGAGTACCAAACAAAGCGTTGCAAGTTAAGTACGCAGCGCCGAGAGCGTTTAAGTACTCTGAATCCTATACGAGTTTTTTTCAGTTCACGTTTGTCATTACATCATGGTGACTTCTTCCGACTATTAGAAAATTTGTTTCGTGATTACGTTTTTCTACATGAAACCCAGCTGCAGTATGCTCAAACGAGGATGACGCATGAAATTTAGGTGAAACACAAAAGAGAACGCTGAAGTCACACTGACTGTCGCCGAGACACCCCTCCTCACCATGACGTCTAGCCAAAACACTATCACACCAGCATGACGTTATCGTGCCTCTCGTATGCTCTCTGCTTTTCACTGGTTCTGTTCCATTTCTAGACAACATCGTAGAGTTTACGCCGAAAGCTGAGAAAACAGCGTTGAGCAAATGTTTTCCGATAAATATAACACGTGTGATTGGTGTCTGGATGGTGTCTACGCACTGAAATGCAACCTCATGTCGAGAAGAGAAAGCTATGATAAGCAGACGTAATTGGTATATTTTTTCACTTCATTTTCTGTTCAAATCTACAAAAGATTGAACGCTACAAACATTATCGTCTAGAAAAACGTGTGCTTGTGTGCAGATGACCATTACGACAAAATCCAGGCTACCGGAGAAACTTCACAATTATTTTCGTGAGAAACCTCACAATTGAAGCATTTCGCTGAGTCGCTGTCTTGTTCTGCCAGCAATGTAGCAGGCATAGTTTTTGTCTGCGATGCCTTCTTCACGAAAGAGTATATTTCGCTAGCTACGTGAGAATTGGAATATGACTTAAGATGGCCGCTATCCGCTTATCTGTCTATTTAGTCGTCAACAGTAAGTATTGGAACACACCCACTGTTGTGAGACCAAAACTGATTCAGTTACCTCGACTGCTGATAGCCTGACAATTCACGTGTGGACGCGAAATGGCAATATGCGTAGCCTGCTTTATAATCACGGCGCTTGGACGAATCTGTCCAGTAAACACAGTGTCATGCTGCTGCGTCATTGCCTAACCTAACGGTCAAATCTAACAGAACCATAGATGAGAAACCAATCGCGAAGTAACGCTTTTCGTGTGACACAGGGTGACTTACCCCGTATTCTAGAACGCCCCTTCACTCAACGCTCCACCTTCACTGATTGATTTGTGGGGTTTAACGTCCCAAAACCACCATATGGTTATGAGAGACGCCGTAGTGGAGGGCTCTGGAAATTTCGACCACCTGGGGTTCTTTAACGTGCACCCAAATCTGAGCACACAGGCCTACGACATTTCCGCCTCCATCGGAAATGCAGCCGCCGCAGCCGGGATTCGAACCCGCGACCTGCGGGTCAGCAGCCGAGTACCTTAGCCACTAGACCACCGCGGCGGGGCGCTCCACCTTCACTTGAGAAAGCCGATGGGAGTGCCATCTCTAGGCAAGGAGAGTCACTGCATATCAGTGATAACTTGCTGCTATTGTTAAGTAGAGCAGCGCCATTTTCAGCCGAGCAGCAGCGCAGTGCTCAACTCCGTCAAGTGAAGGGTGTAAGTCGAGTCCAGGAGCGTTTGTGAATACTGGGGTCAATCTTTGTATAAGGTCTTTCATCAGGCGACAGCAATCTGCTGCCTATGGTGTGCTAGCTGTACGTGACTACCTGAACATCAGAAAAATTGCATGCAATAGCTCGAGATTCCCATCTTGAACGGTAAGTGGTAGATATAAATACCTTGCTGTTTGAACGTTGAAGGAAGCATTCCTTCGTGGCTCAGTGGCTAACGCCTCGCACTGAGATTTCAAAGGTTGGTCGTTCGATAGCGCGCGCTGGAGGACACTTCTGGTTTATTTTTTTCTTGCTTGCGTTTTATTATATATATAGATAAGTATGCTTATACGGTGAATGACGGCGACGCCGGCGACAAAATCCAGCCGAGAGTGTCCATACAACTGCTATCGCAATAAAATAAAGCGTCGACATGAAGAAAGCCACATGAGAGTCATTGAGGTTGCATTTTAGAAGTGTGGCAGCTTGGGCTAGTTGGTATGGCTTGACGATAGTTATAGTGCGAGAACAAAACGACGACACAGAGACACAGTGTCCTTCGTGTCTTTCTTGTCTCTGTGTCGTCGTTTTCTTCTTGCGCTATAACTATCGTCTTGCATTTTAGAACACGAATGAGGATGCGTGCTGCGTCTTCGCTTCGCGTGCGAAAACGGCAGCGACGCTCCGCGTTCAGCTTAGCCGGCCGGCCCGTAAGTGGAGCGTGGGCCTCGCTCCGACTACGGGCACAGCGGTGGCTGCATGCGCGCTCGCATTCCCACTCCGCCTAGAAGCTGAGCGGAGCGTAAAAACGACAAACAAACTCTCTATTCTGGTGCTGCACAAGTACAGTAGCGGCACATATAAGGAGTGGTGCCACGCCTGCAACGGCTGTTTACCGACGATGTCACTCGGCCTTTTCGAGTAGCACGGCAATGCAATAAAAGACAGCTCGCCATAACATCATGCATCTCCTGCGCAGTGTCCAGCATCGTTGTTTTAGACAGAAATGAAAAATTTGTGTTCGTTATAGGCGGCGTCTTACAGTGATGTATATACAATGAATAAGATTAATTCGCAGTCTAGATTTTCACCATGCTCCTACTCGCAGCGCAGTGGCGGCCGCACGTTGGTTCTGTCTGCCTCGTACCTTTGCCATTCTTTGGGCTAGTTGTTTGTCAATAGTTAGCACGCGAAGTGAACAATTCTGACTGTACAGAGGTGGTCAAAACTTAAAGAGACTGCGGGAGCAGGTGGCAAACAGCACCGTGGTGCCTTTTGAGGGCTGCCTGCTACACTCAAAAGCGCACCCTACCCACACGACTTCTTTCTAATTTGCCAGCAGGCATTCCTTTCTGTAATTACCAAATTAATGGGAAGCTTGTTTCTTCTGCTCTAGCGACGCACTCACAACAGCCGCTGACCAGCTCGGTACCGACGACGTAGCGAAGGCTTTTTCTTATCACTTTGAAGTTGTAAGCGATGGCTTTCCAAAAAGCAACAACGGAGGATCACATCACCTTGATTTTGTTATGGCCTGCAGTGTTTTTAATAGCTCGCCATCATTCTGCAAGGAAGCGAGGTTTCTGTGGTGCCCAGGTTCGGAGGCTTGCACTCGTCCACGCACTGCTACTCGATGATACAAGAAAAATGGGTGATATAGTCGCACTTGACATAAACCAACGAGACACACACAGTGCATGCTTCTTCCACTCAGCTGTCCTGAAGAAAAATAGGCCACGTACGCCGACAGTTTGCTAAAAATTGCAAGACAACTTTGCTGCAGTTTTCTTGTAATTGTGTTTTTCATTTGAGGCAAGCCCTGCCTCACTCGCATGGAATGCTTTTCGCACTCGTTCTGCTTGTCCAATTTTCACTTCCAGTGAAAGTGTGCATAATAGAGGTCAACAACGTGGCGTGACTATTGCTTAGTAGTGTGTATAAAACATTCGCGGTGTTGCCATACTTTCAGTGCAACTGAAAGAAGCACTGATTGGTGGACAAAAGCCGCTGACGCAGGTAGCTTGAAGTCACGTGTTCATGAAGTGTCAAACAGTAGTTGAAAATCGCTTGATAAGAGCCGCCCACGAAGTAAATTGGGATTCAGACATTCTTTATTACGTTTGTCAGACTAAGATGGTAAAGCTATGTCACGTGCCACCTCTTACTCCAGCATGAAATAGCAACATTTTTGAACATGAGAGAGTTTTCAGACGTCAGGAGTGGCAAAAACCCAAATCACGACTAAATTTTCTTTACAATGTTATACCTAAAATGTCTTCCAAATTGAGTGCTCGTGTGCTCATTCACGCCATGTAGAGCGCTTTTGTCGAAGGCTTTAGGTGCTTTGATAAAATGATATGCGTACGAAGTACGCTCATAATTATTCGCTGATCACCTCTACGGCTTATTCCTGGGGAATGTCATATTAGTATTCCCTGCAACTATGAGAAGAGTACGGGGTACAAATAACTGTGCTTATACAAACTAGCGCCATAGAGCTTTAAAAAAGTTATTGTTTCCTTATTTTAGAAAAACAGCAGCGGTACAGAACTAACGTAAGTGAATACGGAAAAAAAAGAAGTAGTGAAGTAGAAGCTGGCAATTGTTTTGGCCAGAACATGTTTCATCTATCCAAGCTAAAACGTTTTCCTTTGTTTTGAGAACTATTTAACCTCCCTGTTCTGTTTTTCTCCTCTAATATTGTGGACAGATATATTGCGAAAAGTTTCTACAAATGAAAACTCTTAATTTGTTATCAAAGACACCGGCATTCCATGAGCAAACAATGGGTGATCGAATGATTTTAGACTGGCATGGTTATTTTTCGGAATGCGATATTTATGTATGGCATGACGCCATCTGCCCTCTTTTTGCCGCGGAAGACTGTTCATACATGTTAAATGTAAAAAAAAAAACGTCCTCCGCGTCTTTTATTGGCAATTAGTTTAGTACCTAAAGCACGTCATGTTGACATTGTTTGATGAAAAAAACCTATTATTTTTGCTAATATTATTACTGTTTTCTGTTCTTTATTTACTTTTTTGTTTTCTTTTTTTTTGCAACAACGTGCAACAGACGTATAAGATGCAATCGTGGGGAAGCCCACTTACTCCTGTTTTCCACTTTGGAAATCATTCGAGGATTATACGCGATGGCGAGAGGGCGGCAGTAAGAATATCTAAAAGAATGCGACTTTTTATACTAAATTGTTGTCTAAGTCGACTTCTCTCAATCATTTGACTAGCCTGCTGATTAAAAAAAAAAACATTATTGTAGATTCGCACTAGTGATGCCAAGCCTGTAAGAAGTATGGAGCTGAGCAGTCTTATTTGTCTGACTTCTGATTTTTCTTTCTTTCCTGCCATCTCTCTCCTTCACTTTTGCACTTCTTTCTTTGTTTTCGTGCTGTACCTCTATTGTTTTCTAATTTGCCTCTTCTTTTTTCCTTCCTTTCTCCTCTTTTAATTCTCAATTTTTTTCCACCGTTTCGCTTCTTATTGGTAATTTTACTTCCGTTATGCAGAGCGATGATAGCAACCCACAGCATACGGCATCCTGGGTTCCCAAAGTACTCTGCGCCGAAATATCATCAAGGTCCTCGAAGAACGAGAAGAAAAAAAAACATTTGTTTGCGCGAGTGTGTGGTCAATGTGGCAATGCTTTGTCTGGTGAGTTTTAATTTGGAGCAATCAGCAAAATCCTTGCTGAAAAGGCATATTAAGCGTGAAACAATTCTGCAGTAAATCGCAAATAATTTAACGGGAGGCTTCGTGGTGATGCTGACATATAATGGCCATGATGGTCACTGCCGGAAATCACAGCGACAATCAACTGTTGTATGGATGCCACATTCAGCTCCATGTTTTCATCAGGAGTATTTCGACTACATATTTAGGCAGCAAATTTACTTCGTGCCTGGTTTTACGTTTAGTTCCAGCTTCTTGGTGTAGTTTTATATAGTTATATCTGATTTCTTTTTTTAAAATAAAAAAATGGTCAATCATACTGACCTTTTTTTCTAAAACATTGCATTAAAAGCAATTTGCAGAATAACGAAACTGCAGAAATGCTCGAAAGAGCACGATTGGGTGAACATCAAGCAAGAGTGTTCCTAGCTAAAGCACAAACACGTCGGATTGCTGTTTTTTTCTATTCAAGGTACGAGTCTGAAAGTAAGAACGGCTTCAGAGAAGACAGATTGCGAAGGTGAGGGAAGGAAAGGAAGCTCCAGCAGCAAAGCTTATTTACTGTGCCACTTCCATCTATGGTAGCCGTTTGCTAACGTTCGCTCTTCCGGGCCTCTATCGGGCTTGTTCCCTCCTCGTACCTTAATCTTGTTTGGGGGAGGAAGCACTACAGCGTTGCTTACTTTCTGCCACATCTACAACTCAAGTTCTCTGGTACTGCAGAAAGACGAGCAGTTGTTGCCGCCTATGCTCAACACATGAGATCCGAGCCCCAAGAAATAGCCGTCATCCTGTAGATTCACTCGCCCACCACGCTCTATAGTTCCTTCGCTGGAACACGCGCAATCAACCAACGATAACTTGTAATCAACGTCGAATGAACACCGAGGCCTGGTGATCCCGTTGCCCGGGGTGTTCTGGAAACTCGCTCCTTTTCGTAGCAAAGATGTGTATGTTGCATTTGTTGCCGTTATCGCAGCTCCTTCATAAATGGAGCGCTCGTCCCGTTAGGGGAAGGTGTCTTAACCCTTTTTATCGCGGAGGAGCCATTTCAGAAGAGAGGTGTTGTCGTAAACGTCATACAATATAACGCTGACATGAGCCAGTTATTGCGACCAGTCAGAAGTTACCCCTGTGGTCAGAGAAGTAGATAAATTCATTCATTAAATCTGGCAACTCCACACAGTCGGTCATGCTGCTTTATTTATATCATATAACTGGCCAGTGAGATGTCAGCGCTGGCGTCTCTCATAATCATATGGTAGTTTTGGGACGTTAAACCCCACATATCAGATGCCAGCACTGCTATTGGCACTTCTGGAAAGGTAGGAAGAGAAATTATTTACCCGGGAATCCAAATGAAACGTGGAAACACAAATATTGCTGAATGTTCGCTGAGGAAATGAAAGGCTTGGTGTTAGGTACATGTTTTTGTAAATGTGTAGACTAACTGAGAGTGTGTGAAGTCGAATCGATGGAAGGGAGAATGCCCATATAAAAACATAACGCATTATTTTACTAGCGGCAGCATTGAGCGAGCATTGTGGCACTGCGCACGTCTGGGTAGCGGTACAATTGCAAACTCGCGAGCTTCACAGCCCAGTAAGTAGGCTGCAGTGGCACTGTGGCTTATTTGAATGCAGTGCAGTGTGGAGCTGTGTCACGACAAGCTATGTTATTGCGAGGTAGAGGCTGCGTGAAATTCTGCGCAGAATGCCTCACCACAACAGTGTGCACCATTTGAACTTCATCGAAACAATAAAAGAGAGGGGCAGGGGCAAAATTATTGAAAGAAGGGCTAGTTGCTAATATTTGGCCAGCGAACTGAGAGCATGGGAACTTATAACAGCCAAATATGCGTGGACATAGTGTCGTTGACATATCCGTACAAGAAAGCAGAGTTATTACTTCATCATAGGACTCAATTTCTCTTTAACAGGTTTATAGAATTAGTTTTGTGTGAGCATTTCAGATCAGTAGCTCTTGTGGCATGGTTACAAAGGCACCGTTCTGCTTGTTAGGGGCGAAACTCCTTATAGCGGCACCCGTTCGTCCTCCGTAGTATGTAACAAGTATAACATTTTGATCTCCAAGGTGGTGCTGGCGAGAGACATCTTCTGTGCGTTGTTGAACAATAAAAAATAGGGCTGCTAATGGTGATCACAGCCTTCGCGTTAACTAAAAGCCGAATGCTCCTGTCTCTCATTCCCCATTAGAAGCCATTGACATGTACATTGAGCACTATCTGACAAGAAAGGGTTGCTACGTTATACTCGCTGGGTGTAACCTCCTTAGCTTTAGAAAGGTTCAGCGAGCGTTGAGCCGCAGTGCCATGAATACAATGAACTTGTATATACCATGAATGAACTCGAGGTGGTTAAAAAATGGGAAGTAGATACGAAGCGCAAGCCGTAAGAAAGTAAAAGCAGAATTCTCTGCCTCACATTTCCCATTAGCAGCCATTGGCATGTACATTGAGCACTATCTGACTGAGAAAGTTTGCTACGTCATAGTCGCTGGGCGTAACCTCCTTGATTTTCGAAAGGTTTAGCGAGTTTTCGGCCGCAGTGCCATGAATACAGTGAACTAGTATGTACCATGAACTCGAGGTGGTTAAAGGTGGGAAGTGGACCCGAAGCGCAAGCCGAAAGAAAGTGTGCGTGTGCCACCTCTCGTTTAGTCCTTGGAATGTCCGCTGGATGGCGGTGCTTCTATATGGAGAATATATGATGAAAAGATGCGAGATGGTAGTACTTGGAGTGTTGAATAGATGGACGAACGGACGCATAGACAGATGCATGGATGGACGCATGAACGAACGCAGGGGTGGCTGCATGGACGAACGCAGGGACGGACGCACGAACAGACGCACGCACGGACGGGCTGTTGGGCGCATGGACGGTCACACTGACGGACGCATGGACGGACGGTAGCAAGAACGAATGGACGGACGAATTCTGCGCCCCACTCTCCATCATTCACTCCGTGGATATGCTGCCATTTTTTTTCTCAACTTCGCCATTTCTCTTTCCTCTCTCCATCTCGTGTTTATTCTTCCCCTTCAAAGTCCCCCAGCGTAGAGTAGCAAACCGGATATGTGCCTGGTTAACCTCCCTGCCTTCGCTCTTGTTTTTGTTCATTCGTTGCTAAATTTTTCATAACTTTGTCCTACCCTCTTAATAAAACAAATTATTAAACATCAGAAAGTGCCTTATCGTACTTCAGAGTGGCCCGGAGAAATATTTCCTCTAGAATTTTTTTTTCGTAAGACCCGAGAGGTTGCCTTCCACCTAACCACAGTTGCAAAAGGCAATCTTGAAGTTCGCTGTCTTATCAACTATTCTTGAAAATTGTTTTCCTCGTCTTGTTACTTCTAAATAATTTAGCGGCTGCCTCTTTACGTAATCACAAAATTAATTTTGGTACCAAAATACACTATTACACAAGCAGTGTGGATGCAACAGGTACAGCAGTATCCGTATTGCAGTTAGAGCAGCCATTATTGCAAAAATTCAGAGTACATAAAAGAAGTCATTGGAAGACGGGGAGACTTACAGCAACACAACAAAAATTTACCGAGGAAAGTGTACGAGCTCACTCGTCCCTCTGGAAGACCCATGCAGTGCTTCACCGCAATGTACAAACAATGAAGCAGCACATCGGCTCCGATTTTCTTTGTCTATGTAAAGAGAAACAGTTTGTACATTATTCGATATTTTTTATACTGTTCCTAGGTCAGTCATCTACAAAAAGTATATTCTGATATTTACTTGTTTTGAATATTTTTGTATATATAGTCTTTTATTGCACTGTTTACCAGCTAACAACAAAAAACGACATAATTCTCACAGTTTTACTCATCTTAAAATATTTTTGTTGCTCTACAATATATACCTTTCTGAAAGAACATTGCATTGTGCAAAGTTTGGTATGCTGCAATGCTCGCTAAAGTACTTTACAAACGGGCAAAAACTACGTGCGGTAGGACGCATAGCTTTCAGACACTCTTGTTTTGATATCAGCATAATTGGTCCAATAGTATAAGTTCAAACATCAATTTACATTTTGGTTAGAGTGAGGTTACATTTAAACCATATTTACTGCTTTTGAATTAGTTTACATACACAGACGGGTGAGGTAGACACACAATGGTGACGTTAAGTTTGATGCACTCTATTAGGTGCAGGCAGGAAACAGGCTCCACACACCAAAAAAAATGAAGATCCCACGTACAGTGGGAATCGACGTTATGCGAATCACGAATGTGAAAGATTGATATGTCAATTTAAAATCAGCACAACATCATGAGGTGGAGGCAAATGATGCCATACATGACTTCTGTGTCATGATCATGATGTTTGGACGTGTCGTTTACCTTAGCGTCTATTCAAGTCACGTGATGCCAAATTTAGTGTATGTGGAGCTAGCAAAACGACCACGAGCAGGCTATGAGCGTGGTATGTTGTCATGTTCTCCCATGACACACGCGTATGGATTATCATGTTTGCACCAGTCATATACTTTCGTCATCCATTGACGTCACGTAACACCAAATTTGGTATATGTGGAGCTAGCAAAACGGCCCCGAGCGCATCATGAGTGTGGCATGTGGTCATGTTGTTACATGACACGCTTGCCAATATTATCATGTTTGTATGTGTCATTTACCTATGTCGTCCATTCGCGTCACGTAATACCGAGGTTGGTACATGTGAAGCTAGCGAAACGGCCGCGAGCGCATCATGAGCGTAGCATGTAATCATGTTGTTACACGACACGCATAACATATCTATAAAGTCTGCACTATTATCATACCTTCGTCATCCATTCACGTCCCATAATACCAAATTTCGTATGTGTGACGCTAGCGAAACAGCCGTGAGCACATCATGAGCTTTGCATGTAGTGATGTTATTACAAGACACGCATGTCATGATTTTTATGTTAGGGCTTGTCGCTTGTGTTCGCCATGTAATCATGTCATACCATACCAGTTTTTCAAGACGTCATATGAACGAATCCTCCGCAAAAGCTGCAGGACCATGAAATGTAAATCATGACATTCATGACATCGACGTCATAATTTTCATGTTCTGACTAGTCAAATAGGTTCTTCATACAGTCATGTTATGTCACAGCAAGATTGGGATCAATACCATTATGGAAACGGCCAGGAGAGCTGAAAGTCCTAGGCGGCTAGATAGATAGATAGATAGATAGATAGATAGATAGATAGATAGATAGATAGATAGATAGATAGATAGATAGATAGATAGATAGATAGATAGATAGATAGATAGATAGATAGATAGATAGATAGATAGAGAGATAGATAGATAGATAGATAGATATTACTGCAGAGAGGTATATATAAAAAAAGAACGCCTTTTCTGTCGATTGTGGTAATTCATGAGGATTTGTTGCTACTGACGCTCTAGTCATTATTTATGGGTCATGGTGTGATTCTGGCACCGCCGTATGCGAAGAACGTCTGAGCGAATATGCATCGGTAGATATTCTCGCGCTTTATTTTCGCTATCTGTGCAACTCAGAAAACTAAAAACACGGTGAAATGGACTATCAGCATGAAATGTAATCATTTGGTAATCTTTTTCAAGCTGTTCAGTCTACTTAACAAATTGACCGTGCGCAAAGGTACAAAAAAAAAGATTGTAGGATCCGACTGGGATAAATCACACAAAGTACAAGAATAAAATCGCGAACTTTTCTTCGGGCTGGTATGTCCCGCAAACATTCAGATTTTTACCTCTTCATACATAAAACATGTAAATACAGGTTGAAGATTGTAATGTTACTCCTTCAATATAAAGCGAGTACTACGGCGCGATAGCGGTTAGCTCACCTTACCAATACGTTACCAACAAACGAAACGTCATTACCCACTCCACAAAAAGAGTATACTTGCTAGCCGTTGTCTCGAATAATTATTATTCATATAAATTGGGCATGAACATGGTGCTATACGCATTCAAACGAACTTTCCATGTTTTGCTTCTGGAGCAAGAAATTTTATTGATTGATCAACTGGTTTACAGTTTAAATTATGGTTTATTTTTATTCCGCTTTGTTTCAAACGCTGTGCGTTTATAGTCAAGTCCTTCACACTATATGAGGAACATTTTGTGTTAGGATGTTTACGTATTGCCAAGCAAGCTACAAAACATTCTCTGATATATATACACGACAAATCTGTAATATATATCCAACTATCCACAACAAACCGCAGCACATACAACAGAACCCATTCTTGAGCTCTTATAACTGAAACATTAGCTTTCTCTGAAAAAACAGTTCCCAGCCTCTAAAGAGGTTAATAAGTTCTCTAAATAGCACAAGCACATAAGGTATTTGACTTACATTATAAATATTTCAGCTCAAACAGTGCCACCATAATGAGAATATGCAAGTTAATAAGCTTAACTATCCCCATAGCGGTAATTGATACACTAAATTTTAATCTAATATGTACTGCAGATATGGGCTGTCCAGATGCTGTAAGTGAGAATCCCTAAGCTCTGCCCTCAGTTTTCGATCTAACCTGTCACTAAAGCTTTGAGACAGAATCGAGTGGAGGGGAGCTCAAACTTTTAAGCGAACCTGTTAACCATACCCTCTTCGGTCATTGGCGGGCGTAAAAGGATACGGCTGTCATAATTTAGAGAAGCCTGTATGTGCCTCTTCTATAAGATCACACATTTTTCCGCATTGAACTTATAATTGTACCGACGGAAGATTAGGACTCGCTGCTCTGTCAACTCAAATTGCGGCTGACGCGCCCAGCGTGAGTCGTCTTCCGTTCGAAGCTGTCGTGAAAGAAGGGAGCCTCTCTGGAGAGCGAAAACTTCAAACGATCGTAGTTTGGTTGAACAAACGTGCCTTCCTGTCTTCGTCTATGGCGACCAGAACGGATGCCACTTGCTCGTACTTTTGACAACCTTGTTTTTACCGTTGAAATGTTTTTATGCCCCACTGTCACTGCCAAATTCTTGAGCTCGGCTTACTTAGGGACGTGTGCGAGCCGCCCCTGTTCAAAATCTCACGCCTGTCGAGAGTGCATATAGATTTGTGTATGAGGCACATGCTTTCGTTCGTGCGTTTCGTTAGAGTGAGTGTTGGGAAGAGAGAAAGGGATAATACTTTCACGGGCCCTTATCTTGTTGTAAGGACTATATCCTACGCTGAAAACTTTGTGAGAAATATTGCCAACGAGGAAGCATGTACTGTTGCCAGAAATGTGGGAATGGGATTTATTTAGACCTGAGATCTAGGAAGTAACGCTCATCTGCTGTTTTACCAACCACAAAAATAAAACTTGTGATTCTACACGGCACATTGTACCGTTATGCGGAAGTAATCGTGATAATGTTGTGTGCAAGTGCGGAGTTAGATAAAAAGCCCAATTCTATTTGTTTCTCCTAGGTTATAAAACAAAAGTAAAATACACTGTATTGTTATTCCGACATGGAAAGAATATATTTATTATTTCTTTGATAACAAATCGCAGAATTGTATTTTCCTCTCGTAACCGTCACCAGTTCGACCATAGAAGTCATGATTATTTTTAGTATGAGATACTTGTTCTTTGTTTATTTTGAAAATGATATACAGTTATTCACCTGTAGTTTATGCGCATACTACTACAATATATTAAACATACCTAGAACTTGTTTCTCTTACTGGGCCTGTGCATATCTGCAACATAATACTTAGACGTCATTCTATATCCTAGGATCGCGGTGTAGTAAATCTTCTGCATTTCAGTACTTGTCCGTGCACGTACTAATAATATTTTCCTAGAAGCACTACATCAATCTAAACAAACGTTATGACTGGTGTGCAGTAGAACGAAGTTTCTTGCTACCTGTAGTGGTGTAAACCTTTAAAACAAAAGTAATTGCTTGGGCTGTGGCCCAACTCTTAGCAAGTTTGTACGAATGACGGTATATATAAAGTAAAAAGAACTAGGGAAATAACTGCCTCCACCAGTAAACTGCTACGTACGAAAGATTTACGCGTGTTGTATACAAATAATGCTGAGAACCTAAAATGGCTTCAAAGGGACACTAAAGAGCAGAACAGTTATGTCGCGTTACAGTAAAGTACATTTTTACAATCCCAAAAACACCACTGTCATTGCGACAGCGCTTGGTAAGGGAGAAAAGGTGGGAAAAGAAAACGTGGTCGGAGGCGGCACTCTGAAATTCCAGTCACACACCGTGTCTAGTAACTAGACAAGACGTCTATTAGGTTTTACATACCTCCTACTCCATAGAAAATGAAGGATATTTTTTTTCTTTGGGCACCCTCACCTTAAATAATCTGTATTGGAGTAAACTGCTTGGTAATGCGTTCACAAATCTAATGAGTATACAGTCTTAACCCAATGGAACTCTGAGTGTTAAGAAGCATATCTTTATAATAAGCAGACCTAAAGTTGAGGACGTTCGAGCTTCCCTTTCAACTGTGGAAGGTGATAGCGCAATCAAACCCTGTTCACATCGCCATCTCAGTCGCTACCCGGTGCCACGACCCCCACAAAACCAGGCCGCAAGGCAAGGAACGTTAGTGCGCCTATGCATCAGCTTTTTCAGGCGAGCATAGAAAACCTACGTCCAGTACAACTGCGAATAAGGGCCTAGTGCGACATAGTTCTTATTTTTGCGAGTTGCTAGGATACACGTCCCCAAGACATCATGTGTACATACGCAGCTACTCGCTTTCTTGATGCCTTTGCTGATGATTAAGTTGCTTGTAATGGGCAATCTTTCAAAACACCCACTTCTTGAGCAATTTCTATGCTTTCACGCATGGCGCAATTTTACGCTTCTTACACACAATACTTATACGTGTTAACGACTCATCTAGTAGCGTTTACCATTCCAATAGCATGCGTGTGTGCGCGCGTGTACGTGCGTGTATGTGTGTGCGCGTGTGTGTGTGTTTGTGTGTGTGTGGGTGTGTGTGTGTGTACGTGCGTGCGTGCGTGCGCGTGCGTGTGCGTGTGTGCGTGCGTGCGTGTGCGTGTGCGTGTGTGCGTGTGCGTGTGTGCGTGTGCGTGTGTGTGTGTGTGCGTGTGCATGTGTGTGTGTGTGAGACAATTTTTCACTTCTGCGTGGCTTTGTGGATGAATGTGTGCTTCCCTCGCTAGAGCCCTGAGTTCTATGCCCACCAAATGCCAAAATTTGTCATTATTTTTTATTTGCTGTCATGGCGAACTTTTGATCAAGAACAACGCCGATTTTTCACTAACAAACAACGATGCCAGTGACCACACCGAAATGTGGGTGAAAGGAGCTTTTAAACGATACCACGTTCAAATGTGTTCACATCTATCACGAAAGACGGACGCATTGCCACACTTTATTGGCAGAGTTAGTGTACTGTGATGTGCGACACTGGCTTTAGTTTGACATGGGCAGTGTACATAACAGGGCTGATTCTCAATGCCCTTCTTTAGTCTGTTATCAATTTTACTGCTTTCTTCATGGCAACAGTGCTACCTGACGAAATTTCGGTCTAACTGAAACGCTGTTGTTCATTTTTATATTTTTATGAATATGCAATTATGTCCACTCGTGATCCCTACTTGTGAGATTGGACTGGTCTTCAGGCACGTAATTTTCCAACAGTATAGATGTGCTGTATCTTGTTTAGCCAAGGGTGCATGGGTACCGTGTTAGATGGCCCAATTCAAAATCTTAAGGTAGTGTTGCATCATGATCAACCGGCAACAGAGCCACACACGGACAGCCAGGGCTGTCCCCCAACTGAATTTCCAGTTGTGAGACCATGTCTTCTTCTTTTGTGCTTCAGTGTTTGCACTACCAGTACATACTCAAGCATAGTACCAGCAAGCTCATGTTTCATCTTCGTTACAATATATAGACAAAAATGGGGTCCACATAAAATTTAATCAGTCGAAATACCGCGATTTTACTGCTTCTAAGTGGCAATATTAAACCAAAAGTCCCAGTGCCCAAGAGTTGGCGTTTGTCTGAAGCCCCAATTAAAACTTTATGTCATATTTTGTCTATCTCTCTCTCTTTCAAGGTGGTTAGGTTGACGAGGCCGCTCTGCCGTCCCTTACAAGTTTGATGCTATTACTTTCCCCCTCCGTTCTTTCCCGTCATGCACCCGCGCTTTCACATCTGGAGATTCGGTTACTCACATTGAACACTGGGTTAAGCCCAGCCTATGACCATGGGATCACTTGCAGTCCTCGAGAGTGGCCCTCGCCCGTCCTGCATATGATCGAGGTATTCATGCTTTAATGGTTACAGTCGCCACTCCAATAGTCTCTACTAAAACGTTTGGTGCAGCCCCCCTACGAAATGAAGGTAATGTAAAAATATATATAAATAAAAACTAATGCTTCACTCACAGACAGAGCTGCGGTTTTGGGAGGTACCTAACTAGAAGCGTCGGCGCAAGCGGGAATAACGTTGAAGCTGAACGGCAGTGCCTCTACGCATCGTCGCGCTTCGAAAACCGCTCTCAGCGGCCTTATTTAAATAACTACGCCTGTGCCCAAATACATGAAGTATGTGTTCTTTAAAGCGGTTTCATTGTTTCATAAAAAACATCATTCAGATACGGTCGGTGCATGGCTCCACGTTTTAACACGAAATTGTTTTGTACAGGCGTCCACCGTGGTTCTGCTGACGTATTTCCGTCATAGATTTGACATTGTAAAGGCGTACTAACCAAACCGCAAAGAAAAAAACGAGAAGGAAAGAGCGTCGCGCGGCGTCGAACGAGCACTCTCTCGACCCGCAGCGCGCGGCGCTAAGCACAATGCCATGGAGCGTAAGTTAGGGAGGATGCTAACGGCAAGCCATTTACATACAACATACACCGTTTGGAGGTCCTAAGAAATTCGAAACTTTTGCGCGTTTTTGTTATCACTTGCAAGATGATGCGACGGGCTCGCGTTAGGCGCACTCTAACCATGCGCTTGACCGCCCAAAGTATTTAGTCAGTCCCGAACCTCAGCCGCAAAAAACGCTGCTTTATTTTTATCCTTTTCAAGCAGCCGTTTAAGGACAACAACACTCGTTCAATAACTTGAGAAAATTTTTTAGACATTGTAATGATGCAAGTACACTCCAAATTATCTGATATAAGATATACTCCTGCTTCACATAATAGCTGCTTGAATGTAATGCGTTTTCATTTCATTTTTGGCTCAGTTATCAAGCTGCTGCGTATATATAACACTTATTTTGACCTGCTATATTGACATTCATGCACCCCAACCAAAAAAAAAAGAAAGGCATTGAACAGTACGAAAATGTAGCGGCACCAATTAAAACGACACAGCCCAGCCTATCGTATCATGCAAATAAAGTGCACCTCTTCACTGTAATCTAGCTTTGATGGATAATTCTTTTTCACATGTAATACCGCACATTACCTTACTTCCTCTCATCATCAATGTCAGACTCATGACGGTGCTGTAGCGGCTATGGTGTCTGGCAGCTTACCCGAAGGTCACGGGATCGATTCTCAGCCGCGGCGGACACGTTTTCAATGAAAGTGAAAGTGCACGTTAATCAACAAAGAGTGTTCGATATTTTCAGAATGGTTTACTACGGCGTCGCTCATAACCATACTGGGATTTTATGGCGCTGAGCCCCGACAATCATCAATATTAACCTACAGTAGAACAGAAACCAGAGCTAGATAGTGACAATATATTACACATGAACAACCGTGCTAAACACAGTCAAGGGTTAGGTAAGACCCAACACCGGTAGTCTCTCTCAGCTAGAAATATATTTAAAGGCATAAGTGCACACATATCAAGCTATCGACCTTTCCATACAATGACTAACCCATGATTGGACGCTCAATGGTCGTCAATAAAGCTTTAGAACCTCTCCAAATCACTCAACCAGCTTTATTCATAACGACTATGCTCGTACGGCCAGCGTGACCTTCATAAAATCTACTCTACAACTTCCTGCTCTGGCCACTACTAATTGTTTTACTAGTTAAACTAGTAAAACGATTTTTCGGCTGTCATTCTTTCTGAAGATTTTCTTGTGTATTCAAGTACTTAAAGAAGATATAATCTAGGAACCTGCGTACTTCTCATCTCGTGTTGATCACCCAAACAAATTGACCATTGCTTTTTGCCGCACCAACCACATTTTGCAATTTTTTTCTTCCGAAGACAAGCCTAGACTGGTACTGCCTTTCTCCCTACATTGATGCCACTAAGTACCAAGCGCCGTTCAAGTCGGTAACTTCGAAAAGCTTTAAGGTGTGACTGCAGGCTATTGTTTCTTTGTTTTATTGTGCAGTTTTTCTTTACTTTTCTAACTAATGTGATTTGTTGTATTTTTTTCACGGTTAACATTTTACCATGTTCATATTGTACCTAAAACCCTCTGTAACACTCTGTGTCTTGATAGTATACTAATTATTGAATAAATAAATAAATAAATAAATAAATAAATAAATAAGATAACTTTTGTAGGCCTTCACTACTCGACGGAGCAGACGCTTTAGTTTGTCACTCTGCTGCGAGCGCGCGCTATCAGGTGTCATGTCACTATAGGTCGGATGCCTTACATAAGTGTGCTTGTGCCTTTCATTTCGGCTTAACGTGACGAAATTGGCTCACTTCAATAGCACATACTCCAGACCTTATGAAACAACGTATTTACTTAGTAGGGTCGGTGCCCAAAATGGAGTAAGACTGTGTGCAAGGGTAAAGGTTTCGTATATGATATCAATGTCTGTTATAGCGCTACAGATGTCTTACTGGAAGATGAGAGTTTACGTCACAATGTCAGAGCAATAGGCCAATCATATTACCGATTATATACGAAGCCTAAATTTATTTCCAATCTTCTCGAGATAAATGCTTAATCTGGCTGCTAGATGTGAATGCTTATGTATCGTGACTCGTCAGTGTCTGAAATGATTTCAGTGTGAAGGTAACGCGTCTCTCTTAAACGAGAAACTAGTGCAGAGACATTTCCAATAAAGGTGAGTACATATAGAGCAGCTGCAGTATCGGCCTGTAGTAACGTGGAATCGCATCGTGAAGAATACATTTATTATATGCGGTGACGCTTGGACGATAATGCGACAAGTTAAAGATGTTCATCATCTCCTTTAATAATGAAAGACACCGCGTGGTTTTCCTCGGTAAAACTCAGTGCCTTGCGGTTTCAAAAAGCTGTGTTTCACGAAAACCGAAGAGCTCACGCTGTTTTTTCCCGAATACATAAAGGTTATTTCAAATAAAAAAAACACTTTCAATGCTCTTAGACCACATCCCGCTATATGCTGCTTACTCGAGAATATGGATTTTCATAAGAGTGCATCTACACACATGACCCGGAAACAATGGCGAATTATTCAGCAAGAGGCAGATAGTGGAATACCCTGTTTTGGAAGGCGGACAAGGAAGTATGCGTATATACAGGAGCTCAAGGAATGGACGCTGTCCAGAAAGGACGGTGGAAAAGAAACTTCCGGCACGAAATAGCGTATACAGTTTCCTGCGGATAACGCTATTCGTATACAACTACAAAACAAAAGAGATAAGCTGCGCGTTCTGAAATGAAAATACCGGGCGCACTCTTATATACCCTCGCTACCCATGAAAGAGACCATTGAACAAAAGCTTCACGATTATCCATTAATCATTCAGTCTTTCCTTTGGCTGGCTATAGTAGCCATTGTGAAGAAGCGACCAGTGGTCACGCAAGAGCCACTGTTCACTGAATCATTGGCCAGGCGTCTATTTCAGGAGTCAATGAAGCCTGAGGCACGTCAGACCACATGACTCTCTTTGTTTCTTACTAAGCTCCAGGCATGCTCAAGTAACGATGAGAAGAGTACATGTGGCAACGTAGACTCCAAGTCATGTCCTTTTCTGCCATGTTCTTCAGCGCTTTGCCCCTGTGGGTTTCATCCCTAAGCTTATTTGATTACAAAACCACCTCCAATACAAAGATTGTGTAGGCACCCATGCACGTGAGTGATGACAGCGAGCCGTGATCCGGGATGTTATGGTGGTAAACGTAAAGAGCGTTAGCTTTTCTTTCAGTGAGATGCTTGCGCCCTCTGCATATTCATGACATAAATAGTGAACGCACTTCTCCTCTGAGTGATTGAGTGGCTTTGAAGTGTGCGTGTTAGATCGAATAAATAACGAAACTCAAGTCTGTATATATACAGCCGTCTTATAGACATAAACAAAGTGAGATATTGGGCTAGTTTGTTCTTCATGATTAGGTCTTGTAGACAATGTTTGGCACGTTATGAATCCATTTTGATATACCCGGCACATCAGGATCACTTATGCCTAAAGGGTAGCTCATGAGTAGATGTAAAATCGCCACGCATATTTGTTTTATGAAACTCACATATTTGTTTCATGAAAACAAAGTGCATGGAGTGGTGTGAGGAGGTGAGTAATATAAAAAAAATTGCCCGCAGCTTCCCTCGGGGGAACACTGAGGAGGATGCGGAGCATATAATTGGTTAACGGGGTGTTAAAGTGCGACTTACTTGGGTCGATGGCTGAATTGGTTAACGTGGTTGTGAAATGGGGTGTTAAATTGCGACTTACTTGGGTCGATGGCTAAATTGGTTAACGTGGTTGTAGGAGGGGGTGTTAAATGAGTGAACACGTACACACGTATGCGAAAGGGCGGCGCTGGTCGAAGGGACGTCGATCATTGTGTTTGTGGATTCGTTGGAATTCATTTCACCGCGACCTTGGACGTCGACGCGCCGTACAAACCAACCGACGAGCGGCAACTGAGCGAGCGAGCGGCGACCTTGAGTATATATACAGCACGACGGCGCATGCACTGTCAGCTGTTGAATGTTCTCGAAGCGCGACGCCACATGCGCGTCCACTGGAGAATCAGGAGAATTGTAGATGTCGAACGCGGTGTGTAGAGGAGGAAGGGTGCACAGATGGTGGAGGAGTGAAGCGCGCGCGGTGTGTAGAGGAGGAAGGGATGCACAGATGGTGGAAGAGTGGGCGACGGCGCGACGGCGCATGCGCGCGCGTCAGCTGTTGAATGTTCGAGAAGCGGTGTGGACGGCGCGGACGGCGCGGACGGCGCGGACGGCGCACTACAAGGCGCGAGTATAAGGTGCTCCGCATCTAAAAGAAAACTTGGTGGACGCCTCAGCCTTCTCCGAGAGTAGCATATCACTCAACTCTTGAGGCTCCTGAAGAATGGAATGCTGAAATTGAAATGAGTCCCATGCATACTATACCTCCGACCATGCAACAAAGCTAGATTAATGTCTGTTTGCGCAGTACTGGCAGCTTCAAACTCTCTTATAGAACGGCTACTGCAAAAATAGCTTTGAAATGCCGACTAGGATATAAATATTCCTTTCGCAAATTGGCGTCCTTACGGTGCCATGCGCATCTGAGCGGCTGCAAACATTGTAACGAGTTGGGAGCTCTGAGCCACCAAGTCTTCGGGTGATCGGCATAGTTAAGACTCGTACGATTCGATGACCGGTAAGATTCTGCTCTGCTGCGACGCAGTCAGTGCATTTATACTTGCTATCATTGACTTATTGTTACATGACATAACTACATCGTTTAACAAGCAGATTCACACACTAACATGGTTTCATGGTAACACCTGGTTGCCACACAGAAAGTGTGGATTGAATTGCCATTTCGGCTCAAAAAGATTGATGTATTTATAATAATCTGGAGTTTGCCTTGACACTTAGCTAAATTTCTCGCTGAGAAACAAGTACGCGAAGACAAACTTTAGGAGAAATTACCTCTTTAATTCTATCGCTTCAATAGCTGGCGTCGGCAGTTTTCTCTGCTTTCGAGCCACACTTGACAGCAGCTTGCTAAGATATAGTAGGGTGTGCATCTTGGTCATTACAATGTTACTAAAGTGGTCTGCCAACACAACGTCCACTGGTGTCGCCTGGTTCTGATACCTGTAGAGGGTGTTTTCCCGCAAGAGTGTCAAGGTTTTGTGACAGCACACTTTGCTGCTACAGACGATTTCGGCCTATGATCTCGCCTTGACTGTAGTGTTCACTCTTTGTGTCCAAAGCTATTTTCTTTGGAATTGACCCTTTAACACCATGGCATAAACTTTTCTAAAGCCTATTCTTACCACTGTTCGGTGAATACAGACTATAAATGGTTTGGTGAAAAAGTACAACTTTAATAGGGCACTGTGAAGACGCAGAGCTTGCTCCCCATCATCCGGCTACTCAATACTTTCTTTTTATGGGCCTTCATAAGCACATATTTCCTATTCGTTGTAGTGAAAAAAGGTTCCGATCAAGCAAGCGACGTGCATGGCACATCATAGATGTCATGTCCTGTTATTCGTGTTCTCATACGCCAATTTCTTCCTATATGCTAACTTTATTTCATACAAATTCACGAGAACGATCCCGAAAGTTTGGGGACCCCTCAGATTCGCCTTTAAGAGTTGAACGCCACAGCGAAATCCGGACCCTAGTGCGCCCTTCAACCGCTAAGTGCATAATTTTTAATATGTTTTGACACACACACACACACACACACACACACACACACACGCACACACACACACACACACACATTGTATACCAGTGAGCGTGCGCGAAAAGTGCACACAGGTTTTTGATCTAAATCAAGAGTCACATGGCCGCCAAGATGCACGCTGCACACTCGCCAACTCGGAGACCATAAAGAGTCTCACAATGCTTCACAGATGACAGCCCTTTGTTTAGCGCTTGCTGTTTGCTTGATCAACGCCTCTGGAAAAGTATGATATGTTTTTCGCTAGATGGACGTAGTTGTTCATATTTAGAGCTGTTTGAAAGTTCCTGTGTGTTTTTAGCGGTGATGGCTCACTAACCCGGTCTTTTTCGACGTAGTTTGTTTGCCTCCCAAATGCACCTACAAATTGCCGAACGGGCTCGTTTTCGTCGTGATAACTGTCGAACAAAATGTGTTAGGAAGACTCCTTCTACTACATGGCATATAAGTAGTCTTTTTTTTCTGAAGAAGCTGCAAGTAACATCGTGCCTTTGTTGTAGAACACCTGCTTAGCACGCGAACAGCCCGGGTTCGATCTTCAATGGGACCAAAAGTTTTATTCTTTATTTTATTTCCTTCTTTTTCGAATTTACGCTTACAGACGATTTTTCGCTTTTTCGAATTTTCGCTTACGGACGATTTTTCGCTCACAACCAACGGTGCCGACGCTGATGGTGGAATTTCTGTGTCACGAGCTTTCTAACGCTATCGCTTTGAAAGCGTGCAGACGTGGACGGCCTGATCAATAGATAGATAGATAGATAGATAGATAGATAGATAGATAGATAGATAGATAGATAGATAGATAGATAGATAGATAGATAGATAGATAGATAGATAGATAGATAGATAGTAACGACAAAATGGCCTTTGATAGGCAAAGAGATTCTTGGAGTTTAAAGATGATTGAACAAACGTGAAGGGCTCCATTGAATGGTTTAATGAAAGCATGTGGAACTAACGGCGATGCAAACAGGTTACTTTTATAGTAACCAGTGTTCAGGTTTTTGCAATCTTCATACGCGTTCTTCATTACAAAGGTGCTACCTTATTCACCATGCAAATGTGATTTTGCATTGTTCTCTCGCAAGCCTTGCGGAACGTAAACCATAAAGCAAAGAAACTGCGCCAGTGGAATTGTCTACGCAGCAATGGCTGAAGGTAATCTGTTTTGTTATTTTAGAGACAAATCATGAAAAACAATAAGGCGCTACTCATGTAAACTTAGGTATATCTGTTATCTTTATACTTCGAGGCAACCCACCTGTTCTACCGTTGAGTTGTTGACCACTCTTTTTTTTACTATTCTGCGTATGTTGCAGATGTAAAATGAAAGTGCAATTCATTCGTTCATTCATTCGTTTATTCTTTTAATAATTCATTTATTCATTCATTCGTTTATAGTTCGCTCATTCATTCTGCTAGTTAGCTTGCTATTTCGTTAATTAGTAACCTATTTCGTGTGAAAGCTTGTTTGTGATTTCTTTCAGTATTTAGAAATCTTCACAAAGGCACTAGTTGGCACAATTCTGAAGAAGTGACTACATGCTTTTCGAGGTTTTTGTACTGATCCAAACTCACATAAGTTACCTTGTGCATTCTATATGTCTACGTGGGCTTTGCAGCCTTTTAATCTGTATGATAACGCCGGACAATTATTCAGAAGTAAAAGGAAATATCTGGGGAAGCACAGTGTTCGCGCACTGAAAGTCAAGAAATGTGTCATAGATGAAAGCCTGCCATAAGGACGTTCAATATTCGTAATGAAGTCACCTATTAATCAGATTCACTTTCACAAACCCACTTACCGCCTTTTTGTCAGCCTTCTTCGCGCAGCGTAGGTCTATTCCTGTACAACACCCAACCAATTCAATCAGGTCGGCCGAAGAATACAACGATTGAAACCAAGATAAGTAATAATCACAAAAGCTCATATCTCTTCCTAGAATTCTAGTCATAAATTATTTACCTTTATTTTTATTCGCTAAATGAGGGTTTCATGTTCAAGAAAAAAACAATCAATTGATTGAAAGCTGCTCGCAACGAAAATGAGCAATGTCGGGACGAATTGATTTAAACCTGGGTTGATGTGCTCTTGTCTAGAGCGAAAGTAAACTAGGCCATGATGTAAAAGACAAACGTGGAACTTATTTGGCGCCATTACTGAACAGCCGACTGCACTATATTTGCGGGCTGCAAAAAAAAAAACTTGATTACGGAATTGTAGTGGCCGAAAAGCACATGAATGAACAAAGTTACATTGACGAATGTTTCTGAACACAATTATATATCCTTCTATGAAGTAATAAGTGTCATTAGGTATCCCATCAAGAAAAATTGTAATACTTGAAACGCGCATCCGCTTGTGTTATTCTAATACATGCAAAGCACTAGATGGGGTGAGTATAAAATGGAACACAATAGCAAACTGATATAATGTATATGAGTTTTTTCTCTTGGATCGCCGGCGTAGGGGTCGAAATAAAGAAATATTGCCTTATTTTTTCACACAACTGTGATAAGAGAAGCTGAACTGTGGCGACCCAATAATGCCGAGTAAAATAAGAACCACGGTAACGAAGGTCCTGCTTTCATTACGTTTCTGGAACGTAGAACTATACCTTTTTATTTCTGTGTTGATTCCCTTTATCTGCCCTAACTTTATTAATTTAATTTCTCGTATCATGTGCCTTTTACCCCAATAAATATTTCTCCTAAAGAAGCAATTCTTTTTGTTTTCTTCTGTTCGATTTTGCCTCAACTTTTTGCCTGTAATTAGGGATACAATTAAACGCACATACTACTCAGCCTCGTGGAATCTTCCTCGCTCCTCGTCAAACATGAAAAGCCACTTTGTCATTCTTGCTTTTTCCCAAAAAGTATTAATGACTCATGTTTCTTCGCATTCTTTTCTCTTTTTCACTGATATCATCAATATGTGATTTTTGCCTGTTTCTTCGCATTCTTTTCTCCTTTTCACTAATATCATCAATATGTGATTTTTACTAGATACATTACAAAACTTCAATGAGTGCTAAAACAAGTGTTTCGATCGCCAGAAGAAGACGCATGAATTTCAACCTCAATGTTTTTCATTACTAGGTAGTGTTATGCTGTTATTTCTACCTTCATAAAGCAGCTTCACCGATTGTATCGAAAGAGTGATTAGAGAAGCGAAAATAGAACATTAACGCACAAGAAGAAAGCTGACACGACTCCTTGAGCATGCTTTAATCAGGAGACATGAAGTTCGTCCCATGAATGGTCAGCTCAAAAAGAAAAAAAATAGAAACCAAGAACACGAGAATTATGGGTAAATATTTGAATATAACCTATTTCAAGTTCTGCAATCACAAGTTGCAAGCGAAGTTGGGGGAAGCAGTTCTGAATAGTCATGTAGCGAGGACAAAAACTGATTCTGAATTAGTGAATGCTTCAAAAGACGCACTACTTGAAGTTCGTCCTAAGAACAAAACATTCAGCAGTTGCAATGCCATTGACGCTTTAAAATGCAAATAACTGATTGGTAAAGTATTTAGAGCGACAATGAAAGTAATCTCGTCTGGGTAATATTGCCTTATACTCATAACAACTTGGAGAAAGAGCGTTGCAGCTAAAGTAGAATTTTTAACATATTTTTATTGCCGAGAACAGACGTGAGAGCCCTAACCAAAACAGGCAATGCCAAGAAACTATAGGCAGTGTTAGCCATCTTCCGAAAATACGATTAATGATGGCTGGGTCGTTTACCGCTAAACATCCAGCGATAGTTCTTAAGCTTTTTTCACGCATAATCACCGCCAGCTCCAGAAAAAATGGCTCGATGGCCGTCACAGGCCTGATCAGGAGGTAGAAACTAGCTTTGCACGAAAGCATGAATCTTGCAATTGCATTTTTATACAGAAGCGGCGATTTTACAATACTGTCACTTACCACTCAGCTTGCTGCCTTGTTTTACCACATGTCGCAATCTGCTTATATTCGAGGATCTCTGCAAGTAATATAATTAGGAAGGAATACGAGTTCAGGGGCATAGGGATGCATCTTATTTAGCTTTTTATCTCTTCTTCTGAAGTGTCTCATACCTCACGTTACCTCTTCTTGAGTAATAGAGTGCAGAAGCGAAACTGATATCAGACTTTTTCACATGAACGAGGCATGCAATAAGTGGCAAGAAAAGGGGAACAAATGAGAAGCAGGGAGAGAAAAAACGAAAGAAAAGGCAGGGAGGTTAACAGAGCTTTAACTTTGTTGGACACCGTACAAGTGAGATGAGGGAAATGCAAATAATAAAAAATAAATATAAAGAACACGAGTACAAAAGCTAATGTTTAACAGTTAGTTTGAACCTACACAGAGAGAAACAGAGTTAAGAGATTCCTTCAGTTTTGAAATTATTCTCTGCCCTATCTGTATTCTCTCGTCCCAAAAGCCACAGGGTCTTCTTTTTTTTCAGATCAAAAACTTCCCACGAATGTCCTAAAACTGAGTTACCTAACGAATTTCTTCCAAGCACTTTATTTATGAGACGTGGTTTTCTGTAAGAGATGGTCTCAAGGAACCGCTTGTGCTCGCATAAAATGGGCCCTCGGAAAGTGCTTCATTTGCTTGGCAGTTCTTGCCCTATCTTCGACTGTTGAAAACAGCAAGAAGATGATATCAAGCTGTTAGCCTTAACTATGAGTTGCCTGAAATAGAAAAGATCCACATATTGATGTCGTTTTAATGCTTTCAGTTAGCACTGAAGCCTGACACGATGATATGAGGAGTCGTATTCCTGTATACATACAATGAGACGACAGAAGAAAACTTCACATTTCAGCACAGCTTCGTCTTAATAACTCGACAGTGTTGCATCTCATCAGTAATTTCGTCGCGAGAAAAATCGTGCACTCTGCTCCATGTACAGTAAGCAAAAAAGACAACAATCTCACCTAAACCTGACAAAATAGAAATCAAGGCATGTGTGTAATAATTAGCCAGCTCTTACAGTTGTTATTTACTTCATTCATCAGGTATGCTGCGTGTTTTTCTTGGCTTCTGTTGACATTCCATAAGGTGGTTCGCGCTCAGAGACGAGATCTTCAAGTAGAAAGGCAAGTCAGCCATAAAAAGAGCAACCAATGTGATAGAATAACGGACATAATACCTACATAGTAACTTATATCAAAGCATCACGCGTTTCTTTGAATAGACAAAGCTTCAAAGCATTTCTACAATAAAATAAATTCCTGTAAAACCTAATATTCAAGGACAACGAGAAGAGGCTTAAGTCGGATGAAAAAAGTACGAAGTTAATTGACGAGAGCAATGCAGATAACTTGTGGCACTTTGCATAGTCTCACAAAAAGCGCAGTAGTTGCTTCTCCAGTCCTAAGAAACTTTTGCACATCCCACATCTCGGGGCAGTAAATTCCATGTAAACCAGTTGATAAATAATTGTACACCTTACGTTTATCATGAAGGGTGGGCGGGTATTTTATGGGAACGACTCGAGGTAGATTGAAGTGTTTTTTGTAAGTGTAGTACTGTGGTCATCGTAAGCTAACCAGTCACACTGACTACACTGGAATTTATAGAATATCCTTTGGTCTGACATACAGCACTCATAAAAGAACAGGTTGCACTATTGTTGAAACCAGAATGGTGCGATGACATGAATAATATGCGAAACTATTAGTGTTTACATCCATACTTGAGAGGCACTTAAATATAGCTCGTCGAATCATAGGAGTACTGCTATAATGTTTTTATTACACTTTTAACACCTGAATCGGCACTGGAAGCGCAGTTGACGTTAATACGATGCGATGTATGTGTCATAGGATTACATATGTAATGTTTATAAAATTTGATAACAAAAAACGTAAACTATACTTTCACGCATGTGTAGGCTGTTTTGTCAAGACCGGTTCGAGACCCGGCTTGAATCTGTGGTAAAATACCACAGTACCCTACACGATGCTTGCGTTGACTCTTGATGTGTTGCTGTATTTCATTCTCTGCATTCGTCTGGTCAAGGTTGGTGATTTCGGTGTTCTTAAAGCTCTCGCCTTTGAATTAACAGTATCTAGTAAATGGCCTGTGGCGTACTCACATTATGTAGCCCTGTGTTATACGGACTTGTGCCACACTCGAATGAAGGAAAACGTCTGGATAATCTGAAGAATCACTCGTGGGAAGATTCCCTACTAGGACATATCTTCTAAGAGTCATCTCACTATCTACTATTCTACTATGTATGATGTTACGTAAGTATATTGCGAAATAGTTCACTTGACAGTCTTTTGGGTAAAAAAGAAGTGGTTTATCAGCAGACAGCACGTAAAAGGTACAGATGTAGGTTAAAGTGATACTTTTACCTCTGTGACCATTGATTTCGCAAGGCAGCGTAATAGTGAACATTCTGTAACAGACGACGCCACAAAGTACACAAACCGCTAAAAAGTTAATTGCAAAGGATTCATTCGCGGTCAACTCATTCGCTGCCACATCATTTTTAAACGCACAGTAAAACGATGAGACACAATCCGCATGTCGACATGTTACAAGAAACATAGCCAAGCGTTGTTATCATGCTCTCGGTGTTGACAAAGCGCTGACAGCAGAATTGTGGTACATACTCTTGTTTAGTTCTTGAATTGTCCGCTGGATGGTGGTACTCGTATGTGACGGATTTACTATAAAAAGAAGGGAGATGGTGGTACATGAAGTGTACACTAGATGGACGGACGGATACACGGACACACGGACAGACAAACAAGCAGACGGATAGACAGATGGACGGCCGGGCGGACGAATGGGCGCACACACAGACGGACGCACAGACTCACGAACAGGCGCGCGTACGTACGAATGGCTGGACGCACGAACGGACACACGGACGAATTGACGGACGCTTCGCCCCACTCATTATTATTCATTCCGTGGATAAACTGTGATTTCTTTTCTTTGTTCTTTTTTAACTCCTACTTGTTGCGCTCTTTTTCTCGCTTTCTCTTTTTTTTCGCACCTATCGTTTCTTTTCTTTTTTTATTACGCGCTCTGATCTTTCCCCTTCTTTTTTCCATACTGCCAACCCTCACTTCTCTTTCACACCCTTGTGCTGTACTATAGGGTAAAATGCTGGTATGGCTAGCGTGACTTTGGCGAGCGTGACTGGAGGCTCGGCATGTTCGCATTAAGATCGTGCTAGCATCATATCGAATCCCGCCTCGTCAATAAGTTCTTAAGATGAATATTTCTCTCTACCTACCTTTCGATCTGATTTTTTCTCGTTTTCTTTATGTCTCTCACTCTGTCTGTGCTCTTTCTTTAACAGATAGGAATTATCAGAATCATGGGCCGGAGATATCAGTGCACGCCTTCTGTGAGTGGAGCAGATAATGAAGAGGATGAAAATAGCGCATGCGGGCACACGAACGTCATATCACTTGGTTCGTGGATTTCAATAAACAGCATGCGTAAGCCACCTTACTGGTAATAAATTGTTCACTCTTGGTACTCTGACCGTATGATAGCACCTGTTGACTAAAACTGTGCCTAGTGCATCTTTCCAGTGGATATTTTATACTATTCAGGGGCACCTTGTGCCACCATTTTTTTTACTAGACGTTTACTTGCCTACGGTATATCACCCTTCGTCCGCAACTATTTATGGATCCGCGCTTGTAGAAATTGTCACCGTGGTTTTTAAAATTGATCTATATGAACTTTCTTACTTTATGTTATTGTGTGCGTGAAACATCCGATGTAAAAAAAAAGATTACAGAATTTTGATCAAGAAATGTCAAGGTGCATTTTTATATACTGCTAATGCCCTCACACGTACATGACAAAGGGCTGCGTTGACAGTGCTAGCACTCATCTAACGCGCAGAGCAGACGAGTTCCCTGAGGGACTGCCATTTCCTGCCATCGCCAAAGGCGTTCATACAAGACCCAGATAAGTGGGAAAGCGTTATTGAGGTGGTTGATTTTCCCACACAGACGCTCTCAGTTCAGAAGTCTCATGGCCAGTTTTCACTATCGGCGAGATATGTCCCAGGGGAAATGACGGCCGGGTCAGCGCGCCTAGAGAGGGGTCGACATCGCTGCACCAAATGAGAGTGAGCTTATTTGTGCGACAACGAACTCCATAGTCTGTTCGGCTGCAGTTTGAGATCGTGTTTGGCATGCTAAAGGAAGGAACCGCTTTTAGTACAGAGATTTGCAGACCAAAACACATGTTTTCTCGCAGGTTCACATCGTTCTTGCACGTAGTCCAATTCCGCGTCCCTACATTAGGGTGCTGTGGAGGCACAGCATAGCTTACCCAATTTTTCTGGCCTTCTTGTTTATATCCAAACTGTGGTAGCCCTTAATTTCTTGTGAAATTTCTTCAAAATCAAAAAACTAGAAAAAATGCTTTAGTTTATTCCTATAGAAAATTTTCCTCTCCTGTCTTGCCATGGAAAATGCCAAGGGGTTTCCTGCTAATGCTTCCATTCGCCAATTACCCGATCACGGCTTCTCCAGTGATGTAGTCCTCGTGTTAAGAAGCAGGTGCTTCAACACCATTATACATTCGATAAACCACTTCTCATTGCCGGACATTTTGATGTAACATGGAAACATAGGAGCAAAAACAAAAAATGAACGTTTCCAAGAACGAATGGAAGATGACAGCTTCACAAAGCTCTTCACATTCACCTCTTGTTTGACTCAACCCAATCTTGCCCCATTTGCCCATTTCACTTCTCTTGATATACTCGAATTCAAATCCAAGAATGATACAGATGTAGGAGAGCTGTTAGCAAATTATCGCCTCTTTGCAATACTAAACCTGAACATGTGTACATACGTAGCAGCATTTGTTCACTGAGCAGCTAGCCGGATATATTCTACTACTTATTTTTTCACGAAATTTTCATAACAAAATAAAACACTACATCAAAAAATTTGCATGCCAACACCTTTTCACTCGCATGTGCGTAGCGTATCTGCTTCAAAATAAACGTAAATGAAAGATTAACGCAGATGTTTGTTTCGTTAATTTCCAGCAGCTCTTTCAACGTTTTTCCACAACATTGCGGCTAATTTTGATTTGTTTGCTCGAAATATTGAACACGGACTTTCTTGACCCTAGCAGCGTTTCTATATTGTAAGGTATGATTGTACAAATAATTTGTCAAATAATCTCATTATAATCAGTATACAGCAAAAAACTGAGCCAAAGTAGAAGTAGTCATCTCTGTTTCCGAGGGCAATTATCCTCGACACGCTTCATTTGTCAAGAACGAAGTCCTCACCACTTTGCCCTGAGCCAATCCCAGCGATCAGACACCAAACATCACTTCAATGCCATATGACTTTCCGGCCATGAATTATGTGCCGCCTGCATAGTGTAACCGATGAGGGACACCATCTTCGTTTCTCTGAAGGCTGCACGCCCTGTCATAGGGCTAGTATCGGCTCGCGTACTACTAGCGTGTCGAACAGGCAGCGGGAGCAACGTGGAAGCGATGCGGCGTTTTGTTTTGTTTTTTTCTCTGAAGCTATAGACTGTCCTAAACCATTTTTTCAATTTTTTTTCGTATGTTTATAACTTTGTAGCGAGAAAAGGAAACGAATCAAGTGTTAACTCACGAACTTAAATAGACTAAGAACTTGTGGGCGTGATAATAAATGTCTTTTCAAATTGCAGAAAAACGTTAGTGTCATGATTTTGTGTTTTTGTCGTGCGTTTTCAACAATTTTCACAAATAGCGGGACTCTGGTTTTTGTCAAAACATGTATTTTAACCACCTCATAAAAATTGGCGGTTTTTTCACCTCTTGTGTATTAAAAAACCGTTTATGCTCACAGTTATACCATAAACTTCAAATGATTTCCTCCTTGATTTGTGTTCTAAATCACAAATTCTTTATTTTCTCTGTTTTTCTCTATCTGTCTTTCTGTGTTTTTCTCTATCTTTTTAAATTGACTCATGTTACACTCTCTTAAATTTTCTGACATGCGCCGTTTTATGACATTCACTCTAACTATTCCATACGTCGTTCACTCATCCCTAACCTTGCTGGTCAGGTCATGCTCACTTTTTTTACCACCATTGTAGATTTATACTTAGGAAAGCCCATAAGCACATTTCTGCAGGATAGCTACTTTTTCTTTACAGAAAAACGCAGATAAAAAGAGAAGAAGAGTATAAGTAGTCAAAAATGGTAAATGAGTTTGTCTTGTTTGTTATCATGTACATGAGAAAGAAACTAAAGGTTTTTGTTAGCGCTTTTACCCACAATGCAAGCCTACCTCTTACCTCCCGTTTTTTCCCCTTCAGGGGACGAATCTACTCGCGCTTGTTGTGCACCAAATAAAGTTTGTCACACACTCACTCACGTTGAAACACTGCAATATGCTTCATAGCCAATGAAAGGTTTAGTTCTGTTTAGAGGCTATTCAGACCTCCCAGAAAGAGTGTTGAAACACTCATTTTCAGAGCAAGCCTAGAAAACTGCAGTGTAACTAGTTCGTACATTCATTACAAAGTTCTGACCGAGAGAAAGAAGGTCACTTCATAATTAGGTGGGCGGTGGTTGTCGCTCTAACTCGTGAGCGGCGCATTAGGCACTGACCCAGTATCCGGAGAATTACAGCCCGCAGGCTATGCGTCCTCTGAATGATGGATGACGCTTTCGCGTGCCGGAACTGCAGCGAATCATCGTGGAGCGCCGCTTGGATAGTATGACATTCGATCTGTTTTGGTTGTGTTTTCGACTTTTGTCTTCTTCGCTTTCATGGCTTCGCAACTATCTTCAATTTATAGTCTGTCTGCAAGCATACTTTCTTTTTTTTTGCAACAAAAGCTTCGCAGTGTAAGCATGAATTATGTTCCATGTCTGCCTGATAAATAATACTAAGAAATAAAGCAGTCGATCACTGGCATTCACTGCAGCTTTTAAATCACACGCTGTGTAGTTATGAATTGCAATGGATGTTTCTGTGAGAATATCTCAATGTGCATACCTAAATAGCGTCAAGGTGGTATTCATAAGCGCAACACTAAGCGCTTTGGCTCCGAAATTGTTGCCCTGTGAGGTTCAATCGAATATATCAAGCAACAACCGGCTAATCGATGGGCAGTATTGTGTGACTCCAAGGCGGCTCTACAATGTCTTTCGTCGGCACTTCGTCGCGGGTCCTACGAACAACTGGTATGGGAAATCAGAGAAATGGTGCACTATGTGACCAAACAAGGACACAACGTTGTGTTGCAGTGAATGCCAAGTCATTGCGGTATCTCCGGCAACGACCTCGCCGATGAAGCAGCCATATTTGCACACGAACAAAGAAATTCTGTGCCCGTACTTTTATCTAGGATTGAATTGGCTAGATACCTAAGTAAACTGGTGCAGGACATGACACTCCAGAAGTGGCAGTCATCACAGTTCGCACATCATCGACTATATTGTCTCGACCCATCTCTACGACTACGGCTACCGTCTGGTCTTTTTAGGGAGGAAGGTAGAGTGTTGTGCCGTCTGCGTCTGGGCGTAGCCTTCACCAATGCCTACTCATTTAAGATAGGGATGGCCGACAGCGCGAAGTTCAACGACTGCGCCGTCGATGAGAATATTGAACACATCTCATGTTACTGCCCGGCATACACAAACGAGAAGCTTCACCTGCGCAGTGTTTTATAAATCACTGGACAGAAGTGATTTCACTGTCAAGAAAGTATTGGGACCATGGCACTGCCCGTCGAATTTCCGTAAGGCAATGAAAGCACTGTTGCATTTTCTCAAAGACACCGGCCTCTTTCATCGTTTGTGATGGTGAAACTGTTACGCGTCGGCCCAGTCAGTGACCTTTTCTCTCCTCTCCCCTTCTCCAGTGCAGGGTAGCTTACCCGGGCTCAGCCCTGGTTGACCTCCCTGCCTTTCTCCTTGTGTTCTCTCTCTATCTAAGCTCCGAGGTAAACTACACGAATTCATTTACATCCACTAATATAAAGAAATCGATTCACCTGTCCGATGAAGTAATATTTAATAATTATTTTCACTATAATGTCAACACACGGAAGCAGAATATTTGAATACAGATATTACTTTTCAACGAACTTTTGCATTGAAACCATCCAAAACACCGGTGCAGTACCGAACATATGCAACAGGTGTGGTGTGTTACAACCACCAGTGACTTAAGGGCATAAGTTATATGTAGCCCAAGACAATATAAATAAAAAACAATGTAGCGGTGGCTGAGCTGGGCTATGCGAGGATACATGTAGGGTGAGCTAGGGGGTTGCCACTAAACAAAAGTTTCCCCCATGGCCCCTATTACCGGCGTCAAGTCTTTCGTGTGCAACAGTATTTCACACACATCACACACATATCCGAAACGGATTGTTTGCGAAGTCTATCTCGAAGGTAGGAGTCGTTCTGGTGCTTTCGCGAAGTTTCTCTGTATAGTCAGTCAATCGGCCTCCTGGCTAGGTCACTTTGCCAAACGTTCCTCCTTTTTATCAGTGTCTCCGCAGAACGTTTAGCCTTCATCTGTAAGTACTTCCTACGCTCAACTACTAATTGGCACGCAACTACTTCGAGATACGATGTGTTTAGCTCCTCCACGTTTCTGCTCCACTGAGCAGAAATTTCAATTTCCTTCTCCACGGCTAGCCCCACCGCGGTGGTCTAGTGGCTAAGGTACTCGACTGCTGACCCGCAGGTCGCGGGATCGAATCCCGGCAGCGGCGGTTGCATTTCTAATGGAGGCGGAAATGTTGTAGGCCCGTGTGCTCAGATTTAGGTGCACGTTAAAGAACCCCAGAAGGTCGAAATTTCCGGAGCCCTCCACTACGGCGTCTCTCATAATCATATCGTGGTTTTGGGACGTTAAACCCCACAAATCAATCAATCATTCTCCATGGCTATGACATACTGGCAAAGGTCCCACTATGTGTATGTAGTGCCGCGGCAGACGCGACCAAAAAGAGCAACGTAGCTCGACGTGCACTATCCACGGGGTATACAATCACAATGCGTCTGCCGCCATAGTGACGTCATTTCTTTGGAATGCGCAGACTGGCGAGGCACGCGCAGTCGCTTCTCTTACAAGCGCGGTATAGCTGTTGTACGAGAATGTGAAACTGCTTTGGCTCGGTCAGTCTAGCTAACGCTACAAAACACGAGGCGCTTCCCGCTGCGCAGTCACAACAAAGCTGCAGAGAGGTCTTTCTAGAGATCAAACTATCTTGAGGAAACTAATAAAGATACACTTGCAGGGTGTTCTATACGGCGTAAATTAACCTAATTGTATTGATGTATTGAATACCACAGTATTTCGATTATACTTATTCTGTTCCAATAGTATTTGTTCGGTGAAATGTACACAAGGCGACTGTGTTTTCTTCTTTTTTTTTCTAGTTGGCTTTTCTTTCCTAGTTTGATGGAGGGCCAAGTCGACTAAAAGGCAATTTCTTTTTTTTATTTTATGGCAAGATGTTTGAGCATTACTGAAGAAAAAATGCTTCCAGAAAGTGGTGCAATTTTACGTGCAGAGAAAGCATTTAAAACTGGCCCCAAACTTGTTTGATCCCGTGACTGCACTGCGACACTTTGAACTTTAAATGGCGTTTTCTTGAAACACTACTTTTCGTCAAAAATAAAACATTTTCTATGTAACCACTGCCGCTTTTAAGGGCGAACTTTTTTTGCCTTTCTTATAAATAGCATGCGCTCTTACTTTAGCAAACGTACTTTGTGGCCACCAGATTTATATATATTTTACGAAAACTTTCTTTACTAAGAAAGTCCAAAAGCTCGAGTTATCACACATCTAAATTTTTATTTGAATAATGGTCATACGTTTAAATATTATTTTGGTTCAGAAGGATAACCTAAAAAATGTAATAACCAAAAGAGACTTCATTCTACAAGCGAAATAGTTTTCACTTATGTTTCTTAAAATATCAAAATAGTAGAATATTTCATTTTCATTTAATTTTAAAATGGCCTCGTATTTTCTCGAAAAAACCCCAAAACGTCTAGTAACATCTCCAATCATGGAATTTCTAAAATTTTGTGGAGTTTTCTTTAAAGAAAACAGAGCGATAGGCAGTAGTAGTTTCACAACTGCCTTCGCTATGCATCCTCCCTTAACGTCACAAACCACTTACGATTATCTGAGACACCGTAGTGGGGGGCTCCGAAAATTTCGATCGCTTGGGGCTTTTTAACGTGCACCTAAACTTAAGTACACGTGCCTCAAGCATTATCACTTCCACCGAAAACCGCGGCTGCCGCGGCCGGGATTCGATCCGGCGACCTGCGGATCAACACAATGCTGCTGACCCCGAGGCCCTGTGCCAGCTTACATATGTCCTCCTTCATACCTCGTCTTCTGTTGGAGTTCTGGCAATCATTCTTGTGATGTTCGCTATGGTCTTTGAATGCAGTTGCATCGTTGTCGCATTGCTTGTCTTACCCTGTAGTATAAGTTTGTTCATTCGTCTCTCATCGAAGCGCCTTCTATTACAGCTGCATCACCCATTTCCCACCACACCCCAGTCATCCACTTCAAGTTGCTCACCCACCATTGCCAACCACTACGCTTTCTGCTTCCGTATTCTTCAGAGCAGCTTTAGACTGGAGCGGCCTGCCCTATAACATCGTCCGCATTGCCTCATCATCTACGTTTCAAGAACGCATCACTGATAATCTGCAATGGTAATTGAATCATTGCTGCTGGAATTTTACTTGAAATCCTACTCTTTATGTAACACCCCCTAACGGGGGCCCCTAAGGAAAATAAACTGAAGTGAACTGCACTCTCTGATGGTGTGATTTACGCGACAGTTGCCTAGTCAGATGTTCGCCGCATCTACATTCAAGCACAAAAGAAACATCTCGTGTTGGTTTTTCAGGGGCGGAGATCCTCTTAGTCGGACTTTGTAATGTGTTTGAAATGAACGTGCCATTTGTAGATAGTGAATGAGGACGACGACGTAATGGAGAGACACTCGTGCAGTTTGGCCTATGTATCGTTTAGTAGCCTGTGTGGCATTTGAGTAAGCCTGTGTAGCATGTGTTTTATTATGTGAGAGTAAATTATTCTTTTTATTACGAGGTCTCACGTGCTCCAAGGATGTTCGAGAAGCTAACATTTCAGAAGTGGGATCACCATTCAATCGCCACGGTCAGAAAATGAACTTGATCAGTCGACGAAGCCTGTTAACGTAAGCCTAATGGAACGCACTAACGAACGAGTCAATCCGACTGGTGGTGGAGAAGCGGACTCTGACCACGGAGACAAAATCACAGCTCGTGAACTGCTACAAGCTATTCAAGAAAGGACCGTCTACTATTGAACTCTGATGGAAAGACTGACTGTGATGGCGCAACCACAACCAGTGCCAATGTTCCATATAATGTCCGACTTGAGCCACAACATCAGCCCCTTCGACGTCTCCGAAGACGCTCCTTCGGCGCGTGAGTGGATCAAGAATGGTTGTCGAGCATCTAACCTTCATGAGTGGCCAGCTGCGTGCACCATGAAAACAGTCAAGGCGCGATTGATCGGAGCTCCCGAGGACAACTACCATTCGAAGAGTTCCCTGAACACGTCGTGGGAGGAGTTCGAGACACGCTTCCGTCGGACCTTCGTCAGCCAAACTCGTGTTGCAGAACGGAACGGTGGCGCAGGATGCTAGAACACGTGCGGCAGCATAATGAGAGCACGGCCGCCTACTTTCTCTCTAAGGTGCGTCTTTGCCATGATCTACACCTGGACTTCAACAATACTTGCGAGAAAGTTCTGTCGGGCCTGAGGTCCCGCGAATTCTGCATCAAGCTCTTGGGTCGGACGCATCAAGATGACGACGACCTGCTGCACGACATCTTGGAGCTCGAACGCATCGAACTAGAACAACAACGAGTTTTCGACCCACGCAACCGAAGACTAAAACCACATACAGGTTCAGAACGCTGCCTGCCCGCTACAGGGCAAAAAAATTGCCCACATCTTCCCTCGGGGGAACACTGAGGAGGATGCGGAGCATATAATTGGTTAACGGGGTGTTAAAGTGCGACTTACTTGGGTCGATGGCTAAATTGGTTAACGTGGTTGTAGGAGGGGGTGTTAAATGAGTGAACACGTACACACGTATGCGAAAGGGCGGCGCTGGTCGAAGGGACGTCGATCATTGTGTTTGTGGATTCGTTGGAATTCATTTCACCGCGACCTCGGACGTCGACGCGCCGTACAAACCAACCGACGAGCGGCAACTGGGCGAGCGAGAGCCGACCTTGAGTATATATACAGCGCGACGGCGCATGCACTGTCAGCTGTTGAATGTTCTCGAAGCGCGACGGCGCATGCGCGTCCACTGGAAAATCAGGAGAATTGTAGATGTCGAACGCGGTGTGTAGAGGAGGAAGGGTGCACAGATGGTGGAGGAGTGAAGCGCGCGCGGTGTGTAGAGGAGGAAGGGATGCACAGATGGTGGAAGAAGGAGGAGGAAGCTTGCGGACGGCGCCGCACTACAAGCCTCGAGAATTAGATGCTCCGCATCTAATAAAAATGACGACCGACGCGAACCAAGGAGCGGAACGACGCCAACTATTGTTACCCGTTGACCGACACGCCATGCCTGAGACCAACGCCTACGTGACAGGCCGTTGTCTGCTCTCAACAGGAAACGCCTCGGTGGAAGCAGATGACGCCCCGAGTCTACAAGAACTGGAATTCGTGCCTCATGCGACACTCAAAGGACACGTGATACCGTTTTTCACCCAAGGACCGCCACATGTCAAAAATTTTGGAGGCAGCAGAGCCCCGACCACGAAGGAGGGCGAAGGTCTAAAGCCAAAATGTCCACTGGAGCAATGGGTGAGCCAATTGACAAGGACGAAGCCGAAGCTGATAGTGAAGGAAAGCAAAAAGACAAGGACAAACGCGAAGCCCAGGCGAAAGAAAAGCAAATGGGCTCCCAACCCGGCACTGCGAAAACATACAGCAAGGCGGAGAGATGAAAAGTAAACCCAACGGCAGAATAAACTCGAAGGAAAACTGCACGGCTTAACCTTTTCCGCCTTTTATACTTTTCCAGATCAGGACTGCATGCACCAGATTACATAACGCAGGACACAACCAGGGCTTCACGTCATAAACATAGTCGTAGCATTACACCTATATTTGCACGCACTGACATTTACAAGTACTCATTTTTCCCGAGAACTATCTCTGATTGGAAGGCTCTGCCCCATGATTCCCCTATGCTCGACACGCCGAGATGAAACAATACCCTTTTCTTGTCGCTTAAATCTGCTTCTTTGCCTGTATTTGTCCCTTGTTTTTCACGAATTTTTAATATACATGAATTTTGTTCTGCAGTGAATGTATACTGCAGCGGAAGTGTATGTATGTTGAAGAATTTTGAACTGTATTGCCCTCTCCAGCATGGACCATACTTGGTCCGCAGTATGTGATAAATAAATGCGGTGAAGTAGGAAAGAAGAACGAAGAAGACAAAAAAAAACAGCCCAGGGAAAAAGGCAACTCGTAAGGAGGAGGGCGAGGTTGCAGAAGACGAAAAACCGAAAGACTAGCCAAGCCAAGAGAACAAATCGAAAGACAAGGCACCTGAAGAATCGGTAGAAAGTGCTGGAGAGCAGACGCAAAGAAAGAAAAACGAATAGCCCTGAACCAACCCGAACGAAAATAGTGAGCCCAAACAGCCAAAGCCAACAGAACCAGACTACACTAAGAACATTGGTAATGCCGGAGCAAATCCGAAGGAAGAACCACTGCCGAGGGGCCAAAGAAAGTCGAAGCTCTAGCCTGACTAAGAATCAAAGCCGCAGTTTAGACAAGAGGGCCCTGGCATAATGCGTGTTGTGGCTTTCTTCAAAGCCAAGCCGCCCCCCCCGCTGTGGTCTAGTGGCTAAAGTACTCGGCTGCTGACCCGCAGGTCGTGGGTTCGAATCCCGGGTGCAGCGGATGCATTTCTGATGGAGGCGCAAGTGTTGTAGGCCCGTGTGCTCAGATGTGGGTTTGGATTGGATGAACTTTTATTGTCTCTGGCACGTTAAAGAACACCAGGTGGTTGAAATTTCCCGAGCCCTCCACTACGGCGTCCTTCATAATCATATGGTAGTTTTGGGACGTTAAACCCCCCATATCTATCTATCTATCTATCTATATATCTATCAAAGTCAAGCCAGTCAAGGTGGCTGGAAGTTACGACATTCCTTTCAAAGTTTCCCGCTACGAACGGGCGATCGAACTTCTGCGTACCATGAAAATCTTAATGCGTCAATGTATAGGCATAGCTCATTTCTTGTGTTATTGGTTTGTTTCTTGTGTATCGTGTTTCTATCGCGTGTGAATCAAAAAGTGGTTTAATAGGATGGCCGAGCATTTGCATCAAACAGCACTTGTGTAACTGCAAAAAGTGCCCTAACGAGGACTTCAAGCTTTGCAGAATGGTTGAATGTCGAAAATGCACGTGTCTTTTGTAGCCAGTCAATGAGGACGATGACTTGACGGAGAGGCACTCGTGCAGTTCGGCCTGTGTGGCGTTCAGTAGCTTGTGTGGCGTTTGAGTAATATTGTGTGGCACGTGTTTTAATATGTGAAAGTCAATTATTCTTTTATTACAAGGTCTGGGATACTTCAAGGACGCCCCGAAAAGCTTGCACATACGTCACGTGTCGCGCATAACCGAGAAAAGAAGATACCAAAAATAAAAGAAGGCAGTATTTCCCGAACAGTATAATAGACAGCACTGTCTTATAAAAGTACATATACACTGCAGTTGAGTAAGGATATTCTAGATGACGATATACCACTACCCTCCTAATGGCCGCTGCGCTAGGCACAGCTGCGCTGGCTCTGCCTGGGTACGCGAAGAGCGAGTGCCTCTCTTAGCCTCCTGGATAGTCGCCGTACGTGGCGGATCATCCGTGGGGCATGGACGAAGCAGAGCGGCGGGCGCGTTGAAGACGCTTGCACACGGCTTCTTTCACTCACGTTTCGTCGGTGTTACCAGCCCACCTTCTGCATTCTTGCACGCAATCGGACGCATGGACGCATGCACGGATGGAAAGACACAGGAACGGACGGATGCTTCGCCCCACTCATCATTATGCATTCCGTGGATATGCTGTGATTTTTTTTTTCATTTTATGATCTTTTTGCTAGTGAGAACGATATCAGAAGCTGCACGATACCGCGACATAAAATTGCCTGATACTCTCAGCTTAAGAATGTCTTATAAGCAAAAGGCGTGTCAAATTAATGCCGACACACGTATAACCAGCAACACAGAGAGAAAGAGATAGAGACTTAATATGAGAGGAAAGCTCAGAGCTCGGTCCGAATCAATTTTTGACCTGCTACTCATCGTTAGGTAAGAGAACAGGGTGGTACACAGAGTATATAGATTGTGTTCATAAAAATAAGAATGAAGGCGATGATGGATCCAAACCTGCAAAGCTGGAAAACATTTTTACTGTCTTTTTTAGAGTTCTGTGTCTCATAAGAACTTGTTCAGGGCTTTGAAAACATCACGCTGAAGACGACGTGTAGGTCCCAAGATAACGTTTTCTCAGACTTGTCTTACAGTATTGAATAAAAAGGTGGCCATTGCTTTTATTTGTGTGGTATATTGGGGGCGCACGCATAAGAGGTGTTCAATCGTTTCCCAAGTGGCACATACCTCGCAGTTTGGACTGTCTGCATGGCCGACAAGGTGCAAGTAGTGACTAGTGAACGCAACACCTAGGCGGTGTCTGTGTGGTGAACTTGTTTTGCACATTTTTATGATTGAAGTTATTTTAACTTGCATGCCTGGGCATCGTTCGTAAAGAGGGTGGTGAGAATTGCCTGGCGAAGACCAATTATTTATATCAGTATTACAGGGGAGAGCATACAATACGCCGTTTGTGTGCTGCCGTGAAAATGAAATTGGCGATTTTGTGGCGTTGATTTGAGCTTTCTTTGCCTCTGTGTCAGCTTACTCGTTTTCGCGCAAGCAACAGTGTCCTGGCGTCCTTTATATATTATACGATGGCCTGTTTGCAGGGCAGCATTGTAGAGTTCAGCTACTCTTTAGGCAAAACTATAATATGGTACTCGTTTTAGCATCAAGTGTATTACACTTGAAGAGCAGGTTTCGAGTCACAAGATATAGTCCAGTTATTAGGAGGCTGCGTGGAAATGTAGCGAATCACGTCGCGGATTGCCACAATCTCTGCTGCGGTCAACTTTGTTCATTTGTCTACACGCAAGCGTTCGATAGTCTTTAATGTTGGGATGACGAAGGCCGCGATTGAAGAAGTTGGTCATACAGATCCTTCACAAACAAGTCTAATAAAGCGGCATATTCGGTAGATATATACTAAAACAATAAATGAATTAGGCCGCATGAAGATAAAGGTGATATTTTACCCATTCCGCGAATATACAGGCACACTTCCGTTCTTGATAAAGTCCATGTTGGTATCTCTGAAACTTTTGATGGAGAGAATCCTGAAGAATGATGCTCTCATGGCGCGAAATGTATTATAAAAAAGTACTGTCTGGTCGGTGGGTGTGAATCGTCACTCGTCAGTAGTGGAAGGTGATCGTGACGGGTTATGATAGCCTTCCTCATAAATTATGAATGATGCAAGGCAAGATCAACCTTGTACCAACAGCACCCTGGTCCTATTCCGGTAAGGTAGATGAGTAAGTAACCAACTTGACGCAGCGTGACTGTCTAAAGCGGTGGAAATTCACTATCTACACTGTTGATGTCACAATTTTAATGAGAGTCTCTTCTGTGATTTAGGGGTCTACGTCAGAAATTACTTTCACTGAAGGATCCTTCCCGTATACATTGAAGGGACGTACCGGAAAATTTCAGGGTGTCTGAATTCTCTTCAACGTGTCCAATACTGTGGCATTGCTCTATTAGACTGTAAGTACGCTCTTAAGGTGAATAGTTCAGACTACATTGATCGGTGATTGGTCCTCGTACTGTATGTGGTCAGCAAAATTGGTTAGGAATTGTATATTGAGACTTTTTACATTAAGATTGTCACTCCCGGATACGGTCACACACGTAATCATTAAGGATGGAGCGTCTTTAGGAGTTGGTAAGTCACACTGTCTTGACGTCCGGCGCAGTTTTTTTTTCGAAGCAACGAGTTCTGAAAGTCGTGACAAATTCTGCACTTCACGCTGGCCTGGAGGAAGGCCTTCCCCCTTTTCAACAAAATACGTCCTCGTAAACGTGGAAGGTGACGTAAAAACTACGCTGGAAACACAGCGAGATCAACCACAGAGGAAAGAAAAGCAACAGGAGATTATTATCAACATCGTATTCACATAAGTGGGGAAACATATTCTGCCTTAAAACCAAATGTCTAACCTTCCAAACGTCTGTAAATAGATTGAGTTACACAGTTATTAAGCAGAATTGTCAGTTAGCGCTCCCAATAAGAAACGAACACTATGGCTCCAAAAGTGCTCTAGGGTATGTTTTTTTTTATAAATAATATAATTCTGTATTAATTACATCAAACTAGAGCAAGACAATCCTGTTAAGAGTGTGTTAGTGGCTCTATAGATAGACTTTCTTTGATTCATATGTCTCAGTGCTGTGTGGTGGTAACAAAAAAAAAACAAAAATCACACCATCGCGCCAGCTTTGAGCGACATATAATGCCCCGATAAGGGCATTTCTCAGCCATCCATCATGAACAGATGGGCCCTGCGAGATAGCTTTCAGATAGCGGAAGTTGAAGTTCTCGTTCCGAAAGAACTTATTTTGGTCGTTCGCGTCCACTTGCTTCTCTTAACATTACGATGACCGCTGTTCTCGGTCTTTCTCTCCAGGCATCTCTATCGCCTCCTTCCCCGAGGCAACCACCGGAATAGCTACCGTTCGGTCGCCGCTAACCCTTCCTCGCCGCTTCCCGCTTTCTCCTCTGGCGCTATTCAGAGAGTACTCGACTCATTAGAATAAAAATCGCGTATTTCTTTGTGGGTGTAGTTTTTCTGTGAACTCGCAGGGGAAAGCAAGTTTTTGCAGCTATATTTATCAAGTTTCCAGACCGGGTCATCGAACTTGCTAATCTTGTGCGTCCCGGGGCTGTTTTCCCATTGAGTAGATTGCTTGCACTTGCGCTTTTGGTAGCAATGCCAAACTCGATGAAAGCGAGCAGTGTTTTCTAAATAATGTAAAACCACTTTTCATTTGGTCATCACTTTCAAGGTTTTAAACACTGGTTTACAGCTTTTGAAGGCTTTTAGCGCTTTACTTCTTTTAGCGGGTCCAACACTGTCAAGCATTTCCGAAGTGTTTAATGAAGCCTCGCTAAAATCAAAGAATACTTCATTCTTCCACCTGTAGAGGTGTGGAGGAAGAAGGACTCGTGAAGGAGACCAAAGGCGAACTTGAAAATTTATTTACAAATTTGGGTTACTGTACACAAAACACCGTAGAGGTTTTTTTTCCTAGTCAGAAAAGCTACGTCCAATTCTCGAGCTAGTATGCATTATGGACGCGCAATGGCTAGGGCAATAGAAATCACCCACCAATGCGTTATGATTTGTGACGTTGCACACCCTATCACCACCTTTTCCTCACAGAAGCTGCCACTGCATGTGACTCGTTAAATACAACACTTAACACATGTTTAAATAACGTGCGCACCCTAAGTTTTTGTTACTTACAGTTAAGGCAGGTTTCGTTACCGAGAAAAGCCAGCCCGTCACCTCAATGCACCAAATGAAAACTCAATACGCTACATGAAAGTTACTTGTATACAAATGAGATTGAGCCATCGTGCTAGGGCCGTATGCAATCGAAACATTTCGATGGCCTGCATCTCAACAAAAAGTAAAGGCTAGACGCTTGTGACACAAGTAACACATGTCTTACGATCCATTTGTATTTCACCTTGAAACCTGCTATGAGGTCGCGAACAGAGTGCCGTATAGCTGTTCAACGCTGGTGTTTCAAGCGCCATCGCGCAAACTCAGAAACAAAAAAATCTGCAAAAGTATATATAGTATTTGAACCCGGGCCTTCTTTATGAGATACAAGTATTTAACCACAAAGACTCGCATCTTTTTGATGCTCCTTTGCAAAAAAATTAAGAACAGATAGTAGAGAATGCACTAAAGGCTGCACAAGGCTTCAAACAGCGAAACTTGAGAATTGTGAAGACTAATCTGATGGATTCTAGGTCGTTGCTAGGATTACGGTAGACAGTGGTAGGTTGTTTTTACGCTGTTTTTTCGTGAAGAGTGGTTAGAGTTCTACAACCGAAAGTTACAGACACAATAACTACGTTCATACTACAGGGACAAAAATTTGTGCTAAATCAAGGCGTTCAATGCTCTCATAGATTTATAAGCACAACGTTGGTCGCGTAGGACTTTACGCTTCAGGGTCTTTGAGCAGTCGCGGTTACTTATAGTACTCTTTCGTTCTACCCACTCGGTTCTTCGGCTCGCCGCCATCACTTCGCCGCTATCTGTTGTTAGCTTAACTGCTGCATTTTACATTTGTAGTTGAACTGTGGTGAGGAGTATAATTGACTCGATTTTCGCAGCACACATATACGGCTATAATGACAAAGATTTACTGGGGGGATCGCGCTTCATGTTAGAGATACGAACTAGCTTTTTGATAAAGACGACTATTCTAACAAACTTCAAGTGCTTGAACTTTAACCAATTCGAGCTTAGGTAATTACACCTTTTGCTCTAAGCTCCAAATATAGAAAAGAAGGGAAAAACAAATTTTCAAAAATAGGGCACGTATTCACAGCAACATGTTCCTCTAAAATATTTGTAACAAATATTTGCCCCTACCAGGGTGACCAACGTATCGTGAGCGAAGCCATTTATCAAAGAGAAAACGCACTTACGGAAGGGAAGGTTTGTGGATTTGGCTTTAGAACATTACCCAAAAAGTGAACTTGAAAATAATGTTAGCAAGCCGTCATTATGATTCTGTCGCTAACTTCTGCGCTATAGAAGTTCACTAAACGCAGATTATTGGCGAAGAACTGAGAGAAGCTCATAAAGACGTTGTATCATGCTAGCAGCATGCACAATGCCAATAATAAGGAGTTTATTATATTGCCAATTATAAGGAGTTAGACAGATAAAAAGATCTGGCTTAAGCTGCCTAGAAGACTCTATAGCTTTCTGTTGTATAACAAGAAATCTTAGAACTTCATTACCTTCCATTGAGCTTTTTTTTTCTATGAGAAAAGATGCATTCCTAAAGTTTGGTCAGAAATTCATATTTCGGACAGTGTTCTCAGAACTTGAGGTACTCCCCTTTTCAGCTCATTCCGGAAACTAACAATACTGTTGCTTTTGTGCCTTTACTTTTTTTCGCAATTACAGGCTACAAACTGCGTCTTAAGAGTCATCTTTAAGGTATTTGTGGAAAGAACTTTTCTTTAAAAAAGTCATGTTGAGAATGCACCAACCTAAAAGAGAAAAAACATGTTTTGCGAAGTAGATTAGCATTAGATGTTAAATATTTTCAGCACTACCAAACTAAAAAATGGAATCTTGGAAAAAAACATAGGCAAGAAGTTAAGGTTCGGAAGTAGCAAATGCGTGCTATGATTCCTTTGCAGTGAACAATACAATACTTATAGATGGTGCTGTTGCGTTGTAGACATACCCAGGCTAAATAGGAAGTCCGAGAAGTACTAAATTTTGTGCCTAAACGTAAACTTTTTTGAACGAACTTAGCTGCTTTCATGTGCTATATATTGCGTAAGTATAAGCTGCTCGGAAGCTTTGTGTTTAACAAAGACGAGGCTGTTTGACACGCTCAAGCAATCCTCTGCGTATGTTACCTTATACCAGCAAACAGACTGAAAATGCATTAATTTCATCAGCTTAAGCGACTTCTGCGAAATACACACGTGATCCACGTTGAGTGCGCTCATTATGAAGGGGAAACTCGAAAGAGAGTGCCACTACAGATTACGCTGGCTCATTTTCACGTGGACAAAAGAGTTCCAAATTGCTCGCATTACAGGGTAAATGGAGTCATTCAGCGGCTAGCACTGGAATGAAAGCGCGTTTTTCAATGATCGTAAACATGAGAACTTTGTTTAAAGCACGCCATTTCCTCTGTGACAGAATAATGTCTGCTGTTTTCTCCTCTATCGGTGTACTGAAGCTGAGTAGCGGAAGCAACGCGGCCGTCGCGAAAGGGACCGGAGCTTTAACGGACAAGGTACTTCGTGCAGGAGTCTAGATACGAGAAATAAGCGTATACTTCTAGGAGTTCAGATATTGCTCTAAAAATATTATTGTCACCAGCTTTGTTGGGCGTCCTTAGCAAATAAATATTTTGTGCCACGAGTAATGAATGACTCACCCTCTGCTTTTCTTCCAAGTGTTTGCGGTCGTACGCTGGCTTTCTCTCTTCTGAATACTTGAAAATTTGTTTAAAAAATAGAGCTTGCAGAATATTGTCTGTTAGGGCAATAATAAGGACCTTGTTGAGGACGTGTAATACTGAATCATTAGTTTCCTAAATGACAATCCACTTGTTTTTGGTGGTAGTGCAAACATTTGATAACCATGAAATGATGTCAGAGAGGTTAAGTGATTGGGTAGGGTCAGTTTATTGGCAGCTAGGTTCCAGTGTGCATTGAGTAAAAGGGGAAGTTCACCTTAGCTCATAGTTCCGACAGGTCCATCGCGAGTGCCTGATGATATTTTTCTATTAGATATAGGTGAGAGCCACGGAGATGGTAATTTTCCCTGCGCTTGTTGTGCTGTAAGCTTTCAAAGTGCGCCCGTTAATTGTGTTTATGTTGTGTACGACTACGGCCGTACACCAGCTCCCGTTGTGCGGGTGGGCAACGTTTAGGTAGCACACGTGTTGTTGTTGACCACAGTGCGCTGCAACGCTTCCGAGCACACGCCTTGCGGCGACCATTGTATTGTTCTCTGGACATGTAGCAGAGAAGGGGTCGGACCCAGACGGTTCATCTTCAAGGCTGTGGTACTCTCATCGTTTCCTCAGTGTAGTATTCGTGTAGTGTAGCCAGTCTAAGAGGCGAGGACCGGTAAAGGTCTAAGCAAGACGCGTGTATTGGTTCGCGAGGTGGGCTTCTCGAAGTTCCCAGCGAGTGTTCACCATGCCTAAGGCCAGCAATCTCTGGTTGTATGGGGTCACAGGGCAGGTCCAGAGCCCACTTGATGACATTTCGGTGGACGACCTCAAGTGGGTCCTCATCGTGTTATGTAGGTGCACGTAGGGGGCCGAGTAGAGAATTCTATTCATTACGAAAGCATGGGCAAGCCGCCTTGTATCCCTGCTTCGTAATCCTCTCCACTTGATGGAGACCCGGCGGTACATACGGCCCACCATCGTACAAAGCTTGGCTAATATGGTAAAGGCCTTGCGTTGGCTGTGTATGAAGAAGCCAAGGACGCGGATATCCTTGGCATTACGGATCAGTGCCGACGGGAGACTGATACGTAGCCGAGTCGTGTTCTGAGGAAAAGGACTGACGTGTACAAAATTTGACTTCACCGGGGTGCAATGCAGATCGTAGTATGTTGCGTAATCGTTGACTACAGTTGCCACTGCTTGCAGGCAATGACAATGCAGTCCTGGCCTTGGGTATCAAAGGGGCGTTCTATAACGTGGAAGCCGCGCCGCGGTGGTCTAGTGGCTAAGGTACTTGGCTGCTGACCCGCAGGTCACGGGATCGAATCCCGGCTGCGGCGGCTGCTTTTTCGGTGGAGGCGGAAATGTTGTAGGCACGTGTGCTCAGATTTGGGTGCACGTTGAAGAACCCCAGGTGGTCGAAATTTCCGGAGCCCTCCACTACGGCATCTCTCATAATCATATGGTGGTTTTGGAACGTTAAACTCCACAAATCAATCAATCTATAACGTGGAACACGAGGTAATTCTGAACCACGCCCCCCCCCCCGCGTGGTGATCTATTGGCTAAGGTAAAATGAGGACCATGGGCCTTACACCATCGGCTCGAGGGGAGCACCTCGAGGTGTGGTCCTGTCTCCTCTCCTATTTAAACTAGCTATGCTTTGTCTTCTCTCCAAGTTTGCTTCTCTATTATTAAACTTCTCTGCACGAAACATTACAGACAACAAACACCAGAGGCAAGGACGAGCGCAGACTCACGTAGCACCCTAACGAATGCACAAGACTCATAATTGAAGCTGCAGCAATCGCTCGAGGCAGCTGCATAAGCAAACTGTTTATAGCTTTATTTGAAAAAGTATTGGGGTATGTATATTCGGGACGTGAGATCCCGGGGTGTGCACGTGGTTTCTTGCAGTCTCTTTTGACTTTTTGGTTTTTTTTGCTTGGGCAAGTGATCTTATCTTCTTTTCTGTAACTTATGTGGGTATTAGTAGTAATACATCATTTGAAAGTCGGCGCTCATCCTCGTCTTCTGTGTTTATTGTCTGACAATGTTCGCGCAGAGAAGTTTAATCATTGATTACCAACTAGCTCAATCCCACACTTCAATTTGCTTCTCTACCAGAGATGTATCACGCTTTTTCGCGTATGACATCACTATCTGGGCCAGCAAGGTAAACTGGATCATATGGATTGTCGCAGAAGCTGGCGAAGCATATCTCAACTTCGATGTCCCACGTACGTAGCCTCTTAGATCTGTTTTGGCAGTTTGACGAAGCGCAACATTTACTGAAAAAATATACCAAGGCACATGATTGATATGTGGGGTTTAACATCCCGAAACCATTATATGATTATGAGAGACGCTGTAGCGGAGGTCTCCAGAAATTTCAACCACCTGGGGCTCTTTAGTGTGCACTCAAATCTGAGCACACGGGCCTGCAACATTTCGGCCTCCATCGGAAACGCAGCCGCCGCAGCCGGAATTTGATCCCACGACCTGCGGGTCAGCAGCCGAGTACCTTAGCCACTAGACCACCGCGGCGGGGCTACCATGGGACATGATTTGAAGCTTCCACAATCATTTGATTTTGTATATTTAAATTCATGCCACACATTGCATGTGTTGTCTAATGTTTTGTGAACACTCCATCCAACCAACGATAAATTATTGGTTTCAGTGATCAACCACGAAGTTTAAAAATACGGAATACAACCAATAAATTATCTGCCTAGTGTAACAGATTAGCATTACTGCCCATGTAAAGAACTGTTCTTGTTTTATTCGCTTTTGTTTTGAATAAACAAATTGCCTAAGAGACAAAAATATACTTTCTTTGCTGACTTCTTACTTTGTGGGGGTGAGCATTCAGAACTTTAACCGTTTCATTATTTTCTCAATATTTTTATTTTTAAATTCCCAAGAGCAGCTTGAGGCATGCTGGAGCACTTCTTAAAACAGTGTGTGCCATGAAATAGCGAAGCCAATTGTGCTGAGAAAATGGAAACTACTGCCGAAGACGGCATGGCTTATGTAAAACATTAACCGTTCGTTCACGCAATAAAAAATACCGCCGTCATCTTTTTCCCCCCTCCAAGTAAGCCCAGACTCGCTGATTCAACAAGAATACTAAAGAAGAGGACTTAAGCGCACAAAGATACTATGAAGACGACGAAGGGAGAGAAAGTGTGAAGAGAGGGATTGCTGGGGAAGCAAGGTGGGATGTAACGGGTCTTTAGAAGGCTACTTCGTCAGCGATTTCTTATGAGGCTGCCAATATGTCTGGCTGACTTGTTCGAAACGTGAGACATGCCTACGTAATTATGCACACAAATGAGTCTCACATAAAAGCGAGTGACGAGCTACGTTGCTTAGAAGAAAAAAACGCGAGAAGTGATTTACGTGCCGCTACCACTCCTAAAAATAAGTCCTGAACTTGCGAATATCCCACAGGTTGCATTATGTGTTGAGTTTTCTTGCTCCTTCAACAAGAGTTGTCATCACAACTGAGTTGAATTTCTCCTGCTTCAAGATTTATCAAAATCATCATCTTGAACCTGCTCAGCGAGATTTTTACGAAATCTCGGGCACTGCAAAGATGAACAAGCTGTTTTCAATTTAGTACTGTAAGTGGTTTTTTGTTTGGTGAACCACTTTCAACAAAAAATCACAAAAAATAAGTCTGGTAAAACAAACTTGTTCAATCTGCATCTTAGCTTTGTTGTGTCACATTCCCTCTAAGCTCTGTTGTGTCACTACGTGCACTTTTTTCAACGCTTGCCGTTTGAAGCTGAATGATGTTCAGTTTGACTTCCGAAGGCACGTATTGATGGCTTGAGCTTTTATCCCGTTTCATTGCCTTTAAAAAGAACACTACATTTATTGAGGTAAAAAATTACGAGGTATAACGAGCATTGTATTTTTATGTGCCGCTCACCTAGATGACGAAGAAGAAGGGGACTAGGTGGTGCCTGCTCTCACCATATTTGTTGTTTTTGCCATCTCTACTTTGGACTGTAAATATTATGCCCTTTTCTGTCATCCTCGTCGTCACAGTATTTAGGAAAAGAATGAACACTCAGCTTAGTTTTGCAGAAAAAGTTTCGCCATTCTTTTGTGTTTGTATTCACTGCTCTTCGTCATACCACATTCTTGGAAGCAGCTGAGCTCTCTTTTTCTTCACAGTCGCACTCCTGCTCAAGCACATTCCTGGCTTCTTTGTGGCAGCACCCCTGTAATTAGAACGCGCTGTTGTTTGTTCCACACTCTGTCGGCAAGAACGCAGAGATTCCAAAGCCGAACTACGGGCATCTTCAAAGCGCCTTCCGGTGATTACGCCTAATTATCAAAAAACTTCTAACTACCTTGTGCAGCAGGTGAAGTACCACTTGGGCACAGATAAGCGTGTGGGTGGTGGCACTGCATACAAGACTCTCTTCTGCTTGATGACACTTCCTTGCGAAAGAAAAAAGCATATGCGCAGAGTTGCCGAGTGGGTGCATAAAAGTGCCGCAAAAGAGCAGTATTTTGTTCTGTGCGGTGAGAAAGAAAGCATTCGTATGTTGATCTGCGGGAGTGATGGCGCTTTACATAAGTGAGGATGGAAAATACCGCTTGTGTCATCATCATCACTCAATATACTGGAAGACAAAGGAACGAAGGTACTAAGCAATTTACGTCCCTAAAAACAGGCATTGAGGCTATGAATTAAAGGATTGCTGGACAAATACAACATGATCTTCCGCCAGTGCCGGGAGTTAAAACATGCGAAGTGGAATTGTTTCGCCACCACCTTGGCTTTTATTGCCGGCTATTCTTCATTTGTTTGTACGAACCCCCCGTAAATAAAGTCTTTATTAATCTTCTACTTATAGCAAAAGTACAGTAGTTAGATACGTAATTGTCTTTTTTACATGCCTTTTATTCGACAGCTGTTTTCATATTATTCTTGTTCAAACTGCTCATTTTAGACACGTATTCACTGATTCTTGAATTGTTACTTGAAATTGTTACGCTCGTCAGAACACGAACATTTTACGACTTCAACGTGCCACTTCATTCGATGTTATTTGTTCGTCAGTACAATATTGTCATGGCCTTATGACACGATAGCGCAGCAAAGGAAAAGCGCAACGGTGAGAAACATAGAGCATTTCCTGAAAACTAACATTTCTACGTACTGAAAAAAAGTACTTCCTATTCGCTACTTACAATAAATGGCTGTCACTTTTGGCACAATCTCTACGTCGAAAATGGCAATGCTGGTACAAGAATTTGCTACAAGTTACGTGCATTCTAATAACATAAAAAGTAAACAAATAATGATTCGCAGTAGTGACCTCTTCAGGCAGCTTAGTAGTCCCATAGAGTAGTTGATCGAGGTCACAAAACAATAGGTTTTGATATATACACTCTCTTTTAGGAGCGCTACCAATTTTAACAATGTCCAAAGAGGCATAACAGAATGGCAGACATCGATGGTAATTAAACGCATAACTAGAAAGGTGAGGAGGAGTGCCGTGAAAATTCGAGAAGTTTACTTTGATGTCTAGTTCATTATATTTTAGTGCGCGCAGTCTCTGTCATGCTTAAAGTCTGCCGTATTTGTGTTTCGTTGTGTTGTAACGTTGTGTTTCGAATTTTCTCGTAGCTCATCGAAAAAGTTTGCCTAATTTTTTGAGCATGTACAGTGTGCATGCGCGGTTTTTCTTGTGCAGTTTTATAGTGTAGGCTACTTGTGCGAGAGCGTTGGCTTGAGCGACTTGCACAGTATTGTCATGCGAGATCACTTATTTGCTTTTCTACATGCATTAAGGACACGAGGTTTATTCATCACACGGGGAAACTGTATATGTACATTTTTAACATTTATTACGTAAACACTAAGTGCAAAAAGTACTTGAATATGGCAGCAATACGTTAATTAAACTTAAAAAATTTACAAAAAAGGGCGTAGGAGTGGTGTGTCTTTACCTACCAAAAGTGATTTTTATCTACCTCGAGTACTTATCCTTGCAATATCACCGCACAAACGGGGCATGATATTCATGTGCTTTATCAGCATGACGTAGCTCATTATTTATAGGATATGAGCAAGTGCCAAGTATTTAGGAAGATAAAACAAGTAATTCAGACGACTGTTATTTATGGGGGACGAAAAAAACACTCTCAATACTGCAATTTTAGTGTGTACAACAGCTAGCACACGTGGCTGCTCGCGATGATAAGAAAGCCTAGTTGCTTTAGAATTAACTAATTACGAACCAGTTTCTTTGACATCTACAGCTTGTAAACTCCTTGAACATATTTTATTGAAAGCAATTATGACACATATTGAGGATAATAATTTACTTCATGCAAATCAACATGGTTTTAAATCTGGTTTATCCATAATAACAGAGTTAGCTGAGATAACGGATCACTTTTTAGGTGTAGTAAAAATGAGGAGTCGAAATGATGCAGTATTTGTGGAATTTTTCAGTGTTTGGTGTTGTTCCGCGCGCTGAATTGGTAATCGTACTACATTCAATGGGCATTGAACACAATATAATTCGTTGGATGGAATGTTATTTGTCCTCAAGAAAACAGTATGTTGCCGTAAATGATTGTACTTCCGATACACTGAATGTTCACTCAGGAGTACCGCAAGGTTCGGTACTTGGCCCTTTATTGTTTTTAGTTTATATAAATAATATATATTTGTCTGCTCATTCGCCTGAGAAGATCCCACTGTTTGCCGACGATCGTGCTGTGTATGATAATGGGACAGACCATTCCCATCAAGTTTGACTCAATTATACGTTGCACTCAATTGGCGTATGGTACGAAACATGGGGATTGAAGCTTAATACTTCGAAGATGGTATGGATTACATTTAGCAACACAAAAGAACCACTAGAGTTTTTTTATACTATTTAATAATAATGCTTACATAAAACCGTTCAAATAAAATATTTAGGTCTTAAAGTTACAATTTGTTCAACTTATGAAACACACATAGAAAATGTTCGCAGCAAGGCAGTCAAAAAGCTTGCATATTTGAAACGAATATTGAATCATACGTCATCATCCGCAAAGTAACTGCGTACAAAGCTCTCGTCAGACTGAAATGTGAATATGCAGATCTTTTGGTGCGGGAGAGCCCGCACCAAAAGTACTTGATCAGGAAATGAAAAAGAGTGCAAAACTTCGCCTTGAGGGTTATATACACTGCATACTCGCGTTTTTCCAGTGTGTCAACTCTTCGCGACAAAGCCTTATTGAAATAACTAGCTCATCGCACAACTGTATCTCGTTTGAAATATTTATATCAGCTGTACCACGTTCATTACAAAATACCGCTTGAAAACTACATAGCTGAGCCCCCCATGTGGTCTGGTTGTACGAACCACAACAAAACAGTCAAGCAGCCGTTTCGTAATATTACATTACATCAGTATTCTTTTTCTCCTCATCCTATATTACAATAGAATAAATTACCCGAAGAAGTAGTAAACGCTAATCGATTTGAATCATTTGTTCGATTTAAAAATAATCCTTTCCTTCGGTATGTAAAGTTCTGTTTATGCTGAACAGTTTTGTGGCAGTTGTTTTTCGCGTTCACTTTTTTATGCATAGTGCTCATCTCTTGTGTTGAAATAATGTTGGTGCGTGTTTTAGCACTTGTAATATTGTGTGTTTTTCATTGCGGAGAATATTTATTTAATAATTTTCTTTCGTTTCTTGATTGTGATTTACTACTTAGGTTGTCAACAGTTGTAAGCTTTAATATTGAAATTGTTTTTTATGATATTCTCACTCCTGCTTAGGCCCGAGTAAGGCTTGCAGTATTTGTAAACAAAAAAAATAGTGAGTATCAGCTAAGTGGCTGAGCGGCCCGGCAGAGAAGTGGAAAGGGCAGCGGCGTGCAAGTCATAAGAAGAGTAAAAGCTAGGGGTCTGCGAATAGTGAACTTAATTGCCGAATCAATTATAAATGCAAATAGAATACTACTGGAATAGGTTTTGAATAATCATTAAGGCGACCATTTTCAAAGCAGCCTGGTAAGCTTATAATTTTCTATACAGTCTAAAATCTGACATTGTACTCAAGATAAGTGCTTGCGCGCTTTAACAAAGAAAAAATGCGATTACTTCAAAGTTTTAATTGACATAAAAAACAACACTTATAAACAACAAAACAAAAAATTGCCCGCAGCTTCCCTCGGGGGAACACTGAGGAGGATGCGGAGCATATAATTGGTTAACGGGGTGTTAAAGTGCGACTTACTTGGGTCGATGGCTAAATTGGTTAACGTGGTTGTGAAATGGGGTGTTAAATTGCGACTTACTTGGGTCGATGGCTAAATTGGTTAACGTGGTTGTAGGAGGGGGTGTTAAATGAGTGAACACGTACACACGTATGCGAAAGGGCGGCGCTGGTCGAAGGGACGTCGATCATTGTGTTTGTGGATTCGTTGGAATTCATTTCACCGCGACCTTGGACGTCGACGCGCCGTACAAACCAACCGACGAGCGGCAACTGAGCGAGCGAGCGCCGACCTTGAGTATATATACAGCGCGACGGCGCATGCACTGTCAGCATTTGAATGTTCTCGAAGCGCGACGGCGCATGCGCGTCCACTGGAGAATCAGGAGAATTGTAGAATGTTCTCGAAGGGGAGAAGCGCGCGCGGCACAGATGGTGGGTGACGGTGCACGCGCGCGTCAGCTGTCGAATGTTCGAGAAGGGGGAGAAGCGCAACGGCGCATGCGCGCGCGTCAGCTGCCGATGTTCTCGAAGCGCGACGGCGCATGCGCGTGCGTCAGCTGCCGATGTTCTCGAAGCGTGACGGCGCATGCGCGCTACATTATACAGCTAGCGAATGTTCGTGAAGAGGAGAAGCGCACGCGGTGTGTAGAGGAGGAAGGGATGCACAGATGGTGGAAGAAGGAGGAGGAAGCTTGCGGACGGCGTCGCACTACAAGCCTCGAGTATTAGATGCTCCGCATCTAAAAGCTCGAATATCACAGCAATACCACCTTCGAAATATTTGATAACTCAATATGGAACACATCGGTAAATATCCTGAAACACCGTGGTCTGAAGATAGAAACGTGTGCCCGCTATGGGCATTTTGTCTGTCGGTTCAAATGATCTACAGTGCTACTTGCATCAAATGTATTGGAAGGCTATTGTTTCTTCCCACTACCCTTGAACATTTTGGTTCGTTTGTGTACGATATTCATATGCGCACTCACGAAGCCAAATTGTGAACAGAATGTGGCTTTATGGCTTGGAGATGAAATTCAAACAACCGTCAACAGTTAGTCAACCTAACAAGCTTCTGCACCATCACGCGCAAACCTATAGCTTCGTCGAAATTGCAGCGTTTGGGATTGACTGCTGTTCTCTTTTGAAACAGCTGCGACAACACTTTAATACTCTACATGCTAAAAAGGCAGTGTACTCATACACATGTAGCTTTCTGGCTCTAAAATAATATTTTGCTTCCACAGCATTCACGGGACTCCAAAAAAATTTTTGAAGGCCGTTTAGTCAGAAAGTGATTGCAAACCAACACTTGTGCTCCTATTTTCGACAATTATTGTCTGGATGTATATTTGTTTCTTTAATTACTTCATTAATATTCGTGATTCGTTTTTTTAGCACTAGCACCTCTAACAGAACAATCCACATTGAAATCAGGTAAGCGTATTGTGAAATTTTCTACGAACGTTTCTTTTGTTCTCACCGCAACAAAAAATAATTTGTTTCGATTTTGTCGAGGTTTTTTTACGTGTAGTCTTCGTCAGTGTAACTCCTTTAGTTACGAAAAATAATGCGCTAGAAGAAACGCGTCTTATTCACGCGGAATTAATCATAGGCACTCAGTATTGCATTAAAAGTAAGAAAATTGAGGAAAGAGTTGTCTCGTGTGAGTTCTAGTAATTAAAGTTAATCAGTGTGTGAATATTTATCTAATTACTCCACCACCAGTCAGCTTAAGTGCTTGCACAAAAAGAATCTGTTATTAGGCCCGAAATGCATGCAATTATGAACCATAAGGGAAACTCGTTGTTAAAAAAATACTTCAGTTACTTTAGGTATTTGGACTCTAATCTTTGAGTACAAATCAGGTACATTCACATAAATTCTTTAAGATGCTTACCTAAAAAAGTATCCAACTAGACGCGGTGCAAGTGCATGTGAACATTAAGGTAATAAATCCAGTTAAAGTGTGAGTTATTTATTAGTTTATATCTCTAATTTTTTCATATGAAATAACTTATTTATAGCAGAGACCTAACAAAAAGAGAGATTCCTTCTGGCTACGTGGAGACGACCAAAATACGGCAGGTTCACGCCTACGCATTGTCATAAACACGCAATTGTTTACTTTTAACAATGCATCGTGACCAGGTAAACGAGTTCGCGGTGTGTTTCCGTGTGCAAATTAGTTTTTCTAGGGTCAGTTGAAGAGCCTTCACGAGTGGTATTTCCGAAAGAGCTTTTCAAGGTAAGTGCGTCGATTAAACAAGGCGTGCTGCCCGCAAGAACCATGTCTTAGTTTTCAACGTATTAGCTCTGAATGTTCATAGCGTCACACAAAAAGTTCTACTGCTTGAGTTTCTCTCGTGAATTTAGAAGTGTGGCAGTTTGGGCTAGTTGGTATGGCATGGTTATAGTTATAGCGCGAGAACAGAAGAACGACAAACGTGTCTTCTTTGAATAATTGTCCTCGTTCTGTGCTCGTGCTATAACTATAGTCTCCCGTGAAGTTGAGTTTTAAACTGTTATATGCCTATAGAGGGTATATTGCTTATTTGTCTTTATTGAAAGTGCCCTATAATCAAGTACTTCACTCCTATAAGTAGCATGTAGCGGTAAAACATGATTTTAACCAACCCAGTGAAACTGCTGACTTTAGGAACAAATATCCATCAGTGCATCTCATTATTGTCATCATTCAGGCAGCCTTAAGAAAACTGGTGAAATATAACTTTTGTTTAGCATACACAGACAAAAAATTTGCACTCACGTCAGTAAGTGTATCAGGTAACGTGATGACATTGCCTAATAAAAAGCATACGTGTTAAAGTAAACAATAATCATGCGTACTCTTTACACTTGAAAGATTTTATTGATCAGATCTTACAATACAAAGTCAGGAAATGAACACAAGTGTAACAAAGAATACTTATAAAAAATAAGAGTAAAACAAAGCTGTCCGCCTCTAAGCTGGAACTTGTAATTATTGCATTCCACCATTTCTAGTATTTCGGGGCAAACACAAGAATGTACCCCATCCTCCCCACTTGAGTGTGGAGTCCCTGCGGAGATCAACCAGGCACCGCAATTACCGGTTTGACGCACTTGCACACATGTCACTAGGATTTCCCGCGTTCCTTAAAAGCGGTGCTAGTCCCATTCAAGGCAATTAACGGAGCACCCTTTTGTCACAAAGAGAGCAGGTGTGCTATTGCGGTGAGGCGTTGTTGTCCAGGCAACGAGCGGTCGTTGTTTATTCAAATCAGGGACAACGAGTGACGTACGCATGTGTGGTTTACTAGAGGACAAGTGGAAGATGGAACTGGGACATGTGTGTATGCCTATTTAGGATGCTTGCTCGTGTTTTTGTACGCCCGTGTTTACCATTTGTGCGCGTTGTATACAAAGTAACGAAAAAATGCACCTATAACTAGGCTACTACTACAGCATTTCTCCTCTGCCTTTCTGTTTCCTTGAGCCAACGGTTTTTTTTCAGTGGTCCTGTGATACCTGACTGAAATACATGCAGTAAAAGACGAGACATTAACGTCTGCAGTGTAACTGGAACGCGAAAAGTTGTACATTGATTATTTTTCACCGACATACAGAAGCCGACACACGTGGTGTTGTGAAGCATGTAAACACTGCCCTCATCCAACTGTTCCGAATTCGTTGTCTCAATCGATTGTCAAAATTCGTCAGAAGATATCGGAAATTTATTCCCAGTTTTGAAAGTAATCATAATAGTTGTATCCTATACATATATATATATATATATATATATATATATATATATATATATATATATATATATATATATATATATATATATACTACGTAGTAGAAATTGCGTTATATATATATATATATATATATATATATATATATATAACGCAATTTCTACTACGTAGTAAGTAAAAAACACTCTACCAGCTAACTTTAGCAGGTTCTGCCACATCATGAACGGAAAGAAATGTCAAAAACACTTGTTGGCCGGACCTATTGACAAGCAACTTATAATGCTCGGATAATCACACGTTACTTAATGCTACAAAGTTAATTATTTTTACGCTAACAGCACTTTTTTGTGTAGAGAAGATAAAGCAATGTTTAGTGATTGTTTTTCAAACTAAAAAAAATATTGTGCTATAAACGCGAAGATTACCTCCGTGAACAGGTGAAGGATAAATAATAACTTGTGGTGCTGTCCTGTACTTGGAATCAGATAGTCTTCACTGATGGTTAGTCAGTAGAGAAAAGTGCACCATGTGCTGCCAAAGTGTCTTATTCACCACAAAAACCTCTAAAAACGAGTGAACCGTGTTCTCTCCCCGAACCAGATTGAAAGAAACGCTTAAGGACAGCCACAACAGACAGCGTGACAAACGGCCAACGTGGGCGCAGTGGACAAAAAGACAGACAGCTGTCTGTGTTCGCATGGCAAAAATTATAGAGGGCATTCGAAGCAAAAAAAAGAAAGAGGGACCGAAGCTGACTAAAAAAAGGTTAATCACCAAGTGCACATCACTTTCACGTGTGCTAGCAAAGTATTTTGAAGACATATTTCTATTAGGTTAAGCGGTATCCCGCCATTTGTCAAACATGCAATTCTATGATACCCACTACCTTCATGGTGTTTCCGAAGGCTTCACGTATATCTCTGCTGACTTTCCTTGCTGTTTTCAAACTGTTAGTTTTCTTGTTAAGAATTTTTGTTTTCTTCAGCGGTATCCTTTAGTTAAACTGTTTTCTTTGTCTTAAAAGACCGTCAAAGACAGCCTGTCTGCCACTGTCACTTATTTCACTTTGTCTGCGCTGGTATTTTGATATTCAAGTTTTCTGTATTTATTTTTAGGTTCTTGTAAACACCCCTGAAGAAAATTTTGTTCTTCTCTCTTTCATCCTTTGTATACGTTGTGCATCTCTTTTTGCTCATGCTTTGGCACTCGGGAAGATTGTAGTACTTGTGTCACTTTCGACGTAACTCATCCATCTGGGTCGCAAGTGAGGATAATTTAGAATGGATGCCTCGCTTCTTATCTTGTCGACCAAACTTATTGACATTAGAAATCTGTACTCGGGTGAAGCATAAATGCGTGTTTCCCTACTAGATGAAAGAACGAAAGGGCGACGAACGTACAGCGCTGCCATTAAACCTTCAAGGGATTGCAAACATTACTGGTGTATACAATTGCTGTCGCAATCTTACTATCAGAGCTAATTCATTCAGGCGTGAAGTATGACACACAGTTTGAAAATGTCTAAATTTCGCACATGATAATTCTAAGGCTGTAAAAATCGCAATCCAGCTAACAAAACTGAATTAAATATTGTTTTTTCTACCTTTGCTAATTATTCTCAATTAGCCTGCATTCAAATATTTCAGTTTTCTACAGCCAGCCGTGTTCAGCATTTGCATAAATAGAAGGAAACCTTAAGCTCAAACACCCACGCAATTCGTTTCTGACGGTGTTCATTTAAAAAAAATACTCGGAAATGTAACATCGAGCCACCCGTCAAACATCGTAATGCTTTTTGCAAAGTGAGTGGCTGGAGTCAGACGCAGCCCACGGGGGTCGAATCAGAACACGTTGACTATGCAGAAGGTTTAATTGATCTTATTTGCCGTGCTTCTTGACTTTTTTCACCACTAGTTTGTAGAATTGGCAAATGCAGGTTGCATCCACGCATGTACAGTGAGTTTCAGGGGTTATTCATAAAATATATTATAGCGTATCTATAAGTCACCCATTCCTTCATTAAGTAGCGTCGCCGCTGCCATCAGCGTCAGTATTGGCGTGCCAAAAAGACACAAAAAATATGAGAAAAAAAGGTATCCAAGATTTAATGTGATTTTAATGCAGCCGTCTGAATGAAGCTTCACGTTTACTATGCCGCGGCGTAGCCCAGCGACACATGCCCCTCGTGGGGACAGACGGTGGCACTCGCTAACATGCTCTCGGAGTGTAGAAACGCTCCTCCCTACTAGGCTGAAATACGTGGCACAAGGTTGACCAAGAGAAAAAAAAAGACGAGACAGAAAGAGCGCCAACTCACAACTAAGTTTGTTTTCACGAAGCATTCACAATATATAGGCTCTTGGAGGATATGCGCAGACCATTTCATTCACTGCACGTGCAGGCATTAACATTTTTATGATTTAATAACCGATAATTACAAACATGATATCTGGAAACCAGCAACAAACAGATATGCTTAATGCAAAGATGTCAAAAAAACCAACCACACCCAAGCCTGCGCAAAAAATGCGAGGAAAAACCAGGAATAAAGGATTGACAGACACTTCGTAGCACCCAACTAAAATACATCTATATCCAACAGTTGGAATTCACTGTTATGTAACACAACTGAAGGCACGCTGACGCACGAGTCACCTTTCTTCATTATGTGAAACGCTTCGAGTAACTCCCGCACCAGCGCATCCCGGCTCCTTCCAAGTACTCGCGTGCGATCGAACTGCGGCGAACTGTGGCGTCCAGTTCGATCGCACGCGAGTACTTGGAAGGAGTAGTTCAGCCTAATATGTACCAACTAGCCCAACATAACGTACTGTTATACTCCTCCCTACTCTTCCTCAAAAAAGAGGGACAGCTCACTTCTTGCTGAGCAGCAATGGGCCCAGGCCCACCAAGCGGCTGCCAGGTATACTCCTCCTTGTCGGTTCTCATGTAGGAGATGCCCTTACGCGCTAACGCATCTTGCAGGACAAACACAAAGTTTTTCCATTCCATTCCAGTCCTCTGAGTGGAAGCCGGATATTCTACCACAGACTCAAGCAGGTGGTTTAAGCTTGTTTGAAAAAAAAATACCCTAAACAGACGTCATATCGGACAAGAAATCGTGTTAGCTTACGCAATATAGCCTGCAAAAGCAAAAAAAAAACAGGTGCCACACAATGCTCGCTGTCCATCAAACGTGTGGTTTATTGCTTTCCACCTATTACAAAGTGCTCGGCCGTGATTCTATATCACCATCAGCCACATGCAACATCAACAAACTGCACAACGTAAGCTTACACACCTGTAAAAGATTCTTCGATTATCCGCACAGAAAAACAAATAAAGGCATAGTGGGCGCCCGTATTCTGGCTGCTTAAACAATGGCCTTGTTGGTACTCGTACGGTAATTGTCCTTCATTTTTTTTCATGATAAGCTCGAAGATATCGTACCGCCTAAACTTTAGAATACGCGTCACGGCCATAGAGAAAAACTTCTGTACTTCGCGACGTATTGAAGAGCACTGACATCTGATGACAGGAAGATGTGCTACACTTCTGTTGTGAACGCGATATCCCCGATCAACTTTAAAGCTAACTCCAGGAGATATTACGGCGAATCTGTAACAGCCGACCTTGACTTGACTTGTCCGTGCTCGCTGAATAGCAAAGCGGGTATGTGCCACAGAAATTTGGCAAGCGTTCCACACATCTTCCGCTCACTAAACATAAACTAAGTATCACTAGCCCAGCGAATATGTGCTAGGCTGCTGCTAGCAGTAGCATGCGTAGTATAGCAAAGCGAGAGGATATCAAAGAGAAGTGAGGATTAGCAGGTTTGATGTGAGAATCAGGGACAAGGAAATGAAGAAGGGAGAGCGTAAAAGAAAAATTAGCTACGCATACTAATATAGAGGAATGACAAACGTAAGTTAACGCAGAGGGTTGGTAATCAGGCATATCACATCAGTGTATAGCATACTAGGGAAAGGGTGGCAAATGTAAGTGAGGATGAGTGGCTCAAAAACGAAGAGGCATTATATTCCATTGTTTAGCGTATACGTGAATGGGGAAGAGAGGTGAGCATGGAGTGGAGACAGGCCGGTGTTTGAGCGGGAAGGAGGGTTGAGCGGACCTGGGGAGCAGTGGCACCGATGGCGGGAAAAGTCGGCCATGTACAGGAAAAGACAATGAGCAGCCGCACCAGCTGCAAATCGTGCGACGTTAGTGAAGACATCCAAGGTTTGCATAACTTTGCCCTCTATCTGTAAAGCCTTTTCGGTTTTACCATGTTAAGTCGGTTATAAGGCGACGTAATTCTTTTTTTTTATTTAGAGGAAAGAGGATAATAAAAACGCGTTTTCATTGTCTTTGTGTTCAATTATTTCTTTCGAGTGTGTTCTTACCGCTACAATCTATACGAAACGCTTCGGGGTGCAAGAATAGGTGGTATCAGTTACGCTAATAACACAGAAATTATTAAAATGGGTTAATCAGGGCGAACAGTGGAAGTGCCTCAGACAGGCTGGCCTCTTTAAGGAACTTCCACTGTTTACCCTAATTATTCCACTACGTGTTTCCTTTGACGGCTCCCATCTTGATTTTGGAGCAACCATTAAAGTAATTGAACGCCATATGTAAACAGAAAACTGCTAAAAAGATGATACGAATACACCAGCACTTAAACCAAGTGTACACAGTTTACGCGTAGCTCCTGAATGGGTACACTCGTGAGTACACGAGGCTCAGATGCATCATGAGATGTACGCACTGTGCTGGCTCGAGTGAATTAGAAACACCATTGAATGTACTGGTGTTCTCTTTCCGACACTTATGCTGTTTTTTCTTTTATGGCTCTATGGCTCTTGAAGGAAGAAAGAAAAGAAGGAACATGAGAGAGGAAAAGCAAGGAAGTGAACGGGTCTAGAAGGACCGGTACGATATCTTACATTGGGGAAATGGATGAGAGAGTACAAAAGCGGGAGAGGGAGAGGAGGCAGCACGCACACACAAAGTAGCACTTCACATTGATCATAACACCATTAGTCTATAACGGCTGGTGCAAGTCTGTTGTGTTCAATAGGGTAAGGACTGCTTTCGTCACATTCATGCACGATGATCTCTTAAGAACAACATTTCAGGATGACTTCAGCCGTCATCGAGCTGAGACATACATGGAAGGAAGCACGGCTGCAAGTAATTTTCTCTGCAATTTCAACAAGGGCAGTCGCAAAAGATGTGCTGTAGAGTCTCCTAGCTCTCTACCACAGTTATCACAGCGAGGGTTATCTTCAATTTATATACAAAATGAGAATGGCTTCGTGAAAGCCACTCTTAGCCAAAAATAGCAAAGTAGAATGGCACTATTTAGGCGTTGTCCAGTAGCCATCTGTCTATAGAGGTCAAGTGTTCGGGCACTAGTGGTATTCATTGCACGGCCTACTTGTTGTATTAGAAGTGGAGAAAGGATTTTTCCAGAGGCCTCTCGAAACTGAAGATCTGCGTTGGTCTGTTAGGCCTATACATGCATAAAATTTGATTTAAAAAATGTTTAAAAGGACACTGACCCCTAGTACCTGCCAGCTATAGGCTCCCCTTACCGCCGGTCATAGTTATTTTGTTCTAACCTGTTTGTTGTACTTGGTTAATTACAGGGAAGTCAATGTTTTCTGCTAAAGTTTCAGCCACCGGACATCTCTAATTATCACTGTAAGGCTGAAGAAAGCTGAAATAGCTCTATTGCAGCACAGCACACCAAAGAACAAGTTCTTTCGCCGAAATAATAATGATAATAATATTAATAATAATAATAATATTAATATTAATAATTTATTTATTTAACGTGCCGCAGAACAAGTATGAGTTCTTGAAGCAAGTGCAAGCAACAACAAAACCATGAAAAATAACTAATGTAATACAGACAGTTTTAAAAAAGAATTGAAGTAAAAGGAGTGGTAACGCACAAATAAAAATTCACAGCAAATGCACGGAGTGAATGATAGCGCATAGAGCGAAGCATCTATCCGTCCGTCCGTCTGTACATGCGTACGTCTGCATGCATTCGTCCACCCGTCCATCCGTGCGTTTGTCGGTGCATCCGTTCGTCCGCGTATCCATCTGTCTGTGCGTCTTTCCCTCCATCAAACGATGCGTATATCCATCATGTCGGTGCTTTTTAAAAAAAACACCATATAGTAAACATTACCGGAGCCCGCTATTAGGAAAGCGTCACCTATGTTCCTCTCAGCACAGTTTGCGGAATGGAGCTCCGCAGTGCCTGCACCAAACCCAGGCACGACCAGTCCTGTCAACGGAGGCCTTTGCCCCGCAAGAGAGATCAAGAGAGGTGTACCGAAATACAGCATTATTGCCAATATTTCATGAGCATTGACAGAGTGGCTTTGGCGAGAGCAGGCAGGGGGCCTGCCGATTTTCGTGAGGAAGGTCTTGCACCTCTGACACAGTGCCCAACGAAAACAATAATAGTGTACGCCATGAAGGGCGAGATTGTGAACAGGGTGATTTGTCGACTATTTCGCGCCCCGCCGCGGTGGTCTAGTGGCTAAGGTACTCTGCTGCTGACCCGCAGGTCACGGAATCAAATCCCGTTTGCGGCGGCTGCATTTCCGATGGAGGCGGAAATGTTGTAAGCCCGTGTGCTCAGATTTGTGTGGACATTAATGAACCCCAGGTAGTCGAAATTTCCGGAGCCCTTCACTACGGCATTTATAATAATCATATGGTTGTTTTGGGACGTTAAACCACACAAATCAATCAATTGTCTACTATTTCCCTAATGACGACGCATCAGCAGTCCTTGACTTGGCTAGCGTACAACATGGCATCTTAATGTGACCACTAAGTTGCTAGTCGTTGCTTTCACCTCTTAGATTTAAATTTATTCAACATATAAAAGTGAATGATTTACACTGGAATTCACCGGAGCCTAGCCCGCACATAAATAAATGCCTAAATGCTACTCGGCAGAGAGAAGAAATCTGGAACAAAAAAAGAAAGCTGTTATCAAGGTGGGTTGACTTCGTAGAGCTTTTGTTCAGCCAGAAACTTTCCAAGAAAGTACTTTTTCTTTAAGCTGCCGAAACCTGTGATGCAAAAAGAGAAACTTTATCAAAAGAATAAAAGATGAGTGACGTGCCACGATGAAAAAATATGAAAATTCAACGGGGCCCGTCTTGTCAGCGATTTGAAATGAGACTCCCATCTAGTCGAAATCTGTTCCCGCTGAAATGCGCGACTTTAGGTAAGTTTCCCATTCGTCGCCGAATAAAAGAACAACAAATAATAGTGAATACAGACTATTCTTTAGGTTTCCGCGGCTGCCCACCAAAGGGCAAAGCAACACGATCATCGGGAATCTGCTGCTTACTAAGCGAGCATCAGGTTTCTGTATCACGCGGGTTGGTAAAGATCCAAATCCCAGCCGCTGCATCGAATCACCCACCGTTCTTGCGGCAGCTTTTACCCCGAGTGTGATTTCAAACTTTTCCTCTTGTTACGTGTTACACCTCGCATTGACAAAGCGCCAAAGTCAGCACAATTTTATCTCGCTGGTATTTATATAATTTCTTACATGTCCATGGAGACGATTACGAAGTGTATTTCTGCCGAACGCTGCCTATTTCGTTTGGTATTTTTTGTGGGAATTTACGTTCTATCCGAGGATTATCGCTCTCCTGCGGGCAGCGATGGATCCAGGCCCCACCGTACGCAATCCGGACTTGGCGTCACCTTCGACGTCAACCTCAAGGAAGCGCAACAGCCGGGAGGACGACAGCACCAGTGACAGCACTGAACTGTACACGGCGAGTAGTGAAGACAGCGACGATGATTTCATCTCTGCAGTGAAGCGTAAAGCTAAAAGAAGAATGGTCGGCGCGTCTTCACCAGCTAGCATCTCTACCGTGAAGGCGGCGTGCAGTTCTGAACACCATACCATACTTTTTGTTCCTGTCGACTCTTCGATCAACCTGAAGAACATGAACAGGCAAGTGATATCAGCGCGTCTCGAAGCTATCGTGCCTAATGAGATAAAGGATATTAGACTCAACCCACGGGAGAATATCCTGGCCATAGACGTTGAGCACCCGGCTGCGCTACATACCCTGCGAACTGTCACTGAGCTTGGAGGCATCTATCTCAGAACTTACATTCCGCAGGATAGTGACACGACGACAGGCGTCATTTATGACGTTGATGTTTCCATACCGAACGCAGACCTTCCTGTTCTGATAAAGCCAGCTACTGCAGCAACGGACATATTGCAAGTATGCCGGCTTGGCAAATTCCGTTGCATCAAGGTGACCTTCAGAGGTGATTGCATCTCATCACATGTAAAGGTTGGTCATTTTCGTCACGTTGTCCGACCATACATCCCAAGACCACTACAGTGCCACAACTGTCTAAAACTGGGTCATGTTAGTGCTGTGTGCAACAACAAGCAAGCATGCCCACGTTGTGCCGGACCCCACAAAGCAGAGGCTTGCCAAGCAACTCTCCTAAAATGCAGCAACTGCAACGGGAACCATGAGACCTCGTCCAAAGACTGCCCAGTACTGAAGAAAGAGAGGAGCATTCTGAGACAAATGGTTAAAAACGAATCCTCACGAAAGGAAGTGGTAACGGTTGTTCAACGACGGCGTTCCCGTCGACGGCGGTGCTCGAAGAAAAGAAAAAGCAGTCCTGTGCCGAAGGTGCCTTCACTTACGCCGCCACCGCCACCACCACCGCCGCCATGACCACAGAGACCTCCCCCGCCCCCGCCACCAGGTGGGGTACGTCCAGAGGTGCCGGAAGACACAGTGGCGCTACAGAGAACATCCGGCTCTGACTGGCCCACTTTACCGCGGGTACACGTGTCTACGGAACCACAATATCGACAGTCAACAACAAATACGCCCCCAGCAGGCAGTCTGTCCGCCCAAGAGGTACAAGTCTTTTCTGTATTGAGATCGGTCATGAGTGTTATTCACACTCTATTGGATAGTCTACAGATCCCTGCCGCTAAATGCGCGCTGCAAATCTTGGACCCACTAGAACCAGTTCTTGCCGGACTTCAGTAACAAGATGGCGCACCATAGACCGCATCAGCCTTTCCGAGAAAAAGTCAAGCGTGCTTCCATAATTCAGTGGAACGCAAGAGCTCTACAGTCAAAAATGCCTGAGTTCAGACAATTCATTTTCGAAAATAAGTTTCCCATCAACATCATTTGGGAACCGCATCTTTCAAAAATACCCCGTCTGTCGGGCTATGAATCGTTCGTTTCTTCATCGTGCATTGAGCGAAGTCAAGTTGCTGTGTACATCCGTAAAGAACTCACTTACGTTTTCCAAAGAGTAGAGTCTCACAATGGAAATCACTACGTGTGCCTATATGTTAAAAAGAAGAAGTTGTCGTTTACTCTGATAGGCGCATATATAGCTCCGTCAGGTCGACTAGATCAACAGATATTGAATGGTATATTTGCAACGACTCCAGCACCTTGGATATTGATGAGCGACTTCAACGCCCATCATCCATTGTGGGGAAGCATCAGGACAAATCGAAAAGGCACGGACCTAGTTGATCTCGCATCAGAGCATGGGCTTCAGGTGCTGAACGATGGCAGCCCTACTTATCTCCGAGGAGTAACTTACAGCAGTTGCCTGGACTTGACATTAGTGTCGCATAGCATTGTCACGAAAGTCCAATGGGTCACAGATATTGAAACACACGGCAGCGACAATATCCCCAGGTACGTGACAGTCAGAGGTTTGGACGATTCTCCTTCCCCTGGACATGCAAGACTTATTGATTGGGTAGAGTTTCAGATATCAGAGGAGAGCAAGTGCATGCGCGAACCACCGAAATCCATTGAAGAAGTGATTAGTTTTGCAATGGAGACTTCCACGAAGATACGTTCGAAAGAATCGAGACGCACGGCACTCGACCAAGAGTTGGAACAACTTCGAGCGGTTCGCCGACGTGCCGAAAGACGATACAGACGCAGGAAATCTATCTCTGACCTCAGAGAATCCAGACGCATTCAGACAAAAATCCAGCGTCGAATGCACAAACTTCATGAACAACGGTGGAAGAATTTTTGTGACTTGCTAGACCCTCGAAAGCCCTTGTCTGCCGTATGGAGGACTCTTCGAGGTATTCACTCGCATCCGCAACAGCGTCACCCCTTCGCCGCTCTGGCGCTACATCAACGTCGCTCACAGCTTGATGTTTCTGGGGAATTTTGTGCAAAGATCGCCGGTGACATCTCTATACCGATCGATCTAATGCCACAGGATGTTCCAGTCGCACGAGATCAGCAAATAGAGGTTGCATTCACCATGGAAGAACTTCACGCGGCACTGAACACATGCAGACGCTCATCGTCCCCAGGTCCGGATGGAGTGACCTATACTGCCCTACGTCACCTAGGCCCGAAGGCACAGCGCTGTCTCCTGGACATTTTCAATAAGTCTTGGCATGATGGAATGGTGCCTGATGAGTGGAAGTGTAGTCGTCTGGTGCCTTTGCTGAAGCCCGGAAAGTCTCCATTCGATTTGGCATCATACCAGCCTATAGCACTAGCAAGCTGCGTTGGCAAGGTCATGGAGAGGATGCTGCTTACACGCATGGAATGGTACCTGGAACATTATAACATCTATCCTGATGCTATGGCTGGTTTTCGACGAGGTCGGTCTTCAATTGATAGTGTTATTGACTTAGTGACCTCTGTCCAGCATCAGAAAGCTCAGAAGCGGCTGTCGGTAGCTCTGTTCTTACACGTGAAGGGTGCCAATGACAACGTGACCCACGAGGCTGTTTTCAATGCTCTTGAAGCAGCTGAACTTGGAGGTCATGTCTTTCGATGGGTAAGAAGCTACCTCACAAAGAGATCCATGTTCGTTTTAACTGAAGATGGGCCTACGAATAAGTATTTCACAAGTCATGGGGTGCCACGAGGCGGTGTTTTGAGTCCAACACTTTTCAACCTGGTTCTCGTGGGGCTCACCGAAATGCTGCCACAGACGGCTTATATATCTCTCTACGCTGACGATATCTGCATTTGGGCGTCCGGCGTGACACGACCTCAAGTGCGCGCAAGAATACAGAAAGCGGCAACAATGACATCGACATACCTTCGCCAGCAAGGTTTGACTATCGCCACAGAAAAATGCGCAGCGGAGGCGTTTACACGCAAACCGATGTCTTTCTACTCATTGTGCATCGATGGCAGATCAATCCCATATAAGAGCACTCATCGATTCTTAGGCGTCATCGTAGATCTTGACCTAACCTAGAGCCCGCATGTCACATACCTGTAGAAAAAGCTCATCGGCATTGAGAATGTATTCAAGTTCGTCGCCGGAAAATCATGGGGCCCATCGGTGCACTCCATGTTGCAGCTTAACACAGCCCTTTTTCTCGGAACTCTCCGGTACAGCCTTCCTGTCCTGTCCAACACGTGCAAGACTAACATCCGTGCACTGCAAAGCGTACAGGCCCAAGCACTTCTGACATGCCTTGGCCTTCCAAGATGCTCATCGACAGTGTCAACTATTGTTATTGCACAAGAACAACCTGTCACAATGCACATCATTGTGGAGACGCTGAGAGCGCACATTCGACATTTATCACGGCTACTGTCACATCATTTAGCGTGTTTGACAGCTCGGAGGCCCCATTCTTCGTACTGCGGTATTGTGACAAAACATCAGGACATACTACCGCCTGGCTTCAAACTTGCGATGCATCCAGCAACTGCGCCATGTAGTCTTCGTCAACCTGACGTGCGCTTATCAGTTCCTGGAATCTTTAAGAAGGCACGCATGTCAACGCTAGCCCTGAAGCAATTGACTTTGCGTCTGTTGAACGAAGGGTACTTCGACCGCATACATGTTTACACCGATGGCTCCACTAATTCCAACAGCTCCACAGGAGCAGTGGTTGTTCCATCTGAATATGTGTTGCTTCAGTACAAGTTTTCTCACACCACGACGTCGATAGCAGCAGAGCTCGCAGCACTTCAAGGTGCAGTAAAGTATATTCTTCGCCAGCAACCTAACCAATGAGCCATCTTTTGCGACTCCAGGTCAGCCTTAGAGTCACTACGGTTTTTTATGCAGCACGGGCTACATGAACAATCAGTATATCAGATAAGGCACGACTACCACGAAGCGCTCGCAGAAGGTCACGATATTGTATTTCACTGGTTTCCGAGTCATTGCGGAATCGTCGGCAATGACCGCGCGGATGAAGCTGCTCGATCGGCTCATGACCAAGACCAGTGCACGCCCATACCACTCTTTGAGAATGGACGCTGCAAGGGTACTGCAATCACTTGCTCGCAGTATATCTCTCCTACAATGGAATACGCAGGGTTTCTCCATCACGCACCTGTACTCGATCGACCCAAACTTGCAACTTCGTTTGCCATCCGGTTTCCAACGATGCGCTGAAACTTTACTGTGTCGCATGAGGTTGGGCGTGGCATTTACAAATTCGTACTCTCGTCTTCTTGGAATGGCGAGATCTTCGACATGCAACATCTGCGCCTGCGAGGAAACGCTTGAGCACATTCTATGTCATTGCCCAGCATACCAGACCGAACGACGTATTATGGAAGCCAAGCTCTGTCAGCTGGATTCACGACCGCTTACAGAAGAGAAGATCCTGCGACCTTGGCCGACGGCTTCCCATACGCGCAAAGCCACGAAAGCCCTCTTTTACTTTTTAAGGACCACCAAACTTCACAACCGCTTGTGAAAGAACTGTGCGAGGCCGTGCTGTGTTGTCTCGAGCTGACTATTTATGCTTCTCTTTCTTACTCCTCTTCTTTTCTGTCTCTTTCCGTTCAATTATTCCCCTTTTCCCCCACCCCAAGTGTAGGGTAGCCAACCGAGCCAAGCTTGGTTAGCCTCCCTGCCTTTCCTCTCTATTTATCTCTCTCTCTCTCTTACATGTCCATGTCATCGGTGCTGTGTGAGTTCTAAGAAATGTATTTATAAATTCACGAATACGAATGAGGAAGAACACAACGCTGTAGTAAAATAAGCTTGCAGGAACTACACGTGCAGGTTAACGTCGTAAATATATCAATACTCACATGCCTTAGAAGATCGATTGGCATTGGTTGAACATATTCATATGCGTGGCTGCGAACATTGTATAAGGTGCGCGCATCTCGTGCATTCAGAAATAACGTCTGGGGAAGTTCACCTTAGCCTTGTCTTATCATTTCAAATTTTGAATAAACCGAAAAGGTTAACACCTACCTAAAATTAGTTATATTTATTTTTTCAGTGTTATCAGGCAGATGGGTAAAATGCTTTATTTTGCACTACATTCAGCAGTTGTATAGCAGTGAAGAAGTTCTTGCTGCATTTTCAAGCAACTCCACGTTCCACGCAAAACAAACGCCAGTCTAGGAAAGAACAAGTTTCAACGTGCTCTACTGAGGGTCCAGCAAAGCATCTGATGGCACTACAGGGCGAAATATTCATGACGAGATCTGCAAAAGTCGCAAGTGTGCTATAAAATGAAATTCTGGATTGATAAAGTCAATGTTTGAGAAACTGTTCTGGTTCTGTTATGTGTAAGCAATCTAATGTATCACCATCACTGCTGGCTTGCCTTAATGAAACCGCTAATTATTTTTTGTATAACTGAATTTACATGCTCTGCGTTCCAGCCCTGGGGTCAAGGCTCACATGAGCAATAATTTTTATTGCAGTAACTGCGTCATAAACTGGATGAAAAAAATGCATACATCACCATACCCACGTATTAAAAGCGCTATGTAAGTAATAATTAAGCAACATTACAGCGTATTTACCTGTGGTCCTTCTAAAATCCCCATATTTTCTGCACGCAACTAGAGCGTATTTCAGACGCCCACTATGGAAGCTTGAGCAAGAAATCCAGCCGGCCGCACGTACTATTGGCGTCCATGACGTAACGTCCTGCAGCACAGGTCTCAAAGGTCGTAAGGCTGTAGTGGCAAAGATTTGAAAGTGAAAACCTGCAGACGTTGAAGCAAATAAATCAAGAAATTATATTCTCTGAACGGGGGCTTGAGCTGCAGTCGCATCACCTGATCGCTGCTACTTCTGCTTTTACAAAGTCTAGGGAAGTCGCGAAGATGAGTTGTGTTGCGTAAAGGCTACACATATGCTACTCGTGCACACTTCCTCTTGACTCCACTGGCATCATGCCTAACTCCAGAAGCACAGGCTTCTCAATGTATTAGAAGAAAAGCTGCTACTTCGTTTAGCATTGTCGGCTATCAGAAATTGAGCCAGAGATATCAGCCTCACTTTTGTTTAATCAAAAAAGAAAACGGTAGTGAGCAGCTCACTCATAGCGTAGCTGCTAAGCCCACACTGCTTAAAGTTTCGCAGTTATATGTGGCGTTGAGTGAACAAAAGCGGTGCTGCCACTCTTGAAGAAATATTTAAAATATTCAGAACACCTAAACAGAAATCCGCGTTTTTGGGGGGTATTCTTAAAACGTTGGCTGCAAATGTCGCTATTTGTAAGCACCCCTTTTTAATCCTCTAAGATAAATTTTTTGTCGCAATATGTTTAGTTTGCACCAGAACAGAAATTCTTAAACACAATTTCGCTAACTGCACGTGTTTTTATTGCTTCCACTTTTCTGTAGCGAAGAAGGTACATCCGCGTCGCCATTTCAATATGGGTTTAGATACTCTAATGTTGCAGTCTGAAATAAAAAAATGCACACTACAAAAAATCAGTCAGGAGAAGAGCAAGGAAACGGAAGTCGTCTGACGACAACTGCTTACTGCAGAGAAGTGGTCATCGCCCACGGGTGTCGTAACAGTATATGGTGCTGAAGGCTTCAAAATACACGAGAATCAGATTCCTTCTTCGTAGTTTCCGTGTGTGCGTTTTTGCAGATGGGCTTTCTCGAGCAGGAGCTCTCCAAAAGTCTGCCTTTGTGTTTCCTTCGCGTGGGCAAATTTTGGCTTCCAGTCGCATTCTCGCCAGCCGGATCAAGAGGATTATTTCATTGCATTTTGGGCGCAGCTTATTCACGAAATAAAAGGCGCACAAAAATACTACAGGCTGCGAGGAAAATAAATAACTCTAAAAGGTACAAAGATACTGGTACGCCGCTCCCCCGCTTTTGCTAGCAAGTCTTACAAAGTTTTCTCCCTGCAAAGCGTGCTCCTTTATTTTAAGACGACCCCATTTTTACAAATCGACATATCAAAAACTGAAGAATACTGTAAGAACGCAAACCGCATTACAACTGGCGCCGCCACGGTAACATCAAATTAGTCCAAACTAAGTAGGTGTAACTTCCAGCACGTATTAAAGTGTTTAGTTGGGAGAAGCAATTCTCAATTTACCATGGCGCGGGTTATTTTGATGTGGTTGATTTAAACGCACAAAAACTGTGAGCAGTATTCTGCGCAGTTCACTCATTTAGTTGATCATTTTGTTAAGATTGCATGCAGAACACGAACACTCAGGATTATTCCAGAGCTTGCTCGGCTGCCGTGTTTAGGCTGGAAAAAGGAAGACGAAGTGATTCTTTGTAGAACACATCTCGCTCGTCTCAGTGCTTTTCTGGACTTTTCGCTGCAATTGTGGGGTGTATTGCCCCGTACGTTGCGGGAATGGATGTACAACCTCACGAGGTGACGTCTGACTCCGGTTCGACCGCGGCCACTACCTCGAGGAAGCGAGGAAACACTTCCAGTGAGAGCGATGACACTGAGCTGTACTCCGCATCCTGCGAGGAGTCCTCAGACGATGGCTTTCAACCTGTCCTGCACCGCAAGGCCAAGCGACGGATCATCAACCCATCGCCGGTGTCAAGTACAACCACCGTGAAAACGGCGCCCCAGCGATGGCCCCATTCCATCCTGGTCGTGCCAAAGAACGCTACCGAAAGCCTGCGTGCTCTGAACAGGCAAGCGCTTTCGCTCTATTTCGAGAACACTGTGCCGAAGGAGATTAAAGAAGTACGGCTCAATACAAGAAGAAACATCCTGGCTTTCGATGTGGTGCACCCGAGTGCGCTGAGCACGCTGCAACAAGTAACACAACTGCGAAACATTGCAGTTAGGTCCATCATACCAGCCGATGGTGCGACCGCATCAGGAGTCATTTACGACATTAACACGGAAATCCCAAACGCAGACCTTTTAATACTTATAAAACCAGCGAGTCAAGACAACGTCATTGTCAGTGTTGGACAGCTTGGTAACACACGCTTGGTGAGAGTAACCTTCGAAGGTGACTGTCTTCCAGCATACGTGAAAGTTGGCCACTTTCGTCAACAAGTTCGACCGTTTATTCCTAAACCCGTGCAATGCTTCCATTGTCAAAAGATCTGTCATGTAAAGGGTGTTTGCAGGAGCTCCGCAGCGTGCCCCCGGTGCGCCGAACCACACGCGGAAGACAACTGTAGTGCTACCACACTGAAGTGTCCTAACTGTCAGGGTACTCACAAGCCTTCTTTGAAAGAATGTCCGCACATAAAGAAATAATTTTCTATTCTGAAAGAAAGAGCACAGCGTGATATGCGGCAGGTAGTTGTGTGCACCATTGCGTCCACACTGCAGCATAGACTGGAGAGAGAACTTCTGCAGCTGCTCCAGAAAGGGTCCCACCGGGCAGAGATAAAGAATATATTCGCTAGGAGTGCTGTCGTCCAAGGTGGGGTCGTTGACATGAGCTAAAAGCCAATCGGCCGCTAACTGCACTCCCCTGTCTCCAGTCGCCGCAAGAGCCTTCTCGAGGAAGCGACGGGCCCCGGATGATGCTATCGGACATCTCAGTCGAGCACTTCAGCATGTCGTGGAGAAGCTAAAACCAGAACTTCCGGAGTCTATTAAGCTCGAACATTACACCTCACAAACATTTCTCGGGCTTTTTGTGGCCGAAGAACACAACGATGCATTGAAGAAGCTTGCCATTTATTTTATGAGAGAGGTCTCTGAATTTAGTGAGTATTGCATTTTTTGTTTCTTCAGTTTATGGCTTTTTTGTTGGATGCATCGTTAATTTGGCGAACCTTTGGGCTCTTTTTCATTGTCATCTCCTCCTCAATTAAGTATTCTTATGTTTCTAATTTAGAGAAAATGCTTCAATAACTAGGTCTTTATGGCATAAGTCAGACCAGTTCATTACTACACTAATTTATATTTAGCAGGGAGGAAAGTTAGGACATTAAAATATTCTTGCTGGATACGTCAATATAGGCTAGATGGTAATTTTTCTTTTTCTAACAACTTGTAACCTTAAGACAGCCATCAGTTTAGATACTTTAGTGCTTCTTTTAACTTGTTCATTTTGACGTCACGGTAAAAAACACAATTTTTCTAATCGCTGAGCCCTAGCATCACTTTTGTGACCAGTCAATAAGGCTTGCGTTTTAAATGCCTTTTTTTAATTGCTTATTACGTTAGGGCAGCAGAAGTTTGAATATACTTATACAGTCAGACTTTTATTTTTATCCCTCATGGTTTGCACAATATTTTAAAATTAATCAAAGGGGTACTGACAAAACTTCATGACTGAGATAGCCTGTGGAATGGATTCCACTGAACATGCATATATCATGTGGAAATTATAAAAAGCGAATATAGGTTGAAAGGTATTTTACAGCAAGTTTTAATTTTAAAGGTGTTAACACCATCGAAGGGTCCCCATGAGGGCCCCCTTACTTCCCTCACGTCACCTAGCTGCAGTCGATAAAACAAGTTTGGTGACGTCATAGCCACCATTTTTTTTTGCCGCGTGTGCTCCAGCAGGCTATTCTTCTTGGTGACTGGTTGCGAGTGTGTGGCCGTGGCGCATGCATTAAAGGTTTTGTTTGGCCACAGTGCAGTCGTGTTTCCTATTCGAAAGAATTTCTTGTTACGAACCATGTGGAAGTGCGTCGCAGTTCTGTGTGCTGACTTGATCGTTGTATTCTGAAGCAAATGGTACGAGACAGCTCAACCCACAAAGAAGCTGCTGAGAAAATCCGGCGAAGACGACGTCGCCGTCGAAGGTCATCACATCGGACAGCGCCAACTTCAGGCAATAAGTCGACGCATCAGGAAAGATCGCCAGCTGCAGTTTCCAGCACGGCAAACACACACGTTGGAAAAGAGCAAAGGGCAGGCAAGTCTCTACAGAAGAGTGGCCACCACTCACGCGTACACAATGCTCAGAAGAGCCCCCGCAGAAGCCGTCTTCTTCAGAGCAAGCTGCTGCAATGTAGGACTTGCGGAACACAGATCAACAAGTGATAGCTGTTTTGCGACCCTTAATTAACGCCATTCGCTTGTTGTTTTGTGTTTTCCTACTTACAACTGTAGTAGACAAGATACGAGACACATGCGCCATCGTGTAAACTTTCCACTTTCTCGCAATGAGAAGCTTTCGTTGCAGGATGAACAAATAGCACCCCCAACTTCTGTCTCTTCAAAAATGAAACAAAAAAAAACAAGGGTGTGCGTCAGACGTTGTTCCATGCAACTAGACAGTCGTCATATCTGCTGCACTGAAATGTACGATAGGGCGCATTTAGACTCGTCCAAGAAAGGCCCGACCCCCCCCCCCCCCCCCGTCTATTTTGGAATACATTTCGTAAATTCTGTAAAACATTTAGAAAGTAAAGCAAATATACGAGTTTCCAGATAAACTGGATAAAAAAGTTTTCTTTTCTTTTCGCCTGACACGTGCTAAGTTCCCTGAAACATCAAAACCAGCATAAATTTGCCCAGTGGAGCAACAGATATATTCAAAAGCATTGTAAGCGCTTTCGTGTAAAGGAATCCAAAACCATTTGCTCACACTTCTACGAATTTCATCATTCCCCATTTCTCTTCTTACTGCACCTGGGAAAGTTCATATATAAAGTCTCAGAATGACGCAACCATCACAAAGTTTTTTTTTTGAAATGTAACTACGCGTGCGTGATTTTCAGCACGTACACACGCATGGCTGATGCCTTGAAGCTGACTAATTCTCCGTGCTATCAAAGTAAGCAGCAAGGATAGCTCACAACATTCATCTTCCCTGTATGCGATGATTTTTTTGGTGCCTTTTTGTGTTTATTTTTTAACACACGCTAAAAGGTTCTACGTTTGCTTGTGCTTGTAAGAAGTACTACGTTACGACTACTTCGTGTTTAAGTTCACTTCTCCTTTCAATGCCGAAATAAATCAGAAATTGTGTCGGTATATCAGATGAATGCCCCCTTTGCACTTACCTCTGTGTTCTTGACTGACGGAGCGTTATTTCTCAGTAGTATTGCATTTACCAAAAAAAAATCGAGCGCTGAAAATTTGACATATATATAAGGCATGTCATGGTGATTTCTGGAAAATTCGATGACCTGTGGTTTTTAGAAGTGAACTTTAACCAAAGTACACGAGCTTTTATCACTTCTGCCCTCATATATTATGCTATCAGCACAGCCCTTTATCGTAACTACGACCAGCGTCAGCAGCCGAACACCCTAATGAATGCCTCAACGTTGTAATTAGCCATACTCCTCGGAAAAACAATACGTTGGGCAAACCATCTTAGTATAAACGCACCCAATAAGTTGTCATTATGAGAATGCATTAGTTATATTGGCATTAGTTAAGGTCATCAGTTATACTGGCTAAAGGTTTTCATAGACGCGTGCTTGTTAGCGCCACAGAATGCATCGACTACAGTGATTTGCGAAAGGAAACGATACCCACATTTTTTTTACATTGTCTCATATTACTTCAACGCTATACTCGGAATGAAAGCTCAGCTATCAAGATGAAATATGTTCATGTGACGATGAATATGTTCTTATAAGCAATCCTATACTTTTTGGTTTAGCCTGAAACATTATTTTCATTCATTCTTGCATTTCTAGTCACACCCTTGTACTCAGTTGCACTTTTCCTACTGACGTTTTCTTTTGTTGGCTCAACGTTACTGCAATGTGAGAAAGCAACAAACTTGCCTATATGCGAAAAGTTTGAGCTCAATTTTCGCCTGCTCGCCTGGTGAGCTATGTCTTGGACGTCAAAGGCAATGTGCCCGGGCATATAAAATAAAAAAAAACATTGCAGGGGTAGAGGGTTTCGCCATCATTTTTACCGAGAGCGGGTTCAAACTTCTATCCGCTTGACACAATTTCCCGCTCTAAAGTTGTAAGGGGACGTACTATGGCCTTTTGAAGTTCGGGAACACAAAAAGTAATAACCACGTGATAATGTTTCTGGCAGCAATGCATGGCGAAAGGGAAAACCACCTGCACTCATTCCCGCGACAGGCTTTTGGAAGCAAACAAAGTTGTTCTCGTGCGAGATTCAGGCAACAAGTTTGAGTTTTTTGGTTTTTTTCGCGTGCATTTCGCGGAAGCTGGGCTCGTGTTCTGGTGAAAAGGGCACATGGTGCAACAACGTTCTTCCTGAGCTACACACATAGAACAAGCAAGTGGCTCAAACTGTGAAGCTGTCACACTGCTTCATTCTATGCCAATTACTTTATGAAGACTTTTGTGCGCATCTTACCTGTGCGAATTAAAAGTTTATACGATAGATTGATATGTGGGGTTTAACGTCCCAAAACCACTATATGATTATGAGAGACGCCGTAGTGGAGGGCTCCGGAAATTTAGACCACCTGGGGTTCTTTAACGTGCACCCAAATCTGAGCACACGGGCCTACAACATTTCCGCCTCCATCGGATAAAAGTTTATACGAATTCTAGAACATAACGCGAACACAAATACTGGGTTTACAACCATAAAACTAAGTAAAGAGATAACATTTAAATTTTGTCTACTTCACCCCACATCATATGTGAAGGTAACAAAATTTCTGCATTGCACATAGTTCTGTAATATGCGATATGCACAATACTCTTGCAAAACACGTAGCAGTATACCTAAAATTTTTCATATGATCTCTAAATAGGCGTTAACTATGTGCGCTTCTTGTGATATACAAAGTGGCGTTCACAAAATTTCAAGATATGTTTTTCGGTTGATCAACTGATTTTCATTCTTGGCTCTTCTATAAAGGTAATTACTTTTAGGGGTATATGCTTGGCGGAAATGCGTTATTCAAAAATAATTCTCAAGTTAATCAAGTGCTGTTGCAGCAGCCATTGTTTCACAAAAACGATTTGCGTATTTTGCTTGCATCTGAAAATGAAACTAGTGATTGCATCGCCCATGCAGGAGAACTTTGACAATCTGCTTTTTTATTGTAGAAATTGTCGATATTGCGAGATAACGAAGACTGTCAAGTAAATACCGTTTAATATATCCCTAAGCCTCCCCCTGCCGAAATACCTATAAATACCTGTTACAAGCAGTCCTTGACAACGCAGTATAAGTAAATGTTCTACAAATCAATACGTCCCTTAGGATGTAGTGGTTGATCCTCCGATCGCTATCGTTGTACTTACTCCCTTGCCTACAGTATGTCTCTAATTCTCCCTTAGGACCCCTTGATTCACGCGCTGCTGGCCTGAAACCCCGTGTGCCACCACTTATGGCGACAAGCCTGAATATTTAACGAGCCGCACATTCGTCATGATTATTTTCTCGGGGGGGGGGGGTCATATGTATTGTAGTGGACTTTCTATAAGAGTCAGGGAAAACCAGCCCGCTGATTAGTTTTCATTTAGGCAGAGTTGTGTCTCAGGATACCGCATTGATCAAGCAGGCTTCTCAGATTTTGTTTTTCATATTAAAATTGTCTCTTTGACGTGCGCTCTCGTGTTTCATCTTCATAAGGTAAACGTGCCCATGCTTGCGTGTGCCAGTGTGCGTCCGTCCGTATATTTCGCAGCGTTATAAACTTGTTGAAGTATACAGGGAGGGCTCCTTCAGAGAAGAACCCTAAATAATCACCCGATAACAACTTTAGTCTTCGTCCACACTACCAGTATTGTGATCCAGCAGTGATGGCCCCATACGCGTATACATCTGGGTACGGACATGATTTATAACCAGACAAAGCGAGGGGTCAGGGGGCAACGGTTGGCAAACATTCACGAGATGTGCTTGTGCGGCCGGCGTATGGTCCACCAGAAACAAAATCTTGTGGAACTAGCACGAAAGTTGGTGATATAATTCTATTCTTTTGCTGTTGCCACCTTTGTGCTCCGAAAGGTTCTTCTTTTTATTTGTACTAATAATTGTGTTCAGTTAATCGCAGCAAGTACCCCAATCGCAGTAGGTAGTGAGCGCTACACCCTTAACGAAAAATAGGGTGCTATAGAATGGTAGCCTCACTCGGCCTAACAAAACTCACATCGTGGGTTTCAGGGCACTAGTTCACTAAAAATCGTTTTCATCATCAGCCTACGCAGAGCAGGTGGTTTACTAATAGTGAAAAGAAAAACTCACATAATACAAGCAGGAACAAAAACATGTTCTAAATATCTAAAGACTGACTCATAAACGACCAAGCGAGTTGAACCTAAGAGCCGGCTCATGGTTTTGTTTACTCTGTGCAAACATGACGACAGTCACTGCTAAGATGGTCCGTGTGCGTATGCTCGCTAGTCTTGCATACCTTGTAGTTGCCTAGGCTGCATCAAATTCACTTCAGTTGCGAAATCGTGAACGGGAAAAAAGCATTGAAAGCGTGCACAAACACACTGACGCTTTATATGCATAATGTTTTGTTCACACTTGTCGTGAGCCTGACCATGGCTACGGCAGGGCAAAGGCCTCTCCCATGATCCGCCAATCAACCCTGTCTCGTGCGTTCTGCTTTCACGTTATACCTGCGAGCTTCTTATTCTCATCTGCCCACATAATTTCGTTCGTCCCCCTTGACGCGTTTGTCTTTTGCAGGAATCCAGTCAGCTACCCTTAATGACCACCAATTAACTGCCTACTTGCTACGTGCTCAGCCCGCGTCCATTTCTTTTTCTTGAATTCAGCTACGATATACTTAACGCTTGTTTTTTTTTCTTGACCCACTCTGCTCTCCTTTTGTCTCTTCGTGTGTGCCATCTTCATGTTGCTGTTTATCGGGGTTGAGCGGAGAAGTAAATCTTGGTTCAGGTAGATCTCTGAGATTGAGGATATGAAGCTTGAAACACTCTATTTTTGAGCTATTTAGCAATGCTGCATACTTAAGAGACCGGTTTATATTTCATCAGCAATGAATAAATGCCAACAGCTTACACTGTAAAAAAAAAAGTTTTTCCTCGTTTTTTTTTTTGAACAGGACAGTTAATTTACGCACGAGTCAAGCGAGGGCTAAAATTCTTCCGCTTTAGATAATCGCACATCACTGACCTGCTACTCAAACTTGCGCATGGTTGCTGTTAATCAAACATACATAATATTCTAATAACCCTTCTTGTTGGACTAGTTGTTGCATTGTCGCTTTCCTAACTTCTCCGCTTTCTGTGTCAGTACATTTTTTCGCTAGATATAATTTGTTGACGCACTTATAACTTCCTGCTGATTTAGTCCAGGTTATTCATTAAGCTCTCACAGCATCCTGTGCATAAGTCGGCGATCTCGCTGATATGCCGACTCACTCATGCTCCCTCAGACTCAATTCAAGCCGTGAGTGAGCCCGAGCGAGTCCGATTAAAAATAACTTTCGACTTGTAAGTCCAAGTTTATTTCGCTCAAGAAATTTTTCGTGATTCTTAGTCAAAGTGAGTCCAAAGCGCGAGATATATTTCTTCAGCCAGTCTGAGTGAGTTTCGCTTTCTTTCGCTGACCTAGAATCCTTTGAAGTAAGCTCGCATTTATAGTGAGTGTGCCGAAAATTATAGGCACAGGTGCAACCAAAAACTTGCCCAAAGCCGCCTTCTTTGACGCGCGCACTGAACAGGCACACGCCGCTATTCTCTCAGAGCGAGCATTTCCGGTAGAACATGAGGAATGCTGAGGGGTTGGTTGGGAGGCGCTATTAGCTTGAATATTAATCCACAATTCAGACCACATTTTCTGGGAACTCAGTTGTGCAAACCAGACGCGAAGCTCCCTGAACAGCCCATTTGTAACACTTTACTTGAAGGCTATTGCATGTGGCAATTTATGGAGCCTGCTTGTGCCGCGTCTAACTTCACGGCGGGAAAGGAATGGCTTAGGCAAAGAACCCATTTTTTATTTTTTAGTGACCCATTCTCCGAGTGGCATTCTTGTCTCTCTTGAAAGCACTTACGCTCGGTGCTTGCTTCCGGTTTCAGTATTCTTCAGAACAAAGCTTTGCAGTAGTGAAATTTGTGCGAAATTTCTTCAAATGAAGAGTCCAATTGCGTACATATTATATCATCGTGTAAGAGCGCTTGACATAACGGTTTTTCGGATATGAGAACAAATAATAACATTATAGTATTGAGATATTTGAACGGGCAGGTGCTTTTCTTCACGGAATTGTGATTTTTGAACCACCTGGTGGAGTAGATTTCAATGATGAGCTTGTTTTTACTTGAACTATAATATCCATGAATTTATCATAGCTATCACAAAAAATACAGTGTCACACACAGTTTTGTGACGGCCAGTGCCAAACACAAAAATAAATGTCTAGTGTCTCTTCCAATAATATATTATACAGTATTTAGAATCTCGGTAACCTTGCTTCCAAGAGCGCATGGGTATTCTAGTTCTTCTTTCTTACGTATCGCCCCACTGCGGTGGTCTAGTGCTTAAAGTACTGGGCTGCTGACCCACAGGTCACGAGGTCGAATCTCGGCTGCGAAAATGCTGTAGGCCCGTGTGCTCAGATTGGGATTCACGTTAAACAACCTCAGATGGTCGAAATTTTCGAAGCCTAGGGCATCGGTTATAATCACCTATAATCAGGTACACTCATAACCGGTTTTACTAGGGCATCAGTTATAATCACTTGGTGGTTTTGGGACGTTCAACCTCACATATCTAAATTTCTTAGGTATCAAGAAGGACATTATGAATAATATATAAGCAGCACAGAAGGGTGCGGTTCTCTTCTGATACAAAATGATCAGGGGACCACTCAGGAGGCATAAAAGCTATATAAAAGACACGGAGATTGACTATAGCAAGACTCCTGTTTTCTACGCTGTAGTTAAGAGGACAAAAAAGCGACGTAAAACTGAAAGAAAAAGAGAGCTTGTGGCAGTAGAGATAAATAAGGAGAGTCGGGGTGCTGGAGAATCATCCTAGAACTCGTATATTCACATTATCTGCGAACGGTTACAGTTTCTCGCTCGGTCCGATTGGTTTCACAAACCGCAAAAACGCCCTCCCTGGGCTCATGTTGCAGACCGACCGATTAGGTCATGGCCCCAAGATTTTGTTGTCTTTGAGGGTGCAGTTGTTCGGAGTGCCTAGTGTGGCTGAGAGGATTGCTTAGTCGCAGTAAACGGATGCACTTGAGGCATGAGCAAAAACAATAGCACCTATACCTTGTCGTCGTGCATACAGCGCAATTTAGTAGTGCCGGAGATGCTCTCTGACAGAAAATTCCGATTATCTAACTTATTCTCTTTTATGATATTTTCTTTAAAATAATAAACACTTGCTTACGTCAAGCTCCGTGTACGTGCCCCTCACCTCTGCGCATGGTATAGTTATCTGAAAATAAAACGATAACAAATTTGGTTGTCTATGGCAATGGTTTTGTTATTTCATATATATAGTTAACTCGCGTTGAAAGACGTTATACTCTTAACACCCTTACTGTGAAGTAACCGAAGAAATAAGCTTATATTAGGCTATGAATTTAGGTCACATATAAGGATTCTAGATATTCCATCAAATATCCAACGATTCTTTTTCTCAGTGTATCCTTCATGTTACATGTAGAAAGCTAACTTTTCTAAGTAAACGAGATGTTGAGAAGGGGGTCTCACGTTCAGCGTGCCCGATATGTAGTGAAAGTCTTAAAAAACTCCTCACAAGAACACCCATGCTGCAATGTTTTGAACGTGGGGTGTGCAATGTTTTGCAGGTAAGCACCGGGTATGCAACGAATCTCTATAGACTATGCTCTTCCATCGGGTCAAAAGCGCGCTACTGGCATCGCGTAGACCCAAGGCCGAGTATACGTGCTTTGGGCGCCCTCCGTGAATAATGAATGTCTCCTGATAAGTGGTAGATAATTTTCGCACTCCTGCTGTGTTGCCGATACGTGCTTGAGGAAGGAACCGTGTCTTCTCTGTCATATCATAAATTTAGTATCAACCCATAGCTGTGAACTAAGCGTGATGCTGGTGAGAAATGCCGCTTCGCGAACAATGTTTGTTTCAATGGACACGCACTTTGAGAGGCTTGGTTATGTGCCAAATAAACCCGTGCTTATTTGGCACTTTATTATGGTTGCAGTTCTTACACGCACATATCCTACACGTCCACCTTCCTCTTAATAATATAATTGTGGTCTTGAGAACGTCAAGAATCCCCGAAATAACAAGGCTGCAAAATAAAGAGCGACGTAGCACAACAGTAGGGCAAGTTGACCTCCTGTTTACGCACATTAATAGTAGAACTTCTAAACATATCCCGACTCGCAGCAAGATGCGCAGACGACCACGTTTGGTGCAGCAAGTTGTGTTAGCAGATATGCCATTTCTTGTCATGTGGTTGAATAAAGGTCAGCGTTTTGGAAAGTATCCGCGAACAGTGAAGGCCATCCGCCAGAATTATTGCCAAAAAAATCTCACGTAAAGCTAAATCCTCTCAAAGAACACAGACTACTGCAAACTAGTAGGCTCCGTCCACCATAAGAAGATGAAATCACTTTGCCTGCAAAGTCACCGCATGGCTGAGGCCTTCGACCACCGCGACACTGTCAGTGCCACCCGCCATAGTCATAAAGGTTCAAGCCAAGCTCACGCGTAATGAGTACCATCAATCGCGATGCAGTCAGCATCACCCACCAAAGTGTTCGTATAGAGGGCGTTTGCAGGCATGGCCGTGTGTGATGATGAAGAACAACGGTGTTCAGGTACGCAGGAGCCTAGTGGGAAGAAAAGGAAGACGACGACCAGGTTAAAGCAGCTGGTCGATAAACGGGTGATGCCTCTGTCTTGTTCTTTACAATGGCTGCCTGCTTACTTAAGGGCATCTCACTGTATACTGTTCAACGACCTTCAGAATCAGCGATATAATTACGTCTAGCTCAGGAGCGCACAAGTGGTGGCCACGCACATAAAACGTCGCGTGCATAAGTGAGACAGATATATTCAAAAGAAATGAGATTCGTGAGACAAGGCACCAGATAACCAAACATTACGGAGTTTTTTTACAAAGCTTTTAAGGGCATGGGCGTTCCGCAACGGCCGCACACAACCGGAAAACAAGCAGATAGATCAAGGCGCTTACAAAAATAATACATGTTGTAAGTTTTGAGCTTGCGTCCTTGTAATGAATGACAGCGCGAATTCGGGCTGATTTGCTAATATGTCATGCAGATCGACGAAGTCGAACGCTGATGAAACATGCTTGAAGCTTGTCCTCTGTATGCGTCACGCTCAAAGCTGAAGAGAGTCGGCTGCCTCTTCATCATCTAACACGCAGCGGGTGCAAGCGTCTACCGCGTAGGAGAAAGCCGAAGCTCTTCGCTCGTACAATCATCGACTATTGCTAGTTGAAACTTCGCTCACGTGCAAGCGTGCTTAGCCGATCTTCGTATATATTATCTGCGCTTTCACAGACCTGTACAGACACAAAAATTGGGTGAACAAAGTAAGGTGAAAAAGTACAGGAACAGCGGACAGCATCTAGTTTGACCAATGCGCTCTTTCAGAAGAGCTCGCTTGCGCTCAAAGGTGAACAAAAAGTATCCTATGCTGCGATGTGCTAGGGCCCCACCCGAGTTAGAGAAGTGTGACTTGCTAGGCAATAAAAATCGGACTCTCGCGGTCGACGGAGTTCCTTGGTGGTCGTTATTGTGGCGGACCAAGAAAAAAAACCTCAATGCATAATGCACGAGCGCGAACTTTCTACAGTGCTCCAGTTCAAGGTAGGAGAAAGAATGCCCGCGCTGTCGCCTAGCACTCGCAAACTAAGGCCTCGATTGAGTGGAGTTTATTCCCTTTTGCTGTCTTGCATGCATTACACAGATTGAACTTCCTGTACGAAGGCGCATATCCTATATTCTTATATTCTCGTACACTTTTCTTTCTCTTTTGCAATGATTTTCGGTGACAGAGTTTATTTCTCTTGCTGCTGTGTACTTGCATTTGTTACCTGCCCCCACCCAGTCATTTCCAATATTCGATGCTTGGCGTACCCATTCCAGTTCTGTTCTGGTACTGTATCTAGGTTAGGCAAGTGACAAGCTTTTTTTTTACTTGCATCATAGAGAACAGGATGTGTACCAGGAACACAGAAATGCCTTTAAAAGTAAACTTAACATCAATTCTTTTTCTGTTCCGTATTATGCGGGAAAACCTGCCTTAAACTTTCATTGATGTTTCTGTTCATCCGAGCATATCTGGCTAGCGAAGACACTCAATGAAATTAATACTATTATAAGAAAACATTTACTCTTGATGCAATTATCACATTACACAATGTACGCGAGAGAATAGTGATTTACAGGTAAAATTATTTTTAGACATCGGCGAAACGAAAGAATGGTTTATTTATACGTCCATAATGTGAAACTAAAGATTGTATAGGGTCATTGGGGGTTTGAACGTGGAATGATGCAATGTGCATTGACGTTTTCACATTTCGCATTATATAAGTGCCGCTATGGCCGCGCTTGAACCCAACAACTCACGCCTAGAAGCGCAGGCTATTCGCACTACGGGGACATGTGGGGTAACTAGTTCGATTGGGGTACCTTCTATGCAATACCCTTCAGCGCTCTTCCAAATAACATCGAATCTATGCATTCTAGCAAACTTTCTTGTGCTAAAAAGTGCAAAATTGTGTACTAATTTTGTTGTTTATTAGCTTGTAACTATTTTTCCGAAGAAAAGTTTTTTTTTTAGCAGCGCCAACGAAATAGCAACCGTGCATTGTGTCAGACAGAGAAACGTGCGTGGCATTTTTTGGGATTGTTCTAATGACCTAGTGAGTTTTATTAGCTTGCTAAATCAAATTTAGAAAGAACGTTCAAATGCAGCCTTTTAGGACTAAGTTCAAGCGTATTTTTAAATATACCTGAAGCAATTCAATCAAGTCATCACTGTCATAAAAGGACGAAAAAATAAAAAAAGATTGGTGTTTCTGAGTGTGATAATATAGTTCTCTAATTGCTGTTGCCCCTTCTTGCTTTTTTTTCTTACTGCTGTATGTGTCGCGACAGATTGCTATGCGTTCATAATGCCCCCCCCCCCCCGATCATCCATGTCCTTGCATTTAAATAATATTATCCCGATAATCCTTAACGTAATTTTTGTTTGTCTGAAAGTTAGGTGTTACTTAGAGCTATAGCCAGACGAGGCTTCACGCAGTCTAAGAGACAGACGAGGTTCCACGCATTAAGTGAATGAAAACATTAAAGAAGTCTGAACGGACGTAGGGCAACGAATTTATGCATGCTCCAAAAACGCTTCCCACTTGCTTGAAGCTATCATTTGCTTACATTCCTATTAAGCTTCAAGAGAAGCGATCGAACTCATTCTTGGGCTCGTCCCTTACTTCTCGAAGACATTCCCCTTAGCTTTCAGAAATGTAGCAAAGACAGGGAAGGGGACCAAAAGGACGTCTCTGTTTTGCCATTTACGAGCAACCCAGATTTCTAGCTTCGTAATGCGTAGCGCTTGACAGGGAATACATACGCTTTCATTTATCCTTCGTTGCAAATTATTATTCCTACGCAAAGAGTTCGCCTTGCTGTTTCCTTCCATTCTACGTTGCCGCTCTCTTTTCCTGCAGGTCCCGACCTTGGCCGGATATCCTAAGTGGATTCTTGAAGACGCAATCACAGGTTGCTGAAAAACGCAAACAGCGGCACCGCCTTTTAAAAACTCATAAATAACTGTTCCATTCGTTGCGAAAATTGAACGCTACAGTGGAACAAATCAGTAAGAAGAAGACAGTAACAGTAACAGAGGAAGAAAATAAAAATCTAAATAATGTCTGCAGGACCGTCAAGAGACGACGACGCCAAATCCCGCCCCAAAATAGGTATTTCAACCCTCCTTCTCATTGTTTTTCCTTTTCCTTTGAGAGAAAAAAAAAGGCTACTTGTTTACCGAAAATCAGAGCTTGTCCAAGGACTCGGCTTTTCTGAGAAATCAGAAAGAAGAAACAAAGGTATATGGACTGAATAGGTGCGAGAAAGTATTGAACTTCAATATTGAAGGCAAGCAGGGGATAAAAAGAACACTTCAAAACCTAGCTGGGGTACTATTGGTGCCACACATTGGGGGAGAGTGGTGCAAATGAAGCCGGACAAAAATTATCTAGTTAACACAAATTTCTTTTCATTGCCAGCTTTTATTATTTCTTTTTCAACGACACCAATTGAAGGTTCTGCTCGAGGCCGGCACATATCCATGAAAAAAGACTGTAGGGAACCTAGGCGTGCCAGGTTAGTGTCAGAATAGATGGTGTTACATGGTGCTTGACTAATTACTTTCATTATTATGGTGTGGCGACACCATAGTTTTACTTTTTTTTCCGTGTTCAGTCTAACGAGACACGCAGGCAGCACTTTGTCTTCCGCGGTGCCTATTTAGCCTCTTGTTCATGCCTTTGTAGGTTTGCATAATTAGAAAAAGATTTCTTCGACTTAGTTATTCCCAGCAGAAGAGCACAGCATGTGCAAGTTAATCTTTATTTTCTTTTTTTACTCTAAAGAAGCTGATTCTCACTGACGTTTTTGACGGTTGCATAACCCGCGCGCTTGAAGTCTCGCACGTGTACTAACCTCTCTTAATTCGAGCACACTCCTTTACCTTCGCTAATTGCAAGGAGCAGATTATTCACAGCTCGGCTGGCGTTAATGTCATGGCACTCTGTTGTTCATACGTTGGCACTTAGTTGTTATGTTCGTACATAAAGATATAATTCTTGTTTCGAAATGATTTTTCAAAATTTATAGCCGGCTTTAGGTACAAGGTTCACGCAACCGTGCCTTAATTGACCTGCTTTCCGTACACTATCTGTGAGAAAAGCTAAAAGCGACTCTGTGGAATTTTTCTGCTTGATCCTTTCATAAATTTCTCACATAAGACGTTTGACTGGCGCTTTCCAGCTATTTCTAACGATCACATTACACATGCATCTATATCCCAGGACAATTTCGCATGGCGGGGAATGTCAACATAAAAGTAAGAAAATACTTGCCGTCGACATTGGCGGCATTACACAAAATTTGTTCCTTCGATGTTTTGATCAATGTGCTGCTGAACAATAAGATATCTGATACGTTGTGGAGCATGCACCTACGCTAGTTAAGAGAGTTTGTTTTTCTACACATCGTATGATTTCATCTTGTGCACCAAAATTTTTGCGGATGTAACTGGTTCCGTAAGGACTTAGAAGACGAACGAGAATTAAACAACGCGCCGAAGCATAGGTCTAGGTGGAACTCGAGTACAGCTGTAAGGATTATATCGGAGAGCCGGATGGCATGGTGGGCCTACTAAGTAGGAATCTTCTAAACTGCGCAGTTATAGAACTTGAAACGAGGTACAGCGCCTATGATCTCGGTATTCGTAGCGGCTGGTGAAGAAGTTTAGGGCGCTGTCGACTACCACGAGAAGATTGTGAAAGCAATCAGCTGGCTTGGATTTGCGATGAACGCACGTGCAACAGCTGGCTCTACCGTCCTCGATGCCAACCAGTCCTGGCATGCCGGTACGAGCGACGCATCCAGCCACTCCATGGAAGCTGCCCGCTTGGACACTACCGGGCAAGCCCTCGTCGATCACAGTAGGCCACGCGCACCAAGCTTGCGAGTCACGCTGCCAAAGCTTCAAGTGCCCGTCTTCAACGGCGAGAACCATGAGGGAAAGGGGATCTGGGAGCATAACGAGGCGACCATTCACACGCACCCCTATCCCACCGGCATCGAAATGTTCAAGTACTTGGTAACATTTCATATGGTAACGTACTTATTTCATATGGTAACGTACTTATCCAGCGCTGCGAAGCGGGCCATTAAAGGAATACGCCTTACAGAAGCAAACTACAGCATCGCCATCAAGGTACTCACCGAAGTGTTTGGCCGAAAAGATGTCCTCATTGACGACCACACTGACAACCTTCTAGCCCTCAAGGCAATGAAGAAATCATCGCAGGCCGCTGCGACGTCGCTTTCGACTGGCCTCATGACTACTCTCGCCTCAACGTCACCACAGGCAATGACTTCGCCTTTCACCAGATTCACGACCCGTCTTGTACCAACATCGCAGCAGGCCGCGACTTCACTTGTGAGCGTCCTCACGACTCGTCTCGCCTCGATGTCACCGCATGCCGTGACTTCGCTTTCAACCAGCCTCAGAACTACTCCCACATTGACATCGAAGCAAGTGACGACTTCGCCTTCTAGTGGCCTGCCGACATCAACATCAACCACAACTCAAACGAGTTTTGAGCGCCGAAAGACCTGCTGCTTTCCATGCGATCTACGGGGCTTCAGTGCAAAGACTCGTCCTGAAAGTATGCCATGGACATTTGAGATGTCCATGGGAAACACCGAGTGTAACATGCGCATCGACTATAGCGACCCAGTTTCCCGCGATCTGAGCTGCAGCTCACAAGGCAGTCCTACTTCCCAAATCCGAAGGGTGAACTTACGTATCCGTCGCACGGCGTCATGAACCCCCAGAACTTGCCCCACAGACAGCACGTGGAGCCCTACTTCTTGTCCTACATGCGCCTGAGACCTGATCCTGGTGGTAGGTTCTCCAGTTCATATACGCTGAAGCTCAATGAAGTCGGCGATCGGGAGTGCGAGTGGACGCTCTGATACGAGCCACACTCAACCAGGTTCATGGACCCCATGACTGTCTACGACGCCACGGAACATCACTAGAAGAAGGCGCCTGACGCCAGAGACCTGCGCTCAATGTACGAGTGACACACCGCACAGCTCCAGCACTACGCCACGCACCTCATGCAGGGATCCGGCGCAAACGAAGGGTCTGGCGAAGTGGGAGACACCGCGATTGACAAGTCGTTGGGAGGCTCCTGCAGGAATGTCGCCACAAATTTCCACATGGCTCAGAATCATGCACCTGAAAACCTGAGCTCAATGCACGTCACCGTTCGTGACCCCGGTACGGAAACCGACAATCCACTACCGGCCACACAGCCGGCGAACGAACCTCCGCTGCCTTCGAATGCTGCCGAGATTACTGTTCTTGGCGAGCTCACTGCCCAACAGAGCCAGGATGCTTCAGCATCATTGTTGTCCTCTTCGAGCGAGGAAGAAGAATCGTCGTCGACCTCAGAGCCTTCAAGCAGATCGAATGGACCTCCGAGCCGGGCACACGTGAAGGGCTACGTGACTACTCAAGTGCACGAGCAGCAAATGACAGTGCAGCTCCTACAGGAGCTTCAGATGCAACACCAGGAGCGGAGGAGAAACATCACTCCCAAGAAGCGCGCAAATTTTCAGAAACCCCCCCGAGCCCATGAAAGCAGGCCAATATCAGACTCTTCCTACTACAAGCAACGCAAGAAGTGCCAAAGTCCCCAGTGTCACCTGAATATAGCTAACAACGTGACTAAGTATTCTGGACATCATAGATTGGACGACTTACCCCGCAAGACAAGCCACCGCCTCTGAATAAAGGCAGAAAGAGTTGAAATACGTTCGTTCAGCTTAGTTTTATTTTGGTTGAAGTTTATTGAGGTTCTTTCTTTTATTCTCAGTACAGTGTGACCCATATCGCCGTGCGCTAACTTTAAATAATTGAAGGGTGCAAGAGAGACACACTTGATATGTAAAGCTCTTCGTTACTTGCTGCACGTTCATTATGATCTCAACCTCTACTTTGAAGAAAAATCCCAAAAATGCGGCGTAACATTGCCTAAAGAAACTGGCTGTCCCAGGCTGGGTTGCCTTGTGGCTCCATGAAAAAAAAAACTCCTAGCATTATAGGCAACCAAAGCATTGCTGACATACTCCAATGTTACGTAAAATTTGTTTACATAGTTGCTGTGCATGTGAGCGTTTGTGCCTACTAGTGTTTATGTTATAATAATTTTCTAGCACATTGCACACCAGGCAAATAGCGAAGAGAGTATATTCATTTTACCAGGATGCCTAGTTATACAAAACTTCCAGCATCTATTTCTCAAAACGGTTATATCCGTCAACTCTGCTGATTATTCACATGTTTCCTTCTCAAGATGAAAAAACCGACAGATGGTTGATCGTTCAACTTCCTGCCACCCTAAGCCTCTTCGGTGCTCTGACAGCCTTACGAAGAATATTGCAAATCAGCTGGACGTTAGGAGCCTACTACCCTCGGGACACGATGCAAACGAAATTAGCACCCCGGCCAATCTGATACACGAAGCCGACAGCGCAGATAGCTTGCATGATCCTGCTGTATTGATGTCTGCTTGCAGCAGTGAAGCTTCGCACGGGCCTGTATAAACATGCCACCGGGACATCAAGAGCCGTTATAGTGAATCCCATGGCGAATGGCACGTCTCTTTGCTGCAGATTTTGGTGGTTGCAGCAGCAACCTCCGCTAGCTCTGCTCTCGTCCCACCCCCTCTCTCTATTTGTTTTCGGCCCCCTCTTCGCCGTTGCCGTCCACCCCATTAATTCCGCTGATGTGTGCCTCCGGCCCCGCCAGACAGTCGCGACTCGGACACCTTCGCCGCAGGCACTATACGCTGGTACGCGATAGTCACATTCCTCCCCCTTTTCCTCCTCATTCCTTCATCGCCGTGCTTTGAACTGCCAAAACATCACACTCGACACACTTAGCTGGATGCAAGGACCAATTAGGTTCCACCAAAAGCTGCTGCATTTAGTTGACATCGAAGCAGGAGGGAGGGGCGGCTCTTTAGCGCTGCTTTCCGTTTCGTTAAGTGCTTCGACTTAAGACACAGTGTTTGAAGCGAAAGTGAGACGCAAAGCGTGGCTGCTACAGTGAGCGTGACTGGCTGTGGCACTTGAACCATCTGAATAGTGTTTCTGTTTTGTCGGCTGTTACTCCTTACTGGCCGCGCTCAGGCTATTGTTAGTCCAACTCACGTACGATTCTCTGTCCAGCGTTGATAGGACTAACACACTATACGCATAGCTATTCTCTCACAAGAAAATGTCAAATGCAGATTCCGCATAGCGACAGCAAAAGACGGAGTGAACGCGGAAAATAAAAGCAGGAAGATTGAGCAGACGATGATGTGTACAACGCCTTATAACAAGGGATAAAAGAATATCACGTATAGAAAGAATCAAAGAGAGAGAGAGCCAGCATAGCACAACAAACAAAATGACAGGAATGAGACGCTGAGGTGAGTGTTATTGCTTTGTGTTTGTTTTTTTCTTGTGCTGCAAACTGGGGCTGCAGAATGCATCTTCTCGTAAACTTCTCCTCCTCCTTGGCAGTGTTTTTCAATAAACGATAGTAAGCAACAATATTATCCGACCAAATGAAGATATTCCATACTCCAACTATTGGATTGATAAAACAGATCAAATGACTGTTAAAGAACAACACATGTGACATTAACACTTTCATACTGTGAGATTGCCTGAACATTGAATTGTGTATGATTCCTTGATTCAGCAATACGATCTTTAATTCACAAGCTCACAAAAACACACTGACACACTGCTAAAAGTGCACACCATGTTTGTGTTTTGAAGTCCATTATGTTTATATTTCATTAACTACCAGTGCTTTCTTTAAGCAAATGCATCTGCTATCTACGAACCCACTACCTTAAACCACTCCATACGCATGTTGTTTTCCGCGAAACAAATTGCTTCTGGTTTAACTGCATTCCTCCAATTTTGCAATATTCCCACGACCAACCCTACTGAGGCATCTTATATAGAATCAGCAAGGCTGTAGTTGTATCTAATAAAGAAATATATACTAGAAAAAGTAAAACCAAGCATGACGTCTTTCCAGTAAAAAGAACCGCGCCTGAAACGTATTCGCTTACAAGTATGAATCGTTGGTTGTTAGGGTGACGTCCTTTGATAACACTGTAATTGTTAACGTTTGTAGATTATGGGCCTATAAATGTTTGTCTGCCTGTATTTATCATGAGCAATGGCCAGTGTACTTTATTGAGTACGCTTAAGCAGCAAAGCGCCCGGCTTCCCACTTGACTTCTCGAATAATGCCATGTACTTCACGATCGGCTGCCCGCCCACTAGCAAGATAGTGCCGTCAAACCTAACTTCGGCAAACAAAAAAATATAAAAACAGATGGCACTTTGCTCATTGTATCGCAAACAACCAGTTCAGTTAAGATTAAGTATAAAAGTCAACCCCCCCCCCCTGTCGTGAGACAACGGCCGACCCTCAGAGCGCGTGTTCAGAACGTTGTAACAATTTCTCATTGTTACGCACGCACACAGACACTCTTACTATTGAATTTATCAACATAGCGGCGCTGTGGCATTACACTCTGATCCAATTTCATAATTATAGCATGTCCTTTATCGCTGTAGCACGCTTTCAATGGCACGATCATATTTCACCGTGTTTTTGAGAGATTCTTCGCTTTTTTGGTTGAGGTGAGGCACTCCTTCGCCCGCTAATAGACCCAATAAAACACGCGCCGATTGCAGTGTAACCGTTTCAACTTCTATATACCGTAAGCCGTCCAAGCTTGCACACAAAAATACTACCCTCTATATTACCTCTCGTCCTTCTGTCTTGTGCAACTCGGTTGTTCGGCACGTGTATTGCGGCTCTAAATGAACGGGCTAATGCAAGCACAGTTTTCTCAGTAATTGACTTGTCTGCCAGCAGTTTGCACACCAACGTGGTTTCACAAAACTATTGGCGCAACAGATCGACTACGGTGGAATGCGATGCATAATTATTCTGATGAATTCTGAACAGCAAGTCAAGCCTTATGAAGGCACATGTATTTGTGTGTAAATGTATGTAAATTAGGAGAGGTGTGACAAAGCTTTTTCGAAAGTAAATATAAGGGAAATATTTCCATGTTATGGAGCACTGTTTATGAAATGTACAATATTCTGAACAAATGAGTGCTGCTTTACTTACAACTATGGATAATGGAAGCAACCTGAACGCACCTTATAGTACGCATCTCAGACTTCCATTTGAAATCTCACTTAAGTTGCTGAAAAGTTGTGGGAGATAACTTCCTCTCGTCACACTAACTATAACACGCACATTTACAGTTCAGTGTCCAAAATACAATGTAGGAATTCACCTCTTAGCTCGCCGCAGCAACCTTAAATATTCTTATAACTATTGTCGTGCTTCAGTCTATGCAGTTATTCATATATATTGCTGCACTAGAAAGTCTTCGCGCGTACGCGCACGCACAAACACACACACACGCACAAACACACGCACATATAGACGCACATAACGTTGTTTCTTCGCATCTGCAGCAGAGATAGCCAATGGTTCAGAGAATTTTGCGTGCGTCTTTAACGACAACGTTCTAAGTGAACATTTCAAATAAAAAAGAAGAGCTGTTGTGACGAGACAGGCCACTCAGGTTGCAGCTCTATCAAAAGTAATAGTAACAATTGCCCGGCAGCTAACCAATTATAACGCTGAAGAAAGCTTTCGCTATAGATGTACATCATAAGAGTCTGAAGTTATACAACGCAATTATTTAAAAAATAAGGATAATTGCCCCAAGCTTGCTGCCGCTAAGAGTATGTCGCAATACAGTTATCTGCAGTATCCAGTTCAGTGCCCTTCAGAAAATTGTTAAATGCCTCTACAGAAGTTGCTAGTTTCAGGGAGACTTTTCACACCGATGGCTGCCGTCGAAGCCAGTGTCTTCATTTGGGAAATCGCATGATAAGTCTAATCATTTTTGGTGAAAACCTAAAAAACACATTTATTTAGGTCCTAATAATGAGACCCCGGTAAAATAAGGGGGCTAGAGACCTTGTAACTCAATATATCGCCTATTTCTGGAGATTAAAAGCGAGGGTTAAAAAAGAAGCCAACATTGCTTTTGTCAGAAGATCATACAGCATTGCCAGCAGGAATACGGGTGTATATGTGAGCCCCCGTGAAACAGTAAACTTAGCAATATTACCAATTCTGATTTGTAGGCTTATAATGTGATGTTTTCCATTACAAATACTGAAGCACAAAGAGTAATCTAGAATTTCTCCAGTCTTCCTCTCACCATGGGGCTCAGATCGGGTATGTGCTGTCGCGAGGGCGTTTTCTGAGAAACTGTGAGCGCTGGGATTCGTTCACAGGATGCGCATTAAATTCTCCTACTAGAAACTAAATGCATGGACTTTTAAGAAATATAAAAGGAAGACAAAATAAAAATATGGAAATCAAAAGGCAGTATTCAACGACATCGTTAGACACATGCAGCTTATTTTAAACAAAGAAGGGAGCTAAACGGTTCGGAAAAAATAGGAAGAGATTAGAATACTGAACTGTCTTCTTCATTGCCTTTCTCTGTTTTAAAAGGCGCGGGGTGAGTTTGAGGCACCGAGTGGAATATAATAGGATGCGCTAACGGGCTCTGCAGAGCGCGCATTGGGGAGGCGAGACAAGACAATAACTCCCCATTTTTAGTGGTGCCTTGTCCTTTCTTCTTTTTTTTCTTTCTTTCTTTCTTTCTATCTTTTTTTTGCTTCTGCGAAAAAGAATAAACATACAACAGGGTACATAGAAGCATTATACAATGAAGTTTGCATAAAAGAAGGCTATAAAACAGAGCCAAAAGAACGATGTGCGGCGCTGTTGTCTATTCCGCCTCCATCCTCAGAAGATTAGGATACACTGCATGGCACTTTGCGCGCATTGGACATCGCTTGCTGGGTGAATTGTGCTCTTCCCTACGCGAGGAACGTTAAGGTTCTTAAGATGCATGAGCGTTTCCAAGCTGGGTAGAAATAATTTCTACAGAAAGAGAGACTAACACTGAGGAGTTAAAGAGTTTCACACACAAACACACACACACACGCGCGCGCGCGCGCGCACGCACGCATGCACGCACACGCACACACACGCACGCACACACACACATATATATATATATATATATATAGAGAGAGAGAGAGAGAGAGAAAGAGAGAAAGAGAGTTCATTTAGGCTTGTTCTAATAGCGCCTAATACCCCTAGCACACAGCAGCCTAAACCATGGTTACGCTGACTGCGGTTACGTTAACCCAACCACTGATGTTAGATGGCACAAGAAACCATGGTTATACCGGTAACCGCGGTTTTAAGAAATCGAGCTTGGTAACCTGGGTTAGGCAAATCACCAAGAAAATGACCCCGTTCACCACCTATGAGTGCATGCCACGAGCGCGCATGGTGTTTTAGGGGTGAAGCTTCCTAGGGTGTGGGTCTGTCCATCCTACGATGGGGTATGTAGCCACCGGTGGCACATACCCGAAAGAGCGGTCTTTAGAATGTCCGCTGGATGGCGGCACTTTTATAGGATCAATACATGATGAAAAGATGTGAGATGGCTGTACTTGGAGTGTTCACTAGATAGACGGACGGATGGATGGATGGACTTACGATACATGGACAGACTGATGGGTGCATGGACGGACGAATCGAGAGGAAAGAACGGACGTACGAACGGACGCATGGAGGGGCGCACCGACAGTCACACGGATGGACGGACGCACGGACGGGTGCACGGATGGACTCATGGACAGACGGAAGAGAGACCGAATGGGTGGACGAAGGCACAGATGGACTGATGAACGCTTCACCTCAGCAATCATCATTCACTCCTTGAATATGCTGTGCATTTTTTTCTGTCACCTATGATGTAGAAAAAAAAAGAAAATACAGGAAAATGCTATTCGCAGGATCGAGACGTACCATTCGAAGTAATGCTTTTCAAGTAGCGAAATCCTCAAACTCACCAAACTATTGTCACGGGGTCATGATGCGGACGAACGAAGCACACTGGACAGTAAGATTAAACTTTTTATTTGGCCGTACTTGCATCTTCGTAAAGAGAAAATCAGATGACAGCAATACACAGGCACCGATAGCGGTGACCATGCGCACTGGCTGTCGATCACAAACTGATTGATTTGTGGGGTTTGAGGTTCCAAACCTATCATAATGATATACCATAAAGATATAAGAGATCCTTTGATTTGATATGTGAGGTTTAACGACCCAAAACCACCATATCATTGTGAGACGCTGTAGTGGAGGGCTCCGGAAATTTTGACTAAGAAGGGTGCTTTAACGTGCACCGAAGTCTGAGAACATGGGCCTAAAGCATTTCACCTCCATCAGAAATGCAGCCGATAAGAGAAGCTTTAGTGGAGGGCTCCGGAAATTTCGACCACTTAGGGTTGCACTCGTGCACTCGAATTTTAGCACACGGGCATACAGCATTTCCGTCTTCATCGAAATGCAGCTGCAGCAGCCGGGATGTGATCCAGCGACCTGCGGGTCAGCAGCAGAGTATCTCATCCACTCGACCACCGCAGGGGGGGGGGGGGGGTAAATCAATGCTGAAAAGACGTGATGCACGTCGCAATTTATACACGTGCCATCGAATAGTATAACATGATCGCTAGCGGCCACGTAGGTTCCAGAATTATCTGTTTGCAAAGTGGGCGTAATATTAATAAAATTATCTACTGCAGTGCCGAAGCTTCTCGCACACTGCAGGTGCGTTTTGCACTGTTTATATGTACAGTGAACCGAGGTGATAAAAAAATTCGAAAAGGAACGTGGCACTATGAATGACGTAGCTTCGTCTGCCCAGCATGTGGCTTCACATGTTGTCACTTAAATTCTTTCGCCACAATGTAGGGTCAGCTCAGATGTCATTTACACACTATATATACAACGCGCACTGACAGCGACGGTCATAGGAGAAGGTAGCGTTGGCGTAGCGCATTCAACTGTGGTGGCCTCGCAATGACTTATGAGCAGAATCCACGCACTCGGGTTATCATAGAGGCTCTGCACGCACTGCAATACACCCTCATCTCGCCTGAAGAAGTTCATGCCTTTTTTTTTTGCTGGAAAGACGGCAGCGTCCTAGCGAAAAGCAGCCCACTTATATGTAAACAATGTCACTTCCACCATCTGTGTGTTATTAGATCTGTTGAGTGTGCCAATATAGGTTTACAGCATGGCCAGAAACATTCAAACTCAGAAGAAAGATTTTAAAAGGACACGGAGAAAAGCCACGTGTGTAATGCACTACTGGCTGCTGGTATTTTTCAAGCATACATTCACCAGTGTTTGCTGGAATGTCTATATTTGATTTTATATGTACGTATCCTGCCTTGCACTTGTCCACTTTTTGTATCTTTTTTTTACTCACTCTGGTTGTGGAACTAGCTGGTGGTATTAAAAGCCGGCTAACCTGGAAATAGACTGTTTCATGGGCGTTCTGTTAGCAAACTGGCTCAGGATGAAGGAGGCAGCACTTTCATTTTGCACGAATCCAAATAGGCTTCAGAAAGAAAAAAAGAATAGGTGGCGGAGAAAGAGAAATAAACAATAAACTAACGGTATGGCATAGAGGTTTCAAGTTAGATAACCAGAGATATATTGTCATGGGCGAAGTGCTATTCTCCTCCTTTCCAGAGATGTTTAAAAGTAATATGGAATATTCTTCAACAAGTATACTCTGGCAGCAAGATGAAAACTTGCATTAGCTGATTAGATGAAGGCAGACGACCACACAGAGAAAAAGATTGGAAAAAGCATTGAGGTTTCAATTTGCACGTCCAAGCATTTGCCACATAAACGATGTGTATTCTCGGTGGTACATGTACTTATCGTTTATTATTATCACGGATACAAAAACATTCCATATGCGCACTTTTTCAATATTTTGCTTCATTGATAATATTCATTATAATTCAGTTCACCCATGCATTTTCTGTGGGGTGTACTACGAACAATATGCGCCTTGTTCGGTATCTTCAATGATTCTGCAGATATTTTTAAAGAACCATTATTTAAACAGGCGTCGCTTGTGAATGCAAGCCTGGTCTGCTGTCTGAAGAAAATAAAACAGCCGAAAATTGTGCTAGCTGTTATGAAAACTTTCTCATACCATGTACGCCTGTATGTCAGGCTTGTGCAGTAAGCGATAGCAAAAAAAAAAACTTGCATTAGCTGAAAATATGGAAGCACACGATCCCATAGAGAAAAATATTGCAGGAAGCAATGAGGTTTCATTACGCACGTCCAAGCATTTGCCATAAAAACAGTGTTTATTCTTGGTGGTGCATGCCCGTTTTGTTTATTAGTAACCACTGATACACAAACATTTCGTTTGCGCACATTTTTAATATTTTGCTGAATTGAGAATATCCATTATACTTGAGTTCTCCCATGCAGCTTCTGTGCTTTGTATCACGCAGAAAATGCGCCTATTTCGTTGTCTTCAATCATTCTGCACATATTATTAAAGTACTTCAATCGAAACAGGGTTAACTTGTGAATGCAAGCCTGGTGTGCTGACTGAAGAAAATAAAACCGCTGAATAATTTGCTGGCTGCATTCAACGCTCACTTGTACTGCACTTGCCTGTATGCCAGGCTTTCGCAGTAAACGATAGAAGAAAAACATTGACGCGTTTCCGCGACGTGAATTATGATGAGGAGGCGAAACAGTGCGATCGTTTCATGTTACCGCTAATAATCTGTGTCAATACCCACTCAGGCATGTAAATGAGCGCAAAGTGGTGTGCAGGTATATATAATAAATATTGGTCATAAGATATATGTTCTCTTGAATGGGAAATTTAGTTCTGCCTGTATTATTACGCCTTTGTAGTACCATATGTAGCACAATGCTGGCAAAGATGAGGCCTGGGCATGTTCTCCTGGTGGCTGATGGTTGTTTCCAGTTATAGAAAATGCGTCGTAGAGCATATCAGGACGCCATTTATTGCACAATGTAGTCGCTCTCAGTGATCATCATTGTCATCGTCATCAGTGTCAACGCTATCGCCATGTCGTATAGTGGGTGCCTTGCATGTGCTCTGCCGTGAGGGCAGAAGTATAATGTGTAGTCTGAAACGCAATTTTTCTTCATGGTCATCAATTTAATCGCTGAGCGTATCATCGTCGTCGCCAGAGGTGGCTACAGTGCCCAACACTAACGCACACGGACAAGATCCGTCCTTAAGGAGCTTCGCTCTTGAAAAAAAAATCACATCTCCAACAAGTGAATGATGATGTGAGTGTGAGTGATTTTTAAAAGAAAAGAAGAGAACAGTGAGCCCTGTAACTGTCTCTCAGGTGGAGGACACCTCAACAGTAGCTCACAAGAGGTCTGAGTAAAAGAGGGAATAAATAATAAGAATAAAAAGTAATGAGATAGAGAGGAAGGAGAGAGCGAGGCGCAGGGACGGCGAACGACAGAAAATGACAAAAGTAAGGAGGAGATAGGAAAGATGGACACGGTCACAGGAGTCCGAGGACGGGACGGGGCACCACTCGGCGAGAGCTCTTGTTGGCGTTAGGAGATGACGTAGGGTAAGCCCAGTCGGCCTGAGCTGCGCTGTCGTCGGAGATCACGGGAGCACAACCAGTCGGCACGAAATTCAGCGAGCGAGTCCGTGAATGATGATGACTGAGCGAAAGAGTAGGATTGTTTGGTGTACCGTCAATAGCACGTGACATTAACCGCCTACGCATCTAAATGAGTTACGAACGGGTGTAGACTTATATACAATTTTTATTGTTAATACTGGTGTGCTGTGCTGAGTTGAGAATTTGTTTTGCCTTCATTATTAGTGCTCTGTGGTATCAGATCTTGCCTGAAGTTGGAAAATACTAGGTATGTGCGTGTTCCACTGGTGGTTGTTAGTTGTTTGCAGTTATGCGAATTGCATCAAAGAACATATCAAAACATCTTATACTGCACAAGCCAATCCTTCTCTATGTTGATCATTCTCAACACCTTCATCATCATCAGCATCATTGTGGTCGTCACGGCTCGCTACGGGAAACATTCCGATGCCGCCAAAAGACAAACCTTGACTTTAGGAAGGTTTGTCCCTAAAATAAAATGGTAGGGAGTGATTCAGGCAGCTCTGAGACATAATTAGTATGAAGCAAAACAACAGTGGTATTTTTGGAAAAAAATGGTGCAAATAGGTATGTATTGTCTTTGCGCTCAGGAAAAGATCAGTTCGCGTTGAATTAGAGCTTGAAAGATGATAAAATAGGAAAGTAAATAAATGAAGCGCAGAGCAGATTCATCGATTGCGAAAATATTGCCATCTTTTTATTGCACCTTTAACAGTGGTGCTCTGTTCTTTTCAAAGTGAAGAGTTCTCACTGGCGTCGGCAAAATGTTGTTTTAGGTTTTCAGTCGATTTTACATCGCAGTGGGGTATGGGAGTGCACTGTTGTATCTTGGTTTGTGTGTGGGAGGGGGGAAAGAGGGAGCAAAGGGGCAAGTTTCTTCTCTCCTTTCAAGTCCACACCCGTACACGTGTATGGTGTGCCGGAACGTTAATCCCAGCAATTGCAAACCCGCAGAAATATCTGTGACTTGACACTCTCATTTGACCCCAAGGCCCTTAGCTCTGGTCGTGTCCATTGTGCGGCAATGAAGATCGCGCTAATGACGATGAAGAACCTTGTAGACCAGGCATTTTCTATCTGCCATCGCGGCACAGCACATGCAAGGTGCCCACTATACGTCATAAAGATGACGATCAAGAATAAGCGCGCTCCAGTCCACGCATTTTTTTTCTACCATGAATGGAAAGGACCGTGAAAGTGCTCTTCAACCTGAAATGCTAAGCGGCAACACATGCAACAAGACGCGACTTTCGAGGCGAGATCACGGCATGCAGAGGCTGAATGTCTACGCAGACAGCAGGCTATCTATGAGGTAAGCGGCAACGCCAACAACAAGCTATTACTCCATTGTTGAGGGCATGGAAAGTGTCGGCTCAACGACAAAAACTCACTGTATATACACACAAGCTGTCCCTCATGCACATGCGAGTGGGCAATGTCACGGATGCTGTAATGTAAGAGTGATTCCCAGTGCTTTGCCCACTCGTCATGTTTCACTTCGTGGTGCTTTGTAGATTTTTAGAAGTGAAGCTTCTCGTGGTAGAGGCTTGTCTGATAGCATTGTGTGCCGTAGCTGACGATTACGCCGATGACGACGAAGAACAAGCGCGTTCCAGACCACACATTATCTTTCTGCTCTCACGGCACAGCACATGCAATGAGCCCACTATACGTGATGACGATGACGGTGTTACGGGTGATGATGAGGTTGAAGATGATCATGATTACAAACGACTGGCTAGAGCAGCAGATGACGTTTCTATACGCTCTACAATGCGCTTCTTATAAGCGGAAACAACCAACAAGCCGTAGACAACGTGCCCAAACCTAGTCGTTGCCCACTTTAGTCTAGATTTAGTATAATAAAGCAGTAATATTGAAGGCGAAACAGAATTCGCAACTCAACACAACATGCCATGTTAGGACCAACAAACGTTGCATATAGCTGTTTCCTGCTTTGTCACTCTTTTACATGCGCAAGTGGTCAATGTCACGAGTGATTTGCAGTAACACCGAACAATCCCACTGCTTTGTCAGCTCATTATTATTCACTCGAGGATATGTCGTGATCTTTTTCTTTACATTTTATTATTTCTCAGTAAGAGCATTCGGCAGCCTACGCCTTCACATTTCATATTACTTCGAGGGAGTACTTCGGAAAAATGACTGCCAGCATGGAGCCATGCTGGACGCAGCTAAATCGATCGTTCTCGTGCATTTTCATTTCATGTTCGCACATTTCAGGGGCTCTTCCGCCTGATTATAGATGCTAAATGTAAAGCCACGCTATTGAGTATTACGTGCTTATTAGTGTCATCCATTGGAAGTTTCGGAGTGGCGTCAAACTTGGCGCCGGAGCACTCTACTCTGGCGTATGGCAACATGAGAGAATCAAGCAATGGACAAAACGCTCTTCCTTTGGAGGAAATAGCATCACCACAGAAGAACGCAATCCGCACGTCTCTCTTCTTGCATGACTGGGCGCGCTGCGCACAGCGACGCTACGCTCGTAAAATGTGAGCTCTGACGCGATACACAACCCACGCGACCGGCGTCCGTTGGCATGCCCAAAGTTGGCATCACTTGAAGGCACGGCACGCTTGCAAGTTCCGATCGAATCCACTGATTTTCGCGAATTAAAAAAAATGGCAGCATAACCATGTATTCAATGATGGAGAGTGGGGCGAAGCATTTGTCCGTCCATTCGTTCTTGCTTCCGTCCGTCTATGCGTCCGTCTGTGAGACCGTTCATGCGTCCACCCCCCCTTCCGTGCATGCGTCTGTTCATGCGTCCGTCCCTGCGTTCGTCCACGCATCCGCCCCGTTCATGCGTCCATCCATGCATCTGTCTGTGTGTCCGTTCGTCCATCTATTCAACACTCCAAGTACCGCCATCTCACATCTTTTCATCATATATTCCCCAAATAGAAGGCGTCTCTCATAATCATATAGTGGTTTTGGGACGTTAAACCCCACATATCAATCATCCCCAAATAGAAGCACCTCCATCCAGCGAACATTGCAAGGACTAAACGAGAGGTGCCACACGAACTATTTCGTATGGCTTGCGCTTAGTGTCTACTTCCCACCTTTAACCACCTCGAGTTCATGGTATATACTAATTCATTGTATTCATGGCACTGCAGCTCAACGCTCGCTAAACCTTTCTAAAACTAAGGAGGTTACAGCCAGCGAGTATACGGTAGCAACCCTTTCTTGTCAGATAGTGCTCAATGTACATGCCAATGGCTGCTAATGGGGATTGCAGCGTGCCCAGCGAGTATAATGTAGCAACCCTTTCTTGTCAGATAGTGCTCAATGTACATGCCAATGACTGCTAATGGGGATTGCAGCGTGCGCGTCAACTAAAAGCCGATTGCTCCTGTCTCTGATCGCCCTTATCAGCCACTGGCATGTACATTGAGCGCTATTTTTTATTGTTCAACAACGCACAGAAAAATCTCTCACCGGCACCACGTTGGAGGTCGAAATGTTATACTAGTTACAGACTACAACGGCTACGAGGGATGATCAGGTGCCGCTTCAAAGATCTTCGCCTCTAAAAGTCGCTCTGTGGGGTGGATCTCGCGATGGAGCTGCTCCACTGCTGCCAATGAAACATACAGGGAGCACTATCAATCTGCCAATTGATTAGACTTGCTCCGCATGGAGCAGAAAAAAAAAATCTTACGAGAAGTGCTCTGAATCCGCCAATGGATGACACCGCATGTTTCTCAGTAAAAGCACAAGCAACCGAATTCTTGGATAATAGAACACTGACGTTCCTGCTCTTAACATATGCCAGATTTTTTTTTATAACAAGAAAATTAAACGAAGGAAGCATGCATTGGAATAACAGGATTTACAAAAGAAACAAGTATAGGACACGTGATGACGAAGACCTCATTAACAAATTTCACCGATGGTGGCGTGGCCATGTGGCATCCATCGTAACTGTCGTTTGGGGCGTGCCAACACAGTCAGCCCATGCTATCGTTCAGTCAACCTCACTTTGGTGGTTCGCTGGTGCTTTATATGTTGCCGCTGGCAATTTATACTACGGTGTTTGTGGATTCGGTAGTGAACTACCGAAGTCCAACAGGTACTGCGAGTTGTATTAGCAATGATTTACTCTTTATTGTTTGCTTGCTTAGGTAGAAGAATCACGAAATATGTTGAATGCCGCTGTGTAGATGCTGTGCAGTCAAAGGCGAGGTTTTCTGCTTTGCACGAGCACGGCCACTCGATCTTCCCCGGCCGTGGCACGAACAGCATTCACAAAGCTGTACGTGCATGCCTTCACACTGCAGCATACAATGTGCCCGGTTTTCAAAACTTCTTTCCTTTCAATATACACTGCACAAGTGTTTCTCAACACGCAGTGTGGGATATAATGCATGCTAGAGTAAATGAACTTCTCAGCAAAGCCTTGACAGCACGAAGGCTGCAGCTGAAAATACTGCTCAGTTCGAAGTGACGGGCACACCGGGGGCGGCTGCCGGTGCACCTGCTGCAGGATCCCGCCAATGACAGCCATGTTGGGCTTCCACTAGCGCCCTCTCTTGGTGGTAAAAGTTGCGAATACAACCTATCAAATCAGCCAACATGCCTCGTCTCTTCTACGAGGGTGCGCAACGGCAGGCAACTGCAAATAATAAAAGTTAATCAGTTGTTACTAGGTCAGTTGTTAATTGGTAATTTAGTAGAAAAGTAGCGTATACATATCGGTATGTCTGTGCTTGCGTATCACTGGCATGAAAATTCAACACATTAGGCCGCGCACAATCAAGAGAATTCTACGTGCAAAAAAAAAGTTTTTCCGATCATTGCTTGGCCAAATGCATGGGTGGTTCCCCAAAGTAACTGTCTCTTTATACGTATTGCGATAAGGGCCAAGAAACCATGAACAACTACTATACCTAACGAACGGTTTATATATCTGCACCAGTATCAGTTTATTATATCTGCACCAGCCACGAATACAGATTATTTGACGTCAGTCAAGCGAAAAAAAACATAAGCAAAACACAGCATCAAAAGTAGGTGAATGATATTGTCAATACTGGTTAATAAAGCATCCGAATAAATGTAAAGCGACCTGAACATTAGGGTCAATTAAAATAGGGACAAAAGGAACAATTTTGTTTATTGTTTCTTATGACGAGACCTACAGTGGTGTTCTCATATAATGCGAAAGTGCCTTTGAATTGAAGAAAACCGAAGAACCACGTAGCCTAATTACAAGGAAGCAGTTGAACTAAATCGTCTAGGCTTCCACTCACAGCTTCATTTGGATGTACTAATTACGGCGACATGTTTGATTTTTGAGAAATTAAATTTACCCTGAGAAGGTGGTGGGTCCAGTGGAACGCTGTTGGAAAGTAAAACAAAGAATAGTAGTAAGAGATTCGTATTATGTTTGACAATTTTAGGAGCATTGGGGTGTAGTGGTAATACAAGTACAATGCAATGAATGTGCCGAATACAGAATGGTTCCCGAATATGATCAGTTTTATTAACGTCTGGGCTTTCTTGTAAATGCCAACTCGAATTTCAATAGCCCAGGAGGAAACAATCAAGGCTATTGCAGCGAGCTTTTCGTATTAGCAAAAAAAAAAAGCCATCCTCGAGACACTTTTCTTGTTTTCTGTTTTTTTTTGCTCAAAAAAATTGATAATATGTGGAGTTTAATGTCCCTAAACCATTATATGATTATGAGACCCGCCGTAGTGGAGGGCTCCGAAAATTTCGACCACCTAGGGTTCTTTACCATGCGCCCAATTCTGAGCATACAGGCCTACAGCAATTTCGTCGCAAGCAGAATCGGAAATAAAAGCTCCCAACGACTAAAGTTATCAAAGAAGAGGTAACACTTTGAACAATTGGTGTAATTCGCCTATGAACGTTCAATAATGCAATGAATATATATCAAATGGCAGCCGCAGGTGTATTTTTTTTCAAAAACAATAAAATTAGAAGGCGTGGCAAGCGAGCTCACACTGTTACCATGCCGTAGAACCTCAAATATATATTCTGATTGAAAGCTGGCAAAAGCCCGGGCATAGAAGGAGGCTCACGGACAAAACATTCTATGCACCATTTCCTGTTTAATGACTGTTGTCGTTTAGTTCGACTGAAGTTCTGCAACACCAAGGAAATGCACCGAGGAAAAGTGGTGCCACAGACACACACCAATATAGAAATAAATAAAAGCTCAAAAAGGTAACAAGTTCTCGTCTCATTTTTCTTCACCGACATTCTCTATATCATATATAAGTATATAATATATATATATAATATATTATAATATTATGTTCTTATATAATATTCGCATAATAAACTGCAAAACCGATGTTTGCTGGAGGTAGTAAGAGAAAATACGTGCTGAGTGGCATACATTTAAGCTCAGTGCCCACACCTGAGTCTAGCCTCACTAAAGCACTTACCCAGAGAGAGGCAGGTGGCACGCGAAGTTCGCCAGTCATCTTTTTATATATAGTCGCGTATTGCTACTTAGGATGCAGAGTCGTTGCATATATTGAAGATGAATATTCATCAAGGAGTGTGCGAAATATTCATCAAAGTGCTAGCAACCACAGGCAATTGGCTACATCGATCATGCAGTTTAAGATGGTGCACCGTTAGGTGCATGCATCTTCGTTAGGGCTTCTAATCCTGGAGGCAGTGACGCACGCAGGTGTAGGTAAACTCCGTGCGTTCGGACCACAAGGGATATGCGCCTCTAATACGTCCAATATATGCAACACTAAATATATTTGCGTACATTTCGCTCACGGTTGTGTATTCTTGATGTTGTTTGATATGGTATAAGCTGCAATAGATTTAGAATTTCGGCTGATATGGAGTTGAATATCACGTAAGCTTAAACCGCTCTTGGAACGAGACACCAGAGCAGAAGCAAACAGGACGAATGCATTCTCACAACTGAGGAAATGTGCCCTGTCTATCAAAGCATGAAACTTTCAGAGCAGTGATTGGAAAAACTGCATGAAATATTATAAGTGGTTAGGAGATGAAGTAGAGGTGTATCAGGGATACTAATATCAATAAATGACGTTGTGTGGCAGAGGAAGTGTGAAGTGTAGGTGGTAAAAACCAGACTTTTTTGTGAAGGCGCTTGCTCAGTTCTCTGTTCAACAATTTCTCACATGCCATTTCACGCCTGCATACTTTACTGAAATGCTATCTTGTTTGCATTATAACAGTACATAGAGTTTTGCTGATGCTATCGCTGGTACATTTGTATATGATGAAGTTGCAAGGATACGAATATGACTGTTATTTTTATGGTCATAATATGGTGTAAGATCATACATTTTTCTCCGTTTTTCAGCACCTCGCACTGTGTTGAGTGCTAAATAGGCAGCATGACTTCACCTTTGTTTGAATGCGTAGCATTTCTTAGCGAACTTCTGCGACTTTGAGCGTATCTATCTATCCATCTATCTATCTATCTATCTATCTATCTATCTATCTATCTATCTATCTATCTATCTATCTATCTATCTATCTATCTATCTATCTATCTATCTATCTATCTATCTATCTATCTATCTATCTATCTATCTATCTAGCCACTTACGACTTTTAGCTCTCTTGGCCGTTTCGATAATGGTATCCATACCAGAACTGGTACAGCATAACATGACTGTATGACGAGCATAAGTGACTAGTCATAACATGAAAATCATAATATTTATGTCATTAGTGTCATTATTTACATTTCATGGTCTTGCTGCTCTTTCGATGGTTTCATTCACATGACATTGCACAAATATCGACTGATGTGACATGACTGAATGGCGAATATAAGTGACAGACCCTAACGTCTAAATCATTACATGCTTGACATTATTTTCATGTTATGAGTTGTCATGACTACAGGTGCACGCTCACGGAGCGCTCATGGTCGTTTCGTTAGCTTCACATGTACCAAGTTTGTGTTACGGGATGTGAATGAATGATGAAAGTACATGACTGGTGCAAACATGATAATCGTGAGATGCGTGTCATGTAAGAACACATGCCACGCTCGTGATGCTCTCGCGGCGGTTTTGCTAGCTTCATATATACCAAATTTGTGCTACGTGACGACAATGAATGACAAAGGTATATGACTGGAGCAAACATGATAATCATGACATGAGTGCCAAGTGAGAAGATGGCAACTTACGACACTCATGATGTGGTAGTGGCCATTTCACTAGCTCGAAATGTACCAAATTTGGTATTACGTAACACGAATGAACGACGAAGGTACAAGACAGGTCCAAGAATAATCGTGACATGCGCTTTATGCAAAACATGGCTACATGCTACGCTTATTGCATGCTCGAAGCCCTTTCACTAGTTCCACATATACCAAATTTCGTATCACGTGAAGTGTATAGGCGATAAAGGTAAATGACACGTCTAAACATGATAATCATGGGATGCGTTTTATTTGAAACATGATTACATGCTACGCGTATAGCGTGCTCTCGACCGTTTCGCTAATTGCACATCTACCGAATTTGGTTTCGCATGACGTGAATTGACGACGAAGGTATATGACACGTACACACAAGATAATAATGACATGCGTATGATGTAAAACATTACTGCATGCTATGCTCATAGTGCGCTCGCGGCCGTTTTGGTAGCTCCACATATCACGTCACATGATACTAAATTTATATGACGTGTCGTAAATAGACGAGGAAGGTAAATGACACAATCGATCATAATAATCAAGGCATGAAATTCATGTACAGTATAATTTCCGTGTGCCTCGTAACGTTGTGCTGATTTCAAAGTGACATACCAACCTTCCTCGTTCAGGCTACGCATATCATTTATTCCCATGGTACCTGGGATCTACCACTTTTTCAATATCTCGGTTTTAGCAATCCAAAACTATATATGAATATGGGAGACGTTGTAGTGAAGGTCTCCGAGTATTTTGACCACCTTGTGTTTTCATTGTGTATCTAAGTCTAAGTACACAGGCCTAAAACATTTTTGCTTTTATCAAAAATGTGGCCGCCACAGCAAGGATTCGATCCCACGGCCTTCGAATTAGCAGTCAAGCGCCATAACCACTAGACTACCGAGGCATAGCAGCATGACTTCACAGACAAACACTGCATAATATGGCTACTTCAAATGTGTGAACATACACCTCCACAGCAACACGTCGATCAGCAATTTCACTTCCTCTCTCCATAAAAGCGCATGGAACGCATGTTACTTGCTACCAGCACAAAGTTATTACCGGAATACGAGATCTAGAGCCTATGTGCCAAGGAACTTTCTGAAGACCGCAGAACACAAAGGCGTTCTGTAGGATGCAATCGAATGCGTGCAGGAATGCCCACCGCCCGTAACTGTTTCCTTGCAGACCCGCCTGGAGCTTACAAGCGGCGCCGATGCTAATGCAGATGACAGTGGAACGCTGGGGTCTATAATGTGGGCCGGCCTTTTTCTTTGTGCTTTGGTCTCACATTCTCTTTGTTCCGTACGTGCTCTCCAATTCTACCACCAAAACCTACAGCTAGCTCGGCGCTCTTTGTCACCCGAAAGCCCAGCGGCAGCCTAGCGGCATTCCTGGTCCGAGAAAGACGAAGGAGGCATTAGAGGCTCTTGAGCTGTACTCCTTGAAAGGGGAATAATTGTGACAGAAGATGCTGCAGTGGATCTCACTGTAATGGGGGAGCACAAGCTTTTTCTATTTCTCTCTCTAGTGCCACAAGGAAGGAAAGTGGTCGCCGACTGCCATCGACTCACTTCCTATAGCTATACGGGGTCTTGAATGGCTTCTAAAAAGGCAACCGAAATGCCAGACAGTGTGCGGTGGCTGAGAGCCGAGTCCTATGGGTGTTTAGAGTGCGCTACGTTTTTGCTTACCTCCTCCAAACTTTCTCTTCTAAGGACTGCTACACTATACGCCTTCTCAAAGCTCCTCATAGCACCTCAGAGCCTTTTCTTTCCGTTCGAGATGAATTCTTCGGAGTTTGGGCGGAGGCCATTAATTCAGCTCATCACGACCACACACTGGCTCGAGCGTGCACGGGGTGACTCAGAAAAGGTGATTTTCCCTCGTTATCGCCGGTCACGCTTTGTTCTGGCAGAAGACGACGCCACATTTGGCGCCATGACCATTGTCCGCGGCTTGAACTCCCTGCCTGCAAAGCCTCTCAGAGTACCTTCACTGGGAATGAGCAGATGGCTCTAACCCCGTCTCCATTTGTGAACACAGGTTACCATGAAGTGCTCTCTCTCAGCGTGAAGTCCGTGAAGCAACTTACAACACTTAAAGTATTGGCTTGTGGGCATTTGAAAGTGTTTAGAATTGATCATAGACGATCATGGACTACCTTGGTTAAATGTACTTGCCTTCTGTCGAGTCAAATCAATACGATGACTCGCTTTTTGTTAGAACGTATTTACATAAAGTTGCAATATCTTCTCATCTGCAAGCTTGCACTGAGTGAGAGCGAAGAATAATAGAAGAGAAACAGGGAGCTGAACCAGCGCTCAGCGTGTTTTTCTGCCCTACACCAACGGAAGCGGATGGGGACGAAGAGATGAAGAATGGGTGTATGATAAATTTAATTGAAAGAAGATTTGATGGTTTGGCCAATAATAATCCTTTTCAAAGTACCAGCCTAAATAAACAAAAAGCAAAACCTCCTTTTAACTTTTTAATGCTTATTATTCAATCAATCGAGAGAGCACGTTTAAGTGATCTTGCGGTTCATCACTATGATGGCAGCTGAGATGCCAGCGCAATGAACAATTTCTGTTTCAAGTGTAACCCGATAAACGTCTGAATTCTCCAGCATTGTACCTTCTTATGTAGACCTACTATCAATTAGGAAAAGTCGCGTATACACTATTGTACATATGAGGCACGAATACAGAGTAACGGTAATTAAAAAGAGCCCCTAAACCATCTAGCGTTCAAAGGTGATACAGTACTATTTTTCTTGCCTTCACTATCACTACAAAAAACAGCCTCCTTTTCCCCACTTATTTCTTCAGAAAACACGCCAAAGGCCGGCACTTAGCAATGAGCCACTCAAGATTTCACACTTTTTCACTACATGATGCTACCTCCACTTGCACGGCTGAAAAAACGGAAAATGAAACGAAATTGGTTTATTTGTGGAGGTAGTCGTGTGATATAAGGCAAAACAAGGCATGCGAATACAAGACAAAGTTTAGCACACTTCGCAACTGGCATCTCTCGTATGATTTAGCCGATACCATTAGAGAGCTTGTTTCATGCATACGGCACTTGAGCAAACTGCTAACGTCAAAAGTTGTTCTAGGAAGACGGGAAATGACAGGAGAGAATAACTCGACTGATTGTTCTACTTTAAGAGGTGGTTTAGGGGACATTTAGACATGTTACGGAAACATCCTTTTGTAATAGGCAGAGCGGAAATTTTATTTACAAGTTCGTATTGCAGATCGTGGGGCTCATGAAGGAGGACTAGATGTTCGCAAATAAGTTGGTGAATGGAAAGGCTTACTTATGCTGTGTTAAACATGTCTCGACTCCCAGGCCGAATGTTACGGTCATACGCTTAATCCTTGCAAAAATGAATAGGTTGATAGAAGACACTACTGTAGCATGCCTGAGGTTGTTCTTAAGCCTGTTTTGTTCTGGTATGTCCGAACTGTTTTGCTGCAAAGAGAGGTTGATGTTCATATTGACACGGCTATTCCATATCAACAGGTTCTGCAGCGAAAAAAAATAAAAGAATATTACTGAACGGTAATCGAAAATGAACAATCAGAAAAAAACTTAATAGCACACTTAAAGCAGTTGAAACATCATGCCAACGCACAGTTTCCTTGCAGAAGTTCACACTGTCATAAAGTGTTCACACGCACATTTTTCTTTTCGACTGACAGTATGTGAACTAACACTTCATTACATATATGTCAACCCCTGGCTCTCTATCACAGGCGCTCATCTCACCCGGTCTCCACTAAGAAGTCTGTTGAGAAGATGTTCGCATATTTCTGAAGATGCATCTCAGGCAATGGTCCGAGTAATTCCTTTATTGTGAGGGGCTGTCTGTCTAAGCATGATAGCTCCTTCTCTAATTTTCTCTCTCATTCGCTTATTTCACGCACACCAAAACAACATGACAAATATTTCCTTCTGCATGACCACAATGCGATTGATTGATATATTTTGAGCAGGAAGCTGTTTGTGTTTGCTACTTCCAGTCGAAGACTCTGGGATAAAGTCTCTAAGTGTCCTCGGAAACATGTCACTATGAATAAAATTTCTGTGTGGATCAACTATATGAAGTACTGTTTTTTTGGTTTAGGGCTTCTAAACCACTTCTCCATCGAACAATGGTTAGCTCCCTGTAGAATGCGGGCTTCGTGTGCCTTATGAATCGGCGAAAGGTCCTGTACGTCCATACTTGTGCCACCATTGCACACGTTGTCTCTCAAGAGGCCTAGAATGAGAGGTACTCGCACAAAGTTTATTGTGAACCGGAGATATCAATAACTAATTTGAGGGTATGCTGTGGTGGTGAAGGGATCACGGTGCTCATCTGTTTACTCGAAGGTCACCATTTCAATGCAGGCAGAGGTTGTTGCATTTTGATGGAGGCGAAATGTTAGAGCTTCGGGTACTGTGAGATGTCTGTGCACGTTAAAGAACAACCACTGTGAGAATTAGCGGATACCTCTACCAGGCCATGTCTCATAAATAACATATTAGAGCCTGACAAAAAATAGCACAATGAACGGGGACTGATAAGGCACACAGACAACCGCCCGGCATTTGACCAGAAATGGAGCTTCATTGCTAGAAAAAAAAACGTAAATAAATACGTATCCACGAATGAACTGTTGATAAATAAAGCTCAAACGTAGTTTGTACCGGTCTTTCACACTGTTTCTTATAGAATATGATTTACTAAATAGCCGACAGGTTCACCCTACAAATTAGCCTCTTCAGTCACATATTATCATGCATTCTCTGCAAATGCGTCAAGTTTACATGACATGATTCCGAAGCATTCAGTGTTAAATTCTAAGACAGAAGATGGGAGAAGGTATTGTTTTGCGGGAGTAATCGACGTTAAATAGCGTGTAACTTAATATCTAATCATTCTGCATTCAGTCAGTTTCTGTACTGAACAAAAAAATGAATATTAGGCCCTAATGGCATGCAGTTTTTTTCTTTGGTATTCGTTTCGAGTAAAAAAATGCTTGAAAATGGTCCTGCAAACCGTCACATCGAAGAATTGTCGAACATGTTGGAGTATCTAGGAAAATGATCCTCGGCACCACTAAGCAACGTAATAAAGTTAAGTGACGGTAAGTGAGTTAAGCAGGATAATGAAGTTAAGTCCACTCGGGAGGCCTGCATGAATGTACAGACTACGTTTTAAGTTATTTGATGAAACACGCGGTGTGCAATGTGTCATTGAAATTGACGTGTATATTGGGGCACAGCCTGACTGAAAGGGTTAGAAATAGGCTATCATTTAGCCCTCACAAAGCGTGAAATAGGCTGTCTCTGAGTTAATTTACGGACACTTCTTTATTCTAACGGCATCTCATTGACTTATTAGTACTTAAAACAGCAAAAATCTACTCAGCCAAATAATTAGGAACAAGTTGAATGCTGCGTGCGTATCGCACTTCACTAGATGTCTTGAGATTAACTGTTAATTACTGAAGGAATACGTGTATATAACTCGTCAACGTGCCTCACGAATCTCCGATTAGAGGTAGAAGAAGCAGGAAAAGCACAGTGAATGGTAAATGCTTGAAGGTTTGAAAAACTAAACACTGGGAAGATGATCCATGCATATTTTATTAGCATTCTTCTATGATGCACTACGGTAGAAGCGGCCACAACTTCGGATGAAGGCTCAACCAAACCTTGCAGAAACTAAGGGTCTTTAGTTGTTATGTTACCAAGCTTTCTTGTTTTTTATATAGAGTACACTAAATGATAGCCAAGCTTAGTTTTGTCCTCCTTTTTCAACTTTTAGGCACGTGATTGTTCTTCACATCCAATGCCACTTTTTTTTTTCTTTTTGAAAGTGCATTACATTTTCAGTTTTGTTGGTCTGTGAGAATGTTGTATGTTTATTTGTTATTGCTCATTGATGTCTCTTGTTATTTTTTCATTCTTCATATTTTTTTGTTCGTTGCTTTCAGAAACATTGTAACTTTGTGTAAGACAAAATGTCGCCTCGTAAACAGTTTGCGGGTATGAAACGTTTAACTGCATCACACCACTAATGAAATGTAGTACAATAATATTTGTAAAAAAGGTTGAAAATGAAAAGGTATTATTCAAAGGCGCACTTCGCATAACGTAAAGATTCACATGTTGGGAAAAATATGGGCAGTCCTGTCATGAATGAATGAATGAATGAAAGCAGCTCTTGGTACAGCAGGATGCGACGATGTCGCGCAACCGGTTTAGTTCTGACATTAAAGTGAACTTTCATTTCCCGAGAAAATGCGTTTGCCCCCTTTTTACAATAACACCCTGCTGTAAGCAATGCTTACGAAGGGTCATCAATAGGTCCAAACCTTTATGTTGCTAGTTTGAAGTTCAGCTCCAGTGATGTTGCATGCAGAGTTTCCCCAAAAGCAAAACTAACTATGCTAGCTGTAGCCAAACAAGACAAAACTGCGTACCGGTGGGCTTTATCAGCAGAATTAAGCACCACAATTAGAGCGAGAACTTGTCGCAACGTTTGATTGGCCAATTTCGATACTTACTCCTTTATTATAAAACTCTGCGCTCCAGCTCGAGAATATCGATGGCCGATCCAAGTTTCGGGCAAAAATGTTCTCTGAATGTGAGCAACAGACAGCACTCGTTCGCGAAAGCCACTGAGTCATTTTAGTCGAGCTGTGGAGCTGTTTTCAGCTCGGTGAGGTGAAGGCTAGACTTCGAGTCAAGGCTCGTTTCAGAATACGATGATTAGATGCTTGCCTTATGACCGGCTTGAGCGAAACCGGACTTTCATTGCTCGTGAGGGTAGCTTCCGATGCCTTATACATATAATTGCCGGTCTCGTGAAGAAATTTTCTAAGCTTTTCGCATTAAGCGACGCCAGAACGCCATTGCTGTTTCAATCGATGAGCAGATATGGTAGCAGCATAGTGTCGATCGATCTGGTCGCAAAACAAGTATGGTGCAAAATGTAGCGGCATGCTCGCTACATCTGCTGCGTACCTGCTGGTAAAACACGCTGCCACGTAGTTTCCTCCTGATTCCTCAGATATTTGTAGGAATTTACCGTCCTTGTTTTAACCCAGCCGCCGCGCCTTGCGCCTTCCTCTATAGTTTCGGCGCTTTCCTAAGAGCTGTAGGTTCGTTGCCCGTGAAACGCGTACCAACCTTTTTTTTTTTCTTGCGTGCGTTTTCACTTTTGCGAGCGCTATCTCATATAAAAGAGACGCGTGCCAGCGCTATAGTCATTGCACATGGATAGCCAGGAACTGTGGAAAAGAAAATACGCAACTTTTGCACGGCTCAGCACCTCACCGCATATAGTGTCAGCGCTCGCAAGGCGGTCGTTTCGAAAAGGATATAGCAGAAGCGCGGCAGGTTGGGAGAATTAACCCTGGCCTGTTGGGAGAGGATATAGAGGAGGAAAGTGCCTGAGTGGAGGAGAGGGTTTATACATTTTATATTAGGGAGTCTTAGTTTTGGCCAGTTTGGTCATAGCTCGCGCGTAAGGTTAAAATTTTTGGACACGTGCACTCTTTTCATTCTCGCTTTCAGCGTTGTAAAGTGAACTCTTTTGAAACCTACGCACCCTTTACACGGGATGTATAGGGCTCATTTTTCTGTGTTAAGATTGGATTTGAAAGCACCGCCTTGCTCTACACGACTAATTTAAAATACGGTAAGGTGTTTCACATCCTTCACAGTTACCCACAGCAAGCGCAAACCTCTGTTAGCTTAGCGAAAGGGCACCTTGTAACCGTCTCGCACGCCTAAAGAAACTCATGCGCAAGCTTCACGTGGAGTTTTCTGCGTGGATAACCGAGAAAAAGGCTAAACGAACAAAAAAAATGGCTGTATGAAAGAGGACTGCTGGGAAGGCAGTGAGCGGAGAATTAGTATGCGGCACGTTAGTTGTTGTGCAGGATATTCATGCCACAGTTGTCAAGCTGCTGCGCATTTCTTTGTTTATTATCAAACAATATGAAGCTATCACGTACTCTAAGCACTTTGCAGAAGGGGAAAAGATCTCAGGCTTCCTATTTAAGCTTTGGCTGTAAGCGTGCATACATGCGCTGCTCTTTGAGGAGTGATAATTACCAGCCGCCTCTGCGGGGCTGCTCGACACACTGCGGTACACAGTAAAGAGATTATAGGCTTTCGCTGTCGCAAGCCTCTGCAGTCAGTTGTGCTCATAGATACAGTAGAGATACTACTCGTTTGACTCTCCTACACACGCTGGTTCATCGTCATTAGAAGGCTTGCACTTAGAGCAACACTTGTAATTGAACCTATGCGCCATTGTTAGTAGCGTTTCGTTTGAACAGCTATCATTTGCTGAGAGTGTGGCTATTCCCAAATAACATTACACGAAGGGGCTTCATAACGCAGGTTTTCTAATCTCATGCTTCGCCCACCGTAGATTTGGCCATAATTTTTACATCATATGTTGGTTAGAACAGCGTAGATAGAGCTCCCAGTGAGCACCAGATAAGTCGAGAGTAACATATTGTAGTCAATACTCTCACAGTATTGTCGCTGGGTTAAAACACTGAGTAGCTGGCTGCTGCTGACACCAACAAAAGGTGGTGCTGTGCAAGATCTCACACGCACATCTTGACACAGTTATTACCTTATAGCACAGGTCCTCCCAGCTGATGTTGGCGTTAATACTGGTTTTAGTTGTATGACTCGTATCAAAACAAAAAAAATTCTGATACGTGATGAATTGCTGGACGTTATAAATAGACATATAGCTTCCTCACTTGAAGAGCTATTCCATGTGTGAGCCACGCTGCTTTTCAAGATAGGACATTTTAAACATTAGATATGAGAGATATATCGCGAAAATTAATGATAGAATGTTTACGTTTTTCTTTCTTGTTAAGAATTGGGCTTTGTAATAATCAATAGTTATTACGGTCCATGTTGTTGTGTACATTTAAATAACGAATTGCGTTAATGGTGACCAAAAATTGTACACAATTGAGAATTGTGAACACCAGTTCTGCTGGCCTCCCACCCATTGGGAGAAAGACGGTAAAGAGGCAAGACGTCATACGTGTAAGTCGTGATCAGAATAATTGTGCTTCTTGCCAAGCTATCTTGCGCGCCGTCACTCGCTCTGCGGCACCTAAGTTACAAGTCTTGAGTTTGCCACACCCATATATTATCGCGAGCAGTGTGTCGGCTTCTGAACAGAGAGAGCTCCCGTTCTGGTGTCTGCAGGGTATATAGGCGCTTTCTTTTCACACGGAGATGAGCCGGTCCCCAAAATCTTAGAACAGCCACGTCCGATTGCACTTTTTGTGATTACATTATTGAATAATGAAGTGTTAGCAGGGAAAAAGACGATCATAGGTGGCACAAGACGAAAAAATGCACAAAACAGAAAAATGAAAACTCAAAAGTGACTGGCACTGAACTAGATTTGATGCGATAAAAGAAGGGAGGAAGGTGCTTCGGAAATTGAAACACAATTGAGACTACATTGTATTTGGTGGGGGGATTTCAGCAGAGTGTGAGCGGAGAAAATGCGGAATCATCTCTCAGGAACTCGCCGTATTCTGTGGGGACATTCACTTTCCGTCTAGCATATAGCTGTGGGTTGGGGAGGATTGGCATATGCTACGCCCCAGCACAATGGAGTAGCACCACGCTTTTGTTGGGAGCTATACACGTTCGGTTCCTCGACGTGGCCTCAGCTCACCGATAGAAATGCAACCGGAAAGCGAAGAAAGAGAGCAATGAAAAGTAGGACTTGGTCGCGATGCTTTTGGTATGGCTGCGCATGCCAAACGCATTGATAAAATGAATTGTGCCGTACGTGCGTTGTACATGAAGTTTCGTGAAGCATAAGTACGCGCACCCCACTCTATTCAATGTTTTGATATTTCGGGTAACTTTAGTTCTTGCGTTATGTGGCAGATATATGCATCTTACGAACGGTAACCATAAGAACGTCAGGCACTCTGGCCTTTGTAGCTTTCCTCTAACTGAAGATGTGTGGAAATTTGGTCCCATGGGAGGAAGAAGCGACTCTATTTTACTAGAGGTACCATGCTACAAACATATCTAATGTCATTTTGCGCGCAAACCGTAAAGCCATATAAATTGCGGTGATTTAATGTTATCGAGCAGGGAAAAATGTACAGGGAGAATATGACTCATTCATGACATATATTTTTATCTCAAGTGATTTAGCAGACAAACAATAAATCAGCGCTAAAATCAAGAAAACAAGGGGACCCTGGCATGGCGCTGAACTAACAATTGAGGTTCATAGCAAAACAAGTGCACACGTATTATAAACAGCTGTTTGGCTGTAACCACGAAACATAAGCAAACTGCACATTCATGTGATCAAGGCCATACACTCTATCACTGGAGTGAATTTGAGGGTAAAATGAAGTACTTCCTTAAGACATTTAGCCGAGATACCACTTATATGTAAATTTGTGCTTGATGGGTAGTTTTATTTTTTGGGGGGCAGTAGGAATTCAGAAGCAGGGGATCATTACCGTAATCGTCAGTGAGAAACATTATGCATTATGTTTCAGTTCTTTCAAGCACATTCACTGCTGTATACAATTACGTCAATAAGACTAATAGTAATAGAACTTGAAGGCACTATGTATATATTTCTGAATATGAGCAGTGAACATCAAGAACAAAATTAAAAGGGCAGAGTACCATCAAAAGGTGAAGCGGGACATGATAATATTTGAATCAAGACATTTAAAAATCCAGCTGTGTTGCGTAATATCTATTCAATATTTCCTTTGTTGTTGCTGTTGATATCACAAGAAAGAGAGTATAAACGCCTAATGACGTGAACCAAACACAGAGAGAGATGATGCTTTCTTTTTATTACCACAACTGGATGACCTGCCAGGCCTTCATTGTTTGAAACATCTTTTTTCCGCACTCTATGATATCTGGGGGTCGTTTTTGGGACTACGTTTATCCAATGGTTCAAGTGTGCTAATGTCGAAAAACGTTCCCTGGCGCATTGCGAATACGTATAGAGTATATAACACTAATAACGTTTCTAATTACAGCTATGGTGCAATACTTGCTTGCTTCATGCATAGTAAGGACATTTAGTTCAGTACTATTTTCGGCAGTTTGCGACACTGTCATGGCATGAAAAAAACCTTCTCTTGACCAAAAAGCTATCAACAAGCAACGTTCGTGAAATGCGTTTAAAGTCGCCACCAAAGAAGAGTTTGTGTTATTAACCTTTTAAATAGGTGAAACACATCTTTTACAGCGAAAGCTGTTACAAGATCCCAATACAGGTCGCGTGCACCGTTGTTGTCTGCCACCGCCTGACGCGCAAAGTTGAAAAAAAACGAAGCAAATAAAAACACCAAGGACGCAATGGGGTTCAAATCCGGGTCCCCAGCATGCCAGGCCAATGTTCAAGCACTGAGCTACAGTGGTTCTTTTTTTATTTCCGGTTAAACTTTACACATGGGTGGTAAGATAAATTAACAGGGTTGCCCTGGTCTCGTGGTAATCGCGTTAACCTGAGGAGAACGCCATGTATCCTCGCTGTTTCATTTTTTTCTCATTTTGCTTTCATTCACCTTATGGCCCGGCACCATTATCTTGTGCAAACTTGGGCGGTCTTACAGTGGGCAGGGGATCAGTTCAAGGAAGCAAATCTGAAGGCAAAAGGCTCAGTGCCGTTTGCGAAGGAGATAGAGAGATATGGTATGAAGAAAGGCAGAAAGGTTAACCAGAAAGCAAGTGCCTGGTTTGCTACTCTGCACTCGGGAAGGAGAAACGGGAGACAGAAAAGTAAGGAAGAGGGAATGAGAGAAAGAGACGGGGACAGAAGCGAAAACACACGCACTAAAACATCACCAACGTTCGACGAGGTGGGTCAATCGCTGAAACTTCAAGAGGGCCTTCGTTGCTTTTTGGCGTGAAGCTCGATTTTTTCGGTATTCCAAAACAAATTTTTTGGAAAGCGGCTGGCCGTCGAGGCGGGCAAACACTGCTAACAGGGACTGTCTGTGACAGTTGCACTGAGGGCACTGACACAAAATAAGTTCGATGACTTCGTCAGCGCCGCAATCATCCCACGCAGCACTGTCTACCCATCCAATGCAGCAAGCAAAGGCGTTCGTAAAAGACACCCCAAGCCACATGCGACAGAGAGCGGTTGTCTCAGATCTGGATAACCCAGATGAAATGGAAAGTCCTAGGTATGGGTCCATACGGCGAATACGGGTGTGTAAAAATCCGGGCGTGTTCTGCAGAGACCCAGTAACATCGTGTGCGAGCGTATTCATCCTTGCTGATGCGTTGCTTCTTGACAGTGCTATAGGATCCATCCTCCCATTTTCGTGAGCGTTTTTTGCTGCAGCGTCGCATCCTCGTTACAGGTGATTCTACAGTGGCCTGGTAACCATTGAAAAGTTACATCTTTCTGTAGTACTTGTTTATACAAATGTCTTGTTTCCAGCACCAATTTGTCTTGAGGTCCACGACGTAGCGCAGTTAAATACAATACAAAGCTGGTTTCGAATCGGTGAAAATGCACCATTTTAGAGGTGCTTCTTAATCAATCCTGCGGAGTGCAGAGCGGAGCGCTGCGAGGCGAGCTCTGCGGCTGTCGATGTTGTTTTGTGAGACGTTCGCAAGTGTACGGTTTCAGCTTTTGCTGGGATGTACCCAGTTCCTGCAGATCTTCTGAAATTTGTCGAACCGTCCGTACAGAGTTTAACGTGATGTTTGTATCCTTCGAGCAGCATATGTAGAGTCAGCTTCTGGAAAGCTGGTGTCGAGAGGTCCGCCTTTTTGTAAATTCCTGGCACTGTCAAGCGTAGGTTTCGACGGTCTAAACAATAAAAGGGCGGTCAGGATACGTTCTGGAGGTTTGTGGCCTGCTGGAAGGCACTCATGGTAACTCAATGCTCTCTTACAGAAGGAGGCACTCGGTCGGTCTTCTGGAAGCGAAGTGAGGGGGGGGGGGGGGCGAGCAAGGTGTCTATTATGCGCTAGAAGCACCTCTGGGGTAATGTGCAATGAGGCCGGATAATCTTTGGCGATTGCGATGGTCTCCGCTGTGGGTGTTCAACGTGGTAATCCAAGACAAACTCTGAGTGCCTAACCCTGGGCGCTTTCATTGTGCGTATGCTAATTTTGCAGGTGTTTGCCAAAACAGGCAAGTTGTACCGCAGGTACCCCTGGAACAACGTTTTGTATAGCTGCAACATTTGCGTGTACTGGCGTGCCCCACTTTTTCCCTTCGAGGAAGTTGAAAAGCTAGGTGCTTTTTCAGAGTGGCCAAATGGCGATTTCAGCGAAGATTTCGATCAATGGTGACTCCCAGGAACCAATGTGCGTGAGCGTAGCAGACAATTTGTCCGGTAATGGTGACAGGATATGACGTCAATGCCTTCCGCGTGAACGCAACCAGTGCCGATTTGTCTTGAGAAATCTCGAGGCTTTGCTCTCTAAGGTCCGACATATTATAGTTCGCAGTTTTCTAAAGTTTCGCACATATCTGCGGACGTGTACCACCAGATGTCCAAACACCAATATCGTCTGCATAGACAGATATCTGCACAGACTCTGGTATAGTTTCCACGGGGCCGATCATGACAAGACTGAATAGTGTGTGGCTCAATACACCTTTTTTGGGAACACCATCGTTTACGTGATGCTCAGTTGTCGGCCCATCATTAGTTTACATAAACAACAGTCTTATATGAAGGTAGCAGCATATCTAGCGGTACACTCACCCACCCAAGCCAACGGACTCGAGGGCATCAAGTACAGCTTCATGGATTGATACTGATTGATATCTGCGGTTTAACGTCCCAAAACTACCATATGGTTATGAGAGACGCCATCGTGGAGGGCTCCGGAAATTTCTACCACCTGGGTTTCTCTAACGTTGTTCCAAACCTGAGTACACGGGCCTACAACATCTCCGCCTCCATCGAAAATGCAGCCGCCGCAGCCGGGATTCAATCCCGCAACGTGCGGGTCAGCAGCCGAGTACCTTAGCCACTAAACCACCATGGGGCACGGCTTCATGGAAGACATTGTCATAAGCTCCTTTGACATCCAAAATTATGCTACAGATAGCCGTCGGCTCGTTTTCTTGTGTTGCACGTATGTCACGAGATCAATGACGTTGTCAATGGAGCTACAAAGACAAGGAAAGACGGTCATGGTGTCTGGATAGACTCTGTATCGTTCTAAGAACCACTCGAGTCTGGCAAGAATCATTCGCTCTATCAGCTTGCCCATGCAATTAGCCAGCGCTATTAATGGGCATGACGTCAGCCTTTGAGGTGATTTCCCAGGTTTGAGAATTGGAACCAAACGGCTTGGTTTTCATTCTCTCGGAAGAGCTCCATCTCGCCAAGACTCATTAAACTCGTGCAGTAAAGAACAACGTGCGCCATCACCGAGGTTGCACAATAGGCGGTATGATATACCATCTGGCCCGGGCGATGACGATCACACTTTTCTTCTTCCGTAATGATCCCGGAGTCTTTGAAGATTATTGCTGTTCAAATATTGCTGTTCAAATCATCCTGCAGGATTCTGATGTGTTCGAAACCTAGAACTTGCTCGGACTGCAAATTCATGGTATTTTTTTTTCTTTCCGTAGTCCGCATTTTGACCGTACTTCGACAAATACTTCATTCAACTCAAATTTTAATTTCAAGCTTTGATCCAAAGCCAAATTTGAAGATCTTGTGCATACGGCTGTGAAAACGTACTTGTTAAAACTTGATCTCTGCATAAGCCTGCTATACGTAAGCGCGAAACTATACTTCCTTAGGGTTTTTATTAAAACGACGCCAAGTAAGCAATGTTGCTAAGAAATCCAGGCTTCGTAATCACAGAGCGTGGTGACTGTTGCAATGAGCCTGAACTCATTGAAATTAAGCAAATACACAATGGGGCTGACAAGTAATATAGTGGAGGCTTGCTTCTAGTGGAGCACCAAGGCATGGTAGCTGCTACCTCACTCACAACTGTGAAACAGGCGAAAATATCTAGAAAAGCCAATTCCAAGAGTGTTCACTTTTGTCAATGATAGCAAGATGAATGAGACTTTGTACAATGTTCGTTGGTGGCGAATCTTGGTACACTACTGGAATATATTGGTTAAACGATTGGACGACGCCTGAATTTCCCCTTCCAGAGAAGCTCCCGACAAGGTAATCAGGACTGCTAACCGGCCTACCTTCTGAGCTACTAACCAGTTTTCGCACTCGGTGCATGTCTCAACGGTGCCAAGAGCAACCAGAGACTGTGTGCATGCATGGCATCAGACATTTCAAAGTATGATTTGTTACCCATTGAAAGCATAGTTGTTTAGTGGCCACTGTGCCACCAATAATAATAATAATAATAATAATAATAATAATAATAATAATAATAATAATAATAATAATAATAATAATAATAATAATAATAATAATATTAATAATAATAATAATAATAATAATAATAATAATAATAATAATAATAATAATAATAATAATAATAATAATAATAATAATAATAATAATAATAATATTATTATTATTATTATTATTATTATTATTATTATTAATAATTCGTTTTATTTAAGTTTTCATGTGAATCAGCGAAGGGAGCACTCTGCGCCAGTCGGGCAAGATGACAAGCTGCGCAGCTGTTCAGTTTGTGGATGGTTCTGTTGCTGCTGCTGTATAAATATGAGTGTTTTCTAACCCGCTCATTACTCAATTCACATTTTTTGACGCCGCCAAGTGCAATTCTTCGCTTCTGCCAGGCAATATACGATGTGTTATGAAGACGTTTTATTTTACAGCACATTCATACGGTACTTTCTCATGGCTTTGTGGTAAAACACCTGCTTGCCACGCAGACGGCCTGGGCGCAACTCTTCCACGGACTCGGAAATATTCATTATCGATTTACTTGAATTTTGCTCCATTCTTCTGTCACAGACAAGATAATTTTTGCTCACAAACACCGACGCCAAGGCCGCACTATACCAAGCCTCAGCTTCCTACCTTCCGTCTTCAGCAACTTCCTTTTTCGAGTCATCTTCAGTGCTTGCTTCGCCGCCGTCACCTACACTGAAAGGAAATGCGCGTTAGTGTTCCTTTGCGCTTAGTGAGCTTAGTTTGCTTAGTGTGCTGCAGTGGCTAGTAGCACGGTTGACGGACTCATGTACATACCGACCTCACACTGCGCTTTTCTCCTAAGGCCCTCTGTAACGACGACAAGGTACAACTCTTCCAAGCTGATAAGCTTCTACTGCAGAAAGTACAGTGAGAATGCCTGTTGTCTTGCCCTGCCCTTTCCTTTCGAACTACCGCACTTACGCTTGGCGGCACTCTGCTTGGGTCGTCTCGCTGGCCATAACGACTCTGCTGTAATTAAAGGAGGGTACCAGAACTGAAGTAATGGTACGCCTGAGTGCAAACGTTCTCATGTTTTACCACTTGCTTTTCAGTTTTCGCTTATTCGTGCAAGGCAGATGGTAGAAAAGTGTGAGCAATCCTGGTTATTCTACTAGTCAGCAGCTTCGATGTGCGCCAAACAACTGCGAACACTAGTGCACTATTTCCGTGTATGAGCTGTTATGTGCATTGTGCAAGAGTCGTCGATGCTTGATCGATACCGCACTAGTACATTTGGAAGTAATTAGGTGTAATGTTTGAGTCCTACATAATCTAAAAGCTTTCCTTTGGATCATATACCGGGTGTGAAATTAATAAAGAACACACGCACGTGGGTTCGCGCAAACACGAACACACACACCTTTTGCTGGAGCAAGCAATAATAGGAGGCAGTTGTTTTTTTTTTATGTCCCATCGCTCCCCTGTTCCTGAAAGCACCAACAATCATGGTGCTTTGTGTAGTTCGTTTATACGAGTGTCTCTTCGTTCACACAGTGACAGTACTACTTAGTGTTCGTATTTCACTTCCTTTCCCAATAAGAGCCCTGAAGTACTGAATAATAACACACCTCAATATCAATAAGTTTTTTCTGTATAAAGCATCAGTTGTGCTACCACCATTTGCACCACCCACTGGTACAAAATACCAGTCGTATCAACGTTACAAGTGAAAATGCATCAGCGTTCGCGCAATTAAACACAAAGAAAACAAGAAAACAACAACAATTATCAATTTGCCCCCTTAATTGCTTCGCATTTTTTTCTTTCATATGCCACATTTCAACATAGCATAGCTTGGTGCATGTTGTCGCTGTTAGTGTCACTAGCACTTTCCCCGCTGTCTTCCAGCACGAGGGAATTCCAAGGCAATGGAACGCAAAGATTGCTTTTCTGCAATTGCTGCTGCCCGGAGGCAGTCGATTGGAGCCTTCAATTATAGGCGGTGTCCCAATCGGTAAAGAGCAATATCCCTTCTCTCTGTTCCGCCGCTACGTTTATTTATTTATTTCCAGACTGCCTTATCTCGGTCGACCACAAGGCGTATTCGGAACAATTGGCTCTTCAGCTGCACTTCAGTTGTGGTTTTTTTTCCTCATCGGCTTTCTGAAAAAAAAAAACGTACGGTGCATCCTGTTTTCCCGAAACGTTCTTTGGTGCCCCGTGTGCCTCCATGAATTCTCACGAAGTGCTCTTATATTTTCTTTTTTCCTTGCAAAATACAAAAATGAAACAAGGAGGCATGAAATGAAATGGCTTGCCGTTTCTAAGATTGCTCGGGAAAAGGTGGGTGCTACTTTACCCTTTATCGATCTGGCTATTCTACACACCGGAAGTTCTTGCGGGTATACGGCCACTGCACGTTTATAACGGTGGTATTACCACAAAAGCGCTAAAGAGCTCGTTTCGCAGAAATTCTGGCGTCAGCATCGGCGTCGTTCGTTGTGAGCGAAATATCATGGTCTTATGCGTAACCGAAACATTGATGAAGGTTCAAATACCATAGATTAAATGATTAAAATTTCGAAAGTTGTCACGGGTTTAACTGGGCATCGAACCTAGGTCGTTTGCGTGGCAAGCGGACGCTCTAACATTCGACCACACCTATGCTCGGGAAAACAGCGAAAAGAACTTCCTTTGCTTGGAAATGCAGTGGAAGTAGCTTTCATGCCTCACAAACTCCCGCTTCCCATACCCATGCTTCACAGTTCAACATGAAATATTGCAGTAATAATAAGGGGTAAGGTTACATTGCCGACGGGTGTCAGATTATGTGATTACCATAATGGATAAGTGGTTGAAAGCCGGTACCTCACTACAAAAAGCATACACGCTGATGTACCTATTCCCTTAAGAACATGCAGTGTGTGCATAGAAAATTCGGAAAGGTTTCATGTACTAAATTTTTGAAGTACGCACTAGGGAAAAAATGTCGCTATCGCGTTTAACTCCTGAAGGTGAAGCAATGTTGGCACGTTTTTACTCCAGAAATTCCTGTTTGAAGTATCCCACCAGTGCCGCCAAAGCGACGGCTCGAAAAGCAGTAAACTATTAGAGCAAAAAAAAGCCATTTCCTGCCACCAAAGTTAGAGTGCTTGATAGTGTTCCAATAAGTGTGCTTTTAACAGTAGCAAATTTGCTGCGTTAGCAGTGCACTTGGGACAAGAAAGAGGTCTCTCCGTATTTTGAAAAAGGCAATATATTAACACCAAAGCAGTGGTTCGATCAGTCTCTCGAGCCCTTGACGTAAATGAAGTTTGTAAGCTTCACTTGAGGCACTGGAGATGACAGTGTCGTCAAGATACGCGAAACACAGGTTAAGTCATGTAATACCTGATTGACGAGGCATTGAAAGGGTTTGGCCGCACTGCAAAGAGCAAACAACATGCGTAGATATTTGAACAAGCCGAATTATGCTAAAATGGCGGCTTTCAGAATTTTAACTCGTTAGACTGGAATCTAGGGACATGTCGATCTTGCTAAATATGGAGCAGCTGCGCAGTGCCGAAGTAATGTCTCAAACATGACAAATTGGGTAACGATTCTGAACAGGTGTCTTGTTAAGAGTACGGTAATCAACTCTTTGGTGCCAATATACAGTCTTTTCAGGCACCTTGTGAAGAGGTAAGGCCCAAGGACTGGAGGAGGGGCGAATGAAAACATGGTTAAGAATGTGCTCAAATTACTTTCATGCAAAAGTTAGGCAATATGGAGAGAGGCAACGAACTCAGAAAAATACAGGGAGGCCCTTCGTCACGATGAGATGTGTCACGTTCTGGGTGGCCAAAAAATGAAATGAAAGCGTGGTCAAAAAAATTGCCCGCAGCTTCCCTCGGGGGAACACTGAGGAGGATGCGGAGCATATAATTGGTTAACGGGGTGTTAAAGTGCGACTTACTTGGGTCGATGGCTAAATTGGTTAACGTGGTTGTGAAATGGGGTGTTAAATGAGTGAACACGTACGGCACGTATGCGAAAGGGCGGTGTTTTATTTATTGCGACGAACTTTGAGGACGATGGCTTTGTGGTCGGTAAAGTAAAGAGTGAGTACAAACCAACGGACGAGCGGCAACTGAGCGAGCGAGCGCCGACCTTGAGTATATATACAGCGCGACGGCGCATGCGCTGTCAGCTGTCGAATGTTCTCGAAAGAGAAGCGCGCGCGCGGCACAGATGGCGACGGCGCGACGGCGCATGCGCTCTCAGCTGTCGAATGTTGTCGAAGGAGAAGCGCGCGCGGCACAGATGGCGGGCGACGACGCGACGGCGCATGCGCGCGCGTCAGCTGTCGAATGTTCGAGAAGCGGTGCGGACAGCGCGGACGGCGCACTACAAGGCGCGAGTATAAGATGCTTCCGCATCTAATATGTCTGGAAACTCGGCTGTGGCATTTAACGACGGGTCGGGAACAGTACCGCGCGCCTGTAGAAGCCGGAGCGGTAAAGCGCGACAAGAGATGCCTTGGGTGGCTATGCATGTGTCACAGTCTCGGATGCGGCTGTGCCACATGTCGACGGCAAGCTTGTAGTGCCTTAGGAAGGTGGCTCCGATTATTGGTTGGTGCACGTACACGATGACAAAGCAACAGCGAAAGTTATACGTCTCGGGCAGAAGTGACCAACTTTTGAACGTACGTACAGATAGTCGATCCATTCCCTGCGCTGAGGAGAGGGGAGTAGGGAGGGTGGTGTAGTTCAGTCAGCGTAGGATGAAGACACCGATTTCAGCGCCAGTATCGACAAGGTAGTGGCCCTTCGTTAAATGATTGTTAACATGGAAGAGGTGACAGAACCAGAAGCCAGGAACAGCGGCCGCCGTCACTGTTGGGCTCGGTGGCTCCTCGCGTACGAACAAGGCTGGCAACAGTTTTTTGCACGCAACCCGTAGCGACGGTGGTACCCGCAAAGGCTGTCGGATCTTGTAAAATGGCAGCCAGAGGGATTATGGCTGAGTGAGTTCCTCATAAAGGGTGTCACTGGTTTGTTCGTAAGGCGGTGATTCCGCTGTAACTTGCTCTACTTTTTGAATGAGCTCCTCATTAGGAGCGGGGAGACGCGCATAAACTATCGCCATTAGCTGAGTTGTTGAGCGAAAAATCTGTGTGGTGACAATGTATGGCAATGGAAGGAAAACAAGCATCCACAGATTTGTTGGCTACTTTTGCCAGAGATTGCAGTGATGATGATGAATACGCGGCTAGAATCATGCGCATGTGCTTTGAAAGACACTGAATTTTTTTTTTCAAAGTGCGCTGTATGGTGGCACAACGAGATCGGGCACCAAAGGTTGTATGGGGTGCAGTAGGTCAGTAGGCATGCGACCACCGAGCTTCTCGAGTGCAAGCAGTGGCTGCAGTCTGTGTTCTTTGGTGTCCTAATACATTCCGTCAGACGCGAAGAGCTGAACCTTAAACAGTGGCACACCCATGCTGGAAGGTTGGCAAAGAACAAGGTAGTTTGCGAAAAAAAATGTAAATATCAGAATATATGTCCCGGAATCGCCATTACTATTAATGAGTGATTAAAAATATAGATTGTAACTAGGAGCTTGGTAAATGAAGAAACGATATTTCAAAAAAAATATGAGTATTTGTTGGATCTAAGATGTTTTCGCACGCGCTAGCGCGCTACACTATCTCTAAAGCAGGCGCTCAGTTGTGCAGGCTCATGGAAATTATACTGACAGCATGTGAGGTTAACGAAAATTTGTATTGATGTTTCTTGAGTTAACTTTGTTTTAGTAAAGATCATTTATACGGAAACTAACCGGAACTGTAACTGAGCTATTTAGTCGTCGTGATTTCACAAAAATTCCAATTAAACATTTCTATTGCACAAGGAAAGCGACGTTGTCCCCGCGGTATGAGAGATGTATATTACTATTCTCCATAAACTTCTCCTGCACGAACATAAACATAATCTGTGAAACAATGTAACTTATCAAACATTTCGATAATATCACCTACTTTAGAAGCAGATAACAATACCACGAACGCGCACCAATTACGGAATGTCTACCCTAACTTTTCAGATACTAGCCCTAATTAATTATGTGTCTTCCCAAATCAACTCTGATGTTCCTCTCCCTAAATTTAAAGAACAAAGAAGACTTTTCCCTGTTGTCGCTGTTTTGTGTTTTACCCATTCAGCCTGCGAAAGAGTAGGCACTCTTCGCTATGCTGAGGTATCCTTACGTTCGTTGGACGTGCATACCTTTACTATGAATTGTGAAGCACTAGTGGTATGTTGGCAGCGTGTTCTAGAAACACTGAGAATAAAGGGGTTTTGGATGGTCGTTTGTTTTTGTTTTTTTTGAATAAATTGTGTGTTAAATTCAAATAGCCATCATAATCACGTCAAAGTAGAATCCACTAATGACAAAGCCGCCTGCTCGGCACGGAACACGCAGTACTGTCACAGCTAAAGCTGGAAGAGCATCATTTCAGAGCATTTCCTAAACACTCTTCGGGTGACTAACTCGTGCACATGCAGGGTACCCACTACGCCATTAATCATTGTGTAGTAGGCAGGCATAATTCGCTATGTCATCCTTCGTGATTCTTAGCGTAGCGCCTGCTGCACACTTGCAAGGAACTTTGTGCAAGTTTCATTTTTGTGGTGTGCTTCTTCACTAATAATTTACGTCAGAAGCTCCTGTAATCTGCACAATCCTCCACAGTGAGGATGTACCACAGTTAATATGCGAAAAAAAAACGAGCTTTTGCAAACGGTTGGAGCATTCGACGACGCACTCTATGCGCCATTCGCATTACGTGACACCAGATTGTTCCTTTGATGCTCTAAAACGCTTTTTTACTCATATTAACGCGAGTCCTTTTCCGACATCAAGCCTGCCTAAGGCAAGTTTGCGAATGAGTCCCAAGCACCGGCGTGGCTAAGTGGTAGGATACTGGGCTGGCACGCAGGCACCACGGGATCGATTCCTTTTGTGTCTTTAGCGTTTTTAATGAGGTTTTCCTGATTTCGTGCGACAGTGGTTACGAACACTGCAGGCAGAGGCGGTGGGGGTGAAAGACAACTACGGCGCCACGTGAGACCCGGGTTGAGATCTCGTAACAGCTTTCGCTGCAAGAATATTACTGTTGAGGTGTGGCATTAGCCGAAGTGAGCATGGTTTGAAGTGACATGCTTTGAAGGAAAATGGGCCGGCTAGGAATCATCTCGCGTTTGCAAACTCCACTTACTGGTCATACGTTTATTGTCTCATTGCCTTTGAAATGGGGAATCAACCTTTTAATAAATACTTTTCCGGCTACTTTGTGAGGTTAAGCAAACATCATATTTCGAAAAGCTTGTGCGTATGAAAAGTTTTTTTTTTTTTGCAGGCTGCAAACAAACGCCTACCACTTTGAAACATCAGGCACGTTGAGAGTGACTGTTCTAACAGCTGATATTGCCGAAAATCGTACAAGCGGACAGTGCAGCTTCACTTACAGTGTGTGAGAGTAGAAGCGTTTTGGAGGCAGCAGTAAACTGAAGGATACACTTAATTCTGACCACATTAAGCTGAAGGCTATACAAATGAAGGACCATGGCGAACGTTGCAACTGTAACCAAACTATTGCAAAAAAAAAGCAATGTAATGTGACTTCCACAAAAAAATGTGGCCAATGGTGGCTTCCATAGAGACACACGCATAATGCACGAAAAACACACGAACTGTATCCCTTCCCCTTTAGAAGCTCTACAAATACACCATGTTTCATTAACATAGGCGATTGCACTTTGTTAAATTCATGCTTTGACAATCAACCAGGATGGTTGTTTCTCGCACGCAGTCGCTGATAACAGTTTTAATTAAACCCACGGCTATGTGCGTGTCCAGATGCGTGCCATATTCACCGGATCTTCTCGGCACATAATGAATCTTGGGAATCCATTTAAGTTTGCGCAAAGTCTACAAAGGCTTATCTATATTGGAACAAATTTGTATTTCGAGTAATATGGAATGATTTGATGATCTTGGATGTCAAAACAACGTATTGTACTTGCGTTTTTACTATGAAATGAAGCTTAGAACCACGAATGTTGGTTTTTTCTAAAAAAAGCTTACTCTCTGTAGTAAATATTGTCAATATTATCTACTGTCATTGCCATGGTTTCTACATTCAGGCTCATGTATTATAGGCTGCAAAACTAACAAAGCCCAACAACCACAGTTCGGCTCCTCCAACTTGAAGCAGCCACTACAGAACTACGAGTTATATTACTAGTAGCAATATAACTCAGGTATCGGGCATCTGATGACACACCTAAGCATTACCTGCCGCCAGAGCACCCATGAAGCTATCATCTAGTATTTTCAGGGAAAATCGGCAGATTCCACGTACAGACGAAATCAATGATATGCGCAGCACGGACGAGGAACATTATTATATCACTTTAGGATCAGCACAACGTTACGAGGTGGAGGTAAATTATGCCGTTCATGACTTCTATGGGATAATTATCATGTTGCGCCTGGCATTTGCGTTCGTCGTCCATTCACGCCAGGTAATACTAAATTTGGTATATGTGAAGTTGGCGAAACGGCTGCGATCGCGTTATGAGCGTAGCATGTAATCACGTTTTACATGACACGCATGTAATGATTATCAATTTTGGATGGGTCAGTTACCTTCGTCGTCCAGTCAAGTCACGTAACGCCAAATTTGATATACCTGAAACTAGCGAAACGACCATGAGTGCACTTTGAGCGTAGCAAGTAGTCATGTTTCCCATGACACGCCAGTCATTACTCTTGTTGAGAAAAGTACGAGCCGCCGAGCCCACGGCGAAGCCCACCCGATCAACCTCTTCTTTATTCCGAATGCTGGTCTAATGCCCCTAATGTTGATAGTGACTATCTTCGTCGTTCACACAATATTTAACATCCTCCGCACCCCCCATAATAACACATGACGACGAACAACACTAAACACACACCCAGGTTCTTAGTCAACAATACTAGTCAGTAGTTAATCGAGTTCCAAATCAGTTCATATGGGACAATCCAAGTTTTTACCTGTACCGGCTCTTCCAGTGGTGTTTCCGATGCTTGTTTCAAATGCGTGCATTTGAACGTGTTCCCCATGGTGGACTGTCGATGAACACTTTAAGTTCACATGAACAACGATGATGCAGTCTCTTCCACGATGTTGTACTCTAGCTCGCTTTGGACTGTTTTCTTGATTTTCTCGTCTTGCCTTTGTTTACCTCAGGAGCACCAGCCGTCTCTTTCTGTTTTGGTCTGCTCTGTCTTATACGTGGTTGTGATGCTATTTCGGCCTTCTTTGCTGAAATAAGATGGGTCCTCTGCATTGCCCTCAACCATGACGTTTGTAGCTTCCTAAAAGAGGAGAACCTTAATGCATAACAAGGGACTTGCATCTGTGTCCTCGCGGTATTCTGTCTGTTTCCACTCGCTTTAAGAAATGGTCTTGTCTTGCTTCTGCCAGGCACTTCTAAGGATATTAGTGGTGACATTATTTGGTCTAGAGTGGTCGTCTTCGGCCTTCATTCAGCTTTAAGACCTGGCGGTTTACCTTTGTGATCTTCAGAGGCTTCCCAGTTTCCTATCAAAGAGATGTCTTTCATCATGATCAGCTGAGTTCTTGTAGATAGTCTGTCATTACCTTCGTGAGTACAGCCCGTTGGCGTGAATTCTAATGTAGTGGAACGTGTCTACAGACTTGGAGGTTGTTTTTCGGTGTTGGGATCTTGGTTTGCCTTTTATGTCATGGGAACCCAGGTTTGTATGTTGCTGTTATATTCCCCCTTTTGTCCTGAAGCCAACTCATCTAGCTTCTGTGCGACGAAATTGCTATTCGGCGCGTAATGGCTAGATCATGGTGACGGAGACGAAGAGATTATTTTTCTTTCTGCTTCTGCTCTCATCCGCTGTTTTATCGCTTCCGCGTGACTTTGCCGAGCCCTTGGTGCATCTTTAATCTTATACTCCACTCTCACCCTCGCTAGAATAATCTGGCGTTCATAAACTTCGGCTTCTTTCATTTCCGCTTCCAAATGATCGATGTCAACTGTGTTTGCAATCTCCTCACCGATTCCTCTGAGAAGCTCGTACCGTTCAGTCAATATATGGTGAAACTTCTTCAACTCGCATATTGATGGGTGGTTCATATGCCAAAGGTGTCCGATATCCGCGATCACCTGCGTGACAACCTTGCGTGCTTGAATGCGCCGTTCGTAGAGGGCCTCCATGATCCGGTCCAGTGTCGGAAACCTGATAAGTCATTGGCCGGGCGTGTCACGAGGCGAAGTCGGAGTCAACTCAGCATTCATCGCAGACGGTTCGCACAACGAATGCCCGTAAGTTGTAGGCCTAGCTGTCGTTCTTCGTGATCTTGCGAATATCGAGCAGTCGTCGTGAAGGGCGAGTCAGGACGAAGCCGAAGTAGACGTGAGGGCTCCCGTCTCGCGAACCTCCACACGATGCCTGCACTCACGAGGCGGCACTGTCAAGATGCACGTCGTTGACCTATGGACTGTTTTCACTTGTGAACATTGGGCTGTCGTCGTGAAGGACGAGTCGGGACGTAACCAAGGTATACGTGAGGGCTCCCGTCTCGCGAACCTCCAGACGATGCCAGCACTGACGTCAGTCTATGGGTTCTCCTAGTAGTCTTAGTGGCAACCGGAGTCGGGCTCCCAGGTCTCAGCGGTGGTTAGGCCTCGCACATCAGCTTTGCCCATGACGGCTTCATAAAAGTCCTCGAGGCTACGACGGTGGTCGAAATCAGTGAAGGCCGCTCCATCTCCCCTACGAAGGTCCTTCCTCCCGGGTTTCACGGCACCAAAATATAACAAAATAACTGGACCACAGACGTTAGATGGAGACAGCTTGGACTCCATGCAGAATAAACGGGTTGACTTCATGGACTGACGTCAGTGCAGGCATCGTCAGGAGGTTTGCGAGACGGGAGCCCTCACGTCTACTTTGGCTCCGTCCCGACTCGCCCTTCATGACGACAGCCCGATGTTCAAAAGTGAAAACAGTCCACAGGTCAACGACGTGCATCTTCACAGAGCAGCCCCGTGAGTGCAGGCATCGTGTGGAGGTTCGCGAGACGGGAGCCCTCACGTCTCCTTCGGCTCCATCCTGACTCGCCCTTCACGACGACGGCTCGATATTCGCAGATAAGACTCTTCATAAAAGATCTCCTGTAGCTATACTTGAGTAACATTTTCCTTTGCTTTCTGTCTGTACATAATGACGAAATCCTCCAGCAGACATCGCATCAGGACACGGCTTAAGACCGCCGTGTACTGGTCGGGTGCTACTCCTAGGCCTTCCAAGGCACTGACGTGAAACTGAACACTATCGTGCAGCAGACGAAGCCTTTGGACGTCTGACGAGCTTTTCACAGGGCTAAACGCAAGGAGATTATCAACATGCTCGTTTACGAGGAGATCCTGGGGTCCAAAGCGATCCGTATGGTCTTGATTGCAAGTTCGTAATTTTGTTCCGCTTAACGGTTGCCTTCGACAGCTCGCTTCGCGCTCCTGGTCAAGTAGATAAGAAGGTACTTGAATTTTTCGATGCGTGGCTGCTCGGTATTCTTGTGGATGGTAGCGTCAAAATGGTCCTAAAAAGACTGCCATCCACGGAGACTACCATCGAAAGTCGGTATCTGTAGCTTCGGTAGTTGAACTGAACGCTGATGGTGCTCTCTCACCTGGCCTGCTGCATCGGCGAAGTTTGTAGATGCGAGGTAACTAGACCCGAGCTCAGTTGCTTGAGCCGGCGTTCTGGCCGTCCTCTCATGTTCTTGAAGCCAGAACTTGGCACGTGACACCGCGTGGAGAATTTTCTCGTTGTATTCTTGTGCTGTTCCCACTTCGTGGTCGAGGATTTCTTCATCTGTGGTCTCAAGGATGATGTCATCGAGCTTCGACAGTGCTGCTTCTTTATCCTTCAGGAAATCCATGTGGCCGCTAATCTGTGAGGCGTCTGGATCCGGTTGCTGCTGCAGGTGCGATAACATTGCTAGGGCTCGGGTGACACCAGCTCTGATCAAGCCGCGTTTCTTCCGAAGATGGTCAGTAGTCGCCATGGTCGTAACGTTCAGGGAAGTCTCCGAAGAGGCGGATCCCGGGTTTCGGCACCAAAATATTGAGAAAAGGACGAACCGCCGAGCCCATGGCGAAGCACACCCGATCGACCTCTTGTTTATTCCGAATGACGGCCTAATCCCCCTAATGATGATAATGACTATCTTCGTCATTCACATAATACTTAACAATTATGATGTTTGACGTGTCAATTACGTTCGTCATCAATTCACGTAACGCAATACCATATTTGGTATTTGTGCAACTAGCAAAATGGCCGCGAGCGCACCGGAGCGTGGCATGTAGTGATGTTCTTACATGACACGCATGCCATGAATATGAGGTTTCGACTTGTCATTTATCTTTGTCATCAGTTCGCGTCACGTAATATCAAATTTGGTATATGTGAAGCAGCGAAACGGCTGCGAGCACATTATGAGCGTGGTGTGTAGTCATGACTTACATGCATGACATATGTGCCATTTACACGTTAGGGCTTGTCACTTATGTTCACCATGCAGTCATGCCATTTGATTGATATGTGGAGTTTAACGTACCAAAGTCACCATATGACTATGAGAGACGCCGCAGTGGAGGGCTCCGGAAATTTCGACCACATGGGGTTCTTTTAAGATCACCCAAATCTGAGCACACGGGCTTACAACGTTTCCGCCTCTATCGGAAATGTAGCCGCTGCAGCCGGGATTTGATCCCGCGACCTGCGGGTCAGCAGCCGAGTACCTTAGCCACTAGACCACCGCTGCAGGGCGCACCTTTGAAGGAAATTTGTTACAATCTGCTTAACCAAGCCCTAGCTACGTGCCCTCGTCATCAGCTAACCACCAGCACTGACACTCATACGAGAAACGGCGATAAGTGAAGTGTGATGGGAACCCAAAATTTGGGGTGGCGGAAATAGTAGAGTTGGAGGCTGGTTAGGGGAACGCGACGATGAGGAACACTAGGTACAGGAGAATGCCGGTAATAGAGAGGGAGCTCTGATGTTATCTTACGCTAAGCTATCTGTGTTGTGATTAATCAATGGATACAGGTACCTCAGATACGTGTCAGGTGGATGCTCGCGTAACTCATTTGTGCAGCTATCTCGGCCATTCCTAGAAGTCTTGCTCGACAGTAACATGTACTTTAGAGGAACTTCTTGCTGGGCGCGTAGGTGCATAGCTGCGGAGAGAGTCGTTGCGCATCGGATGGCATGAACACTGGAGGATAGTAAATTCCACTTTTCCTTTTTACTCTGTCCTTTGTCTCTTGTGTTTGTCCGATCGAATGTGCAGTGATTCCCATCACAACCATGAAAATACATTGTTGGGCTCCTGCAATACCCCTATTGTTATCTACAGTCTGCTATAACTGTTTATTATCACTCGTTATTTTACAATCCGTGCTTTTTTTCTTGAAAATTGTAGCACACTTTCAGATTGCTCTAACATAGAGCGGGGATGCTTCGCACGCCTGCATGACGACGAAAGCTTCATCAGAACTGGCAGAATGCCTTTAGTCCTGATAAACGCATGAATTTTCTGGTCTCTGGCAAAGCGGAGCATCTTAATTCATTGATTGATATGTGGGGTTTAACGTCCCAAAACCAATATATGATTATGAGAGACGCCGTAGTGGAGGGCTCCGGAAATTTCGACCACCTGCGGTTCTTTAACGTGCACCCAAATCTGAGCACACGGGCCTAGAACATTTCCGCCTCCATCGGAAATGCAGCCGCTGCAGCCGGGATTCGAACCCGCGCCCTGCGGGTCAGCAGCCGAGTACCTTAGCCACTAGACCACCGCGGCGGGGCAAGCGGAGCATCTTACACCAGCGCTGTTCACAGAGGTGAACACCATTCTTATAGAACGTGAGTTCGCTGAGACGAAGAAGAGGGCTCCCAGTTTCAGACCTAATCCACAGGTAAGCCGCTTATATCGACTTACGGTGCGTAGTTACTCCCATAGGCGTTGCGTAATGGAGTTCAGTGAGTGTGCCTATTTGTAGTGCAGGTAAGCTAGCTCAATTACGTGAGCTAGGACCCATCAAGAATCTATTATTACTTCTGATCAGCTTCATGTACAGTCCCACCATAAGGTAATTTCTGCGCTGTACAAACCAATTAGCACCGCAAACACTTTTCATACAGTAAGGACTAATTCTTCGAGGGAGTGATCGCGAAATCAAATTAAGTACTTAGAACTCAGTTTTATGCGTATTTGTGTAGAGTTTAAACGTCTTTCTCTGAACTACTCCCTTCATTTACGTGCACACAAGGTTTATACAACAGCTCTACTTTAACTCTTATTTCCTGCTACATGTTTTGAGCTCGTGTTTTCTACGTAAGCGGAACAACCACAAATACTGGTAACTTCGCCAGAAAAGACAAACGATTTTGTTTTGCACGTCATTATGCTCCTATTTAACGGTTTTATTTGGTTTCATTTCATTTTATCACTTTAAAGACCCCTCTAGGGGGTGTTACATAACAGCTAAATATAGAGAAAGTATAAAAATAGTAACCAAATATTTGTTATTTGTGAGACAGGCAATGTGTGACACTTTGTAAGAATAACGTAGGGCAGGTAATGGTGGCCATGCTGTGGAAAAGGTCGTTCCGTTCGGATGACGACCGTGGAAAGAAGGAGGCATAGATTGTCTTGGTGTGGCTGCGCGGTCGGGCGACTTGCATGGCACGCCCGGTACGATGAGATGTGCGGGCTGGCGGGGTTATAAAGTCCGGGAGGTCACGTGAGCTGTAATAGAACTTGTCCGACTTTGTGAAAGTACCAGTTAATTTTAGAAGAACTTCTTGATGCGCTAGTAAGTGCATAACTATCATGGGAATCGTTGCGCATTCGGTGGGACGAGCACAGGAGGCTTGCACAACATCGTACGATAGGTGATTGTTGAAAAAAAATCAGGAATGCCGGATGTGGCTGAGTAAAGTTGTGTCGTGTTCATTGGCGTGCATTTGCTGTTCATTTTGACGTGCTTTGTATGGCGAGTCAGCTGAACGATTCCGCCTAAATTCAGCGAACACCCCTGGAATCAACCTGTGCACCAAGCACATGAGAGCAAGAAATGTTGATACGCAATGGAACTTACATGCAAAGGAATAAAAGAAAAAAATCGAAGATTACTTGTTAATCAACTGCCAATAATAATACAACACACACAAATGTATTCCCCCTCCCACGAAGAGCACTTCCGCAAGTGCTACTCAGCGTTTACTGTTGCTTTTATATTGAGAGAGGTTCCGTTCAAGGAGCTTGTTAGAGCTTACAATTCAAGCTCCTCCTGCCCTCGAAATTTTCTCATTGATATCTAACACGAAATGAAAATTTGAAATAAATTATTCACTTTGTGTTCTAGCAATTACTTCATTTTTACCTCATAGGACGCAGCACGGAGGAAAATGAAAACAGACGAATCCGGTAAGTGCATTAAGACTAAGAAATATTATAGCTGTGGGAGCCTATAAAACTGCTGCTCTGTTTCAGGCTTCCTAATCAAATGTCCGTTAAGTAACCTGGAACAAAACATTACAAGCCAGGAGATGTGACACAGAGCTTATATGTACGAGAAAAAAAAAAAAGCAGCTACGAGAGTTTTCTTACCAAGGTTGAGTGCGTGACGAAACGCTGTCATCGCGTTTACGTGGTTCCTCCACATCGACGACACACTTTTTTTGTTGCTTGAGGGTGGACAACAGCTTTATTCAATTATATGAACACCCTGAACAGGGTCTCTTATCGCCATTGTCGTCACTGTCGCCATCATGTCGCGTATATAGTACAAACTGAAAGCATCCCCCACGCATCGCATGTTTTACCACGGGTGAGTGGACACGACGAATGCAACTGAAGCAGACAGCCAACGAGCCCACTCGTCTCCATTACTCCGAGGGTGATTGCGATAAGATCATCTAAGTTGGGAGGTCGGCGGATAATGCAGATAAGGAATGCCCGGCCCATATTTAACGGGAACGAAAAGACGCCAGAATGGGAGGGGGAGTGTTGCTGTAGCATCCACTTTGAACTCGTAGTTCGAGGGCGTGGTTGGGTTCGTGTTACCCCAGCCGCCATCCGCGGGCGGCTCGTATACCTTTCTAACTGGTGCTCCTTCAACGCGAAGAGGATGTGCAGCGACAGTTACTCTCCCTGGACCGGCCGTATGCTCTTACACAAGCGTTTTGTAGACTTCAGCGAGATGAGATTCAGAAAATTTAGCAGCGCGCCCTTTTTTATAGCATTGATTTGTAGTTCTGTCGAATTCACTGTTTCGCCTATGCGATGAAATCTGAGACCTTTTTTTTAATTTCTAATGGCCCATGGTTACAAGACCTAAAAGAAATGTGGCGAAGGGGCATGTAGGGAAGAGTGTTTCATCTTTTCTAAAGTGAAGATTGGCGAAAGGGCAAAGTGTGCAGTGTTCACGCGTCTAACCTGATCCCCCAGTTTGTTACGACTGGACACAAATACCCGCAGTTCTCTTTAGTTAGCGCGCACGCTGCAAATGTTTGTTCTTCAACCACGCACAAATAAAATCTACCGGCATATCAATGCAGGCCCAGATCCAGTGCTTAGTTATAAAGGGTGGCCTTTAACCTCTTTGGCGGTGGCCGGTGAGTGGTCTTGCAGCACGCACCGCCGGTTTTCTCAATCAACAAACTTGCTAGCAGACGCTCCTTGCGCCGGCTGTGTATTGTGTATTTCGAGAGATAGGGAATGCTCTCGTCTTGCGAGCTGGTATTTAAGCGTTCATCACAGATCGCTTCTTCTCGACCCGTGGCGAGCGCTGTAGCAGGGGTGCCCTCTCTTGCACTCCGACAGCAGCACCGTCACTACAGCAGCAGCCGCGAAACACGCCGATACTCTAAGGTGATTCGCCCGTAAAAGCAAATGCTCTTTATCTCTTCACTCAGGTGCCTTCGAGATGGCGGCAAGCCACAGAATTATGGCAGCCTCAGAAAGATTTATCACCCTCGAAGGCGAACATTGGTGAGAGGAAAGCAGGACGCATGCTATGCGGGAAAAAGCATCGTTGCGGAAGGGAAGCGGCTTCTTGATGCGTGGCATTGGCCGCCTTTCACTGAAGTCGTGTATGCGTGTGCTGCATGCTTACTCTCCCTTTCTCCGCAGTTTCCACTCCGGCTGCTACCAATACTGCGAATCTGGCTACAAATAATGCGCTGGATTTACTTTTCTTCTTCTCACTCTTCCTTTTTTTTTGTCTGGTCGTGTAGTGTGAGTGGGGAAGGCAGCTAGTGCTCTCATGCAGCAGATTGCAGCATGGCCGCAGTCATTCACCCGTGAAGACCCCAATCTTATGCAAAGGGAAGCACGTGGCCGCTCCCAGTGATTGCAAATCATCTCGAGCCCACATCAAGGGCTAAGCTGGTATTCACGGGGACGCACACGACTTGGAATGTCAGCACTGCCCATAGAGGACAGAACAAAACATAGGTAAGACGTATAAAGACGATAAGGGTCTTTTTGGGGAGAACAGCAGTGTTGGAGCATTTGACTGAAAGGCAGAAACAACGAATGACAAATTTTGCTGGTGCTCGCTTGAAGTTCATTTTTCCCCGGACAGGGCCACAATCTACATTAAGCCCCTGTTCTGCACTTGAGCTCGTATTTCCTTGGCTGGCCTCATTTTGCTTTGATGAGCCCTGGAAAAAGGAAGACCGGAATAGCTGCGGCTCGTCTTCGTACAAAACTCGGAGTCTGGTTCAAGTTGCATGAAGAAATCAGTCAGGCAGGGGTAATCTAAATTTTCCGAAAACTTCAAGTTGTGCGAAAGAATGTGAAGACAGGGGGTAATTTAATTTCATTTAATGACTGACATTTTTATGGCTATGTAGAACTGTGGGTGTTCTCCATTTCACCAATAGCAAGCAATTAATTTTGTACCTAGATAATGCTGTAAAAAGTAGCCAACGCTTAGCACTTATTAAAAAAAGGTGATGTCAAATGGGCGCATGCATTCTGGACCGCTATTGTCTTATAAGATAGGTTTTGTAACAAACGAACTTCACGTTGCGCTGCCGCGTTGTATATCTGGGGAAAATATGAGAAGGTTGGATGCGTTACTTAGAATGCGCATTAGATTTAGGCAATTTGTTATGGGGCGGGCGCTTGAATATAAAGTACTTTGAAAACAGCAAACTAATATGTGGTTTGAAAACAACAAATTGGAGAATGCTGGGCCAAAGTTTCCATTTGGTGATTCTTGTTGAGGTTTTTTTTATTCAACTTTTTAGATGCGGAAGCATCTTATACTCGCGCCTTGTAGTGCGCCGTCCGCGCCGTCCGCACCGCTTCTCGAACATTCGACAGCTGACGCGCGCGCATGCGCCGTCGCGCCGTCGCCCACCATCTGTGCCGCGCGCGCTTCTCCTTCGAGAACATTCGACAGCTGACAGCGCATGCGCCGTCGCGCCGTCGCCATCTGTGCCGCGCGCGCGCTTCTCCTTCGAGAACATTCGACAGCTGACAGCGCATGCGCCGTCGCGCTGTATATATACTCAAGGTCGGCGCTCGCTCGCTCAGTTGCCGCTCGTCCGTTGGTTTGTACGGCGCGTCGACGTCCGAAGTCGCCGTGAAATGAATGCCAACGAATCCACAAACAGAATGATCGACGTCCCTTCGACCAGCGCCGGCCAAACTGTTGGCGGAACCGCTTCCGCATCCTCCTCAGTGTTCCCCCGAGGGAAGCTACGGGCAATTATTTTTTACGGGACCTCTATTTTAAATTAAATTCGGGATAAAACGAGCTGGCGCCACCCTACTCCAGGCAGTGACTTTCTAAAGTGTACATCAGGATTGGCTGAACAAAAATTCGAACTACCTTTTGCAGCGGGCAACAGTTACGGCAGCGGCACCGCAGTCAGCCTTTCTCGTTTATACTGTTAGGACTTACTTTCACACTGGAGGAGACAAAATATTTAATTTGCACTCGCCAGGAACTGAATATAAATGGTCACCCTTGGCAGCACAGTAATAGTTAGTCCAGACATTTTAAAGCACTGCCGAGAACAATTCTAGACTTTCACTCAAGCTCAATGCTAAGTGCTCAAAGCTGAATGCAGCTGGTGCCGTCCACTGGCACCAGCTACATTCCCCAAAGTTAGGGCTCTAAATACTCCTGGAACCGCTTAGAAACTGTAGTTCTCGTGTGGACTTGTGTAAGTGTGCCGTTCTTCCTTGCGAGAATATGTGCGTAATTACTCAGTGATATATAAAAATGTTGATGCTCGCGAATACGACCGTCATAAAACAGGTGATTTGTGAAGCTGAATGATCGGGTCTAGTACATTTTTTTCTTTGCTAGCAACCGCTACTACCTACTTTAGTAACCATTATTTACTGAATTCGTAATGGTGGATGTAGTAACGGCTACTAGCCTTTCCGTTACTAACTTCTCTTACTAACCAGTTAGTAACATACGCGACAAGTACTTAGTTAACCGAACTTAGTCAGTACTACAACCTTTTTTTAATAGTGTATGCATGGGAGCGGTTCGGGACTGTATAAATGAGGTTTTATGTTCTTCGGCAGTTCGCTCCTTGAGAGTGGTCAAGGCTGCTTGTACTGCCAAGTAAGAAGCCACCTAACGTAGGCATGGGAAGGACAGTAACTTGACGAAGCTGTTGGCTCTTACATTCCTTGCCTCTTATTTCGCTTTCGTAACTTCTTTTGTGTAGAAATGAATATATTGCAATATTTAGAGATTAGTTCTTGCTCTCTATCACTACTCTGTAAGCACTGGTGTCAGCCATGGCTTGTTCAACTAACAATTCAACTGAACTTATGAACGTCAGGGGAACATATATACAATAAGACAAGGCTCGAGGCAGAAAAATCCTGAATCTTCTGCACAAATTTTGTTCTTCGCTGAATCACAGTTTTATTGGAAGGAGAAACGAGTGACAATTTTGCCCACCTTCGCGGTACTTACATTGAGTGTTCCGACTATGCACTATAAGGTTGTCTTAAAACTAACTCCTGTACCAAATCACTTATTTTGGTTCAAAGTTAGGTGTATTTTATGAGACACTCTCGGTAATATATGATCCAAGGTGTTTCCTACACTATCTGACGATTTCTAGATAGCATACCAAGTGTATAGAAAAGCGGTAATAAGTACATCCTCCTTTTAGTTGCTGAGCCAACTATTGGGTAAGCATGCGCTCTATTGCGCATTCTTGTCACTGTTCTTTTGTCATTTTTAAACTGATCGCTAATAATACTTGTTCTAAAGCGACATTATTTTTCTTTGGGATCTCTATATTGTCTTGCTGGTATTCGTGTCCGCAGTATCTTGTATGTTTTGAATATTTCCTTGCGTTCCGTATTTCGCATGCTGTATATACCGTTCAGCCCAGATTTCATGTTTGTTTCACAGCTTTTTTCGAAATGTATTCCCAGTTTGTTTCAACAATTTTCTTCGTGCAATCAACTCTTGCTTATGGCATAAAAAGCAAGCTTGCAGTACGAAATAAACAAATAAATATATATATATATATATATATATATATATATATTACAAGTGATATCAGATGGTAAGTATATTTATTATAGTGCCTGTAAACGGCTTCCATAATTCGTGAAATAATAAAAACCAGCTCTTCTTTTGAACAGCCTGGATGATTGCTGCAGCAAGAGAACATATCTGAACCTCGCACTTGATTCTGCGTGGCCTTTCATATCAAATAAAGTAGGAATTAGAGTTACTCGAAATATTTTGTAGAGGTTCGTATAAAGACATTACCCTTACGCAGAGATACTGTCAGAGAATGCCACCAGTTTCTATTTTAAAATGCTGACTTCAGAAGTTATCGAAGCTTAGGATGAAAAAGTCATTGTTACGATGAAGATAGACAATAGACTTGTGGAAGTTGTGGTGGCGTTGTGAAGCATACCTGTGATGCTTCGGGATGCTAGCGGGCGAGTGTGATGATCAATTAAAACTCCCTCCTTTGTCCTCACCACTTTCCCGTTTTTTATCACTTCTCCTGTGAAGTTAACCAGTGAGGAACATCTAACATGTCCTTCATGTCTAGTACTTCTTGAAAGTTTTTCCATTTTTTTCTCCCGGTAATTCCAATTCCTTCTTTATATTTTAAGCATCAGATGCTTGTACTCTCAATAATTATGAGATTCGCGTCCTATTATTACGCTCCATTTGAAGCTCAGACATCTAGTGTGTGGTCATACCGTCTCTTTGTGCGTTTTATTGTGTTACGGTGTAGAAGCTCATTGCGGTAGAGGATGCGTTGCATGAACAAGTTAATAAAAATGCAATTCACAACCTTTGCAATTTTTGTTGCTTCGGGTTCTTTCGGAGAAATTGATTCGTGGATTGTTAAAATTTTATTTGAATCACGTACTTGTTTATTTCTTTTAGTTTGGTTGTAAGAGCCACACAGCAATTCAGTTTTTTAATGCAGAGATCTGGCTGCACGTACAAACAAATCAATTTCATACGATGAGCGAAAAATCTAAGCATTGGTAAAATTTGAATAGGATATCCATGAAGTGCAGTGTATGCTAAATACTTTTATGCAAGCAACGCAGCCAAATGTGTGAATGTGATGTTATTTACCCATTAGTTACAGACGTTTGAATAGATAACTTTTAGTTGAGGTCTCCTAAAAACCTTGCGCCTGACGTCCCTAGTACCGGGGCACAGCCACAAAAACTACGAAATGGGTCTCGTGAACTCACATGACCCCTGTAAGTTGTCTTAAGCAGTTAACCAGGAGGAGGTAACTATTTCTCTTGATTACTAAATATTATAAGTGATCAATATTTCCGAGCCCTCCACTGCGGCGTCTCTCATAATCATATGGTGGTTTTGGGACGTTACACTCCACATAATAATCAGTCAACCAAAATATTATGACAATTAAATTAGAGATAGGTCCAATGGATTCATTTATGAAGCGTTTGTGTTTTCATTTCATCATACTTATACCTAACGAAGATTCGCTATGTATCCACTGTTTAAGGTGATCCCATAACTGAAGCTAACAAAATCACTTATGTCTTAGCTTGATATTCCAAATCTTACCTATTGAACCTACAGTAAGAAAAGAAACCCAGTCACAATATACTGAACCAAAATCTGCAAGTTTCTTTCTAAAAAATATAACACAACACCGCATACAATGTCGACATTCTGTTACGAAGATTGATTGATATGTGGGGTTTAACGTCCCAAAACCACCATATGAATTGTGAGAGACGCCGTAGTGAAGGGCTCCAAAAATGTCCACCAGCTGGGGTTCATTAACGTTCACCCAAATCTGAGCACACGGGTTTACAACATTCCCCCTTCCATCGGAAATGCAGCCGCCGCCACCGGGATTTGATCCCGCGACCTGCGGGTCAGCAGCCGAGTACCTCAGCCACTGGATTACCTTCTCAGCCACTGGAGTACCTCAGCCACTGGACATTCTGTTACGCCTCAACGGTATATAAATCAGGCACAAGGCTGTGCGATCAACAAGGTAACACAAAAATGATTTTTGGATTTTCTGTTTAGAGTTTTCTTCTTAAACATTTTGTTATATTTCTAATTATGTGAGGATATCTGCACTGAAAAAATAACGAGGATGTCTCTTCACAACCTGGTTGTTTAAATGCTTTGAAATAAAAAGACAAACACCGGGTGGATGATCTCCATCTGATTTTTACACTGATTAACCTTCTGATTATACTTCGTACTCGGCACTTACGCGCGATTTTGTGTTTTTGTTCAATGTGACATGAACGTAGGTTTATTAACGCGGTAGCGTTAAAAGCTCATTTCGTAGAACTTCCGGCGTTGGTATCGGCGCAGCGTCGTTGCTTCTTAGCGAAAAATCTTCTGATGCATGACCGACAAATCCAGACTGATGCAAATAAAACGAATAAATGATAAAACATTCTGGAGCAGATTAGGGACCGAATCATGGTTGTTTGGTGAAAGTGGATGTCGAAGTGGTGATCGAACCCGGGCTGCTTGCATGGCAGTCGAATTTTATGCCACACGGCCACGCCTATGGTTGTGAAAACAGTGCAAAGAACTTCTTCTGCTAGAAAGTGCAGCGCAAGTAGGCTTCATGCTTCACAAGTACACTCGTCCTGTATGCACGCTTGCCACTGCAACCTAAAATATTGCAATAATAATGCGTGGTACACGTGTTTCTTGGAAGCAGGCGTTAGAATATCTGATTATCATTATGGCTCTGTGAATTAAAGCCGGTACCACTGTACAAAAGGCACACACGCTACTGCATCTATTCGTTTAAAAGGACACATAGCGAGTGCATAAAAAGAAATGGCAGCATATCTACGGAGTGAATTATGGAGAGTAGGACGAAGCATTCGCCCGTGCATTCGTTCTTGCTTCCGTCCGTCCATGCGTCCGTCTGTGTGACCGTCCATGCGTCCATCCGCCCCTCCGTGCGTGCGTCTGTTCGTGCGTCCATCTCTGCGTTCGTCCATACATCCGCCCCCGCGTCCGTTCATGCGCCCATCCATGCATCTGTCTGTGTGTCCGTTCGTCCATCTATTCAACACTCCAAGTACCACCATCTCGCATCTTTTCATCATATATTTCTCATATATAGGCACCGCCATCCAGCGGACATTCTAAGGACTCTACAAGAGGTGGCAAATGCACCCTTGCTTACGGCTTGCGTTTCGGGTCTACTTCTCACCTTTAACTACCACGAGTTCATTGTATATACTAGTTCACTGTATTCATGGCACTGCGGCCCAACGCTCGCTAAACCTTTCTAAAACCAAGGAGGTTACATCCAGCGAGTGTAACGTAGCAACCTTTTCCTGTCAGATATTCCTCAATGTACATGACAATGGCTCCTAATGGGGATCGCAGCGTGTGCGTTAACTGAAAGCCAAATGCTCCTGTCTCTAATTATTCATTAGCAGCCATTGGTATGTACATTAAGCACAATTTTTTATTGTTCAAGAACGCACAGAAGAAATGTCTCACCGGCAATACCTCGGAGGTCAAAATGGTATACTTGTTACATACAACGGCTACGTGGAATGAACAGGTGCCGCTATAAGAAGCATCGTCCCTAAAATTCTTAGAGGTTTCATTCACTAAGTGTTTGAAGTACGCATTACGAACAGGATGTCACTATCGCGTTCACCGCCTAAAGGGCAAAGTTTCAGAGTCCCCTAATTTTTAAACTTATGTCCTGTTGGGAACACCAACACTTTTCTGCGCACACAACGCTCAAGTGCAGCGACTTGGGCAGGGATAAGTGAGTATCTGTCACTAAGTAGCTAAAATGAGAGATACGATCCCGCTATACGCCATAGATAGATAGATAGATAGATAGATAGATAGATAGATAGATAGATAGATAGATAGATAGATAGATAGATAGATAGATAGATAGATAGATAGATAGATAGATAGATAGATAGATAGATAGATAGATAGATAGACAGACAGACAGACAGACAGACAGACAGACAGACAGACAGACAGACAGACAGACAGACAGACAGACAGACAGACAGACAGACAGACAGACAGACAGACAGATAGATAGATAGATAGATAGATAGATAGATAGATAGATAGATAGATAGATAGATAGATAGATAGATAGATAGATAGATAGATAGATAGATAGATAGATAGATAGATAGATAGATAGATTTATTCGGGTCCGGAAGAATCTCCACCCCGTTTTTATAGGGGCAATACTGCGGGCCGCTCTTACGTTGGGACAGGGAGGCCAACCCTAACCGCCACATCATGGGTCTTCTGGACATGCCGGAGTTGGTCAAACCAGTCGTGGCTCGTGAGGAAAGCAGAGAAGGCTTCCTCCGTCAAGCAGGAGATTGTGTGGTGCTGCAAAGAGGGGCACGCCCAGAGCATGTGCTTAATGTCGCTAACCGCCCCACAGTCGGTACACAGAGGGGAGACCTCTGTGTACCTACTGAAGACGGAGAGTGTGGGATACGACTTTGTCTGCAGAAGCCTGAGAGTCGCGGCCTGGGGCCTCGCGAGATTTCGATGTGGCAAGGGGAAAGCCCTGTGGCTCATCTGGTAGTGGCTAGTGATCTCGTGAGATCACTAGCCACTACCAGTGAGAGAATGTCCCTGAAGTGGGGTGGGTCAGCTTCCGAAAGGGTCAGACCAAGCGTGCGCCATAAAAAAAGGAATAATAATTCACTGCGAGTGATTTAAGCTTCACGCATACAACGAAGATGAGTATGAAAGCAGCTATTGGCATAAAAACGAAAGCGCTAACTATATAAAGAAGCTGTATGAGAAAGTGGGGGGGGCAAGTTTTTATCACTCACATAAAATGACATTTTGAATAAGGATGTTTTTTATTGCTTTATGTTAATGTTTTTTTTGTGTACATAAAGCGCCAAAAGTTGGAGTGGAGTTGTTGGAAATTGAGATACAACCGTTTTATTGTGTGATGAGTTAATTTTTGAGAAGATAACGAGATATGAGGAGGTGTCAACAAATTTGACTTTTTCAACTTTGTTCTTGCGAGAAAAAGTTCGTTTGAGGTAAAAACCACCATGTAAACGTTTATATTGTGAAAATTTGGTGGCAAAAAATACCTATCTTTATTTCCGCGGCATCGTATACACTGCACCGTTCGCTGTCCCATACGTTAATGTTTTGAGCAATCTACGTAGTTTAGTGTTTTCTGTAAGGTTTTGAGTCGAAGAAAGGAATAATTCTGGAATTGTGAATACCTCCTAAAAATGATATAACCGTAAGTGGGCGTGGCAAAGTCATAGTGATGAAACCAGAAATAAAAATATTCTGTCTGGACACGCAGGCATTGTACAGAATGTAGAAGTAGCTGGCAATATCCGGTGATGTAGCCATAGAATGGCAAGAGCTCAAATTCATCTATATCGGATATAAAAAATCAAAGTCAAAAACTGATACTCAAGAAAGCAATAAATGAGGTAGTGATCAGAGGGAACGTACAGGAATATAATATATAATATAGGTACAGGAATATAAGCTTCAAAATAGATTGGTGACTCTATATGAGGTATCCGGCGTTAACGTCGACACAGTTAACGATGATCTTACTAACATCATCAAAAAGTGCGCAATAGAAGTCGGAGGTATAGTCACTAGACAAGACATTGACAAACTATCCCAGTAGTAAAATCTCACTAAGAGATGACAAACAATGAAAGCCGCAAATGCAACCTACAAAATTGAGCTTGTTGAGCTTTCAAAGTTAATCGAAAGGTGTAAGCTAGCTTACGTCAGAAGATATAACATAGGAAGAATCGAATGGGCCATAAAAAGCTGTTGGAGCCTGAAACATGCACAGGCAAACTTTTGCGTAGGCAAAAATTCACCGTATTCATTAATGGACAAAGAAGTCAATGCCAAATATTATAAAAACATTGTTCTGATGGCGGAGGAATTCTGCAAAGAGTGGTGAAGAAGCCGAAACAACCAGGTTGATATTATAAAACAGCAATAATCACCGAGAGGAGTTTGACATCCTACCAGTAACGACAGGGTAAGTATTGAAAGTCCTAGGAGGGATACAAAAACACAATGCCGCTCGTGAGGGTAAGGCATCAAGTGTGCGAAAACAAAACCCTCGCTATGAATTGAAGTGTAAATTTAAACCTCGCTTTCTTCTGTTAGACTAAATATTAGGCAGGACCAACAGAATATAATGCAAAGGGAAACATTAGGGATGTTCTACATCGACGAAAAGAAGTTATGAACACACTATTGCTCGACTTGCGAAGAGAGTTCGCCATGCAGTACTGTAATGGTTTTAAGAAATAAGGCCGCTTTACGGGCTCGTAAAAAAGGATCATCATTTTGATGCGAGAGGGCCCTTATGTCCGCCACGGGGGAAACCTAAGAGAGCGAGGAATTTTGCAAAAGTGCACACGAGACGTCCTCGCCAGAATATATAAATCAATGCAGTATCTGAGCTCAAATAAACCACGCCCGGATGTCTTCGCTTTTTTTTTTATTCAGGGGCAGGCGTTTGTACTCGTAAACAGCTTAAACCCTCGCATCAACCAAGGAAAAGGGAATGAATGTGAGAGAAATGCGTTTCATCCTTGCAGGATTTGAGACAGTCAAAAAGGCTACCTACACAGAAACTGGGCTGTATAGGCAGGGATCTTTCTGATGATGGTGTGGGGCAGCTATTCCCCTCTTCTTTATATATGAATTTCTTGCATTTCAAACGATCTCGGTGGGGGGGTACATTTTCGCGTGTTTCCCAACCTCGGTGAATCATCGACGTAAGGACTCCATTGCACAAGCAGTGTTACATTAATGAAACGCACCGTTTCCTTGTAGTTAATTGAATCACTTCACGCAAAGCAGCTGTTTTCATAATTTTCCCGAGATATTCAATCACCCAGCTTCGTAAGTTCAAATCATCATGGCCCTACTTAATCGCTAAATTAGTTAAATCGGTCTAGTGGCTAAGGTACCCGGCTGCTGACCCGCAAGTCGCGGGATCGAATCCCGGCTGCGGCGGCTGCATTTCCGATGGAGGCGGAAATGTTGTAGGCCTGTGTGCTCAGATTTGGGTGCACGTTAAAGAACCCCAGGTGGTCGAAATTTCCGGAGCCCTCCACTACAGCGTCTCTCATAATCATATGATGGTTTTGGGACGTTAAGCACCACATATCAATCAACTAAATTTGTTAAATCATCACGCTAAGATAAAAGTCATCAGTTGCTAGACTAACACTTTCAATTATTCGTTTATCCCACGCACGTACAAGGATTGAAACCACCTTTTTTCTGACCTCTTTTGCATTACTATCATGACTGATGACTGACATGACAATGCCTGCAGTGAAGTGCATTACACAACACACACACACACACATTATATATATATATATATATATATATATATATATATATATATATATATATATATATATATATATATATATATATATATTGTAGCGATGTTGAAAGACTCGCGGATGTAATAAAACGTATTTATTAAAGGGCGAACCTGTGCCCACAACCTAAAGTGACTATGGTCGTAGAACGTGTCATTCGAACACCAAAGATGTTCTTCCGCTGCCTTCTTCTTCCTTTTTAAGAGAAGTCCCGAGCGCGTGGCGCACATGAGCCGGGTCCAGCAGGGTGCTCGTGCCATACTCGTCTTTGCGAAACACTAGACGGCGTGCATGTATGTCCCTGTGTGCGTGGTGATGAGTGCGCTGTTTGAATGCGGGCAAGATGTCGCGGCATAATCCCCCTCTCATACGCATCATCCCGATTCGTCAGGAAATGAGTAGATCACTGGTAGGCGTCACTGGTTTTCCGATAATCTTTCATAGTAAGGCTTCATCCAGACTACATGTACAACCTCAGTAGGGTTGCGGCGTTTTGGCCTCCCGTGTGTACCGAATCTGACTTGGTACGTTACATCGCTTACATGATGGAGTATTTCGTAAGGCCCGAATTATCGGCTAAGAAGTTTTTCAGAATGTATACGGTGACGCACTGGAATCGATATCTATACATTGTAACCGGGTTGATAATGCGCTTCGGTACGACGCTGATTGTACTGGTAGGAGTCGATACGCTGTTGGCGGCGTAGTATCTCGCCATCTGTCGTGCTTCCTCGGCTCTTTGCAAGAAGTCGTCTAGGTCGGGTGGATTGCTGCTTTCATCATTCAGCGCTAATATGGCATCCAGTGGAGTGGTGACTGTTCGGCCTAAGACAGGTTCGAATGGTGTCACTCACGTTGTTTCTTGAACGGCTGTATTATAAGTGAACGTGATGTAGGGCCACATTTCATCCCAAAGTTTATGTTCGACGTCGACATACATTGAAAGAATATCAGTCAGAGTTATGTTCAGGCGCTCCGTTAGGCCATTTGTTTGAGGATGGTATGTCGTAGTTCTTCTCTGGTCTACATGGGTCATTCGCATCAGACATTTTATTGGGTCTGCAGTAACAGCTGTGCCACGATCTGTAATTACGACGCTGGGTTCACCATGTCTGAGGACTATGTTGTTGATGAAGAACTTGGCAACTTCAAGAGCGGTTGCACCGTACAGCGAGTCAGTCTCAGCATAACGAGTGAGATGGTTCGTGGCTACGACTATCCACTTCTTGCATGCTGTCGATGTCGGAAATTGGCCTAGAAGATCCATACCCACTTGTTGGAATGGAGCATCCGGTGGTTCTATTGGCTGTAGGAGGCCTGCAGGTCTCACTGATAGAGTTCTGCGTCTTTGACACTTACGGCAAGTTTTCACATAGTGCTGAACTGATGCTAACAGTTTCGTCCAGTAGCATTTTAGATGAATTCTGGCGAATGTACGGCTGACACCCATGTGCCCAGATGTTGGCTCATCATGACATGCGTGAAGAATCTCGTTTCGTAAAGGTACAGGTACAACGAGTAAAAACTTGTCACAATTGGACTCGAAGTTCCTCTTGTAAAGGACCCCTTCTCGAAGACAGAACGAAGGGAGCCCTCTGAATAATGTGCATGGGACTTCAAGTCCTTGGAGACGCTGTATAAGCGGCAGCAAATCGGGGTCATTTCGTTGTGTGGAGCAATTTTTTATGCCTGGACGACACGACGAAACGGGAAGTTTGCTTCCTCCAGCCCACTTGTCTCCACTGGTGCGCGTGACAGGCAGTCGGCATCGCTGTGCTTTTTCCCAGATTTATATACCACAGTAATATCGTACTCTTGTAGCCTAAGGCTTCCTCTTGCTGCTAGTCGGCCAGAGGGATTCTTAAGATTCACCAGCCAACACAGGCAATGGAAGTCACTGACTGCTCGGAATAGTCTACCACGGAGGTACGGTCCAAATTTACTATTGGCCCAGATGACCATGAGACACTTTTTTCGGTTGCAGAGTAGTTTGTCTCAGCTTTCGAAAGCTTGCGGCTGGCATACGCTAGCACTTTTTCTTGGCCATTTCGCTGCTAGACTAGAATGGCTCCGAGGCCGACGTTACTCGCATCAGTGTGAGTTTTAGTTTCGGCACTCTCATCGAAGTGGGGGAGGATTGAAGAGGCTTGCAGGCGTGTTCTCAACTCATCAAATGCTTCCTGTTGATCACTTTTCCACATAAAGGGCATGTCTTCATTTGTTAGATTTTAAGTGGTTCAGCAATGTTCGAAAATTTTCTCCAAATCGCCGATAGTACGTGCATAAACCCAGGAAGTGCCGTACTGACTTCTTGTCTTTGGGTGTCGGGAACTTCACAATAGCAGCTCTCTCTTTGGGTTCTAAACGAACGCCTTCGGAGCTGACGACGTGTTCAAGGAATCGAAGCTCTTCAGAACCGAAGTGGTATTTTTTTTGGCTTTATGGTGAAGTCTACAGAACGAATGGCTTCTAATACAGTGCGGAGTCGCTCTAGATGTTGGTCAAATGTAGCTGAAAATACGACAACGTTATCCAAATACACCAAGCAGGACTGCCATTTCAGTCCTGCTTGGTGGATTGGATTTGGATTTCTATTCCTTCGTGGTCACAAAATGCCTTATTTTCGACAAGCACTATTACACTACAGCGTGGTGGCACGGTGACGTCATCATCAACAACGCGCAGAGCAGTAAGGCGCTTTGTGGTTCATATTTCTCAGCACAGCTATCGTATTATGATGACTGGGCGGGGTAGAATGGGGCTAACTTACGGCAATCCCCCAAGATTGCGCCTGCCATGATGAGATTCAGTTTTAAAAAGCACAGAGGTACTCTCGTTATTCGCTGCAACTGCCGTCCAGAGTTCAGCCCGCGAAAAGGTCGCCCATGACTTAGCTTGTATTGCTTCGTTCTCTTTTCCTGCCAGTATTTAAAACTGGCAGGATCGCTTCGCGAATGAAATGAGCGTTACAGTGCAGAAGAGCGAGTGATGTTCTTTTCACAGCCATTTATGGAGGTCATTTCCCATCCTGAAGCCGTCTTTGAGACAAGACATCACTGCGAAAGCAAAAATGTTAACTTCGTTTCTTTTTCATTTTTTAGCATAATAAAATAGATAAGCACTATAATATAGCTCCCTTTGTCTTGAGTGACTCGCCCACAACGTGGCGTTTTATAGAGCTGTATTATAGGGATAAGGGCAGAGAGGAGACGATTTAATGACCAAGCTGTTTGAGCTTGACGTACTGCTCCGAGCGACCGTACAAAATTCCACGAATAAACAACCCAGCTGTAGATGTGGAGAGCTTAGTGATGACGTCAAGTGCAAAGGATGCACCACGCTTGGGAATGAGGTGGGCTGAGCTCATGTTCAGCCTAGTCTTGTGATGGTAGTGCCCAAGCAGGATTAAAAAAAATTGCTCAAGTGGAAATGATTGCGCAAAAGTGAAGCCGTTCCTCTGGCAAGATGGCGGCTGTAGCGGCCATCTTACTAGGGGCATGATAAATTATCGCCGTTCAGCAATTAAAAACGAAGCATTTTCCTCGCACGCCCAACGAGTTTGTTGTGGGAACTTTTTCGGGACACAAAGTGATCCAAGTGTGTCTTACAGTTACTAGATTTCCGTAGTGAGCCTCCATTTGGAGAGGCATAGTTCTTTGACCCGCTGCGGGGCTGCTGACCCGCAGGTCGCGGGTTCATATCCCGGCTGCGGCGGCTGCATTTCCGATGGAGGCGGAAATGTTGTAGGCCCGTGTACTCAGATTTGGGTGCACGTTAAAGAACCCCAGGTGGTCGAAATTTCCGGAGCCCTCCACTACGGCGTCTCTCATAATCATATGGTGGTTTTGGGACGTTAAACCCCACATATCAATCAATCAATCAGTTCTTTGAAGATTTGAAGATTCAGTCATCCATACTCGTTTCTGTGTGTTATCTCGTCGGGAACAACTATCTTTCAATATAGAACTAACGTAACATTTACATAACATATCAAAGCAACTTGATGTTTAAGTGGGCACTATCAGAAACGAGCATGTTGCTGCCATCTTGTCAGTGACAAAAGGTATTTCTGCTGGCAAGGCGTTGCGGGAGCTTCCATTCCAGCAATTTTTCTTTAATTCACCTTGGTGTCACATGATTATGAGCATGTTCAGTCAGGACTGATTTTGGGTCGACTTCCTTCATTATGGGGCTTAGGAATAGCGGTGCAAAACATATTCACAGGACAAAGAACATTTACAGTCATCAGCATGCTTAAAACGAACGCTCCGACGCGTGATCTAGTAGTGGTAGCAGTAAACAACTTCATTTAGACAGGTGACGGTTTCCTAAGTGACGAGAGCTGTCAGGCCATGCCTGGTCACCAACTCGTCGGCGCGTTTGATGGCCTGGAACTGGGTGTCCAGGCTTGTAGTCGCGAGGATTATCTCCCAGGCTTCACTTGAAGGTGACCGTCCTAAGAGGTTTGCTGGGGGAGGGTCCTTGATGCATCCCTAGATGATGTGGTTCAAGGTTGCAGCCTGTTACTTGAAAAGTGTGCACGTAGATGTGAATAAGGTTGGGCATATGTGTCTGTATATGTACGGAGAAGAAAATGAGTTCGTTTGAAGCCGCCGCCAAGTGATATGTTGAGCTTTGTTTATTTCCGGGTGCAGGGGCGATCTGGCTTGCCTTGATAGCTTGTAGTACTGCGTGATGTCGTGAAAGGTGATGAGTGGTTTGGTTGCTTCGGTATCGTGGTCCGAAATGTGGCCCACCGCTTGGCGTACGAGTCCTCGAACTTGTCTGTGGGCGGCTTCGTTACCCGGGTTTCCTGCGTGCGCATGAACACAGATGAGTTGAATTAAACAGGGATCGTCATTGTCGGTGCTACTGGAAGTAGTGTGGTCTGAGACGTTGCAAGCCGCTTGGGGCAGAGGACAGAGTATTCGCGCTGTGGTTGGGGAAACAGTGCCATGGGCAGATTGGGTGATGGCATATTTGGAGTCACTAATGATAGTTTCAAATCCGTCTATATCGGCGAGTGTTATGGCAGCTTCTTCGGTATCTGTTGCGTCTTGTGTGCGTATGGAGCCGGCACACATCGTGGTAGGCTCTTTATCGACTGGGGTACGTTTCGACGAGACATTGATAGCATATGCCTGTTTGGGGGCTGGGTATCTTGCCGCGACGACGTGAGCCGCCCTAGTGTGCGTATCGTAGGCACTGTGAAGGTTTCTCGCGCGGGCCGATTGTCTACCGTCATGAATGCCAGCCAGCATGTTCTTCGGCAACGGCTGCACAATGAAGTGCTGTCTGATGAGGGGTAGTAGGGAGATCAAGTCTTGTCCACTTGGTGACGAGAGAATACCGATACGTTGGAGTATCAATCTTCCGGTTTTACTACCACGCAATCGTTCAATTTGTGCAGTTCGGTGTGCTTCGATAAGTTACTCTATTGCATTACGAATTCCAAGGCTGAGAAGGTGCGTGGTCGATGTGGTGCGGGAGAGGCCCAAGGCGGATTTGTAGACTGTGCGAATAAGTCTGTCAACTTTTATATTTTTCAGCCTTGAGGAGTCGTAGGGACGGTAAGGCGTAAGGGATTCGTGTGGTTACGAAGGCATTTAACAGCTCGAGAAGCTCAATTTCTTCCATGCCGAGTTCCCGTGCAGAGGTTCTTTCTAGCAGACTGGCAGTGAGTGACGGTTACCGCAAGTCTCTCTGGTGCAATGGTATTGCTCCTTCCAGCTTGTACCTGAAGGCCGAGAACGCGCATGTGCTGCACTATTAGTATTTCGGATCCGGCGATCCTGAGAGTGATGGTTGGTAGTGGTGGGTGTTTATCCTCACGGTAGTCAGGAGGACGAAGACGGATGAGTTCTGATTTTGAAATGGCCATTTGTCAAGCCCTTCAACACGTGTACATCAGAATCATGGGTGCTTCATCTTCATCGTTTGAGGGGCACACATTGAGAGTGTTTTGTGCCTCAATGTGACTGGTTAGCATTATTGAGGGCGCATTGAGGGCGTGTAAAGTTCTGCATCACAACTGATGGAGGTGCGGAGGCTTCTACCAAAATATAGACAGCTATATTCATTCCGATCGACTCAATTAGTTGCTAGTGGTAGGAGGCACACAATGTCTGAGAACACGATGGCTCACACAATATAATTGCTCCCCGGGCCTGGTCCTGATTTAGAATAATGGCAGGTCGTATCAACATTAACAGGCTGTACATCCGCGTAGCGCATGGCGGTAGCAAGCTTGAGCCATCATTCTTTTCTCGTTTACACTCGTTTATAATTAAAGCACCAATGTGGAAGTTGATACTTGCATTCTGGAAGCGGGTCAACGAATTTCCATCGCTCGTTCTCTCATATTGCTCCGTTTCATTGGATATAGATCTCCCCACCAGGGACTCAGTTCTGCGTAGATGAAATGATGACGTTGC